>NC_140620.1:27625509-28225509 GCF_057382275.1 Copadichromis virginalis
AGAGCTGCTCCAGCTCGCCGTCTTTCCTCTTCAGCTCAGCGATCTCCTGCTCCAGCTTCTCCTGAAGCTCTTTGACTCGACTCACTTCAGTTTCCTGCTGGGATCTGACCTTCTTCTTCATATTGGATCTTCTTTTCTGGATGAGACGGATCAGCTCAGTGAACATCTTCTCACTGTCCTCCACTGCTTTATCAGCAGAGCCATTGATGGCCTCCACCTCCTGTTGAAGCAGCTTCACATCTTTCTCTCGCTCCTGGATTCTCTGCTGGATGTTTAGTCGTCTCACCTCGAGCTCCTTCTGCTTCTCAGTCCTTTCTGCTGCAGCTGGGACTGTTTCATGGCCTTTATGTTCATCCATCGTGCAGAGATAACAGATATTCTGCTGATCAGTACGACAGAAAATCTTCATCACCTCATCATGACGAGAGCAGATGTTCTCCTGGAGCTTCTTGGAGGGGGCCACCAGCTTGTGTTTCTTTAACGGAGCTGCATCATAGTGAGGTTGGAGGTGTTTCTCACAGTAAGAGGCCAGACAGACTAAACAGGACTTGATGGCTTTCAGCTTCCTCCCAGTGCAGACATCACAGGCCACATCTTCAGGTCCAGCATAGCAGTGATCAGCTGGAGCAGCTTGGAGTCCACTCTTCTTCAGCTGCTCCACTAAAGCTGCTAACATGGTGTTTTTCTCCAGGACAGGCCTCGGTGTGAAAGTCTTCCTGCACTGAGGGCAGCTGTGGATTCCCTTCCTGTCCTCTTCATCAAAGTGGGTTTTAATACAGTTCCTGCAGTAGCTGTGTCCACAGGGAATAGTCACCGGATTTATCAGTAGATCCAAACAGATGGAACAAGAGAAGGTTTCTCGGTCCAGCTGAACTCCTTTCTGTGCCATTTCTCCTCTCAGTGTCAGTGACTGTGTGAGTTTCTCTTCCTTATAACTGAAACTAGTCTGAGCTCTGATCTCAAAATGTGAATGGAGCCTGTCAGCTCTTACACATCACCACATGTTGACTGCATGTCAGAATGATAGAAGTGATACAGACGATGGTATCAGATCCACATTAACGTGATGGTATCAATACTTTAGTTTGTGTCTCTCCTTTAACTTAAGTCCGCTTCATCAAACAGCACCTCTCTTCTTCTTCAGATCTTAATGGCATTTGGCAAACACAGATCCATTTTCATCACCTGTGCAGACAAGGGTAAAGCAGTGAAAAGGAAAAAAGAAAATCTTTGAATCAATCAATTACACAATTGGCCTGACAAATTCCTTCCAATTCTAGCAAACTGTTGCATCCAGTAATATGTGTTTTACTGATTTGATTGTTTTCCTAACCAATGTTTCCAAGACAAGTGAGAATCAACAGACACCCCAACATAAAACTGCCAGTCCTTTACTCAGGACATGATATGTGCAATTTAGACATTTTTCATCTTTAAATCACGTCCTCACAGTGAAACTTTTGTCATTCTCTTTAATAAGAAAGAAACAAGTAATCTGAGCTGCTTTGATACTTACAGCATCTCCGTGGTGGGGGGAGGCCTAATCTCATAGCTAATTTATCCACATCTACATCTTACTTGGCTCATCAAACATAATAACAACAGACAAGCCGTCACATTTCTCGCTATAATATGCATTTTAAAACAGAACTTTTGTCCCCGTTTCTGTTTTCTTTTTTCTATTTCAGGTACTCCGGATAAAACCCCACAGACGCTCTTTTGTTGTCAGGCAGCAGACTGTGGAGTCCATTAACGCTTATTTGACTGAGTCGTGTGTCTTTATCTTGTTGAAACACATCTCTACAAACACTCATCAGAGAGCCGTTTCTCAGTATTTTAGCACTCTTCATCTCCCTACAGGCGTATTTATCGCTGTTGTTGCTAAATCTGGTTCCACTCACCGAGCCGAAGAGTTTTTCTTCTTGGGCCATTTTTTTATACTTTACATCCCTCTTCGTGTCTCGTTGTCACGGTTACACTGTCCATTTTCTCCACATTACAGATTTCATTTTGCTCTTATTGTGGTTTTCGCCTCGTTTAACTTCGTCGTCGTCGTCGTCGTTTCTTAGCGGTTAGCAAACAACGACGTGGCGCATTACCGCCACCAAGTGGCTTGGAGTGTGGACTAGCGTTAGCTCATAGCAAACAATCAAATAAATAATACAGTTTATTATTATTGTTGTTGTTGTTGTTGTTGTTGATGATGATGATGATGATGATGATGATGATGATAATAATGCTAGAATAAAACACATAACACAACGTTGACAAAAGAAGAGCAATAAACACAAAAGCACAAGATAAAATGAACAAACAGTGGGTTCACAGTGAATATGCAGATTTGAACAGATGGGTTTTGAGTCTTGATTTAAACTGGGGGAGCAAACCAATGTTTCTTATATCTGGGGGCAGAGAGTTCCACAGCCTGGGAGCAGAGCAACTAAAAGCTCTGCTTCCCGTGGTGGTGAGGCCATAAGAAGACACAGAAAGCTGGATAGAAAAAGAAGATCGAAGTGAACGGGCAGAAGAGGTAGTGCTTAACAGGTCAGAGAGGTAAGGAGGAGCACACACACACACACACACACACACACACACACACACACACACACACACACACACACACACACACACACACACACACACACACAAAAACAGAGGAGGGGGGAGGGTCCACGAGAGGTTTGACCGGCAGGTCTGCGAAGGGACCGGAAACAGCAGAGCGACGTGATGTTTCAGGAAGTGAAATAAGAACAGAAGTCGATGGCGGGAGAGAAGAGCGGGGGTGAAAAAAAGGTCAAACAAGAGGGGAAAATACAAAAAAAAACAAAACAGTGAAAGTAAATCTGTAATGTGGATGAAACGGACAGTGAGCGCAATGTAACCGTGACAACGAGACACGAGGACGGATTTAAGTCGAGGTTAAAAAACTGTCTCCAGAAGAAAAAGTCTTCGGCTCGGTGAGTGGAACCAGTTTCAGCTACAACGGCGATAAATAAGCATGCAGGGAGGTTAAGAGTGATATAATACTGAGGAACGGCTCTCTGATGAGTGTTTGTAGGGATATGGTTCAGCAAGGTAAAGACACACGACTGAGTCTAGTAAATGGAAAGGAGGTGCAGTTTGGGCAAAGTGTTCAAGCAGTAGGTAGAATGACAATGTGGTGGAAAAAGTGACAAGATGGTGATAAAGTGGCTGAAGTGATAACGAGCTCAGCATAGACAGGAAAACATGACAAACATCATGTGGAATCAGCTCATTGTTATTGTTATTAATATTTTTACTTCAGCTGGGGTAATTGATGGATGAAGGAAATAAGTTCCACTGAATTACAACAAGTAGATATAGGAAAATAAGATATGTGTTACTATATAAGCTATGGGACAGATTTATGAAGCAGGACAGATTATTGTGACGCAGCAGTTGCAGTGAGATTTAGAAACATTGTACTGTAATTTATTTAGAAGCGTGAAGCCAGTTCACTTGAGTAAAGAACAGCTCAAAAACCAACCGATCTGATGAGGGAAACAGTGATGGCCTACTAGCTAAATCAAGATGTGACCCTGTGAACGACTTCCCTAAACCTGCAGTCCAGCAGTTCATCTAAACAAAAGGCACCTAGACTAAAACAGATGTACTTGTGTTTGCTATACCATAAAACAATAAAAGAAGGTACGAGCTCTTCTTGTGACTCCAGGATCTGAGTGTGAATGCCAGAACACTCTGGAAGACACACAGTCTTTGCAAACTACTAAGGATCACACATCCTATCACTACACAATCAATTATTCACCTCTAAGCATATATGGTTTTATTTTTCTAAGCATAAATGACAATCAACAATATAAACCTGACAGACTTGAATGGCCCGTATTTGTGAGAAACACAAACTAAAGTATTGATCCCTTCACGTTAGTGTGGGTCTTATACCAATATGTCTGTATCATTTGTATCGATCCGCCCAGCCCCAGCCTCAGCAGCAATGAGTTCAGCTCAGTATCTGAGAGAGTTCATCAAGGAGAGACTAACTGCTGTTTGTGAAGAAATCTTCTCAGAGGTTCAAAAAACCATCGTCCAGTATGAGGAGGAGATCAACCGTCAGCACAGACTGCTGGATATCAGCCGGACACCCGACAGAAACTCACACATCATAGGTATGGACATGTTTTTAACTCTGTGCTGTTCAAGCTCAGATTCTTCAGTGTTTGGTTGATTGGTGATAAATCTGAAAGTTTATCAGCATCTCCAGGATTTCTCTAAGCTGATGTTAGCTGAGAGCAGGAAGCTGTTACTTTGGTGATGAATTCACAGGAGCAAACTGTGATAGTTGAGGAAGAGCACACACAGTCTTAATGAGACAGTGTGAAAACTATTTATCAGTGCTGTGGTTCAGTGTCCAGTGATGGACTATGTTGCACTGGTGCAGGTTCATGGTCACTGATAGGTTAGGTCCTAGTAACAGCAGAGACTTTATAAGAGAGAGGTAAACGTTTTAATGACACATGTTAGTGATGTTGATAGACTCAGTCAGTCTTATCATGCTGCTCCATTACGATAACATATGTGTGTGAAATGGGCCGGCGAGCTAC
The DNA here is from genome assembly GCF_057382275.1 of Copadichromis virginalis. NCBI lineage: Eukaryota > Metazoa > Chordata > Actinopteri > Cichliformes > Cichlidae > Copadichromis > Copadichromis virginalis. The sequence continues at coordinate 27,630,096 of NC_140620.1, forward strand.
TCAATTGGTGCATCTCTAGTTTGCAAATTTGAGCATTTGCATAATAACAGTGAACTCCACCAATCTCAGACATTGCCTTTTTCAGTTTAGGATTGTGGGTGGAGTAGTTCTTTGAAGAAAAGTCTCTTTTGTTATAACAAGCTTGATATCATACAGACATTTGGTTTCTACAGGAGCTCATACCATCGTTTCACAGTGTCATAATCAAAATCCCAGAATGGCATTTTTACTTTGTGAGCTTCAGTGTTGAGCTCTGTTGTGACAGTGGTTATTAACTTTCCCTGTTGAGACAGTATTTCTGCTTGAGGCTCTGTGTTTGCTCCCATAAAAAGAACTGTTTGATGCACCTTCTTTCTGTCTTCTTCATCATAAAATGGACCAACTAAAGAACGCCTGCTCTGATCAGGACATTATCACATGACCTGGTGATGAAGATCTACAGGGAACATACAAGAATAACACCAAAATGCAACATTTTCATTACAAATATAACAAGAGAATCTTGTCACTCTGTTTTTCCTCAAAACCTCACAAAACAACATGACTGTGAGGAAGAGGAGAGTCTGGGTGAGCAGCAGGTCTGTAATCAGGAGACGAACTCCAGTCTGGACCAGGAGGACCCAGAGCCTCCACAGATTAAAGAGGAACAGGAGGAACTGTGCAGCAGTCAGGAGGGAGAGCAGCTTGGACTGAAGCAGGAGGCTGAAGACATTATTGTCTGGACTGATGAAGAGCAGCTCAGGCTGCTGGAGATGGTCTGGAAACCTGAGATGCAGTCACACAGAATAGGTATGTAAAACTGTGATGGTCATAATAAAACTAAATATGACTCATGGAGAAGGCCTGCAGAATTAGAGAATGAGGGCAAAGAGAGCATTGCCTAACACCAAATTTTATAGCGCTGTTTACCTCTAGCAGAGTGAGCCTTAAAGCTTTGTACCTTCTGGTGACATCACTAGTCCAGAGAGACCTGCCCCATCAAATTCCTCAGAACACTTCTGTCTGTTTCTGCTAGTGTCAATGTGCAGTCCACTTCCAATACATATTTGTAGAATAAAAGATAAAACATAAATGTGTGATACAAATCATGAGGTAATTATGTAATATAAAGAAATCAGGGTATATGAGCCTTAAAGATAAAACAATACATTTTAAGATTATACAGAGTGTTAAAGCAATGGCTTCAACCTACAGCCTTTAAAGTGGAGATTAAAAAGCTGTCTGAATGCAAATAAGTCTAGATGTTTCCACATAGTTTTTTTTAAGTATCAGAAAGCTAAGATGGGGTGATTAAAACATTAGCTTACAATAATGGTTGCTAGCTTATACTTTTTTGAAATAAGATCATGTGACCCTTTAACCCTTTCATACATGAATGATGACAACCTCAATCTGGATTTTTTTTCGTATTTTTATTCATCTTTAAACATGGGAAAAAAAATAATTTTTTGAACTTCATTTTTTTAAACATGTACTTTTCACAGAGTTTTTTACATGTCCACTTAGGTGGACAATATAGGTTTTGACAAATTAATGAATAATAAACACTGTGTAAAAACGATAACATAACAAAAATACTTTTTCATATATTTCAATTATATTTTATAATAATATAAGAATATATGTAACAAATATAACTGGTCAGCCAGTGGGTGGCAGGGCATGGAGTGACACATCAGTGTAGTGGTTCATGTGCAAGTACACCATCAACACTGACAGAAATACAAGAAAAAACCTTTGAATAGCTGTCAAATGTAGCGACCACTATACAAACAGCTGTCGTGTCTTTTAGGAAAGTCAATAAAAAGACAGCTGCAGTAGCCATCTCCTCAAGAAATAAATAAATGGATCTCTCAGTTTAGCTACATTTCTAATTTCTATTCAATTCAAATTTGTGTTATTCATACAGAGCACAATCCTAACAACAGTTGCTTCAATGCACTCCTACAGTAAGAAGGGAAAACTCCCTTTTAACAGGAAGAAACAGGTTCACAGCAGGGCAGATATCTGCCCTGACCGGTGGGGGTGAGGGCAGGAGGAAAGGACAAAGAGATGCTGTTAAAGAGAGCCAGAGATTAATAATTTGTAATGATTCAATGCAGAGAGGTCTATTAACACATAATGAGTGAGAAAGGTGACTGAAGAAGAAATACTGAGTGTATCATGGGAATCCCACAGCAGTCTACACCTATTGCAGCATAACTATGGGAGGATTCAGGGTTACCTGATCCAGCCCTAACTGTATGCTTTCTTAAAAGTAAAGAGGTTGTCTGTCTCCTCTAGCCAAATATTCTAGAAAACACCAGTAAATCTGCAGCCTGAAGACAAAGTGTTTTAATGGAGTGATATGGTACTATAAGCTCATTAAGATAAGATGGAGCCTGATTATTCAAGAACTTGTGTGTGAAAAGCAGGATTTAACAGAACGCTAATGAAGAGACCCCGATATAGTAGAAATATGCTCTCTCTTTCTAGTTCCTTTCAGTACACTTGCTGCAGCACTTTGGATCAACTCAAAGCCTTACATGGAGTTTTAGGACATCCCAGTAATATCAATTTACAGTAGTCCAAACTAGAAGTAATAAATGCATGAACTAGCTTTTCTAGAGAGGATATTGGTATTTTTTGAGTTACTATGCAAATGTAAGAAAGCATTCCTATGTATTTGTTTAATATTGCCATAAATAATTTAATGGTTTGGATTTAATTCAGCCTTCATTTATTTATTTATTTATTTCACACTTGGTTCAACAGTTTCAACAGTTTTATCCTTTCATACACACAAACCATGCTTTCCCGTGATATAGCACTCCAACCATGCGTGAAAAGGAGCAGGAAGAAGAAAATATTCTTATTAAACCCCGCCCTCTATCTGCGATTCAACTAATATAAGTGGGCACCATAAACCAGGGAACACACTAGCATTTATCTCCAAATCCTAACACAGACCAAACAACACATTTACAATCAGCAATATACCACATCACATAATAACAAGGAGAAGAAAAAAAGTAAATAGAATAAAATAAGGAGAAAGAAAGAGGGAGAAAAAAAATCCCCTTCTATGAACTCCAATTTCTTTCATATTCTTCATATTGATTTATCGTTTTAAACATGTAACACTTTTTAAAACAATGTAAATTTGTACAACTCTTTAGATTATAATGAAGAGAGTTCAGCACAGTCGTATACCCCTAACCGTTGACTCATTAATCTTTGTGTAGTCCTAGCTAGCTGATGCTTAAAATTATATTTTCTTCTGCTGTCTTCACCTCCCAAACACATTGAAATTAAATTTTGTAACTTGAAAGGCAAAGTATTATTTTTAGCCTTAAACATAGTGTCCGTAGTTTCACTAAATCTTGTAATTTCAATAGTTTGCAATTTTATAAACAATTTATTTGTATGTTCTCTATATTTAACATTATGAATCATTCGTATCACTTTCTTCTGTAATAAGTATAGAAGGTTTATGGTATTCAAGCTTCCATACAATAACTGGGGTATGAGAAAAACAATGTAAAGTATAAGATTCACATTGACTTGTAGTCTAATAAATCTCTAACATTTCCCAAAATATAAATGTTTTTGACAATTTTCTTTCTAATATACTCAATATGAGATTTCCAAGTTAAATTTTCATATACTATTACACCGAAAAAGCAAAATTCAGTAACTCTTTCAATCAATTCTCCAATAGTAGACATAATAACTTATTCCTCCTTTACACCATTACCAAATATCACAAATTTTGTTTTTGTCAGATTCAAAGATAATTTATTTACATCAAACCATTTTTAAATATTACCATCTCAGAAACCATAATTTTAACCAAATCTTTCAAATTCTCTCTTGAGCAATAAAAATTTGTATCATCTGCAATTAAAACGAAATGTAACCTTTTTGATACGTCACAGATATCATTGATATATAAATTAAAAAGTTTAGGTCCCAAAATAGAACCTTGAGGAACGCCACATACAATCTTCAATCTTTCAGAGGTGTTGCTTTAATATGGCCATTGAAAGTAAAGCTTGATTTAAACCTTTGTAAGAAATCTACGCCCCGATTTACTTTGTAATTGGAAGCTCCTTTCAACCTTCCATGCCATTCAAGATGTTGAAGGCTGCATTGATATGATGTGTAGTTAGGCGTAGGAAGGTTACGGCCTAGGGTTAGAGCAGTTTCTGGTTACGACATTGTTTTCCTGGATAGGCTCTGTAATTTTTTACACAGGTCTTCAGTGTCTGAAGTCTGAAGATGTAAACTAAATGGATTTGTCTTTTTTTCTGTTTAATTGAAGGAGGATGAATGGAATTAAGTTTTAGTTGTGTCCAGACATCCACTTTTCCAAGGCACAAACATAATGAGAGCACAGAAATGAATCTGGGTATCATTTACATATTTGATAGATGGCTTATCACAGCTAACTCCTAAAAGATGTCATGAAGAGACAGCATATGCAGATTAAATAGGACAGTCCCATGAATTGGTCATTGTGGGACTGCACACAGCATCATGGTGTTTTGCATTTCATAAAGGGGTGCTGCTATCCCTTAGTGTTTGTCAGTGTTGCCAACTTAGCAACTTTGTCACTATACTATACTATACAAATCTGTTCTGCAGTTTCACATTCAGTTGTTTTGGAGGTTTGTTGTTAACCTTCCTATTCACGGTTGTCCAGTCCTGTTTCCTCCCGTATACAGGGGTAGAAGAGCTTCTCTGTCTCGTAGGAAGTGAAGGCCAGTCGGTTTCAGAGATTTCAGCTCGCTGTGCTTTGCCTGTGATACGTCCTCCCCCTTCCAGGGGACATGATTTATGTCTTGGTTTTGCACCAAGACAGTCCAAGGGGGGATTATCACTTGAGGATTTATAATAATGCACGGAGTCTACTTTCTTGGTCATGTTATCTGTGCTCCTTAGCTGTGTACTAGCTTGCTCATCGCCATTGTTTTGAATCAAAGGCAAGGTTGTTTCATTTCCACACAGTCCATTTACCTCCACGTTTACTTCTAAGCGATGATTTTTTGTCTCCAGTACTGCAATCTTCTGCATGAGGCTGTGGTAGTCATCTGTGGAGAGGGGAGGCATCTTGTTGCTAGTTAGCCTAGCGGTTAGCACCTTTCCAGGCTATTGAGGCTGTTCGGTGCCCAGACGCTGTAATCAGGCTTCAGCTGTGTCTAGGCCACAGACACACAGAGCGCTGAGGATAAGGTAACTATAAAATTTGCTGTTTCTGTTAAGAACACTTTAGTCCTAATGATCTATAAGTGTCCAGAAGCTATCGCAGGTAAGCTCATACAGAAAAAAGGGAAAAAATCAGCATAAAAATCAATAAAAGAAGCAAAGCATTTAAAGAGCAAAGAGATGAAGCGTCCACACTCACAAAAGGGGGAGGAGTTGCCAGCCTTGTTCCTAGGAGATAAAGTGAATTTTGTAATCTGTCTAATAGGACATTACAATTTCCACTGTAGAAAAACTACTCAAGTTGTTATTTGTTTCTGATTGGTTCATTGGTTTACTTTCCCCCCCAAATGAGTGAGACACTGAAATGCTAAGAAACTCCTGCTTACTTATACTGGATTAAGAAAAAAGCCACATTAAAACTATAACACTCAGTAACAAAGCTTTGACACTGCGAGCACAAAGAAAAGTTTCTGAAGCAGCACAAATGTGTAACACTTAAACTGAGAAATCCACTTTCATTTACCAAAAAACACACCAACATCACTACATTTCACACATTTATAGACATCCACACATTTAACTGATCTTTATTAATAAGAAATAAGTCATTTGCATCAGTGCCCAAATAATTTGTCATTTTGTACTCTTTAAATTTCACTGTTACATGGTCACTACGTAGAGAGCTGCTAATGATTCAGATCAGAATACATTTTCTCAAATGTTTGTTATTAGTTAATTTATTCCCTATTTCTCTTCAGACCTTCACCAGCAGAGTGTCCATGATGAGGAGATGGTCACCAGAGAGAAGCAGGTCTGTAATAAAGAAAGGAATTCCAGTCTGGACCAGGAGGACCCAGAGCCTCCACAGATTAAAGAGGAACAGGAGGAACTGTGCAGCAGTCAGGAGGGAGAGCAGCTTGGACTGAAGCAGGAGGCTGATACTTTCATGGAGACTCCGACTTATGGGGAAAGTGACTACAGTGAACCAGAACCAAACAGTGAGCAGTTCATTTCTCACATCTCTCCTGAAGCAGAGAGCCGAGATCATGACGAAAGCCAGCGTGTGGACTCAGGATCAGCTAGAAATGCAGAGCTGAAAAAGAATAGATATGACAGAAAGAGAAGTCACAGTCAGAGAGTAAACAACACTTCTGTGTCAGAGAGTCAGAGTAAACCTCAGAACAGGCATAAGCATCTGATATGTGACATATGTGGAAAGCTTTGTCAAAAGAAATCCAAATTGATTAGCCATAAGAGACGTCACACAGGTGAGAGACCACATTCCTGTAACACCTGTGGGAAAAGATTCTTTCAGAAGTCACATTTGAGTGATCATGTAAAAATTCACTCAGATGAGAAGCCACATCTTTGCAGGACCTGTGGAAAAAGATTCAAACTAAACTCTACATTGCAACGTCATGTAAGAATTCACACAGGTGAGAAACCACATCTTTGCAGGACCTGTGGAAAAAGATTCAAACTAAACTCTTCATTGCAACGTCATGTAAGAATTCACACAGGTGAGAAACCGTATTCCTGTAGCAACTGTGGGAAAAGATATAGGCGGCTTGACCATGTAAAGATTCACATGAAAATTCATGCTGTTTAAAGTGTCTTCCTCAGAAAATGGGTTGTGATTCGTCATACTTCTTTTTGACAGATGGAGGTTCTGCTGTTTTTTTTTTTTTTTTTTTGTTATGCACTGAAACTGAAAACTCAGAATTGCTGATGTCAAAATTAATCAGCTCTTGAATATGCTTCCCAGAATAGGGCAGTTTATTACCTCATTATTATATAGTCAGGGAAAAAAACCTTTTGAACCTCTGCTGAAATCTTTATAGTCTGCCCACTAACAAAGGAATTATCAGTCTATAAATTTAATGGTAAGTTTATTTGAACAGTGATAGAACAACAACACCGAAAAATGCAAAAAAAGTTATAGATCAATTTGCACGTTATTTAGTGAAATAAATATTTGGTCCCTTTGCAAAACTTTTGAAACCTTTGCTTGGTGGCAAAACCTTTGTTTCCAATCACAGAGGTCTGATGTGTCTTTTAGTTGTCTACGAGTTTTGCACATATCTCAGTGGGGATTTTGTCTCACTCCTCGTTGCAGATCCTCTGAGTAATAAATGTTTCATGGCATCTCGAACCTTCAGCTCCTTCCACAGATTTTTCTATGGGATTAAGGTCGCTGAGCCAATCCTTTGTAGCCTTGACCATGTGTCTTGGATCACTGTCATGCTGGAATACCCACTAACGACCCATTCTCAATGCCCTAGCTGAGAGAAGGAGGTTCTCAACCAAGATTTGACAGTACATGGCCTTTTCCATCCTCTCTTCAATGCGGTGCAGTTGTCCTGTCCCCCTGGCAGAAAAACACCCCCAAAGCACAATGTTTCCACCTCAATGTTTAACATTGGGGACGGTGTTCTTGGAGTCATAGGCCATGTAGTTTTAGGCCGTATGTTATAAGTATGTTGTTTTATGTTTTTATTGCCTGTTTCTATTGTAAAGGACTTTGTAGTTTTTCACCTGCGAAAGGTAATGTATAAATAAAGTTTCTTTACTTACCTTGTTTCTGATGTTGTTTTATATACTGTAAATGCAGAAATTGATGTTTTGACCCTTTTGGATAAACATGCCTCATTCCATATCGTTGTTCTAGTTTACCTTTCTTCTTTTTTGTTTGGAAAACAAACATGGCCCTATAGAGAATGATACTAGGATTCACTGATCAGAATATGGTCTTCCAGTAGAAATGACTACATAGACACACTAACACTTACAAAGTCTCAAAGTATATATTTCAGTTTCAATTTTATTTCTATAGCACATTTAACATCAAATTGCTTCACACAATTGCTGTGTTGCAGGATTACAACAATAGAAGAACAAAGAAAATACAGTTATCATTACAAAATTGTTAGAGGTAAGTGGCGGGCACAAGCGTGAACTGGGTGGAAGTTAAAGTCTAATTTGTTTCGACGCACAGACATCAATCAGCAGGCTATTCCAAAGTTTAGCTGCAGCAACAGCACAATCCTCCCTAGTCTTCTGTCGGGACATTGGTTGCTGTAAGAGCGATTGATTAGAGCAGGGGTGCCCAATCCCGGTCCTCGAGAGCTACCGTCCTGCAGCTTTTAGATGCATCCCTACTCCAACACAGCTGAATCAAATGGTTTGATTACCTCTTCAGCATGCCATCGTGTTTGGCAAAGGCCTGATAACAAGCCATTCATTTGATTCAGCTGTGTTGGAGTAGGGATGCATCTAAAAGCTGCAGGATAGTAGCTCTCGAGGACTGGGATTGGGCAGCCCTGGATTAGAGGATCTAAGTGCTCTCTTAGGGGTATATAGGTCAAGGAGGTCAATCAAGTAGCTGGGCGCCAAGTTATTTAAAATTTTACAAGTGTACAAAAGGATTTTAAAAACGATACGTTATTTGACGGGGAGCCATTGAAGGTTGGCTAAGACAGGTGTAATATGATCATGTCTTCTGGTGCCGCTTAAAAGATGTGCTGCGGCATTCTGGACTAGTTACAAGCGTAGGATGAGGGAAAGTTGGAGGCCTAGATGAAGACAATGTTCAGATTTTCACTGGGAGTGAGCGAGTACATCAGAGAGCCAGTCTGGAGAGAGAGAGAGAGAGAGAGAGAGAGAGAGAGAGTAACGTCTTAAATGATTAGACTAATTTCCAAAGAATCAGTGGTACCTCATTTTGAAAATAAAGCCTCATCCCTTCATCATTGTGCCAAGTTCAGAAGTTTTTACTGCACAGTTGTTGAGGACGAAAGAAGAGGAGGACAAAAAGTAGAAATGTGACAAAGAAGCTGACTTTGCTGCTCGGCCTGTTAAGTATAGAAGGATACTACTGCATCACGGTATGGTACGGCAGCTGCACCAAAGCAGATAGAGTGAGGCTTCAGAGTGTGGTCAAGACAGCACAAAAGATCATCGGCCGCCCTCTCCCGTCCCTGATGGACATCTATTCTATATATTATTTTCTTACAGTTCTCTCTTTCTCTTATATTTAAAATAACCACACTACAGACAGACAAGCAACTGCTTTTATACATTGTCATTGGCAACATCCCATGATTGCGTGGCTCCGCTTGTTTATTTTCCACATAAACCTTTCACAATAAAGCTGAAGATCCTGTTGAGATTTTTCTAAATAAAATGAATCATGTGAAAGAGTATGCAGTGTTTATGGATGAGAAGCAAAAAAGAGCCGTTAGGTGCTAAAAAAAATTAACGTTAGAACAGGCTTTTCCCCGCAGCACACCATGTAATAAATACTGAAAAAGAAAATGGCGGCCGTTTCAACTTATGTCTAAAAATGTATAGCTTCGTGCATCGGTCAAAACACTCGACTCCAGCTGGAAACACTTCACGCAAGTTGAGTTGCCCGAGATTCACAGAATTTACAGAAATGTTACATTTTTGTGATTTATATCATTGTCGGGATACATACTTATATCAGAATATAAAATTTTGGTCACATCGCACAGCTCTAACAAAGACAAGATCTGATGGATGAGAACCAAAGTAATTCCTTAGTCACAAGGAGAGGCTCCGCCTACTGTTACGTCTCATAGCTCTCATAATTCAAACAGAAAGAGTCGCTCACTTTCCACAAGAAGAACCCACTGGACCATCACACAGGTCACCCAGCTTCCTAAAGAGGAAGGCTGGGGCGGTAGCAGCTCTTGGAGAGTGTTTGGGATTTAATATATCACATGTAACCCTTCTGGAATATATCCAACAAGTTTGAAGCCGAAATATTGTTTCAGTGACAAGTTATAGGCCACAATCACTTTTTGGTAGCGCTAAAATGCCATGTTCTCAGTCGTTATTCTGCACAAACAAGAAAGAGTCATGGTGATACTGGCACAATAGGTCTTTATTGTTTTAACCACTATTCGACAGTCTTATAACAAATATGAACAACGAGAGTAGACATACTAAACCTGTAGGCATTAATTATTCCATCGTGATGCGTGTAGTCATTCGTGACTGCGCTACACACTGAAAGCAAGCGTCATAATTCGGTTACAAGAAACGTTAAAGCTCCATAAATGCATACCTTTGCCTAATAACAAAGGCATAAATGTGTTGGTTCCCCCCCACGTTATATCAGTTGCACGGAAGTAGCTGGCAATGCAAGTAATCCGGGCGCTGCAGCTTTAAGCAGCTGCGCGCGCTCCCGCGGACGGTGTTCCAGATCTACTGGCGTTTAGATCAACTGGCGTTGGTCGAACAGATGTGTGGCAGTCTTGCGTTTCAGGAGCTGCTACTGACAAACCAGCAAAAAAAATGCCAAATGTGTCATCTGTGACACTTGTGAGGTTGTCTCAAACACACTCCGTCAGTCTTGATGCTGTTGAACAACAAAATGTTTAAAAATGTGGCGAGTTTACCTGGTGATATCCTCATGCGCGACGCGATCGCGAAAACAGCAAACAATTAACACCACGCCGATGTTGTTCACAGGACAGCAAGAGTAAACGATCGGGAGACTCTTGTCGTCGTTATCGTTCCCCTCGCACGGTTTATTTCTCCGAATTCAGCGTTTTTGCTTCACAACTACAGCGTGCAGTTTACTTTGTGCACTAACATGGAGTCGAGTCAACCAGCGCCACCTCTGGCCAAGTGCCACAGCCTACAGCCAGATCAACCTGTGACACACATCTGCACCACGTTTGAATTCGTGTCATGCACATTTGTACCTTTCAATTGTGTCTGTTTGTGCGTCATGCAAATAAACCTTTGAAATGAATGAAACGATGTCATGTATTTATTATCAGCCTACATTTGTACAAAATTCCAAATTATATACACAAAGTCATAGAAATCACCACTCCAATTGGTCATCATGATTTTAATATTCTCTTTTTCCATAACAATGAAATACGCCTTGGACAAATATGACACATCAATATTTCATTAGTGTTGTCACATCACATCCTGTAAGCATCGTCTGTCTGTGTCTTTTCCCTGAAAATGAATATTTCCAGCCAATATAGGCAATTCATCAACATGGCTGGAGTTATATACAGTCTGTATAAGTGTGGTTAATCTAATGAAGATTTGTAAGGAGACGGCAGTTACTGTGAATTCACAGCAGTTACACAGTGATTAGTAATAAACAGCCAGTGAGAGTGAGTGGATATGACTGTTCCCACCACTAACACATGACCATAGGCCACTACTAGATTAACTTGTGACACATCTGCACCTGCTGCTATGATCACATTGAGTAGAGGCTGAGTGGCTGCACTTAACCCTGGTACATCCAAATCTACCCACAAACATGTTGAAAGATGCAATGCCAGCAATGTGGATTGTCAACACTAAAAACAATCGGTAAGCAAAGACAACAGGGATCACTTTTTTCTGTTTATTTAGCACCCACAACATTTGTAGTCGCCTTCTGCACAGGGGAAGTCCACACACACCGTGTGGTACCACTTTCCACAGAAGGTGCAATCTGCAAGATTGAATGAGATTGTCAGAGTCATTGTCTGACTGTTTATTACTAATCACTGTGTAACTGCTGTACATTCACAGTAACTGCCATCTCCTTATAAATGTTTATTAGATTGACCACACTTATGCAGACTGTATATCACAACCAACTCTAACATGTTTGTTTGCAGAGGGAAGACACAGACAGACTATGCTAACGACATGTGATGTTACAACACTGGTGAAATATTAGTGTGTTCACGACATTTTTCGTATGGGCAAAAGTATTGATATCAGGATGGTGATTCTTATGTGTATGTCATTTGGCATTTTGTACAAATGTAGGCTGATAATAAATACATGATATCATTTCATTCATTTCAAAGGTTTATTTGCATGACGCACAAACAGACACAATTGAAAGGTACAAATGTGCATGACACGAATTCAAACGTGCTGCAGATGTGTGTCACAGGTTGATCTGGCTGTAGGCTGTGGCACTTGGCCAGAGGTGGCGCTGGTTGACTCGACTCCATGTTAGTGCACAAAGTAAACTGTTCGCTTTAGTTGTGAAGCAAAAACGCTGAAATCGGAGAAATAAACCGTGCGAGGGGAACGATAACGACGACAAGAGTCTCCCGATCGTTTACTCTTGCTGTCCTGTGAACAACATCGGCGTGGTGTTAATTGTTTGCTGTTTTCGCGATCGCGTCGCGCATGAGGATATCACCAGGTAAACTCGCCACATTTTTAAACATTTTGTTGTTCAACAGCATCAAGACTGACGGAGTGTGTTTGAGACAACCTCACAAGTGTCACAGATGACACATTTGGCGTTTTTTTGCTGGTTTGTCGGTAGCAGCTCCTGAAACGCAAGACTGCCACACATCTGTTCGACCAACGCCAGTTGATCTAAACGCCAGTAGATCTGGAACACCGGCAATCAGTTTCTGGCAGACAATCACTTTTTGGCACAACACCGGCTCCCGGGACGTGACGTCATCAAGAAACGCCTCAATAGCGCTTCACAAAAATCTGTCTGGACTCGGGTTAATCGGCTAACATTTAGCAGCCTCGATACAGAACTATCACGTTAGTGTGGATCTGATACAAACGTCGGTATCGATCCACTCAGCCTGAGTTGAAGCAGCGATGAGTTCAGCTCAGTATCTGAGAGAGTTCATCAAGGAGAGACTAACTGCTGTTTGTGAAGAAATCTTCTCAGAGGTTCAAAAAACCATCGTCCAGTATGAGGAGGAGATCAACCGTCAGCACAGACTGCTGGATATCAGCCGGACACCCGACAGAAACTCACACATCACAGGTATGGACATGTTTTTAACTCTGTGCTGTTCAAGCTCAGATTCTTCGGTATTTAGTTGATTGGTGATAAATCTGAAAGTTTATCAGCTTCTCCAGGATTTCTCTAAGCTGATGTTAGCTGAGAGCAGGAAGCTGTTACTTTGGTGATGAATTCAGAGGAGCAAACGGTGATAGTTGAGGAAGAGCACACACACTCTTAATGAGACAGTGTGAAAACTGTCTTCTGACTAACATTGATGAAGATGAGCGTCCACACCAACTGTTTATTCCATTTATTCTCCATGAGAGCCTCAAAGTGAACACACACAGTGACTCCCCAAAGCATCAGAACAAAATCTGTCCACATTACAAATAATGCTGTAATTAATGTCTTTACATCTGCAGCAAAAGCAAGAAAGCAATCAGTGGTTAAAGTTTCTGTTGACTGAAGCAAAGTATGATGTCTAAATGTGTCACATGTTAGTGATGTTAATAGGCTCAGTCATTCTTAGCAGGCTGTGCTGCCTCCATCAATAAATGTGCAAAAATAGGATAAATGTGAAATAGACCTGCTCATAATCGGTCACATGACAGGCTGACCCAACAGCTCCTGGCCAATCAATCCATTCACTTCATATTTCTATTCATATAGTACTTGTCATGGGAGTAGATTTAGTATCTGTGTCATACTTGAAGCACTGTTTAAAAAGTAACTCACGCAAAACAGAATTTCTTTTTTTGCAATAATCTTTAGTTAAAAAAATGCAAATACAAAAGATGATGATCCAAATATTTCCATTTACAACTTCTTCATCGTATTTTGACTAAACACGGCAAATGCAGTGACCCTGTATTGTTCTGTTCATCTGTGATCCTTCTATCCTTTCAGTGTCTTTTCTGATAATGCTTAACATGAAGTAACGCTTTCATGACTTTCAGTATGATGGTGCCTGTGTTTGGCTCTGCCGCTGCCGGGTGCAGTTTGTCCCACTCTAATTTTGTGTTATTCTTCTCTGCCCTGCTGTTCTCACTTCGTGTCAACGATGTACTGGCTGTCTTGGTGTATGATCCCCTGTGTAATGGCTATCTTTGTTTCTTCTTGGAGTTCTCTATTTCTCTTATATCTAAAATAAGAGTCTGGATGGACAAGAGGCTGTTTTACGCGTCGGTTTGTGCAACAACGGCGGTAAAACCATCGTGTCGCTCCGCCATTCGCTTACTTTATTTCTCACAAACCTTTCACAACAAAAGCACCATATCCTTTTCAGGCTTTTCAAAATAAAACATGTAATAACTATAAATGGCGCTAACATTCCGGCCCCTAATTGTTACTGCTAAGGCATAACAATTACATATTAACACAATAGAGCGTCATTTAATATCAACACTCATAATCTAACTGGCTTAACCAAACATTATATGAAACATAAGTCATATGTGTTGAACATATATCTGTTACACATGAGGCTGATATTCAAACTGTTGCCTCCATTTCAAGCAACAAACATAACTTGTCGATAGGCCTCTCCAAAACGCTAGTTTTGGTTTTGACAAACACACGTCTGACAAGTCCATGTGAGTCTGGAACTGTTCTCTCAACCTTTCCCATTAACCAGGAACTTCTTGGTGCACTGTCATCAACTATGAGAACAACATCTCCTGGTCTCAGATTTCTCCTAGTCACTAACCACTTCTGTCTTTCTTGTAAAAGCGGCAAATACTCTTTAGTCCAACGCTTCCAAAAAATGTCTGACAGGTACTGCACCTGTCTCCATCTTTTTTTTGCATACAAGTCCTCTCTTTGAAACAATCCAGGTGGCAGTACTGGCTGCCCTTTAAGAAGAAGTAGATGATTAGGTGTAAGTGCGTCTAAATCATTGGGGTCATTAGACGCTCTTGTTATTGGCCTGCCGTTGACAATTGCTTCAACTTCACATAGCAATGTCCGCAAGCATTCATCATCCAGAGGTTGCTGCTTTAGGATCTGGTTAAGAATTCTTCTAACTGAGCGAATTTGTCTCTCCCAGATTCCTCCAAAATGTGACCCTGCTGGGGGGTTAAATATCCAGGTGATGCCCTTTTGCATGAGCATTTCTGAGATTTTTGAATGATTCCATCCCTTGATTGCTTCACGCATTTCCCTTTCTGCACCCACAAGGTTAGTGCCATTGTCTGATCTCATGACAGACACTTGACCTCGTCTTGCAATAAACCTCCTGAATGCATTTATGCAAGAATCAGTCTCAAGTGAGTGGGCAACTTCTATGTGTATTGCTCTAACAGCAAGACATGTAAACAATACACCATATCGCTTAACTCTGCTGCGCCCATGCTTGACCTCAAAAGGTCCAAAATAGTCTACGCCCACATTTGTGAATGGAGGTTTGTCAGGAATCAGGCGATCTTGTGGCAAGTTTGCCATTCTTTGTTCACCAGGTTTCGCAGATGTCCTTCTACATGTTACACACTTTGACAGGATCTTTCTTATTGCTGAATCTGCCTGTGGAATCCAGAATCTTTCTCTCAGCCTGGATAATATGTAATTCCTTCCTCCATGGCCTGTTTCTTGGTGAATGTGTCTCAGAATCAAAGTAGAAACATGATGACCTTTAGGGAGAATCACTTGATGCTTAACATCTACTGGTAGTGCAGACTCATGCAACCTACTGCCAACCCTTAAAACTCCATCCTGGACAAAAGGATCCAGCTTCACAATGTGACTGCTCCTTTTAAGCTTGTCACCTTTTTGAAGACTTGCAATTTCTTCTGCGAAGCTTTGATTTTGACAAAACTTAACAATCTCAGTTTCTCCCTTTGCAACATCTGCAGTGGTAAGTGAAGATCCCTTAATACATGTTTTGAACTGCTGCATTTGACCTGCAACCTTTTCAGATTTCCTTTTACTGCTGTCACAGCCACTTGCTTGTGACATGAGAAGCTTCCGATGCGCACTTAACCTGCCAAGCAGCTGCTTGAACGTAAGTATACAGGAAACTGCCTTTTTTAGACGGTACCAGTCTGAATAGTGAGAGATCAGTTTGTTCACTGGATTTTCATGTAATTTTGTAACATCCACACTCATCACCTCTTTGACTTCGAAATCATTTTTTGGTATTTCTTTAATGTCCGGTGGAATTGGCCAGTTTTTCTTATCTTTTGTCAAAAACTCTGGCCCAGCAATCCAGTTTGAACACTTCATGAATGTCTCTGTGTTCATTCCTCTTGAAGCGTGGTCAGCAGGGTTTAATTCAGAGTTTACATACATCCACTGACTTGGTTTTGTGTTGTCTCTAATAAGTGACACTCTATTTGCTACAAATGTCTTAAATCTGATGTTCTCGCTGGAAATGTACTTTAAAACAGTGCTACTGTCAGACCAAAACACAAATTCTTCTTGTGGCATTTGCAGCTCCTTTCTCATGAGCTTGTCCATTTTGCCAGCAACTGCAGCTGCTGTCAACTCCAGACGTGGAATTGTTATCTGCTTCAGAGGAGACACTCTGGACTTGCCCATAATGAATGAGCAGTGAGTTTCTCTTTTCTGGTTTGTGATACGGAGGTAAGTAACGACTCCGTAGCCTCTCTCACTGGCATCAGCGAAGTGGTGCAATTGTGTAGATATGACCACTCCAAATCCAGCAGGTTTCAAACACCTGTTGACGGTAAAGCCATGAAGTTTTGAAAGCTCTGAATGCCAAACTTGTGACCTTTGAGCCAGTTCAGCTGGGATTTCCTCATCCCATGAAATCTTCCTGCCACATAGCTCTCGCAGGATGGTTTTTGCTGTCAGAATGACAGGAGACAAAAAACCCAATGGGTCATATATTGCACTTACAAATGAGAGGATGCCTCGCCTAGTCTTTGGCACAGGTTTTTCAGTTATCCTGATCTTGAATACATCTGTCTCTGTGCACCAGTTCACTCCTAGGACTCTTTCCTCTGGTAGTGCATCATGTCTCAAATCCAAATCTTTCATCTCTTTTGCTCTTTCCTTTTCAGGAATGGAAGCAAGGACAACTCTGCTGTTGCTCATCCACTTTGTTAAGTGAAATCCTCCACTCTCACACAATGCAGTCAGGTCCCTGACCATAGTACATGCCTCTGTTTCATCTGAAACTGACAGAAGACAATCATCTACATAAAAGTTGTTCAGAACAGCATTAACTGCTGCTAGTGGCATTTTTTCTTTAGAATCTTCTGCTGCCTTTTTTAGTGCATAGTTTGCACAGCTTGGGGAGGATGTTGCCCCAAACAAGTGCACCATCATTTTGTATTCTTGCAGAGGTTCATTCAAGTTCCCATTTGGCCACCAGAGAAAACGCAAAAGATCACTGTCCTCTGGAGGTACTCGCACCTGGTGATACATAGCTTCTATGTCTGACATCAAGGCAATGTGATCCCACCTAAACCTTGTTAGTACCCCAATCAGTGTGTTCGTTAGGTCTGGCCCTTGCAAGAGTTCTTCGTTCAGTGATTTCCCTTGAAAGGATGCTGCACAGTCAAAAACTACACGGAGTTTTCTTTTCTGAGGGTGGTACACCCCATGGTGTGGTATGTACCAAACTCTCTCATTTTCAGGGGTAGTCTTTGTGTTTGGTACCTGAACTGCGTAGCCTTTATTCAGCAAGTCAGACATGAAGCTCTGATACTCCTCGTGAAACTCTGTGTTTCTGATTAATTTTCTTTTCAGATTCTCTGCCCTCTGCATTACTGCACTGCGGTTGTTTGGCATTTTGACAGCTTTGTTTCTCAAAGGAAGACCTATGCTATAATGACCATTAATCCTTTCAGCTGTGCCATTGACAGAATCCATAAACATGATGTCTTCTCGTGACATTTCCTGTTTTTCCTCAGAAGCTTTCTCTGGAAAATCATAGTTGAGCTGTTGCATCAAAAGATTCTCAACATTAGTGACAGAGATGCGATTTACTGAAACACTCAGCTCTCTGTCAGAAGGAGTAGAGCAAGAATCTCTCTTGAGAGGGCCATTGATAACCCAACCCAGGAATGTTCAAACAGCATATGGACCGTTATCTTTACTATGAATAATCTCCCATGGTTCCATAGCCTTGTGCACATCACATCCTATCAAAAGTCCAATGTCTGCGTCTGAATGTGGGAACTTGATTTGCCGAAGATGTGGCCACCTTTTTAAGTCATCCTGTGTAGGGATGTTCTCTCTAGACACTGGAATGTCTGCATGAGTGTAAATGTCAGGAAGATCTATATAGGTGTTCTCATTTAAACCACACACTTCTAATCCTGACAGGTGGTAACTTGTCACCATCTTTTCTTGTCCCATTGTGCGAAGCATGAATTTTGTCTTCTTACCTTCTACACCCAGTTGTCTCATCAGTTTTTCTGAACAAAACGTGGCTTGGCTCCCATTGTCCATGAATGCATAAGTCTCAATCAACTTATTGCCTTTCTTCAACTTAACCCACACAGGAACGATCGATAACACATGAATGCCTTTTCCGGCCCCCGTGGCTCCACAAATTCTGCCTGAAGTGTGTGTTTCATCACTTGTTGTGGGAATGTCTGAGACATTTCTCTGGATGCAATCGTCTGCCTTACTGTCCTCCTCCTTTGTCCAATGAAGCATACTTGGATGTCTCTTAGAGCAGTACTCACACAATGATCTTTTCTTACAGTCCTTACTCAGATGACCTTGTGTCAGACATGCAAAGCACAGACCCTTTGCTTTAAGGAACTCTAGTCTTTCTTTGTAAGGCTGGTTTCTGACCTTTTGACATTCTGCCAGTGTATGGAGTTTTTCACAGTATATGCATGGTTTCTGGAAGGCATTGCTAGTGTGACAAGAAGCACTTTTGTTAATTTCAGGTGACCTTTCATTTGCAGCTTGTGTTACACTTGTAGCAAATGTGCTTCCCCTTTGCCTGGATGATCTAGTCATTCTCACATTTGCAGATGACTTTGCTTTGTCTTCAGCATCCTTAATGTCACCATACAAAGGATCTGCAGCTATTTTTGCTTGTCTGTTTATGAATCTAACCAGATCTGAGAACTTTGCTCTCCTTCCACTTGTTTCTTGAATGTCAAAAGCAGAGACTCTCCACATTTCTCTCATTTTGTATGGCAGTTTAGAGACAATAACTCTGAGGTTCGTGGGGATCTCCATCTCTTGCAGTTGACTGATGTCTTGCATTGCATTGTTACAACCAGTGAGAAACAGTGAATAGCTATGAAGAGCCTTTGCATCATCTGTTTTGATTTGTGGCCAATTGAATGCTCTGTTCATGTAGGCAGTTGCAATTTTCAGTTCATTACCATAATGACAAAACAGCAACTTCCTTGCCTCACTGTAGCCTTGTTGAGGATTCATGTGCTGACAACTTCTTATTCAACAAGTGTTCATGAAACAAAATGGTCTATGACACAAAGCTGAGGCTTTCGTAGTTAGTGTCATCTTCTTAAGACCAAAAACACTGTCACTGACTTATTTGTAAGAAGTTGAGAATCGCAATTGTTCAGTTTTAACACGACTTGTAGCTTAGCAGCATATCATAGTCCAAAACTTTATCCATGAAAGCTTATTTCTTCTTTTCTTAGATTCTTCATGCATACAGCTCTGTGCACTTAACTGACTTGCTGTATCAAACTTTGCACGATCTCATAGCGATGCAGTCGTCTTGTTTGGGAGCATGATGGTTTTACTTAATGTAATGGCTATCTTTGTTTCTTCTTGGAGTTCTCTATTTCTCTTATATCTAAAATAAGAGTCTGGATGGACAAGAGGCTGTTTTACGCGTCGGTTTGTGCAACAACGGCGGTAAAACCATCGTGTCGCTCCGCCATTCGCTTACTTTATTTCTCACAAACCTTTCACAACAAAAGCACCATATCCTTTTCAGGCTTTTCAAAATAAAACATGTAATAACTATAAATGGCGCTAACACCCTGGTTTAGCTATCCATCTGATCCTCTATGATGCCTCATGATGTACAGGCCAATCTCTAAATTACCATTAATTGCTAAGTTTCTAGAAAGGGTTGTGACTAAGCAACTTATAACAGTTCTGGATAAACAATGCATTTTTGATAGGTTTCCGTTTGGCTTTCGTAGAGTTCATTCCATGGAAACAGCTTATCTTATGGTCTCTAGTAACATTTTGATGAGTAACGATGCAGGAAAATGCTTTGTTTTGTTGATGTTGGACCTCACGTTGGCATTTGACACCGTTTACTACCACATCCTGCTTGAAAGGCTCAACTATTGGGTTGGTGTATCTAGAACTGCCTTGGAGTGGTTCTATCTACATCACCTGTGGTTTTTCTGTGGTGGTCTCTAATTTTAGGTTATCCTCTACCTCCCTTACTTATGGCGTCCCTCAAGATTTGGTTTTGGGTGCTTTATTGTTAAATATATCTTCTCCCCTGTCAGCATATAATGGGCTCCTTTGAGGACATTTTCTGTCACTGTTATGGTGATGACATTCAGTTGTTTATGTGTCTAAGCAAAGTTTCCCTGGATCGTCTGCAGGTTGTGCAAAACACTGCAGCTAGGCTTTGACCAGATCCTCTAAGTCACAGGTGTCGAGGGCTGGTTTCCTGCACTTTTTAGATGTGTCCTTGATCCAACACATATGGTACCAGCACATATTTCTGATCTTCTACAGCCCTATGTCCCTAGCAGGTCACTGAGATGACCTAATCAGGGCCTACTTGCTATACAACACACAAGGATGAGAACTAAGGGTGATAGAGCTTTGCCACTGTGGAACTTTCTCCCTCTAAGTTTAACAACTGTGGACTCAGTAGCACTTCGTGACTCTGTCCAGAAAGGTGCTATATTAATAATTTTCTTCTTTATTTATTTATTTATTTAAAATTAAACTCAAAATTTCACAATAATGTTAAACTGTAGTCAAACTCGCCCAATGATTATAACAGAAAATAAAAGACAACAGGATTTGCACTAAACGTGATCTCTATATAATCCATATGTATGGCTCTAAAAGCACCTTACAGAGAAAAACCCAACAATCATATGACCCCCTATGAGCAAGCACTTTGGCAAGAGTGGAGAGAGGAGGAGAAACTCCCTTTTAACAGGAAGAAACCTCCTGTAGATCCAGGCTTAGGGAGGGGCGGCCATCTGCTCCGACTGGGTGGGGTGAGGGGAGGAAGACAGGACAAGGACATGCTGTGGAAGAGAGCCAGAAATGAATATGAATTCAATTCAGTGAGTTGTATAAAAACATAATGAGTAAAACAGGTTAGTAAAGAGGAAACACAGCCTTGACCTATTGCAGCATAACTAAGGATAAAAATCTGAATATCATTATTGTCATTGTAACATACAACAAAATTAAGAGCACTCTCTGCGGTGTCAGAAACAAAAAGTTATATAAAATTTATAAAAATAAGGTAGAACATGGTAATTCAATATAATAAATAACTAAAACCTTATTCAACATAAACTCTGTTGCACAGGATTTCATCCGTTGCACTGTACTTGTCGGATTGTGAAGAATGTATAATGTAAATCCAATTTTTCTATCATGGAACCCTGTGGAAGTCTATTATTAACCTTAATGTATAAAGAGGACTCTCAATTTACATGAACAACTTGGAGTCTATTAAACCAAACCACCACAGTGCAGTACCTTTAATACTTGCAACATGCTCTAATTGATCAAACACTGCAGTAAAGTCTAGCAGGACAAGCACAGTGATGAGTCCACTGTCAGAGGCCATAAGAAGATCATTTGTAACCTTCACTGAAGCTGTTTCTGTACAGCAATGAGCTCTGAAACCTGACAGAAACTCTTCAAATAAGCCATTCCTTTGCAGATGATCAGCAAGCTGTTACAACTACTCTTTTGAGACTTTTTTTAGATTAAAAGTGGTTTGGAGATCAGCCTATAATTAGTTAAGACAGCTAGGTGAAGTATATGGGTTTTTAAGTAACAGCTTAATTACCGCTAATTTGAAGCCCCGTGGTACATAACCGACTAGTAGTGATAGGCTGATCATATTTAAGATTGAAACACAAATTAATGTTAGGACTTCTTTAAGCAGTCTTGTAGAACTGGGTTCTAAAAGACATGTTGATGGTTTGGAGGAAGTGATTACTTAAATGTAATGAGAAAGATCAATTGGAGAAAAAGACCCTGCCTCTTGCCCTATAGCAGCTGGGATAGGCTGCAAATTCCCACAGCCCCGATAAGTGGAAGAGAATCGATGAATTGGAGGTAATTTTTGTTGTGTTGTTTACATTTTTAGGACACAAACATAATGACATAGTCAAATAAATCTGGGTATCATCAGCATAGCTGTGATAAGACAACTTATCAACTAACTCCTGAAAGATTTCACAAAAAGGAACCATATGCAGATTCAATAAGAGGGCCCTGTGATTTGTCCCTTGTAAGACTCCACACAGCATCATGGTGTTGTGTGATTAGTTTGCATCACTGTAGACAAAATGATCCCTACCTTCAAGGTAAACAAACTAAGGATTTTTCCTGTGAGACCAAATTAATTTTCTAACTATCATGATCTATACTAGGGCCGCAACGATTCGCTGAGTAACTGGACTAATCCTCAACTAGGGGTGGGCGATATAAACGATATACGATATAAACGATATAAATTTGGCCAACGATAGAGATTTTCACTATATCGCTCTATCGCGATAGCGCATGTTGATGATGTCATCAAGCTGCGCCTGTTTTGGTCGAAAGCATCGCAGCGGCTAAAATCATTATCATCTGCAAATTATACCGACAGTCATAGCAAAGAGATGAAGCACTTTTGAA
Organism: Copadichromis virginalis; assembly: GCF_057382275.1. Taxonomy (NCBI): domain Eukaryota; kingdom Metazoa; phylum Chordata; class Actinopteri; order Cichliformes; family Cichlidae; genus Copadichromis; species Copadichromis virginalis. The sequence continues at coordinate 27,652,840 of NC_140620.1, forward strand.
ATATGGGGAAAGCCAAAAACTGCGCTTCCTCCACTTCCGTAACATTGATTCATTAATGTTGAATTCTCTCGCAGCTGTTCTATTCCCATGTTGTTGCAGTATATTAATAACTAACCTTGTATTGTGGATGAATAATCTCAGTTGTTCTCCTGACTGATGTTTGGCCCGTGTATAGCATCCTGCTATGCGATTGCATTTGTCCCTGACCACCAGAATCCCTCACGTTAAATTTTAATGAGTGGAAAAAAGTTGGCGTTCATCCTCCAGCTTCACTGTGCTAATGTTATGCTAACATAGCTGTGTCGGTAGCAATCATGTAGCACAACATGTTTGGGTGGAATCTAACGAGCTAACTTCCTGTTAACTTCTAACTCCGTTAAATGTAATAAATTCTGTTTTCATGGATGCATGGATGTTAAACTTAATTGTTACACCTGGTAGAGCAACAACGCTGATGATTTTATTAAAGATGAAAGAATTTAGACCGTTTTTAACTCTCAGTATTCGTTTGACTTTGGGACCTGAAGTGGACGGAGTTTTGGACCCAGATTACTCCACGAAGCTCCTCACTACAGCAGCCGTAATGCTCTGACAATCCATCAAGCAGTGCGGCTTACCAAAGTTGTACTAAAACATTTTTGAACAGATTTCTGCACGCCAAAATCGGTTCGAGGTCAGTAAGCACAACCAGAATTCATACATAAGGCACACTCTCGATTTTTGAGAAAATTAAAGGATTTTAAGTGTGGCTTATAGTGTGGAAAATACGTTATACAGAAGAAAAGAATATATCGCGATATATATCGTTACTGCACGTGCTTCAAATTATATCACGATATGAATTTTAGGCCATATCGCCCAGCCCTATCCTCAACACAAAATTCTTTGATTTTTGTGCACTTTGCAGCACACTGTTACGGATTCAAATATTGGGGATGGATTCAAGAGGAAAAACCACAATAACAACACTGGTCCGGCCGGGTTGAGTCAAACGATGATTTTAATGATCACACGCGTGGGAGATGGACACCGTACACAGACAGCCTCAGATCTCAAAATGGTGGAGCATTGATCAAACTCTTATAGCCTCTGGTTTTCCTACCTTATCATAAAAGCCTAAACATTCACATTCTTTCTCTCACACGGCGCCTAAGCTACGACCTTGGCTCCCTGTTTATCTGCTCCTGCTGAGATGGGGCAGAAAACTCCAGCATGTTCTGTTCTCTTCTAATCAGACAAATAAGGCGATGACTTTCTGCGAACAGTATTTCTTATAATTCAGCAGTATAATGCATCATAAAACAATATCATTCATTCACAATAAATCAGCAGTCTACTTTAATGCAAATCAGTTTAACAAATGCAATAGTTATCAGCTTCTTCTAATTCAGGAGAATAATGCAAACTAAAACTACATAATAATTCACAATCTTTAATTAGGGGTCTAACATGGCATAAAATAATATTACAATCCCATTACAGCATAATCACTATACATACACTTCCAGCCCAAGGGAGTGAGACAGACTATGTGTGAGGCGAAAATGTCAGATTACTCAGCAAAAAGATCACCCATCTTTTATTGGGTGGACAGGTGTGACTGTGTGTCACTAAGTCACATTTAAATAGTTGTCTGACCTGACTCCACCAATCAGAAACAGCTTGTTTGTGATTGGTTCATTTGTTTACTTCTTTACACAGAAATGCAGAGAAACTCTTGCTTACTTACCCGAGATTAAGACCTTTCCACATTAAAACTATAACACTCGGTGACAAAGTTTTCACATTGTAAACAGAAAGAGATCATTCTACTAATAAGAGTGCCAGAACTAAACGATAACTTGCGTCAGTGCTCAAATAATTTGTCAAATTTTGTACACTTTAAATTTCACTTGTATATGTGAGACACATTCTCACTGTGGAGAGACCTGTTAATGTTTCAGATCAGAACATATTTTCTCAAATGTTTGTCTTTCTGTCACCCCCACCCCCTACATTTGTCTTTTCAGACCTCCAACAGCAACATGTCATTGAGAAGGAGGAGGTTCTTACAGACCAACAGCTCTGTATCCAAGAAAGGAACTCCAGTCTGACTGAAGAGGACCCAGAGCCTCCACAGATTAAAGAGGAACAGGAGGAAGTGTGCAGCAGTCAGGAGGGAGAGCAGCTTGGACTGAAGCAGGAGACTGATGCCTTCATGGTGACAGCCGCTTATGAGGAAAGTGCACACACTGAATCAGAAACAAACGTTGAGCATCTCCTTTCTCACAGCTTTCCTGAAGCAGAGAGCCGAGATCAGAAAGCAAGCCAGCATGTGGACTCAGGATCAACTAGAAATGCAGAGCTGAAGAAGAGGAGACATCACAGCAACGGAAGTCACAGTCAGAGAGTAGACAACCCTGCTGTTTCAGAGAATCAAAGTAAAACTGACACAAAGAAAAAGTCTCTGAAATGTGACGTCTGTGGAAAACATTTTCAGTTTAAATGTCACCTGAATGCACATCTCAGAATTCACACAGGTGAGAAACCGTATTCTTGTAGCACCTGTGGGAAACAATTCCGTCAGATATCAGCTTTGAAAAATCATGGTAACTGTTACACAGGTGAGAAACCATATCCTTGTAGCACTTGTGGTAAAAGATTTTCCTATAAATCACATCTTGAGTCTCATGCAAGGATTCACACAGGTGAGAAGCCCCATATCTGTACCGTTTGTGGGAAAAGATTCAGTCGGCGTGCACATTTGTATTATCACTTAAAAATTCATACAGGTGAGAAGCCGCATCTTTGCAGCACCTGTGGGAAAGGATTCAGAGAGAACTATGAGTTGCAACGTCATGTAAGAAGGCACACTGGTGAGAAACCGTATTCCTGTAGCTTTTGTGAGAAAAGATTCAGTCATCTCGGACACGCAAAGAGACACATGAAAATCCATACTGATTAAAGTTTCATGCTTAGAAAATGTTGGACAGCTGTGAGTGGTCCTGCCATTTTTGTTTTTGTAAATTAGCCTCGTGGTCAGCACTGGCATATGGAGGCACTGCTCTTCATTTACCTGTTCCCATGGTGAATTGTGATATTGGAGCTCCATTAATGATGGCTTCCTTTCTCTACTCTGATCAGCTGTTTTGGAACCAAACACTCAAAAGCCTGTTTTGAAATTAGTAGCTACTTGGATCGACTTCCCACAACTTGACTGGTTTTCCACTACAATCCGGTACTATCTAATGTGAGTGGTTGTTGTCATAGCACTCGTCCCGCAGTGTAATCAATACGCAACATGAAACCTACAAAAAGAGTTTATTTCGAAGCAGGGATTTACAGTGGGGCAAAAAAGTATTTAGTCAGCCACCGATTGTGCAAGTTCCCCCACTTAAAATGATGACAGAGGTCAGTAATTTGCACCAGAGGTACACTTCAACTGTGAGAGACAGAATGTGAAAAAAAAATCCATGAATTCACATGATAGGATTTGTAAAGAATCAGGTCACAGTACCTGATACCAGGTACTGTGACCTGGTACCAGATGGAAAACCTTGGCAAATTGTGCCAAGTTGATCCAAGTAGGTACTAATGGAAAAAGGGGCTAAGGTTTCTGATCTCAGAATTAATCAACTTTTGAACATGCTTTCTGCAATAGTTAAGTTTATCACCTCATTATTAAAATGTACCAGGAAAACCATGATCATACATTTCATGATGGTTAAGGTTCAGTATCCTCTTGTTCTGTTTGATCATTGTTTAGGTTTAGTTTTAGTGTTTGCTTTGTGTTCCTAATGTTTAAATAAAGTTTTGTTTAAATTTCTTTTGAGATTTTATTTCTGAGGTGTCATTTTTAATGTTTGCAAGACGCATAAAAAAAGGATTCTGCCATATTATGCACAAGATTTTTCTTTGTTTCTGATGTTTTATACTAATTTAGAAATTCATGTAAACATAAACTGTAAAGAGCTGTGCTCCAGCAAAATTCTACATCTGTTAGCAAAACTGGTGTTTTTTTTGTTGTCATTGTTGTAAAAACCAAACGTGACTTCAGCTGTTTCAGCTAAATCCTCCTCTGCTGAGAAACCTCTGAACCACGAAGATGCTTTCTTCAGCTTCACTTGGAGCATATAGCTACCGTGGACTGTATCGTGTAACATGATGTCTGAGTCTGGATGTGTGTGGTTATGGTGAACCTGCCTCCTGTTGATTATGAAACATTCACACCACAAATATCATTGGCAACAAAAAATGGGAAGGGGAAAAAAACTAGTCAGTAAAGTGGTCGCCCCATGATCGGAAGGTCGGCGGTTCGAATCCACTTAACGGCTACCCTGAGGTACCCCTGAGCAAGGTACCGTCCCTACACACTGCTCCCCGGGCGCCTGCTTAGTGGGCTGCCCACTGCTTCACTGAGTGAATGGGTCAAATGCAGAGAAAAACAAGTAATTTCCCCATGGGGATCAATAAAGTATCCATTATTATTATTATTATTATTATTATTATTATTTTTAAGTAGTAGATCGCTTGTAATTAGTGAATGCTTTTTTTCTAGCTTTTGACTATGGAGGACCACAAGAGCCTCACACAATAATAATAATAATAATAATAATAATAATGACTAAAAACTGATTTTCAAAAGGTTGTTTTTTAAAATTGCGATTCACAAGGTTTGAATCAGGGAAATGTTGCCTCAGTCAGTAATGTTATAATTCTGATCATTTATCAGCAGAGATGGGCAGTAACGTGTTAAATGCGTTACTGTAATCCGATTACTTTTTTCCAAGTAAAGTAAGGGATTACTATTGCAAAAACGGTAATTAGATTACCATTACTTTCCCGTAAGCACTGTGTTACTAAAACCGTGATTTTTTTTATTTTTATTTTTGCAAGAATGTCTCATGACAGAGACGTATGCGAGTGCGACGGTCGTGACAACAGCTAAGAGAGATAAGATAAGATAAAACTTTATTAATCCCTCGGGTGGGTTCCTCTGGGAAATTAGGTTTCCAAAAGCACAGCACTGACAGAAGTTACAGAATATTATATATACACACACATATAAATACAGAGACATATATAAATAAAATATACGAAGGGGATAAACAGAATAAATAGGTATAAAAATAAAAATACAAGTGAATTGCACATTTCAAGTATTGAGTATTGTAGTAGCTGTGTGCAGATCAACAATCGATAATATATCGAGTGCGGGAGAGAGTATGAGCGTGCAGCGTTTAAAGCGTGGAACTACTGACCTTACTTTGAGTTTGATTCCATAAAAAGTGACAAAAACATTAGCGTCCATTGTGCGTGGGAAGAAAACTTCTTTTTACAGCGAAAAAAAACCCCTAAACTTCCGAGCAAGCACCGAGTGCGCTACCACGTAATGGGAAACTCACAGAGAAACTCGCGGATTCTTTAACTGACCGCTGCGGCACACCTGCACCAGGATAAACCGCTTACTAATTAGATTTTAAAGTGCACCTGCACCAGGGCAAACCTCCGCCTTCCCCACTCCTGCTATACAGGTGAAAATAGAGCAAAAGGACCGCTAGTCTTTGATTTTATTTATTTTCTACTGTGTGTTACTTGCATCTATTTGAAAGACTGAGTGTAAACACAAAAAAATATTGTTATTTTATGTGCTGGAATGTGCAGAAAATAGGTTTAAATTTTAAACAAATTTCTTCCAGTCAGAGAATGTTGCATATAATAAAAAATTTTAAAAGATTAAAACTAATAAAACAAGTTTTAAAAAGAGACGTTTCCATTTGATTACATTTTGAATGATGGATTATGCAGAAAAAGTAGCGCTGGGCTGAAAGATCTATCACTTTATTACATATTCAGGTTGTAAATCATGTTTTTAAAAAGTAAATAAGTAAGTAATTACTTTTGAAAATAAGTAATCAGTAAAGTAATGGGATTACTTTTTCGGGGAAGTAATTAGTTACTGTGATTTTTAAAATGGTGGAAGCCAAACAGTAAAAGTAAGAGGGAATTCATGATGATATTTATGTGAAGCTTACTTTGGAGCTTCTTTTTTTTTTTTTTTTTTTTTTTTTTTTTTGGCCTGTCCCGTTTGGCTCTTTTGCCATCAGAATTGTTGTCTAAAGGCAAAGAAAGATGCCCAACGGATTTACTTTACCAAATTGACCATCCCAGCCTTGCCGTAATGGTCCATTTGATTCACCTTTTATTGTTTATTTTATTTTCACTTACTGAATACGGGACAGACTTGACTGGGGGAAAGAAGGGGAGAAAGAAAGAGGGAAAGAGAAACAGCTGAGAAGAGGGACGGGGGAGAAGGGCAAAAGACAAAAACCAACAGAACGGGCAGAGAAAAAAAATGCATATATCAATCACCTGGGTCACCTGCTGAGAAAGAAAAAAGAAAACAAGCTGAAGAGAACAAGAGTAATAGAATAAAAAACATCACAATGATATATGGGAATATGACAGTAAATACTAAATATTAAACATTATTGTGCAGCACATAAGATCAACAGAACACAGTGTGCTTTGAGGTAGGAGCCAAAAAGGGTGTAGTTTGTGGGTGTGATCACCCGTGTGTACACCTGTGAGCATGGACGCGCTTGTTTTTTGTTTTTTAAAAGGTTCCTTCATGTAATAATCTGCTAGAGGGTGTGGGGGGGCCACAGCCCCGTCCTTCAGGGCATGAAGCAGGTATGGAGGAGATCAAAACTCCAGACATCCAGAGGCCCCCAGAACACAAGAGACCATGGAAGACCAACAGAGGGGCAGCTGCGCCACTGTCCCAGAAAGAGCTGAGGAGAGTCCCAGATGAGGGCTCACTCAGCAGCCGCGGAGCACAAGCCAGGGGGAGTTGCAGTGACGCGCCCGTGAGCTCCGCCGGCAGCCAGCCGCGCCTGAGTGACCGAGCCCCAGGCCGAGAGGCCGGGGGCACCCCACCTCCGAAGTGGCCCGAGCGAGCCCCAGGCTCCAGGCCCCGATAAGCGGCCACCAAGGAGTGAGCCGGTGTGTACCTGGACGCCCACCCCCAGACACAAAGAACCACCAACGCACCGATGTCCGAGGGAGTCCGCCACTGGCAGGGGAAGTGGTGGTAGGGGGAGATAGGCCTCCAAACCTTGGAGGGCCTGAGATGTCCCCAGAGAGGTGGCGCCTGACACCCAACCTGACATATAGACACAGACATACAGGCACACACAGATACAAACATCCATTCCCACCCTCATGCTCTCATATGCACTCACTCCACACTCAACCAACGTGGAGACAGACATAAAGAGACGCTGTACACACGATCACACTCCCCAAGCGTACTCTACAAACCGGGTCTAGGTGCCCCCGCCCCTGGAGGGGGGAACTGCACCCAGACCCAGGTGGTGTTACCCTTTTCCCTGCGGTGGGGAGAGGCAGACCGCCCCGACTCCGCAGCAGCAGGGAGGCCCCACACTCCAGACCGCAGTCGGACGGCCAACTCCTCCTCCTAGCTCCCCCGCTCCAGCAGGTCGCAGAGAATGGGGGTGAGAGAAGACTCCAAACCCCCCTCCACCCGCTCATTGTAATGTTGATGCATGTGTGTTCTAAGGTGCATTTAAAACCCAGGAGGGCTTGGAGCTACCTGCCAGAGAGCAGCAGGTAAGCGCATGGTCCCTCCTGCTAGCCCTCAATGTCTACGTGTATTTAAAATTGAGAGGTGGGCAACGATGCCAGGGGTGGGGTGTACACCCTGATGGTACTTTGGACTCCGTGTATCGTGCCCACCCCCAAGATCCTATATGTATGTGTAATGAGAGTGTGAGTAATGTGAATGTCTAAGTTGTGGGATAAAATTGAGGCAGAGGCAGCCAGAAGGGGACAAAGTGGGGGGGGGGGGGGGGGGGTAGCCTCCTCTGCACCCTGGTGACATACCCCTACTCCAAGGTCCTGCATGTGTGGGTGGTTGTGGTGAAGCGGGAAGAGGGAGGCAGCTGGAGATGGGGAGGGAAGGAAGGGAGGGGCAAGTGACCCTTCCCTGGGGCCAGCTCCCCCCGCTGACCCCAGTAGGCACCCCCATACTCCGCGACCCGCCAGGGAAAGGGGGCCCAGGCCCATCCAGACCGGGGCCCAGCGCAGCAGCGCCTCCCGGCCCCACAGAGCCCGGGACAGTCCTCCCAATCCCACCACAGAGAAAACTGCACCCACCCCACCATCCACTCATCTTCCAGACTACATAAGACAATAAACACCCAGGCTGAGATCTTCCTCCACCTCTCCTGTATACTTTGGAGCTTCTTTTGCTGCTGGTTCAGTCAATTTTGATTGGAGAGTGATGAAACTTGAAGCTTCAGAATCTAGTGCAAAAAACACAAACACGAAGCCAACACATCTGAACCAAAGAGTAAAACAGTGAAATGTGGATTATTAAATATTAGGTCTCTCTCCTCCAAGCCCCTTATAGTACATGACTTAATAATTGATCAACAAATTGATTTACTCTGCCTTACAGAAACCTGGTTGCAGCAGGATGATTATGTTAGTTTAAATGAATCAACACCCCCGAGTCATTCTAACTACCAGAAATCTCGAAGCACAGGCCGAGGGGGCGGTGTGGCAGCAATTTTTTCACACCAGCCTATTAATTAATGAAAGACCAAGACAGACTTTTAATTCATTTGAAAGCCTGATGCTTAGCCTCGTCCACCCCAGCTGTGAAACTCAGAAACCAGTCCTACTTGTTATCATCTATCGTCCACCTGGGCCTTACACAGAGTTTCTGTCTGATTTCTCAGACTTTATATCTAATTTAGTTCTGAGCTCAGATAAAATAATTATTGTGGGTGATTTTAACATCCATGTAGATGCTAAAAATGACAGCCTCAACATGGCATTTAATCTGTTATTAGACTCAATTGGCTTCTCTCAAAATGTAAAAGAACCCACCCACCACTTTAATCACACTCTAGATCTTGTTTTAACATATGGCATAGAAACTGAACATTTAACAGTGTTTCCTGAAAACCCTCTCCTGTCTGATCATTTCCTGATAACATTTACTTTTACAATAATTGATTACACAGCGGTGAAGAGTAGACTTTATCAAAGTAGATGTCTTTCTGAAAGTGCTGTAACTAAGTTTAAGAATATAATCCACCCACTGTTATCATCTCCAATGCCCTGTACCAACACAGAGCAGAGCAGCTATCTGAACGCTACCCCAACAGAGGTCGATTATCTTGTTAATAATTTCACCTCCTCACTACGTACGACTCTGGATACTGTAGCTCCTGTGAAAACTAAGGGCTCAAATCAGAAGTACCTGACTCCGTGGTATAATTCTCAAACACGTACCCTAAAGCAAATGACTCGTAATCTGGAGAGGAAATGGCGTGTCACGAATGTAGAGGATCATCATTTAGCCTGGAGAAATAGTTTGCTGCTTTATAAGAAAGCCCTCCGCAAAGCCAGAACATCTTACTATTCATCACTGATTGAAGTAAATAAGAACAACCCCAGGTTTCTCTTCAGCACTGTAGCCAGGCTGACAAAAAGTCAGAGCTCTTTTGAGCCAACCATCCCTTTAACGTTAACTAGAAATGACTTCATGAACTTCTTCACAAATAAAATTTTTATCATTAGAGAAAAAATTACCAATAATCATCCCACAGATGTAATATTATCTACAGCTACTCTTAGTACCATTGATGTTAAGTTAGACTCTTTTTCTCCAATTGATCTTTCTGAGTTAACTTCAATAATTACTTCCTCCAAACCATTAACGTGTCTTTTAGACCCCATTCCTACAAAACTGCTCAAAGAAGTCCTGCCATTAATTAATTCTTCGATCTTAAATATGATCAACCTATCTCTAATGATCGGCTATGTACCACAGGCCTTCAAGCTGGCTGTAGTTAAACCTTTACTCAAAAAGCCATCTCTAGACCCAGCAGTCTTAGCTAATTATAGGCCAATCTCCAACCTTCCTTTCATATCAAAAATCCTTGAAAGAGTAGTTGTCAAACAGCTAACAGATCATCTGCAGAGGAATGGTTTATTTGAAGAGTTTCAGTCAGGTTTCAGAGCTCATCACAGCACAGAAACAGCTTTAGTGAAGGTTACAAATGATCTTCTTATGGCCTCTGACAGTGGACTCATCTCTGTGCTTGTCCTGCTAGACCTCAGTGCAGCATTCGATACTGTCGACCATAATATCCTATTAGAGCGATTAGAACATGCTGTAGGTATTACAGGTACTGCGCTGCAGTGGTTTGTATCATATCTATCTAATAGACTCCAGTTTGTGCATGTAAATGGAGAGTCCTCTTCACACACTGAGGTTAATTATGGAGTTCCACAGGGTTCAGTGCTAGGACCAATTCTGTTTACATTATACATGCTTCCCTTAGGCAGTATCATTAGAAGACATAGCATACCTTTTCACTGCTATGCTGATGACACCCAGCTCTATCTGTCCATGAAGCCAGATAACACACACCAATTAGTTAAACTGCAGGAATGTCTTAAAGACATAAAGACCTGGATGGCCGCTAACTTTCTGCTTCTTAATTCAGATAAAACTGAGGTTATTGTACTCGGCCCTGAAAATCTTAGAAATATGGTATCTAACCAGATTCTTACCCTGGATGGCATTACCTTGGCCTCCAGTAACGCGGTGAGGAACCTTGGAGTCATTTTTGACCAGGACATGTCCTTCAACGCACATATTAAACAAATATGTAAGACTGCTTTCTTCCATTTGCGCAACATCTCTAAAATTAGAAATATCCTGTCTCAGAGTGACGCTGAAAAACTAGTTCATGCATTTATTACTTCCAGGCTGGACTACTGTAATTCATTATTATCAGGATGTCCAAAAAACTCGCTGAAAAGCCTTCAACTAATCCAAAATGCTGCAGCAAGAGTACTGACAGGGACTAGAAAGAGAGAGCATATTTCTCCTGTTTTGGCTTCCCTTCATTGGCTTCCTGTTAAATCCAGAATTGAATTCAAAATCCTGCTCCTCACATACAAGGTCTTAAATAATCAGGCCCCATCTTATCTTAATGACCTTGTAGTACCATATCACCCTATTAGAGCGCTCCGCTCTCGCTCTGCAGGCCTACTTGTTGTTCCTAGAGTATTTAAAAGTAGAATGGGAGGGAGAGCCTTCAGTTTTCAGGCCCCTCTTCTGTGGAACCAGCTTCCAGTTTGGATTCGGGAGACAGACACTATCTCTACTTTTAAGATTAGGCTTAAAACTTTCCTTTTTGCTAAAGCATATACAGTGGGGCAAAAAAGTATTTAGTCAGCCACCGATTGTGCAAGTTCCCCCACCTAAAATGATGACAGAGGTCAGTAATTTGCACCAGAGGTACACTTCAACTGTGAGAGACAGAATGTGAAGAAAAAAATCCATGAATCCACATGGTAGGATTTGTAAAGAATTTATTCGTAAATCAGGGTGGAAAATAAGTATTTGGTCAATAACAAAAATACAACTCAATACTTTGTAACATAACCTTTGTTGGCAATAACAGAGGTCAAACATTTACTATAGGTCTTTACCAGGTTTGCACACACAGTAGCTGGTATTTTGGCCCATTCCTCCATGCAGATCTTCTCGAGAGCAGTGATGTTTTGGGGCTGTCGCCGAGCAACACGGACTTTCAACTCCCGCCACAGATTTTCTATGGGGTTGAGGTCTGGAGACTGGCTAGGCCACTCCAGCACTTTCAAATGCTTCTTACGGAGCCACTCCTTTGTTGCCCGGGCGGTGTGTTTTGGATCATTGTCATGTTGGAAGACCCAGCCTCGTTTCATCTTCAAAGTTCTCACTGATGGAAGGAGGTTTTGGCTCAAAATCTCACGATACATGGCCCCATTCATTCTGTCCTTAACACGGATCAGTCGTCCTGTCCCCTTGGCAGAAAAACAGCCCCATAGCATGATGTTTCCACCCCCATGCTTCACAGTAGGTATGGTGTTCTTGGGATGCAACTCAGTATTCTTCGTCCTCCAAACACGACGAGTTGAGTTTATACCAAAAAGTTCTACTTTGGTTTCATCTGACCACATGACATTCTCCCAATCCTCTGCTGTATCATCCATGTGCTCTCTGGCAAACTTCAGACGGGCCTGGACATGCACTGGCTTCAGCAGCGGAACACGTCTGGCACTGCGGGATTTGATTCCCTGCCGTTGTAGTGTGTTACTGATGGTGACCTTTGTTACTTTGGTCCCAGCTCTCTGCAGGTCATTCACCAGGTCCCCCCGTGTGGTTCTGGGATCTTTGCTCACCGTTCTCATGATCATTTTGACCCCACGGGATGAGATCTTGCGTGGAGCCCCAGATCGAGGGAGATTATCAGTGGTCTTGTATGTCTTCCATTTTCTGATGATTGCTCCCACAGTTGATTTTTTCACACCAAGCTGCTTGCCTATTGTAGATTCACTCTTCCCAGTCTGGTGCAGGTCTACAATACTTTTCCTGGTGTCCTTCGAAAGCTCTTTGGTCTTGGCCATGGCGGCGTTTGGAGTCTGACTGTTTGAGGCTGTGGACAGGTGTCTTTTATACAGATGATGAGTTCAAACAGGTGCCATTCATACAGGTAACGAGTGGGGGACAGAAAAGCTTCTTACAGAAGACGTTACAGGTCTGTGAGAGCCAGAGATTTTCCTTGTTTGAGGTGACCAAATACTTATTTTCCACCCTAATTTACGAATAAATTCTTTACAAATCCTACCATGTGGATTCATGGATTTTTTTTTCACATTCTGTCTCTCACAGTTGAAGTGTACCTCTGGTGCAAATTACTGACCTCTGTCATCATTTTAAGTGGGGGAACTTGCACAATCGGTGGCTGACTAAATACTTTTTTGACCCACTGTAGTTAGGGCTGGACCAGGTGACCCTGAATCCTCCCTTAGTTATGCTGCAATAGATGTAGGCTGCCGGGGGATTCCCATGATGCATTGAGTTTTTCCTTTCCAGTCACCTTTCTCACTCACTATGTATTAACAGACCTCTCTGCATTGAATCATATCTGTTATTAACCTCTGTCTCTCTTCCACAGCATGTCTTTATCCTGTCTTCCTTCTCTCACCCCAACCGGTCGCAGCAGATGGCCGCCCCTCCCTGAGCCTGGTTCTGCCGGAGGTTTCTTCCTGTTAAAAGGGAGTTTTTCCTTCCCACTGTCGCCAAAGTGCTTGCTCATAGGGGGTCATATGATTGTTGGGTTTTTCTCTGTATCTATGAAGCGCCTTGAGGCGACTTTTGTTGTGATTTGGCGCTATATAAATAAAATTGAATTGAATTGAATTGAATTGAACATCAGAATCTGTAAGGTTTCGGCTTTCAGCCCCAACGGCTGGGTGTGAAAGCCAACACCTCACTGATTCTGATACGTTGGGTCCGCGCTCTGTGTTTACGTCTTCTTGCGGAAACCATGTTTCGTGGTTGTTGTAGTCAGGTTTAAACTGAGATTCTGACATTTCTAGCAAAGTACATGTATATTTAAAATTTGATTCATGATTTTAATGAATCAATATTTCATTATTAAAGCTAAAATTGATTTGAATCAATAAATCGATTATTGAAACCCACCCATAGTCAGTACTAAGATCTTGGAAACAATCATAGCGATGGAGACACACACCCATGGGATTCATAGATTTTGATATCGCTCTATCTTTGTCTCACTTTGATATAGTATAGTGAGGTTTTTAACAACCAGTTATGGGACCTAACCCACACTAGTGTGGACTTTTAGTTGAAGCACCTGCATCAATTTAACCCTCTCATACTCTGTTACAAGATCAGAAATATTTATTAGGGTTAGGGTGCTGTTGGCTTCCATATGATGTACCAGTGAAGTAGTCATCGCTTTGGGCACTGTAACATCCCTGGTCTAGAGGTAACTTAGACTTAAAATGCACTTTGAACCCACACTTATCCCATGCTCAAGAAATATTCAGGAGAGCGGAAAAATTCATGATATTAGACATATCATGAACTTTTGTGGTGGGGTCGGGTGGGCTGCTTCGGGCTCTGTGGGTCGGGCGGTGCTGCTGAACTGGGCCCCATTCCGGATGGGCCTGGGCCCCCTTGCCCTGGTGGGTTGCAGAGTATCGGAGTGCCTACTGGGGTCAGCGGGGGAGCTGGCCCAAGGGAGGGGCCACTTGCCCCTCTCTTCCTTCCCTCGCCATCTCCTGCTGCCTCCCTTGTCCTGCTCCACCACAATCACCCACACATGCAGGGCCTTGGGGTAAAGGTGTGTCACCAGGGTGCAGGGGAGGCATCCCCCCCTCTGTCCCCTTCTGGCTGCCTGTGCCTCAATTTTATCCCACAACTTAGACATTCACATTACTGACACCTTGGACCTTGGAGGTGGGCACGCTACATGGCATCCAGAAGACCATCAGGGTGTACAACCTCACTCCTGGCGCCATTGCCCACCTCTCAATTTTAAATACACGTAGACATTGAGGGCTCTCGGGAGGGGCTATGCACTTACCTGCTGCTCTCTGGCAGGTAGCTCCATGCCCTCCTGGGTTTTAAATGCACCTTACACATGCATCAACACTACATATGAGCGGGCGGAGGGTGGTTTGGAGTCTTCACCCCCCCACTCTCTGTTGCCTGTTGGGGTGGGGGAGCTGGGAGGAGGAGTTGCCATCCGATTGGGGCATCTCTGCTGCTGCAGAGTCGGGGCGGTCTGCTTTTCTCTTTCTGGGACAGTGGCGCGGCTGCCCCTCTGTTGGTTTTTCTTGGTCTCTTGTGCTCTGAGGGCCTCTGGATATCTGGAGCATGGATCTCCTCCATACCTGCTTAATGTCCCGGAGGACGCAGCTATGGCTCCCCAGCAGATCATTACATGAAGGAACCTTTTAAAAACAAGTGCGCTCATGCTCACAGGTGTACACACGGGTGTTCACACCCACAAACTACACCCTTTTTGGCTCCTACCTCAAAGCACACCGTGCGCTGTCGATCTTACGTGCTGCACAATAATGTTTAACATTTAGTATTTACTGTTATATTCACATACATCATCGCGATGATGTTGTTTATTATATTGCTCTCTTTTTTGCTTGTTTTCTCTTTTTTCTTTCTCAACAGGTGATCCAGGTGATTAATGTGTGTATTTTTGTCTGTTTGTTTTCTTGGTTTTTGTTTTTTGCCCTTTATCACCGTTCCTCTTCCCCACTGTTTTTTTTACCCTACCTCTCTTTCTTTCTCTCTTTTCCTTCCCCCAGTCATGTCTGTGTGTGTAGCAAGTGAAAATAAAATAAAATAAACAATACAAACAAAGGTCAATCAAGTAGACCAATATGGCAAGGCCGGGATGGTCCATTTGGTAAAGTAAACCCATTGGGCATCTTTCTTGGCCTTTAGAAAATAATTCTGATGGCAAAAGAACCAAACGGAACAGGCGGAACAAAAAGAAAGAAGTTTGGTTCCAGTTAAGTGTGATATCATGATCTTTTAGACTTCCAGGACTCACACAGAAGCATTGAAGGATGATGAAGATGATGGAGGGACAGTAAGACAGCAGTTCAGATGATGAGGATGTGTAAGTGCATGGCACCAGAAGAGGTGTGGATCTTATTCTCTACATTTGCTCATATTTAATGTGATAGTAACTTTGCATTTTGTGTGATAGCCTCAGGGATGATCCCTGTCAATGTGACTCCTCTCTTCTGGCAAAACTCCTACTATGACCCCTCCTGCTGACTTCCCCCTCCATACCTGAGAATATCAATTGACTGTTGTGTTGTTAGGTTTATAAAAATCACGTCAGTCTTTGTTTTTACATTCATCAGGTCCCAATCAGCCCAAAATGCAAAGAGAAATTAAAAATGTATGCCATGAAAACGTTCTGATCTTAGGAGGTTAAATCTGTAAAAATTGAGGTCCACAAATGACATCCACTACAATTTTTGTCAAATAACAATGCTGCATTTGTATCATTTCTGCCATTTTTCTTCTTCTTTTAATATTAATACAACTTAATTAACATAGTATTTTATATTATTTCACTTTCAATTTGAAAAATGTTACAAAAGCCTTGAAATAAATATGGTCTAGTAAAGCACACTGGAGGCTAACTCCAGATGTTTTGCTGTGTAAAACAAACAACAGTGGATGGAACAGCTGCAAAGTTTGTTGGTTGATCAGGTGGTTTGATAAAGGACTTCCACTAGCTTTTTACCAGTAAATGTTTTCATGGTGAAAAGCACTGTTTTCTATGTTGCCAGAAACATAGAAACGTTTCTCTCAGACTGACCTCTTTGCTCCTCACTGTGGTGTAAACCGACTCCAGCTCCATGTTAAACTGTCCCAGTGTTATCATCACTGCTACTTTTACCCTTGCAGTGTGCGTAGGCTTAATATTAGACTTTTTATACACATGTGGCTCCTAAATACGTTTCAATTGTAGGTCTGTTTTTTTAGTTGCAAATGTGAGTGAAATACAATCCATTTCCATGGTAACAATGGCAAAAGGCAGGGCACACTCTAGACAGGTCATTGATCAAACTAACACACAGCGACCACCACCAATTAACCTGACCTTACTAACTGCATATCTGTGGGCTGTGGGAGGAATCCAGAATACCCTGAGGGGTACGGAACAACCACGGGGAGAACATGCAAACTTCACACAGAAAGTTAAGATGTTTTTTTAAAAAAGTTCAGATGGTTTAATCAAACTCAGAACCTTCTAGCTGGGAGTCAACAGTGCTAACCACTGTGGCACCATGCTACCCACAACAACAAAAACTCCACCCAATTTATCCAAACACACAACTTTCCTCTTGCTCACTTACGAATTGAGACAAATTTCCCCTTGCCAACGTCCCACAGATCCACAAATGTGGGTTGTGTTCATGTTCCAGTGTAAAAATAAGATATATAGTCTTCAACTGTATATAAGCGTGATAGTGTCTTTCCATATGTCACGGTGCGGCATGGCACACCGTGGAAGGTGTGGGGAAAGGAGGACCCAGGCGCGGTGCTCTATGTATAAACAGTGTGTTTATTTACAGAGTGGAACAAAAACAACAATAAATCCCCGTGTTCTCCCAGACTCCCGTGTCGTGTCTCTGCGTGAATAGTTCGTGTCTCTGTGCTCTCCGCTCCCGTGTCAGCACCCCCCGGTGCTCGCTGCTCTTCGTGCCTTCCACGCTCCTCCTGCGGGAAACAATAGACGCAGCCGTCAGGACACAAATAACCGCGGGCATACACTTACACACATTAACTCAATTCAATGGGACGACTAACGTGGAGTCTCAAGGAATGATCCCGCGTCGGTGGGAGCTCCAAGACTCTCTTAAGTAGCTCCCCCGACGAGGCCTGATCAGCAGCAGGTGTGTGGCTTCGGGTGTGGCCAGTCCCCTTGCAGGGCCACACCCTCCAGGCCTGACGCCGCCTATAAACAAGTGCTCAGCCACCCACACACACATATACACAAGCACAGGGAAGGGGGAGCCAGTGCCGTAGCTCCGCAAACGCACATAACGCACACTGCGTAGGGCACCAAATGGCCGGTAGGGCACCAAAAAAAAATCAGGGTCGTAAAAAAAAAAAAAAAAAAAAGTAAACCATATTAATACTATAAATATCATATGCATTAATATGGTTAAACAATACAAAAGCAACATAAAACAATTTTCCCGAGAAAAGGGGTGAATCTGCTTTGTGCCCTGTCTCCAGTCTCCTCCTGGTGCCCCCCCACTCCCAGTGGTCTGTTCTATAATTGGTAAACACCTGTTTGAACATGGCCTCGAAACGGCAACAGGAGTCGGGAGCGGAGAAAAGAAAGAAGAAGAGGAAGCGTGATGAAACTCAGGCGTCGCTTGCCGGTAAGGCAATGTTTAAATAATAATAATAAAAAAAGTTCATTATTGTAGCCCTTGCTTGCACGCTCATGTCCGTCAACTCTGTGATAGCTCCTGTTAGCAGTGTTCATACTGTGTTAACAAATGTTGCAAATGATTGATGTTGGGTAGTTTGTTTACGTTGTGGATATGAATATAGAATGGACTACTAAAAGCAACTCATCATGGTCACTCAATTGACGGTTTTCAGATAACGTTAGCAATCGTGACTCACGATTGCTAATCGTGATTCGTGAGACTAGCATTTCCCTCCTCAGGTTGCTAGCTGGCTAACGTCATGCATGCTACTGATTAACCTTAACTTTGGGATAGGTCAGTGATGCAGTCAAGTATTATTATCAGATTAGACAAGATTACTTTGTATGTTGCTGCATTTCAGGATATCTATAAAGACGCATATCTTATTTATGCCATTGACGTCTGAACACATAAATAGTTCTCGTCTTTCTTTAGGTTCATAGATCAAGGGCGACATCTGTTGGTGAAACTGTAATATGAAACCTATATCTTCCAGTAATATAGATTTCCTACTTGCGCATTTATATCAAATTATGTACAGCATGTTTATATTGCCATTTGCCATTATGAAAATCTATACATGTAAAATATAGTTAGTAATTTTTAAATGTACCAGTGACTTACTTAATTTATTAGTCTTATAATGCAATCTTTCGTAGGCCTACTGTAGATTCAAAATTGTATTTCTGTAAAATCCCTGAATATTTTCTCTTGTATGCAGGGTCAATGCTTAAATATGTTCAAGGAGGATCTCAAGGACAGGATGAACCATCCAGTAGTAGTGCCATCCCTGGACATCAACCACCAGCCATTGTAGACCCTGCAACAATCCCTAGCCAAGAAGAACAAGAACCATCAACCACCAGTTCAGGTACAGTTCCATACACAAGTACCACTGAGAGTCCTGTCACTGAGAGACTATCAGAAAGTGACACTGTGGAGACATGTGTGCCCCCTTCAACCGATCCTGCTCTTTGGCCAGCTCACATTGTAGATGCTGATCGTGTTGAAATTGTGCGGAGAGGTCCTTTTAATGTCAGCTCTGATTTTAATTTTCCAAAGGGGCCTGATGGAAGAGCATTTCACACTAGCCTTAAGTTCAAAATTCTTCCCAATGGAGAAAAGGTTCACCGGAGCTGGTTAGTGTACTCACCGCAGAACAATGCTGTGTTCTGCTTTGCATGTAAGCTTTTCAGTGTGAAGGATATAAAGCTGAGTACAGAGGGCTTCAGTGACTGGTCGAACATCAACATCCGTTTGAGGGGTCATGAGTGTAGCCAAGACCACATACAGTGCATGCTTAAGTGGAGAGAACTGGACACACGGCTAAAGAAAAGCATGGCAATAGATCAACAGGAGTTGACCTTACTAGAGGCAGAAAGGAAAAAGTGGCGAGAGATTCTCAAACGATTACTCTCAATAACTCTCTCACTGGCTTCCAGAAATTTGTCTTTTAGGGGCTCTTCTGACTGTCTTTATGAGCCGGACAATGGCAACTTCTTGAAGGAAGTAGAGCTTATGGCAACATATGACCTTGTAATGGCAAATCACTTGGCCAACATAAAAGATGAAGGTTCCCACACACATTACCTCAGCCCTGAGACACAGAACGAACTAATTCAGATTATCTCTTCAGAAACATTCCGCGCCATTGTGAAGCAAATCCAGTTGGCAAAATACTTCTCCATCATTCTTGACTGTACTCCAGATGTGAGTCACACTGAACAAATGTCAGTCATAGTACGCATTGTTTGTTTCCAAGCACAACCAGATATTAAAGAATACTTTCTTGGCTATATAAATGTGGAGCAAACAACTGGCCTTAACCTGTCCAATGTTGTCCTTGACAAGTTGAAGGAGCTTGGCATTCCATTTGAAAACTGTCGAGGACAGGCCTATGACAATGGGGCCAACATGAAGGGGAAGAAGCAAGGTGTTCAGGCCAGACTGCTACAATTAAACCCGAGAGCATTGTTTGTGCCTTGTGGAGCTCACACGATGAATCTGGTCATAGCTGATGCTGCCAAGTCCTCTCCAGATGCAACTGGCTACTTTGGGTATTTGCAGAAGTTGTTCAATTTCTTTTCCAGTGCCACCCAGCGATGGGCCATTTTAACAAAACATGTGAAATTGACACTTAAATCTTGGAGTGACGTTAGATGGGAAAGCAGGCTTCAAAGTGTAACTGCTGTCCGGAGTCAGACAAAAGAAGTGAGGGATGCTCTCCTGGAGGCCAGAGAAGCTGTAAGTGATGCAGTCGCAAAGGTGGAGGCTCAAGTGCTTGCTGAGGAAGTAGCCTCATTTCGATTTTTGATTTGCTCCATCGTGTGGTGTGAACTTCTTACAATCACAAACCAGGTGAACAAGTTACTACAGTCCAGCTCCATGCAGCTCGATGTTGCTGTCAGGCTCATTGACACTGCCAAAAGTAACCTCTCTAAATACAGACAGTCTGGGTTTGATGAGGCTGTGTCAGCTGCCAAAGAACTCTGTGAGGCCCTGAACATAGAACCACAGTTGAAGGAGAAAAGGCTCAGGAGCACAAAAAGGCAGTTTGCATATGAAGCTGTTGATGAGCCCTTCCATGATGCCCTTAAAAAGCTTGAGGTCACATTTTTCAATTGTGTTGTGGACTCTGCTTTAATCTCCCTACAGGAGAGGTTTGAGACCATGAATCAAGTGAAGGAGAAATATGGAGTGCTGCTTGATTTCAGCAAAGTGAATGGGATGTCCAAGGAGGATTTAAAAAAACACTGCACTGAAGTACAGAAGACACTGACAGATAAGGGAGTAGCTGACATTGATGGACCTGAGATGATGCAGGAAATCATCAACCTTCCTCAGCTGCCACCACAGACGTCTGCTTTGGAAATGCTGTCATTTTTACATGACAATCAGCTTCAAGAGGTATATCCCAATCTGTGGATTGCTCTGCGTATTGCACTGACCCTGCCTGTCACAGTTGCCTCTGCTGAGCGAAGCTTTTCAAAGCTCAAACTCATTAAAACGTACCTGCGTTCATCAATGGGGCAGGAACGTTTAAGTGGTCTGGCTGTTATCAGCATCAATGGTGACGTGGCTCAGAAGCTATCATATGATGACCTTATAGCTGATTTTGCAACCAGAAAATGCAGGCGTGGTGTGCCTCTCTAGGGCCTAGAGAGGCACACCACACCTGCATTTTCTGGTTGTCAGAGTATGCCCTAGAGTCTAGGGCATACTCTGACAACGAATTGTAAAAATGTTTAACATAGTTACTTAAGGAATGTGGCTTTTGTGTTCAAATTCTTATTTTTCTTATTTAAGTTTCTTATTTAAATTCTATTGTGAAACTATTTGTAAATATATTAATAATAATACTATTATATTATATATATTATTTTTTTATAAAAAAAATTACACATTATTGCCAGGCTCTTTGTTCTTGTTCCAATGTTCAATTTTTGTTTCAGTATTTATTTGTAACAGTATTTTTAACCTCCTTTAACCTTATTTATTTGTTTAACTGTCATGTTTGTTGTTATTTAATTAAACAAATTCCACTGAGAAATTCAAAAGTATTAATGGTTTTTTTTTTTTTCAGTGGCGGGGGAGGGGGGGGGGGGCACCATAAAGCATTTGTGCTTAGGGCACCCAAATGGCTAGCAACGGCCCTGCCTGTAGCGTCACTGCTTCCCCCAGTTGGAGACAATTTCCCACTCACACTTCCACACTTTTTATTTTCTTTGTTTTCATCATTTTCTTTTCTCTCTTTTTTTCAGCCCACATTAACCTGTTAACTCACTCCTTCAACCTCATTTCCTTTCAGTCCAACAGCTCTCATACAGTCAGCAATCAAATTCTCCATTCATCCTTGAGTACTTAATCACCTTTAAATGTCACTATTAATTTTATCAATTTATTTATCA
Source organism: Copadichromis virginalis (assembly GCF_057382275.1). Classification (NCBI taxonomy): domain Eukaryota; kingdom Metazoa; phylum Chordata; class Actinopteri; order Cichliformes; family Cichlidae; genus Copadichromis; species Copadichromis virginalis. The sequence goes on from NC_140620.1 coordinate 27,674,616, forward strand.
TTAGTCTAACACTAATCCACTCTTTAATTTGCTTTAGTTACTTTAGTTCATTTTCTCCTCTTTGATCACTACGATTTCTTAACTCTTATTATTTCACAGAAAATCATCTAATCTACTTTGTCTCCCTCTTTGTCATCAAGGAATTCACACACACTTGCAGGCTGCTCACTTGCCCCCACCTTTTCTTTCTCTCTCACACACACTCACACTTTACTCTTCGTTCGTCCCACCTGTGAACCCGCCCCCTCGAGGCTGGCTCACACACACTTCATGCTTCTCGCAGTTCCATTCAAACTTTCTGCGAGACACTTCTGCTGATTCAGGACAACGACCCAAGTGGCACACAAAGCGGGTACCGTCCGCTTGTGCGCCTCACGAATTGTTCAAACATGCGCCACGGACTTGATACCGCAGTTTCTCTTCCCCTAAAAAATATAAAACCAAATTAAACTCCCCAATTGACTTCACAGCTTGCAACAATTCGCGACACGGCCTCCTGCCGCGATTTCTGCACACCACAAACACACACTTTTAGACACGAATTCTTTTTGTTACTTTAATCGACTCCCGTACTTCAGACGAGACGCCGACTCTAACTGCGCTTTCACACACACACGCAATCTACACACTGCAGTCAGTGGGCTGAGCCAAGCAGTCGTTCTCTCACTAACAAAGCAACTTGCCCCCCACTCTCATGCACGTTATCAACCACGACTAGGATCCAACACCTAGCTTTAGTTATTTAAGGAGCCACGAATCCCCAGGTCACCACCCTGGATCTCCTGCCTTCAGGTCCTAGCCCCGCGTCCGAGACTAGGTGGGGTAACCAAACCCGTGACACGCGCAGCCCGTAGCTGGCGACGAGGCCTCTCAGCCCCGCTTTCTAACCAATAGTAACACACGTTTCCTGCTGTAACGCACGGGGACAGATCAAACACCGCCACTTTTTTTCCTAATAACTAAGACGGATCAAACACCGCCACGGATGAAACACCGATTCTATTAATCCGTAACAAACGTCTCCTGCTTTAACGCACCGAGATATCCTTACGGGGCGCTAAACATCAACCTGAAGTTCTTAGCAAAAGTCTCTTGCTTTAGTCGCACTGAGACGGACACTAGCCGCCTTTTTCTACTGAGTGAATTTACACTGGGATACGTTCAACTTAGCGAACAGATAATTTAGGCTTTAAACAATATGCACGGTTCGAAAATAAACAGGTCGTGCTTACCTTTTAATCATGTGAGCTAGCTCTCTGTTCGCCTCGTTTCACGATCTCAGCTCTGCCAATTCATCTCTGGGCCTCGAGCGAATCCCGCGGGTTCGGCACCAAAACTGTTGAGAATTCAGTTTTACCCCGGTTCTTTTTATTCCTCGAGCATCCAGAGATGGCACCGGACTCAGTAGTCATTTTCACAAAATCTTTATTCATCTACATTCATCTTCATTCTTCTTCATTTAAGCATGCACTTCTAGAAGGGAAGATGAGGCCGGTGTCCCTCTGCAAAAATCTTCACTCCTTTGTTGGTTACAGTCAGCTTTATAGAAGTGACCCCATCATAAAACCCCCTCTACGGTGTGCTGCAAACTCTGTCTGTGTGTATGTGCACGAGCACGTGAATGCCTACATGTGCACGTTCCCACGTGTCTATGTGAGTGCTCGTGAGTGAGTGTGCGTGTGGATGTGTGTGTGTAACAGTTAAAACACTGTGGGGGTAGATGACTCCCTAGAGGTCATAAACCCCTACCTTGCATCCTCTGGGGAATTTCCACTCAGTGGGGGAGAAGCCTTCTAAAATCTACTCCTAACTTCACAAGAGAGTGAGGCCTTTATTACTTTACAAACAGTGTCCCTACAATAATTCTACATTCTATGATAACATATTTCTAAACTCTAAAATAAGCTAAACATTCCTACATCACCTATCAGTCTACAGAGGATCTTCAGTGCTGAGATGGACGTGTCTGCTTTGGTGGTGAACGTCCACTCCAGTGTGATGTTGTGGTTCTCCTCTGCCTGATAGGAGCTCTGTGTCACATCCACTACAAATGATCCTGTTGAGGAGACAGAGAGGAGCAGACACACTCACAACTTTAGACAACATCACAACTCCTTTCACAGTTAGTCAGAGACAACGCTGACAAAAATCACTGCTTCGTTGGTTGATTTTTTCAAAATGATCAAACACAAATCTACAAACTACAAAATCAACAACAACAATCTGATGAAGTTCTGCTGTGACAAACATGGAAACAATGATTTTTCCTCAGCATGAAGGAAATAATGAAACCATCAGAGAGCTGTGCTGCAGGACGCCTTTATTAAGGCCGTGCCATTAATAGAGTTCATTATTAGTTACTTATTAAAACAAGATCAACTTAATAAAACAATTATTGTGTTTCATTGTTCTGAGATCAGTTTCTGCTGAAATGAAGGCGATCTCAGTACTGACCAAGATAACTGTGATGATGATTTTGTTTCCATGACTTTCATCATGAATCTGTTGATCAGACTTATTCAGTATCTCTGCAGTCAGCACAGTTAAGCAGCCACAGTTTGACCATCCACCAAAATCTAAAGTCAATTTAAACAGCTCACAGGAAACTTGATTCACTGAGAGGTTTTGAAATCATGAAGAAGAAACTGGATGGTTGTAATTTACATGTGAGCACTGAAAACATGTCACATTAGAAGGATTTCAGCCTGTAAACATCCACATCAAACATCCACTCCCACTGAGATCTGCTCCATGATAAATGTGAGAGAAACTAAACACTGGTGACAGTTTAACGGTGTCCCTCCTGCAGATGGAGCTCAACATCAACTAATAACACAGATGTTACTGTAAATATTTATCAGCTCAGTTTGGAAACACAGAGACTCTGAAACTGTTTCAGGATTGTGCTGCTGGAGAAACAAAGCAAAACTCTTCACTGTGGACATGAAAAATGGAAACTACTGTTTATGGTTTGATCAGGATTTTCACTGTTATGTGCATGCTGATGGAGTTCACTGTTTCCTCTTACATGCATGATTGCTGAGGTCTTTAGTTAAAGGAAGTTAAAGTGTCTCTACTCGTCGCCATGGGAAACTTTCTATGCTTTTTTTAAACTAAAGAAATAAATGGTTTATAAATTACATGTGAGCATTAAAAACGTCACACTGGAAATATTTCAACAAATGAAACTGAATCAGTGTTTTAAACCTACTCATCAGTTAATTATTTTTATCTAAAATGATCTCAAAGTAGAGTCTGTTAAAAACATACTTATTTACCTTTAACAAAACCCAAGCTGAGAATAAAATTCCACAGAGAAACAGAGTGAAACCAGTCCATGATGACTGCTCAGATGATGGACGAGAACGAGCCCACAGTCTGAAGCCTGAAGTCAGTACACGTCTCCTCTTCACAATCAGCCTGCAGACAGTTAATCACTCCATGAAATCTCAACACACAGATGTAAACCTCAAATTTCTAGAAATATTTTTGAAAATAAAATTCAATGTCAGTGTTAAACAGAATTAAGTTTCTCCTAAAAGTGCAGAACTTGCCTGAGAAACATCAGGCAACAGTTTTCAGCTCCTTTTAGCTCCGTTTAAGTGATTCGCTGACAGCTGTCGTCACTGACACATCAAACAGCAAAGAAGAAATGTTCACAGTGAATTTAATTAATTTACCAACATGTGATTAAATCTAGTTGATCAGCTGTGATAGTCTATAATCTACACAGCTGCTAATGTGACTGAGAGTGATTCTAAATAAAAGCTGTTTACCTTGAAAGCAGAAGAGCGAGTTTAAGGACACGACACAGATCAGTACAAGAACATAATGACTGTAGGACGGAGCTTTGGCTCTGGTACCAACCTGCAGTTTGTTGTTGAACTGCTCCACCCACATTACTGCAACTGAGATTTTGGTGGTTTGAATGTGAGACTGAGTGGAGTCTACATTTCTTCAGTCCTGAGAAATGTGATAGTTTAGTTTTCACTGCTTGGTAAGTTATCAGTTAAAGAGTTATGCTTGTTAGTTTGTGTTGATAAAAACAGATTCTTGGTGTGAATGTCTGAATATAAAACATATTGATCTTAGACTTTGAATGATTCATCTTTGATAATGTTTTTTTTTTATTATTATTGTCTCTGAAAACCAGAACATGTTTGATTCAATTTAAAAAGTGTGCCAGTCTGAGTCAGTGAAGCAGAAGTGGATTTTCTGACAAACATCATCCTCAAAAAACTGTAGTTAGACTGCAGTAATAATCTCCTCCTGCCTGCAGTGATGGTCAATGTTAGGCTGTCATCATGTCTGAATTTTAGGAAAATTCACTTATTTAAACCATACAAGCAAAAACCCAAAAACTGAAAAAACACAGAGAACAGAAACAGCACTGAGACTCAAGTCATCTTCCTGTTTTCTGGTTTCACTTAACCTGACATCAGTAATGATGATGAGAAGTGACATTACAGTTTTTTCTGATTGCTTAAGCACATTTTTTGTAACTATTGGCTAATTTTGCAAAACTCTTCACACAAACAAGAAAACCTGTCCTTGATGATCCTCCCCGCTTTCCTCAGGCACTGCTTCCTGTAGATGTCTTGGAGGGAGGGAAGCTCACCTCCAATTATCCGTTCAGAGCACCGCACTACTCGCTGGAGAGCTTTGCAGTTGTAGGCGGTGCTGTTGCCATACCAGGTGGTGATGCATCCAGTGAGGATGCTCTCAATGGCACAGTGATAGAAGGTCCTGAGGATGCGGGGGCTCATGCCGAATCTTTTCAGTCTCCTGAGAAAGAAGAGGCGCTGCTGCGCCTTCTTCACTGTTTTGTTTGTGTGTACTGACCACGTAAGATCCTCAGCCAGATGTACACCAAGGAACCGGAAGCTGCTCACTCTCTCCACAGCAGCGCCGTTGATGGTGATGGGGGTGTGTACTTCTCTGCACCTCCGGAAGTCCACTATCAACTCCTTTGTCTTTGCGACGTTGAGGGTGAGATGGTTGTCTTGACACCAGTGGGTCAGGGCGCTGACCTCCTCCCTGTAAGCCGTCTCATCACCGTTGGTGATAAGACCCACCACTGTAGTGTCGTCCGCAAACTTCACAATGATGTTGGAGTTGTTAGTGGCTGTGCAGTCGTAGGTGTAGAGTGAGTACAGGAGAGGGCTCAGTACACACCCCTGTGGAGCACCAGTGTTCAGTGTGATGGGGGATGAGGTGATGCTGCCCAGTCTGACCACCTGGCGTCTGTCAGACAGGAAGCTAAGGATCCAGCTGCAGAGGGAGCTGCTCAGTCCTAGATCCTGCAGTTTCCTGTCCAGCTTCGAGGGAACGATGGTGTTGAATGCTGAGCTGTAATCTACAAACAGCATCCTCACATACGTGTCTCTCTTCTCCAGGTGTGACAGGGCAGTGTGTAGTGTCAGGGCTATGGCATCATCAGTGGACCTGTTGTGGCGGTATGCAAACTGTAGAGGGTCCAGTGAGTCGGGTAGTGCAGAGCAGATGAAGTCCCTGACCAGCTTCTCGAAGCATTTGCTTACGATGGGGGTCAGGGCTACAGGTCGCCAGTCGTTCAATGAGGAGATGGTGGAGGATTTGGGTACAGGGACGATGGTGGCCATTTTGAAGCAGGCTGGGACTACAGACAGAGAGAGGGAAAGGTTGAAGATGTGCGTGAACACTCCAGCCAGCTGAGCCGCGCATGACCTGAGGACGCGGCCGGGAATCCCGTCCGGACCAGTAGCTTTGCGCGCGTTCACCTTCCTGAAGCACCTCCGCACATCCTCCTCAGACACAGTGTGCGCGCTGACGTCATCCGCGGTGCGCACACTGTCCGGTCTCATGGTGTTCGCTGTGTCGAATCTAGCGTAGAATACGTTTAGATCCTCACACAGAGAGGCCGTGGTCTGCGGTGTGCTGGTTTTCCCTCTAAAGTCTGTGATCGTGTTTAGTCCCTGCCACATACTCCGAGGGTTGTCAAACTGTTGCTCCACCCTGTCCCTGTACTCACGTTTGGCTGCTTTGATCGTCTTCCGGAGTTGGTAATGTGCGTGTTTGTAGTCCGATGTGTTCGCGGAGGCAAAGGCGGTGTTCCGTGCCGCCAGTGCCGCGCGAACATCTCCGTTAATCCAGGGTTTTTGATTTGGGAAGGATTTAACTGTTCTGGATGGGACGACATCTTCCACGCATTTCCTGATAAATCCACAGACTGAGTCTGTGTATTGAGTCTGTGTATGAGTCTGTGAGTCTGTGTAAAACCCGGAAGAAGCACCGCTCTCACAGCAGTCAGGATACTGACACTTTAAACTGGATACGTTTACATGTTAAACGTCACACAGCCCGTGGAAGCAGCTTTAGTCACATTATAAGATCGATCGTACTAAAAAACTTGTATACAAAAGAATCAGTGAAAATGTGGATTTATTCACTCGATTTTAAATCGAACATAACCTGGTCCTGGCAGGTCATGTATTCACCTTCATGTGTTTAATAAACGGGTCAAAAGAGCCTCTGTCACCAAACAGAAAACTCTACAGTTTCAAGCTCAACACACTGCACATTTTTCTCGCTTCGTAACACATTGCGCTGCTCATCATGACGTACGCAAACTCTCCACTCCACGGAGAAAACAACGACGCTGTAGCACAGAATAAATGAAAAACATTAATAAAAATAAGGATGTTACCTTTAATTTCACCTGTAAAGTCTTCTGCGTATTAAAAGTGAGTGACTGTATCTGTAGGACCTGATGTAACGACACGTGGGGGAGTGTTTATAAACAAACATCAGAAGTCTTGTTAAAATATTTGTAAATATTTGTAAGTTGCTATCAAAGGTGCTGGCAAACAGGCTGAAGATGGTGATGGATCAAATTTTACATCCAGGGCAAACTTACTGTGTGCCGTGTAGGTCTATTGTCGACAATGTGTCATTAGTTAGAGGTGTTTTGGAAGTCTCCAGTTCACTGCGTTATGATACTGGTCTGATTTCTCTGGACCAAGAAAAAGCTTTTGGCTGAGTTGAGCATCGTTACCTCTGGAGTGTGCTAGAAAGGTTTGGTCTCGGCTCTGGTTTAATCACTAAGATTATGGTTTTGTACGAGGAAATTGAAAGTGTACTGAAAATAAATGGTCGTTTGTGTAAACCTTTTAAATTAACTAGAGGCATTAGGCTGGGCTGTCCACTGTCGGCTATACTCTGTCTATCAAACCAGTGTTGCACAATGTGAGGTCATCCATTACTGGGTTGGTTTTATCTGATGTCAATATGTCTTTTAGTTTGTCTGCATATGCTGATGATATTATTGTATTTGTTAGGAGTCACCAAGATGTGAATAAGTTGGGAATAATTGTTGGGAACTTTTGCAGATTTTTAGCTGCACAGGTGAATTGGGCTAAGAGTGAGGCTCTGGCGGTGGGTGATTGGCTTACTGGGCTCCCACGACTTCCAGGTGAGCTGAAGTGGTAAAGGGAGGGTTGAAGTATCTGGGTGTGTACGTGGGAGATGAGGCTACAGAATGTAAGAACTGGGAAGGGGTGGTGGAGAAAGTTGGGGGAAAATTGGAAAAGTGGAGGTGGCTGTTGCCCCAAATGTCATATAGAGGGAGAGTGTTGATTATAAATAACTTGGCCACTTCTGTTTATGGCATCTATTAGCTTGTATAGAACCCCCTCCTGGTGTGATACATGGCCTTCAAGTTTTGTTGGTTTATTTCTTTTGGGACAATCAACACTGGGTACTCCAGGCAGTACTTTTTTTTGCCCAAGAGGAAGGTGGACAAGGATTGGTTCACCTAGAGAGCAGAACTTTGTGTCTTTCTGTGATTTGAGATCATCATCAAAGTTTCACATTCATTTCCAGCTGAACATTGAACATTTAAAAAGTGCTCTTTTGTGCGTATAACATGTAAAAATTATGAAATAAATATGTGATGATCTCAAATCACAGAAAGAAAAACACACAAAGTGTGATTTATTTATATAGAAGAAAGTGTTAACAAGCTTAAGTTGAAGTGAGCAGTAAATAAAAGGGTTAAACACACAGTTTCACTCTCAAACTGCTCCTCTTCCTGGAGTGAAGCACAGCCTGATAACCCTCCCTCTTCTTCCTGCTCTTAAACACAGCACCTCCTCTCTGTCCACGTGTTTCCTCGTTCCCTCCCCTTCAGATCTGCAGTTTGAAGATGGGTGTAACCAACATGTGGTGACGTGTAAGAGCTGACAGGCTCCATTCACTGCAGAAACATGTTGTTGAGATCAGAGCTCAGACTAGTTTCAGTTATAAGGAAGTGAAACTCACACAGTCACTGACACTGAGAGGAGAAATGGCGCAGAAAGGAGTTCAGCTGGACCGAGAAACCTTCTCTTGTTCCATCTGTTTGGATCTACTGAAGGATCCGGTGGCTACAGCCTGTGGACACAGCTACTGCAGGAACTGTATTAAAGCCCACTTTGATGAAGAGGACAGGAAGGGAATCCACAGCTGCCCTCAGTGCAGGAAGACTTTCACACCGAGGCCTGTCCTGGAGAAAAACACCATGTTAGCAGCTTTAGTGGAGCAGCTGAAGAAGACTGGACTCCAAGCTGCTCCAGCTGATCACTGCTATGCTGGACCTGAAGATGTGGCCTGTGATGTCTGCACTGGGAGGAAGCTGAAAGCCATCAAGTCCTGTTTAGTCTGTCTGGCCTCTTACTGTGAGAAACATCTCCAACCTCACTATGATGCAGCTCCGTTAAAGAAACACAAGCTGGTGGCCCCCTCCAAGAAGCTCCAGGAGAACATCTGCTCTCGTCATGATGAGGTGATGAAGATTTTCTGTCGTACTGATCAGCAGAGTATCTGTTATCTCTGCACGATGGATGAACATAAAGGCCATGAAACAGTCCCAGCTGCAGCAGAAAGGACTGAGAAGCAGAAGGAGCTCGAGGTGAGACGACTAAACATCCAGCAGAGAATCCAGGAGCGAGAGAAAGATGTGAAGCTGCTTCAACAGGAGGTGGAGGCCATCAATGGCTCTGCTGATAAAGCAGTGGAGGACAGTGAGAAGATGTTCACTGAGCTGATCCGTCTCCTCCAGAAAAGAAGCTCTGATGTGAAGCAGCAGGTCAGATCCCAGCAGGAAACTGAAGTGAGTCGAGTCAAAGAGCTTCAGGAGAAGCTGGAGCAGGAGATCGCTGAGCTGAAGAGGAAAGACGGCGAGCTGGAGCAGCTCTCACACACAGAGGATCACAACCAGTTTCTACACAACTACCCCTCACTGTCAGCACTCAGTGAGTCTACACACTCATCCAGCATCAATATTCGTCCTCTGAGCTACTTTGAGGATGTGACAGCAGCTGTGTCAGAGACCAGAGATAAACTACAGGACATTCTGAGAGAGGAATGGACAAACATCTCACTGACAGTCACTGAAGAGGATGTTTTACTGTCACCGCCAGAGCCAAAGACCAGAGCTGGATTCTTAAAATATTCACATGAAATCACACTGGATCCAAACACAACTCACACACGTCTGTTATTATCTGAAGGGAACAGAAAAGTAACATTGATGATGTTCAAACAACAGTCTGATTCTGATCATCCAGACAGATTCACTGTATGGTGTCAGGTCCTGAGTAGAGAGAGTCTGACTGGACGTTGTTACTGGGAGGTGGAGTGGAGAGGGGGAGCAGTTGGTGTTGCAGTCGCATACAAGAATATCAGCAGAGCAGGGGGGGACGATGAATGTGGATTTGGATACAATGACAAATCTTGGGCATTACATTGTGACACAAACAGTTATAAATTTTGGCACAACAATGTCCGAACTGTCCTCTCAGGTCCTCGGTCCTCCAGAGTAGGAGTGTACCTGGATCACAGAGCAGGTATTCTGTCTTTCTACAGCGTCTCTGAAACCATGACTCTCCTCCACAGAGTCCAGACCACATTCACTCAGCCGCTCTATGCTGGACTTTGTCTTTATTACTCTGATGGAGTCACTGCAGAGTTGATTAAAGTCAAATAGAGAAGACAGGTTCATGTTGATCCCTGACCATTATATGTACTTGTGTAGTTTCTAAATGAGGCTTTACATTTTAGAAGCTGAGAAGTTCAGTGGTCCATTGATGTGTGAAAATAATATTGCACTGATTCAAACTGTACTTACATTTATATACCTTACATCAATATAAATCTGAATTTGTTCTTATGGCTGATAATCATGTGAGTTTAAATGATACTACTCTTCATATTCAGCATGTTTGAAATCTGTCATCAGTCTGGTTAGTGCTTTTATTCTGTAGTTGCTGTAGTGGGTTGTCAAATGCAACAATATATTGGAGCTGCAGTGATTCATCAGTTAGTCAATGATTAGAGAATTGATTGTTTTATCATTATTTTAGTCACATTTAAAGCTGGTTCCAGTTTCTGAAATGTGAAGATTGTTGATTTTCTTGATCATATATGACTGTAAACTTAATGTCTTTGAGCTTTGAACTTTTAAAATGCAACAAAAAAATTAATCCTTGAGGTTTTTGATATTATATTATCATTATTATTATTATTATTATTATTATTGTATCTACAGTGATGACATTTAATGTCCTTTTGAGATGAAAAGCTTGATCACACTCACTTATTTATACATTTAAATATAAAAAACCAAATCAGTGTTCCCCAACCCCCGGGCCCCAGACAGACCAGGCAGCAAGAGAAGAAAACATTTTTTGTACCGATACTGGTTTTATTTTGTTGTATTTATCAACAACACCTTAATAGCCGGTCGGTGACACACAAAAAGGTTGGGGACTGTTGAACTAAATAACACAGGCCTGTATATTGTGGAGGATAGACATGTTTCTTGCCCTGAGCTGTGTCTGGCAGGCAGAGCGTCTCCACAAATCTGAAGCTTCTGATTTGGAGAAAATGAGCTGAGGGAGACACCTGGTGGACAAACACAGACATGACAGGAAGAAAGACTAAAGTGCAGAGTGGAGACAAACAGCTGGAAACACTTGTTGGAAAGGATTGTCATGCTTCAGACAAACACACAGCACACACTCTAACAGTCCTTTATTTGCACTGAAGGAGACACGTGAAGAAACCAAATCACACAATAATGAAGTGAACACATTTATAGTCAGTGTTCAAGATGATGGATAGAAATGAGAATCATGAAGCATTTATGCATTTTTACGTCTGTGTCTTACAGCAGAAGCAGCATTTACATGAACTCACTGGCCTTTTTCCACTGAACGCTCTCTTCTTCATCACCTCATCTTCCTCTTGGAGCCAAAAGCTGACTCAGTACATGTTTGTTTGATTTGAATGAAAACTTGATTTATAGCAGGGATCATGAAGGTCGAGGCGAGACATGGAGGGAATGACATGGGAGCAGGACTCACTCACTATTAAATGCTGAAGCAAAGCTACAGAGAGGGGCGTTTCTCCAGGATTGCGGTGGAGTGAGGAAAAGAACAACATGTCTGAGGTGAGTTTCTGGACTTACACTACGAAAAAGGCTCTATTTTTTGTTGCCTACATAGTAGAAGGTCACTTTGTCTCTAAACAGGAAAATGAGCAGTCAGGGGTTAAAGTGGATTCAGCAGGTGGAGGAACCCTAAAATCAGTTGCAACAGCTCAGTGTGGGGAAAACATTCACGACTCAGTATAATTGCTGCTGAGAGCTCCAGTAGATTTTCTGAATGTACAGGCTGTGATCAGCTGACCTGCTGCTCTTTGTGGATTTACACAAGTGAATTCAACCAGATGTCAGCAGATGTTTTATGAGTTGAACTGCTTTCCATCCTCTACACTGACAGTAAACTGTTTATGCTCTTTTTATTAGACACTATTCAGCTGGTATGAAGGTGAAATTCAGTGAATCTTAACTGCAAATTCATCTCTGCTACACTTGATGTAACCAAACTCTGAGCAAACCACAGCCACTGTGCAGCAGTCACACACTGTTCTGCAGCAAACTAACCTGTTTATCCTGCACTAACCTGCAACCTTTAAATAGCACAGTGCCTCAGTTTGTTTAGCAGCACGTTTCAGGATATGAAAAAACATAATGTCACATGTACAGAACCAATATGTGATTTAAAAACATGAAGACTTACATGTGAGCTTTACAATCAGTCGTTGGGCCAAAAGCAAGAAAAAGGAAACACTTTAAGCCCTGACTATGACACATAGTTTTGCCACTTTTATTTCTTTTTCTGTGATATTGCTGGTGATTAATACACCAACAGGAATGAATTTCATGTGTTACTGTTTAATCTCAAAGCAGTTTGATTTGAGGCTCGCAGTGACAAAATAATAACTCCCCTTAAAGGTGTTAAACCTAAAGTAATGAAGGTCTCCTAAAGGTCTCTTAGCATTAGACTCTTGCTATTTCTGTGCCTTCATTCTAATGTGTACACTCTGTGTTTAGTTCCCCTGGACGTGGCCCTGTTTTCCCGGAGCAGATCCTTAGTTTTGAATGATTGGAGAGTGGCTATAGCGAGCAGTGAGTGAGCGAAGAGAAGCTTTCCCTGTCCTCCCCACCTTGGATTTCCTGGAGCCTGGACCCCGTCACACTTGTATATAGCACAATTCCCTGCACTGTCTGTACACATACCTGGTGTAATAAACTATTTCTCCTCAAAGTGAAGAGTCCTGCATGTGAGTCCTCAGTGAACGGTGACATCATTACAGTAACAAAGTATTTGTACTTCATTACTTCCTTCCTCATGCTGTAACCCTCGATTTCATTTGGTGTGTTTTTTTGATGAGATGCAGCTTTCCACACCATCTTTTCACCTATTGCTGATCACCACACTGTGTTTGTGTGCTAAAAGAGAAATCATTTCCTGCATGGAGACTAAACGGAAGCACAATTACATTAACTCAGAGGGTACAGCAACTGTTGCAGTTTGTCTTGAAACAACTGTAATCTCCACATCTGGACTTTTTTCTCAATTGAATTAGGATTTTAATCTCAAACTTGAAACTTTATTTTCAATGTTATCTATAATAGTTTTTCTTAATGTGGCCGTAATACTCATTCGTACAGCAACATTGCCAGCAAACTGAAATTGGAAAAAAAGATGTAAGCAAAAAAAACACAAAGATGTAGGTTTCAAAACTTAGTTAATAATAGAAAATAAATTTATTCGCACATTTTACGGTTTCAATTCACCTTTTTTTCAGTTTCATTTTTTCCCCTTTCGATACAACATTTTCGTGTTAATTATTCTCAGTTTCATTTTAAGGTGGCATCATTTTAACCCCACGCACACACAGAGGGTCCATAACACTCACATTTCCAGAGTGTAACAACCAACCACCTGTGTGACATCTGAAATGCCCATGGTGTTGATTCTATAATATATATTTAGCTAAAATCTACACATTTATTTGGGGGAAAAATGTTATCTGGCTGTGGTTCTAAAGATCTGTGATCGTTACGTGTTCACTGACACCTGATTTATGCACACACAGTTATTGTGGTTCATTTCATTATGTCTTGGATTTGTCTGAATGTTGTGCCTGCTCCTTTATCAGTCTTTGCTTCCTGCATGTACAGCTTATGTGATTATTGACCAGGAGGGTTTGCAGTTTCATCAAAACACGAGTTGTTTGTTGCTTTCATTATGACTTGGCTGACTATGGCTGCTTACACATTGCAGACTCAGACTATTACATTAATAAGCAATTATTGAGCCTGGATAGCTCAGTCGCTAGAGCATCAGACTTTTAATCTAAGGGTCCAGGGTTCAAGTCCCTGTTTGGGGGCCGAGCTTTACAGAATTTCGCAGAGGAACCCACCCGAGAGATTAATAAAGTTTTATCTTGTGTAATGTAGGGGGGGAAATTCTTATAGTGACAAATATTTGACATGATTGCCAAGTTGTCAAAGCACCGTGTCAGGTCTTTGAAAACTGTAATGCCCTTTCAGCTTCCCGCTGGACTAAACATGCCTTGTTGTTTCTTTCAAATCTGTCTAAACACATGCATGTTGTATTAGTTGATGAATTCAAATGGAAAATGGTGCTTTTGCCACTGAAGTCTGAATATGTGCCACTGGCAATGCAGTACTAGTTGACTTCTTTTTGCTTGCCCCCCAGTATGCTATGATTTGCAGTTGTTGATTTTCGGGTGGAGGTGGATCCAAAATTATTTGCAATTGGTTTACAGGACTGGTGAAGGACTCTTGTTTCTGGTCACCAGGGAGAGTCCGTATCACAAAGGCTGTGAAGGATGCAGCTGCTCTAGATCAGAGGTGTCAAACTTAATTGTACAGGGGGCCAAAACTCAAAGCACACTTTAGGTTGAGGGCCAAACAGGGTAAGCATTTATTGAAAACACTAAAACAATGTTTTTTGAACATAAATATGAATAAAAACAGACAGGAATATTGTTTCAGAATAAATAGACTTAGAATAAAGAATAACTTCTAATAACCGTCATAAGTGTTCAAACATGTCTTTTCCTGTCGTTGCATCGATTTAATGTCCAATATTTCCTCTGAAACGGGCATATTGGAGTTCAGTTCATGGATGAAGATGGCCAGCTGTGTAATGTCCATCATGTCTGTACTTTTATCCACAGCAAGACAGTATGCTATAAAGTATTTGCTTCTTTCACACGACTGTGTTCTTAAATCAGTGGTCATCTCACAAACCCGACCGTATTTCTACTCAAGCTCACATTTGCCAATATCTGGGTTACCGTTACAGTTAACCCTAACACTAGCTCTTCTACTTTCTGTATGAGAACTATGACTACATGGAAGGAGGTAACACAGACGATCCGACAAAGAAAGAAGGCACACAGACTAAATACACACAAAGGAGATTAGGGAAAGTGGAAACACATGAGGAAACAGCAGACACCACAGGGAAAGTGACACTAAAACACGCACACACACAGCAAGCTTGACGAACCAACAAGGGAGACTTAAACACAAGCATACTGAAAGTAAAAGACAGACCGCATAATGCTGTGAACAAGAACAGACAAGGCCATAGAAGAAAATCTAAACCATGATGAAACTCAGCTAAAACCTAAATGATGATCAACACCAGAACTTAACATATGTTCATTATCATGGGAGAGAAGAAAAAACTATAAAAAGAAATCAAAAAGATGGGTCGCAGACCCAGACCCTGACACAGAACAGAAACTGGACTTGATTGACACTCTGAATTATTGAATCTGTAGCTTTTGTCTCATTAGCGCTTCATTTTGCCGAGCCATGAATAACAATATGAATGAATGAATCTATATAAAAAGGATCTTGCAGGCATATAAATGTACGCTGGGCTGGATGTGGCCCACGGGCCTCGAGTTTGACACGTATCCTCTAGATACTGAACAACTACAGAAAACTACATTTCTCCTGTGGCCTGCAGGTTCTGCATCTCACCGTCTGAAATACACAACGTAAACATCACTTTAATACTTTTTGCTTGTTAGAATAATGAACTACAGAAAGACGTCATCTTACCTAATAACTGCTGAGCACTGTTTGACTGGGACACAATGGGCACCTCTGCAGTCGACTCTGAATCTATATAGAAATGATCTCGCGGGCCGGATATAAATATACGTTGGGCCAGATGTGGCCCGCAGGCCTCGGGTTTGACACACATGATGTAGATTGATGGGTTTGTAAACGAGATAATGAAAGATTATATTAGGTAAACCTGTACAACTGCTCACCGATGCAAATATTTAATTAGCCAATCACATAGCAGTAGCTCCATGCATTTATGGACGTAGAGATGGAAAAGAAGTTTAACAGGTTTGGTTGTTGGTATTACACAGGCTGCTCTGAGTATTTCAGAAACTACTGGGATTTTCTACACACAGCCATCTGTAGGGGTTACAGAGAAGGTTTTAGACTTGACAAATATTCAGAGAACAGCAGTAACGCCTGAAAGCACAATTCTTATTACAGTGTTTAAAGAAATCAAAGATACTTGTAAAGGTTTTTTTTAACTCTAATAACACATTCAAGATGAACACGTTGGCAGTGATGTTGCCACAGAGACGTTTTCCTCTACACAAATCACTACAGTTACTTTAGCTCCAGCGTTGTTACATCACTACAGAAAACCTAGAAGCAAAAACACATTTGTGCTTGTTTCTTGAACTCTAAGAACTATAAAAATGGATGATTTTGAGATTGATGATGGTCTCGACTGCTTTAGTTTCTCAGTTTTAAATATGATACAAGACCAGAATTAATGAGAGGTGCAGACACAAAGAGGTTCTGCTCAAGATTAGATACAAAATGCAGCTGTAAGAATAGGAAATGTGGATATAGTTTCAAATGTGCTTGGTTTTAAAGTGAATGCTTCCAGACATTCATCCACTTGAAGCGAGATATTTCAGTCTATTTCAATTAAAACATTGTCTTCTGGCAGGAAAAAGTGCAATACAGTCTTTGAATGAAGTGCGCAGAGTGACTGAGGAACAATGCTTTATTAATTAGTAGGGAAACATTACATACATACATAAATAAAGACAGATAAACATAAAAATGTCCTCATATGAAAACACAACTTGAATTTTCCAAGTCAGACAGAAAGTGTCTGTTTTTAATCAGAGTTATAAATATCTCCTTGTTTAAACTGATCGTGTTTTTTAAAAAAAGACACCACCGCTCTCAAAGATTAGTTATGTCAGGCTTTATAAAAACACAATTAGTAATATTATTATTTCTATATAAGTCCAGCCTGGATTAAAGAGATTCTGCTGCACGGTTCGTGCAGTTAAAGGTGCTTGTGAATCGAAAAGGCATTCAGTCACATGACCTTTAAAAACTGCAGAATTTTCAGGATACTCCAAAGATGTACATCTTTATAGCTGCAGATATTTCTCTTTCAAAAAGGAAAAAAGTACCACAGGAATAAATCAAAGGGAGTACAAATAAAATGAAATTAGATTTTATTCACTCCGTTTTTTAGCTCCCCTCCTTTCAATTCAGTGTTTAAATTTGCAGTTTGTATGTTGGTTGTAATAGTTTCTTTCATACAATACGGCGTACCCCTTACTCTCATAGTAGGAGCCTTTAGTCTGTGGATTAACGCACAGACTGACTCAAGTGTCTGTAGGCCTAATAGGAGAGATCAAGTCATGGCTACGGCCACCAAAGTATTCAGAACTGCTAGTGTTAGTGTGGTTTTGACTGAAAGCTTGTTAGCAATCACGTCACAGGCTGTAGTCATTTCCCGACTCATCCAGAGATCTCAGAGCTTCACTCTGACCAAAACAAAAAGGTCTGTGATTTCTGATAAGACATCGGCTTTCCTGAGGTCGTGAGGAGAGGTCATTATTGTCATTAATCTTGGAATGTACTCTCAATTAATAGATTTAGAAAGAATACAAATATACCTTGAAAACAAGTTGTTTTTCCCCTCTGTGGTTGTTTAAAGTACATTACAAGGACAATATAGTACAAAGAAAACGTAGTGAACTTTTCAGCTCCGCTGCACTTAAACCTTATAATAACAAACAAACAAGGTAACAAACAAGATTTAAATCCACACGAGACAATCTCATTGTATCTTCCTTTGTTACTCAAATTAAACTTGAACATTTTAAAAGGTATCTACATTTCATAATGGAGTGTATCTCCTGACTTTCCTGAAGGAGGAGTGATTAGGAAAAAATCCTCAAAATGGTAAAAATGGCCTGTATTTATACATATTTATACTTTACTAGTCCCTAAGGACCCCAAAGCGCTTTACATATCCAGTCATCCACCCATTCACACACGCATTCACTCAAAACAAAACAACCAAAAGTTTATCTCCAGCGCGGCCTTGTGGGCAAGACCGAGTCCTGAGAATGAGCGGACTTGTCACTGTCACTCCGTCTGTGGCCTTTAGGGGGAGCCAGCAAGTCGTGGCGCGATGCACGAGGAGATGATTTGACGCTCTGAGACTTCCTCTGTGAGGAGGGGGAGAGTTTTTGGACATCTGAGGATCTTGCTGACGCATGGACTCTTAGTGATCTTGATAGCGTAATAGGCAAGGAGGTGCTGGATGGGGTAACAGGGGAGGAGGTCTTGGAAGAAGGTTTGGGGGAGGGGTCTGACCCAATGTTGGGGGAGTGGGAAGCAGCAGGAACAGCAAGGTTGGTGTGAGTACGTCTGAAAGAAGAAGAGGCTGTGCTCCGTGCAAAACCCGGAAACACAGATGATGAAGAGCTAGTGGCTTTGCGCAAAGGAGTGGCAGGAGCACTGACGCTGCCTCCTGCTCCACTTCTTCCACCCTGAGAGAGTGCCCGCAGTGTGGAGCGACAGATCTTCTCCTCCTGCTGGGCTTTAGGTTTCATTAAGGGCTTTTGGCTGGACATCTTTCCTTGAAAGTCCTTGTTCTGTTCTCGGGCAGATGGCTGAGTACCTGAAACATTCTGGTTCTTTGAGTCCTTTGGATCCAAAGTCTTGGGGATCCCAGATTGTCGGGATGAAGGAGCATTTGCAGGCCTCGCTACTCGTCGAGGGGAAGCACTGCTTCGTTTTGAGGGAGTCAGACTGGTGGGCACTGCGGTGCTGGAGGAGCCTCGATTCTTCTCTGTATGTTTGATTCTGGATGGACTTCTGTTGGTCCTGGATATTGGCACAACCCTCCTCATGTCCTTGTTCTCGGAGGTTGTGAGGGTCCGGATAGATTTGGATTTGCCAGATGCAGAGATAGTGTTTGGGGTAGGTTTCTTCCCATTAGTTTGGACTTTAGACGTAGGAAGGCTCTTGCTGGGTAGTTTAGATGGAGTTGCTGGTTCTGCTTTTACTTTGGTGGAAGAAGCTGCTTTTGCAGTTTTACTGGTTGAGTCTTTAGATGCCATGTTGTTTTTGCTTTTCTCTTCTGTTGATTGTTTTGAGACGGTCACTCCATCACTGTTCCTGTTGGTGGACACTTCTGCTTCTTCCTCCAGTTCTTTATCTTTCTCAGAAGCATCTGCTGTGAGAGCAGGCACTACATTAGGTGTTGGAGGTTCTTTCAGGCGCCACACAGAGGAAGAAACAAGCAGTGATGTGTTAACACAGCGGGGGACAGGCACTGGTTGGCTGCTGATGGGTACAGGCACTGGTTTTTCATTGGCCGGTTGAGGTTCTGAAGGCATGTCATTGGCTAAAGCAGAGGAAGTTTGTTTGTTTCCTCCTTGGTTGTCACTCTTATGCTGATCTTTTTCAGTTTCTGCATAGGTGCTTTGTGTGTCACGTGTAGCCTCGCACACACCCGTCACACACCATACAACCACCTTATCCTCTTGCCCCTCATCGCCCTCTCTTGGTGTTGAAGAAGAGCTGAGCTCACAGACTTGCTCATCAGATTGTTTTGGATTTACAATCAGTTGGCAATTATTATGCACCTTATCAACTTGCAATTCATCCCCTTTCTCTTCTTCCAAATCTGTGATTGTCACATCATCTTGATGAAGACCGACATGTCTGTTTTCGCTATGACTTGTGAGGGTGTCGTCACTGCCAAACACTTTTAGCTCAGGAACCAACGTGCATTTGTCTAAAACCACCACCATGTTTCCTGCAGCAGTGGTGCTCTGCTGAAAGCTCTTATCAGTGCAGTCAGTCTGCTGAGTTAAAACCAGTTCAACATCTTTTGGTTTGCTTGTTGTAAGTGTTGCATGGCTGCTTAAACCCATGCCAGGTTGATCACTGCTGCTTTTGTTGTTGTGTTCAGATTGCTGGTTTGAGTCAGAGGTTTGACGCCTCGTCTGGGGATCCTCAGCCCTTCCCATGTAGGTGGCACGGATGCCCCTCCGGTGGTCCTCCTTGGGCTCTCGCACTCTGGGGCCTCTGGTTGTCTGGGGCCTGGATCTCCTCCATGCCCTGGGGGACGGGGCTATGGGCTAACCCTAACCCTAACCCCCTGGGGGGGGGGGGCACCATAAAGCATTTGTGCTTAGGGCACCCAAATGGCTAGCAACGGCCCTGGGGGGAGCAACACCAAAATACACAGCAATAATAATAATAATAATAATAATATAATACATGACTGCTCAGGGATCCTGGGTCGCCCAGTCCCAGGACCCTGACAGTACCCCCCCTCTAAGGCTCCCGACGACCCCAAAACCAAAACAAAAAACAGCACAACCAACCCAGGGCGGGCGGCGGGGGGAACCAGGACGGAGGGCCAGAACCAAAACAAGCAAAAACAACAAAACAACAAACCGACCCAGTCCACAGTCTCAGAGTCAGACCGCGCATCCCGCAGCGGTGCAAAAAGAAAACGAAAAGACGCCACAAACAGTCACAGGCGGCCCATCAACACAACAAGAGAGTTCAGGGGGCCTACCTCGAGCCCAACGGCGGCGACGTAGCAGCTCCGGCGGACGGCCCCGGGTCCGGCGGCAGCAGCAAAACAGTTCAGGGGGCCTGCCACGGGTCCGGTGGCGGCGGCGCTGCTCCTCCGGCGGCCTGCCACGGGTCCGGTGGCGGTGGAACGGTTCCGGTGGCCTGCCACGGGTCCGGTGGCGGCGGCGCTGCCCCTCCGGCGGCCTGCCACGGGTCCGATGGCAACGTCGCTGCTCCGGTGAGCAACAGCGAGGCGTGGCAACAGGTCCCTGACGCGCCGATCGCTGACGTGGACGCACCGGACGTGGACGGCGAGGAGGCCGCGCTAGACGTGGAGGTCCCTCCGGTCTGCTGACATCCTCGGCCGGCAGCGAGAGCTCCTCCTCGGCCGGCAGCGAGAGCTCCCCCTCCAGCTCGCTGAGCTCCACAGCTGGCGATGCGGGCTCCTCCGGCTCACTGAGCTCCTGCTCGGGCATGCCGAGCTCCTCCGGCTCGCTGAGCTCCTCAGCTGACGGTGCGAGCTCCTCCGGCTCGCTGAGCTCCTCAGCTGACGGTGCGAGCTCCTCCGGCTCGCTGAGCTCCTCAGCTGACGGTGCGAGCTCCTCCGGCTCGCTGAGCTCCTCAGCTGACGGTGCGGGCTCCTCCGGCTCGCTGAGCTCCTGCTCGGGCATGCCGAGCTCCTCCGGCTCGCTGAGCTCCTCAGCTGGCGGTGCGGGCTCCTCCAGCTCGCTGAGCTCCTGCTCGGGCATGCCGAGCTCCTCCGGCTCGCTGAGCTCCTGCTCGGGCATGCTGAGCTCCTGCTGCAGCTGGACGAAGTCTGAGGTTTCCCGAGCTTGCACCACCCCCCGGGCTTTACGCAGGGTGCCAAGGCAGGCGGAAACTCCCTTGAGCTGGCCGAGGTAGGGGTTTCCCTCCAGGATTGCCTCGATGGCATTTAACCCCACCACTCTTGCCCTTGCGTTGGTGGTGTGAGTTACCCAGTCCATCAGGCGTTGGACGCGTGTGAGGTTGCCCCCTCCGGACAGGGCTGCTGGAGTGGGTAGTGGAATGGAGGCTGCCGCTGGTGGAGAAGATGGCTGAGGGATGACCGCATGCGGATGAGATGACGACAGCGCCACAACCGCAGATGGTGAAGCAGCGAGTGGTGTGAAGACCTCTGACCGAGGTGATGTTACCTGCGCTGTCAGCTCGTCCACTGCAGACACAAACACAGATGGTGAGGGAAATGGAAAATTGTCCGTACTACTCACCACAGCCGGCTCTTGAGATGACCGTGGATGTGGCTGCGGTGAGGAACGCTGGCGGCGCGAACGTCGTTTCCGTGTAGACGTCGGGGCCGGCGTCTCAGGCAGTGAATCCACCAGCTGTCCGAGCTGGTGGGCAGCCTGAGGAGGAGAGTGGAGGTGGAGGGTGGAAAGTAGAAAGTCCAGGACCACCGCATTAAGGGAGCCCACCAGCCAGGGGAATTTAAAAAGCATCTCCTGCAGCCGCCTCTCCACGGCGCGACGCAAACCTTCCGCTGGCTTCTCCCACCACACCTCACATAGGTGGTACACTTCATCCATAATTTCCCTCCTGAGCCTCTCCTCGGAGACCGCTGGGTCCATAAGTGGCGGGATCATTCTGTCACGGTGCGGCATGGCACACCGTGGAAGGTGTGGGGAAAGGAGGACCCAGGCGCGGTGCTCTATGTATAAACAGTGTGTTTATTTACAGAGTGGAACAAAAACAACAATAAATCCCCGTGTTCTCCCAGACTCCCGTGTCGTGTCTCTGCGTGAATAGTTCGTGTCTCTGTGCTCTCCGCTCCCGTGTCAGCACCCCCCGGTGCTCGCTGCTCTTCGTGCCTTCCACGCTCCTCCTGCGGGAAACAATAGACGCAGCCGTCAGGACACAAATAACCGCGGGCATACACTTACACACATTAACTCAATTCAATGGGACGACTAACGTGGAGTCTCAAGGAATGATCCCGCGTCGGTGGGAGCTCCAAGACTCTCTTAAGTAGCTCCCCCGACGAGGCCTGATCAGCAGCAGGTGTGTGGCTTCGGGTGTGGCCAGTCCCCTTGCAGGGCCACACCCTCCAGGCCTGACGCCGCCTATAAACAAGTGCTCAGCCACCCACACACACATATACACAAGCACAGGGAAGGGGGAGCAACACCAAAATACACAGCAATAATAATAATAATAATATAATACATGACTGCTCAGGGATCCTGGGTCGCCCAGTCCCAGGACCCTGACACCATATGAAGTGGACGTTTCTTTTCTAAATAAACAGAACAGCTTTTAAACACTTTTTTTATATGTGTCAGAATTATTTATTATTGTTATTTTGTTTTATTTTTTTTACAAAAGTAAGTGGCATCTCTCCTTATTTTGTTCAAATTCAGTTACCTAATATAGTATTATTATTGCTGTATAAGCTTACTAATATTTTACACCTATTTTTTTTATTTAGACTTTTTTTTTTAAATATAAATTTTATTGCTTTTGCAACAACATACAAAGGTTTGTTTTCCCAATAATATGCTGCTGTAATAGGAACCCTTTTCCCCCGCCCTCACCTCCCACCCTGCTCTCTTCCAAACAACAAAATAATTTTTTAAAAAACAAAAACAAAAAAGCCCCACATATAATATGTATACATTTGTACAATATGTGGCATTTATACATATTCAAGGAAACAAAAAAAAGAAAGGAGAGAGAAAAAAAAGTAGACAATAGAAATAGCTAGCACATACTAAACAATTTTCTCCTCATCCACACTCCTACATGAGTTGTCCGATGTTTACTTCTTTTATAAAGTTTTTAAATGGCATCCAAATTTCATCAAAATATGTTAACTTGTTTTTGAGAAAGTACGTTATCCTTTCCATTGCCATACACTGTGCCAAAGAATTTATCCAAGCACCAATAGCAGGAGGATCTGATGTTTACCAATTTAATGCAATCATACGTTTTGCCTGTAATGTACAATAATCCATACACTTAATTTGATGGGCTGTTAGTTTAAGATTTTTAGAATACACTTGTAATAGCAACATTTCTACAAATTTAATGGCATTTTAAGAGAATTTGCTTCCATCCTCACCCATGACGGGGCCATCTATGTTTCATTCTATTTGTCTCACTGCCTAGCATATGAGTTTCTTGTAGGAACACAATTTTGGCCTTTAATTTCTTAATCCTACTAATGACTTGTTTTATTTTTACTAACTTACGTAGACCTCTACAGTTCCAAGAAACACAGTCAATCAAGACTTCTGCCATATATATTCACTTATGTTAAAACTGTACTATTAAATAAATACACACATATATATACACAAAAGAACAGTATTGTACCATGTTAAGCATTTACTGATTTGAGAGAGCAACCCTTCCCACACCCCAGCCTGTGTAAGAACATACAGGCATCCCTTAACCCCAAAAATACTTCTGTCCTCTTCTTGGAACATGTCCACCCTAAACCGAGGAACTGTTCACCCGCGTTTAGCAACAGTTGTTAGAGTAATTACAATTGATTAAAAGAATTTAACTAAAGAAACAAAAAAAAGATAATAACAATAGAAATAAATCCACCTTGTCAAGTTTTTACTCTCACAGATTTGACACAATAAGTGAAATTACTAGTAACTCTTATTAAGAGAACAAAACAACCAATGTCTAGCCCAGCATTGTATAACAACCCTTTGGCAATATAATAAATTGTTCAGTCCATTATGGTTCGTAAATACAGTTAGAACAGAGTTAGTGATCTACCATCATATACCTTATCAAACATCTTGTACTTGATTAAGGCTCTTAATGTAGGCATCCACATCCACTGGTGTATCGAATACATGCGTACGTTCCTCGTTGGTCAAAAGCAGCCTCGCTGGATAAATGATCCGATGTTTCCACAATCCAATCTCCCGCAGCTCCTCACACCATCGTACTGACGCTGCTGTCTGTATGTCTCTGCAGGCAGGTCCGGCAGGAAGGCTATCTTATTGTCAGTTCTTTTGTCGTCCTAGCGGCTTTCATGATGCCTTCTCGATCTCTGTAACTTAAGCACTTAATTATAAAAGTTCTCGATCAGTTTGCAATGGAGCTTTGCCTTGTGTTTATCCTGTGCACCCTTTCCAGGACAGGAGGGGGGATTTTCAAAATGTCCGATATAAACTTCTCCATGAAAGTACGTGGATCTGTACCTTCTTCTTTCTCAGGGATGCCGAGGATTCGGATGTTATTACGCCGACTTCTTCCTTCCAAATCCTCCACCTTTTTAGATAGAAGTTTGGGCTGTCTTTCAAGGCTTTCCATATCATTTTTCAATAAGGTGATTTCGTCCTCTGCGTTGGAGATTCTTTTTTCAGCCTCGTCAATTCGCCCTCCACATTTTTGTATATCAACTTGAACAGCTCCTATTGCTGACATAATACCACCCATTTCAGTATGGAACTCTTGCTTGAGCAATCGAATAGCGTTTAATAAGTCCAAGGTAGAAGGCATTTCTGGGTTTGCAGGTTGCTTTTCTTGTTCGTGTTCATGCATAGCGTCCATCTGCCCTTCCTCCACCCCGCTTTCGTCTTGTGCCTCAAACGTAGTTTTTTGTTTGTCCTTGTTCAGTTTTTTAGGCATGTTAGCGTTCTCTTATGTTCCCAAACGAACTATGTCAAAACGTAAGTTCTATTTTGGATTTACAGAGAGTATTTAACGAAAAAGACAACTGAGCATGCGAAGCACGGGTCTCCTCACTTTGCCGCCATTACCGGAAGCTTTTAAACACTTTACTAGAATTTTTACATTTACCAAACACAAATCAACTTTTTTAGTTTTGTTAGATTTGTGTTCTCATGACTAAATATATTAATTTATTTTATGTTGTGAAAGAAGTTTTCTGATTGTCATTTTATTTTGAAAAGGATTTTATTTTGGTGATTATAGATTACTTCACTTCCTGTTCCTGTTGTTCCAAAGCGCGAACTGCTGAAGTAATGTATGGTTTTCCCTCCTGTGTTACTAACAATAAAAGAAACGGGAAAAGTAATCAACCACCAAGTGTGTGCATTATTAACCCTTTACAGCCGATCGGAGCGGGCACGCTCTGTTTTGCGTAACTATTTTTAAATCCCGGTAGCTCTGCAACCACTTAAGCTAGCACAATAATTTTTTTTGCATATGAAACTGGAGGAGTTGTACTTACATCTTATGCCATCAGCTTGTCCTAGGTCACAGTTTCCTTCCACATATAGCTTTGCAAAAACTGCATAAAAATCACTTGCAGCAACAAAAACATGATATTCCAGAAACACGCTTCGCCGATCCATCAGCTGTTTGTAACACTTCCTACGTCCATCAGCGCGAACTATCACATGACCGCATGACCTGCCCGAAACCGGAAGTGACGTCATTTTGCGGAAATGTAGTTTTTTACGATCGGGCCCTTATGAGCTTGTGTTTTACTTGTTATGTGTTTTAAAAAGTTATGTTTGAGTTTATGACTTTCTGTGTCGTTTCTGGGATGCTTAGGACTCATATTGCACTGCTGGAAATAGTTTATTTTGATGCATATGCTGTTATTTTGCAAATTTGCACTATAATATTTATTTTCGTTTTTCCTGCAGTATATAAAAATTGGTGTATTTCAAAAATAAAACTATGAAGACACTCAAAATAAATTTCCTGTGGTGGGAAACTAGTTTGTGTAACTTTTTTGTATTTACAGTTTTGAAGGATAAGCCTCTTAAATTTCTCTAACTAGAAATATATGTTAAAAAAACAAAAACGATTTTCAATTTTTTTGTAGTTTATTGCACTTTTTTGCAATTTATGTAATTACTATGCACCTAATGCAGACATATTATTAAAGTTTGGGCTATAATGGTTGTATTGATGTATAGCAACTTGAAATGCTCCCAAAAATGGCTCCACAGCATGTAAAAATATAATATAAGCTCTGGCGAACTTGGTTCTATGGTAGGTCTTAAAGGGTTAAGAGAACATGGCCGAAGAAGAAGAAAACTCTTCAAGTTCAACAGGTTATGGGCCCAGGCGTGACACAACAGGAGGAAGATGGCAGAGGTTAGTGTTCAACGGAGACGAAAACAGTTACGAACTTTGGGAGGCAAAGTTTCTCGGCCACATGCGGATCATTGGTCTAAAGGACACTATATTATCAGCCACTAACCCAGATGCAGAGAAGAATGCTGAATGCTACGCTGAACTGATACAGTTTCTTGATGATAAAAGCCTTGCACTGGTAATGAGAGATGCGACTGACGATGGAAGAAAAGCTTTAAAAATACTACGTGACCACTACGATAGTAAAGGCAAGCCCAGAATCATCGCACTGTACACAGAGCTGACGTCTTTACAGAAGAAACCAGATGAGACAGTGACAGATTATATTATCCGAGCTGAAAAAGCAGTGACCTCCCTAAGAAATGCAAAAGAAGTCATCAGTGATGGACTTATTATCGCTATGATTCTAAAGGGGCTTCCTGAAGCTTACAAGCCATTTGCTATTCACACAACTCAAAGCAGTGAAGATTTAACATTCACACAGTTCAAAAGCAACCTACGAAGTTATGAGGAAATCGAGAAATTTGACAACAAAGTAAAAGCGGATAATGTGATGAAGGTTGATTTAACATCAATCACCTGCCATGGATGCGGAAACCGAGGACATTTTGTAAAAGATTGTCGCCAAAAGGGAACACCTAAGTGGTGTAGCTACCATAGAAGCTCGACACACAGTGATGAGACATGTAGAAGAAAAACCAAGTACAGAGATGACGCAAAACTAACTGTAGTAAAACTAGAGGGCAAGAAAGAAGAGCAGACTTTTGTATTTAAAGTTAGTCAAAGACTTCTGCCTACTGACATAATAAGAGAAGGACTAATGGTGGACTGTGGTGCGACTTCACACATCATTACGGAGAAGAACAAGTTCATGAAGTTTGATGAGACTTTTGATCCTGAGAAACACTACATGGAGCTCGCTGATGGATCCAGGACAAACAACGTCGCACTCAAGAGGGGAGACGCCAACGTTTCTCTACGGGACATACAAGGACACTGTACCACCATCACACTGAGAGACGCCCTGTTCATCCCATCCTACCCTCAGAGCATATTTTCAGTGAAGGCAGCTACAAACTATGGAGCACAGGTGATCTTCAAGAAGGGACAGAATGAACTGGTGAACAAAGATGGGACAGTCTTCTCCATCGAAGAATACAACAGACTCTACTATTTGAAAACGGTAAACAATGAAACATCATACAATGACATGATGTCCTGTGACACTGTTAATCTGGCTTGTGATGTGAAAACATGGCACGAAATTTTAGGACATTGTAATGTTAGTGATGTGTTAAAGCTACCCGATGTTGTAGATGGCATGAAAATCACAGGCAGTGGGATGCTAGATTGTAATGTGTGCACAGAAGGGAAATTCACTAACAACAGAAACAGACAAAGCGACCCAAAAGCGAGTGACCCATTACAGTTGGTGCACACTGATCTAGCCGGCCCCATTGAACCAAGTGGCCAAAGTATTATTTACGGATGATTTTTCAGGGGCAGTGTCAGTTTACTTTCTAAAACAGAAAAGTGACACCACAGAGGCCACAGCAAAGTTTCTAGCTGACTGTGCACCATACGGCAGTGTTAAGTGCATTAGATCGGATAATGGCACAGAGTTCACAAGCAGTTCCTTCCAGTCTCTTTTAAGGGAAAAGGGTATAAAGCATGAGACATCTGCGCCATATTCTCCCCATCAGAATGGCACAACTGAGAGGCAATGGAGAACTCTCTTTGAAATGGGGAGGTGCCTTTTACTAGAAAAAGAGGACAAATATTCAAAGCCAGGTTTGTAGCAAAAGGTTACAACCAGACACAAGGAATAGATTACCAAGAGACATTTGCACCAACAGCAAACATGACATCTGTGCGAACACTAATGCAAATAGCAGTCCAGAATGATCTTATTATCCACCAAATGGATGTTAAAACTGCATATTTGCATGCTCCCATTGAGGAAGAAATATACATGGAACAACCAGAAGGTTTTGAGCAAACAGAGTCAGGAGAAAACTTGGTGTACAAATTAAAGAAATCCCTTTACGGGTTAAATCAGGTAGAAACTGGTACAAACTCTTGAATGACTACCTTGAACAAAATGACTTTGAAAGAAACCTTTCTGATCACTGTGTATACAGAAAGGACATTGGACATGAAACCCTACTGGTTATCATCTGGGTAAATTACTTGATCATTGCGGCTAGCAATACTAACTTGTTAAACACATTCAAAGAAACAATGAGGTCAAAGTTTAACATGAAAGACCTGGGGAAAATATCTAGTTTTCTTGGGATACAGTTTATACAAAAAGAGAGTGAAATCAGGATGAATCAGAAGAGGTACATTCAAAGAATGTTGGAACGCTTTCGGATGTCTGAATGCAAACCCAGATCCACACCGTGTGAACTAAAAACAGACACTACTACATGTGGAGGAAGTGATGCAAATGAGACTGTTAACTCAAGAGAGTACAGAGAAATAGTGGGCAGTTTGATATATGCCATGACATGTACGAGACCAGATATAAGTTGGGTTGTTAGCAGACTATCTCAAACACTAGCTCAACCCACGAGAGAGGACTTAGTAATGGCAAAACAAGTCCTCAGATACCTAAAAGGCACAAATGACTTTGAACTGATCTTTAAGAAAAGCAGTGAGGATCTAGATCTAATTGCTTACAGTGACTCTGACTGGGCATCCTCTGTAAAAGACAGACGCAGTACAACAGGCTACTGTTTTGCACTTACTAAAGAGGGACCAGTAATATCTTGGAAAACAAAGAAACAGCCTACAGTGGCACTCTCAACATGTGAAGCTGAATACATTGGTCTTGCAACCACTACTCAGGAAAGCATGTACTTAACCCAACTGTTAAACGGCATGGACAGAAAAAGGTACACATGTACTAAACTGTTTGGGGACAACCAAGGGGCCATTGCGTTGAGTAAAAACCCAGTGAACAGACAGAGGTCAAAGCATATTGATGTGAAATATCACTTCATTCGTGAAGCAGTAAATGAAAGGAAAATCTGCATTGAACACTGTCCATCAGAAGAAATGGCTGCAGACATACTAACAAAACCAGTTACAAGAGTGAGACTCAGAGGGTTTCAAAAATGGTTCTTTGGAAACGCATAAGATGCTATGGGTTAACAGCATGAGAACAAGGGGGGGTGTTAGATTTGTGTTCTCATGACTAAATGACTAAACTTAGAAAAAACACACATTAAGACAATAACAAAATCAGCTTACTATCACCTCAAGAATATTTCAAGGATAAAAGATCTGATGTCTCAACAGGACCTGGAAAAACTAGTCCATGCATTCATCTTTAGTAGGCTTGATTACTGTAACAGCATCTTTACAGGTCTACCTAAAAAATCAGTCAGACAACTACAGCTCATTCAGAACTCTGCTGCTCGAGTCCTCACTAAGACCAAAAAAGTGGACCACATCAGTCCAGCTCTGAGGTCTTTACACTGGCTGCCTGTCCGTCAGAGGATAGACTTTAAAGTTCTGATGCTGGTCTATAAAGCTCTGAATGGTTTAGGACCAAAATACATCAGTGACCTCCTGACCCAGTATGAACCTTCCAGATCCCTCAGGTCATCTGGATCCGGTCTTTTATCAGTTCCCAGAGTCAGAACCAGACACGGAGAAGCTGCATTCAGCTTTTATGCTCCTTATATCTGGAACAAACTCCCAGAAAGCCTCAGATCAGCTGAAACACTCAGTTTATTTAAATCCAGGTTGAAGACTCACCTGTTCTCAGCTGCATTTGAATAAAGCACCAAATCCACACTTTTAAGCTTAAATTTCAAAACTTACACTAACCACTGATCTTATCTATTTCTGATTTTATCTGTTTTGATTTTATATACTGTTTTGTTTGTTTGTTAAGCTTAAATTTCAAAACTTACACTAACTACTGATCTTATCTATTTCTGATTTTATCTGTTTTGATTTTATATACTGGTTTGTTTGTTTGTTTGTTTGTTTGTTTGTTTGTTAAGTGGGTTTAGAGCTCTGGGTAGCTCCCCAACTGGGTCTAGACTGGGTCTAGAGAGTATTTTAAATTCAGGGAATTTAAAATAGAAAGTAGCTCGTCCACAGAAGGACTGGTAGCTCCCCTTACGATAAGGGTTCAGATCGCGCGAACAGGTGTGGGATTAGAGCTCTGGGTAGCTCCCCAACTGGGTCTAGACTGGGTCTAGAGAGTATTTTAAATTCAGGGAATTTAAAATAGAAAGTAGCTCGTCCACAGAAGGACTGGTAGCTCCCCTTACGATAAGGGTTCAGATCGCGCGAACAGGTGTGAAATGTGTGTGTTTAGTTAGTTTGTTTGTTTGCTTGTTTTAATCAATTTTAAATCATGCTTTTTATTTGTTTTTGTTTCTAATGTCTCTGTAAAGCACTTTGAATCACCTTGTTGTTGAATTGTGCTATACAAATAAACTTGCCTTGCCTTGCCTAAATATATTAATTTATTTTATGTTGTGAAAGAAGTTTTCTGATTGTCATTTTATTTTGAAAAGGATTTTATTTTGGTGATTATAGATCACTTCCTGTTCCTTTTGTTCCAAAGCGCGAACTGCTGAAGTAATGTATGGTTTTCCCTCCTGTGTTACTAACAATAAAAGAAACGGGAAAAGTAATCAACCACCAAGTGTGTGCATTATTAAGAGAACATGGCCGAAGAAGAAGAAAACTCTTCAAGTTCAACAAGTTTGTTTAAAAACACGATCCATTTTATTTGGATAAAAGCAGGTATACGGAGGAAGGTCTCAAGTCCTAGTTTTACACTGGGACATGAACGCAGCTTCCGTTTGGGGAATCGGGACGACGTCATCAACAAGCGCCACAAGAGCTCTTCACAAAAATCTTCCTGGTTTCGGGTTAGTCGGCTCACATTTAGAACCCTCGACACAGAAGAGACAGCAACGCAAGTGTGGATCTGATGGCACAACCCGACAGAAACTCACACATCACAGGTATGTTACAGCAGCTCTGCTCATTCTGAGTTTCTTTCTTTCTTATCTTTTTTCTCGTAATTTTTTTATAACTAATGTATTAGTAATTAGACTCTTATTGTATTCTAATTTTTGCGTCATAACTTTTGCACTGTCCACTTCCTGCTGTGACAAAACAAATTTCCCACGTGTGGGACTAATAAAGGTTATCTTATCTTATGGACATGTTGTTCCACGATGTCTCTAAGCCGATGTTAGCTGAGAGCAGGACGCTGTTACTTTGGTGATGAATTCAGAGGAAAAGAAAAATCTCTATTTTGAATGGAAAACTGTTTTAATGGCATCTGTTATTAAAGGTGATAGGCTCAGACATTCTTAACAGGCTGTGTTGCCTTCATCCAGTTTTATTTATACAGCGCCAAATCATAACAGTTGTGTCAAGTAGCTTTATGTAAGTATATTATAAATGCTCCCACACGTGAGATTTAAGTTATACTGGAAGTTTCTCGAGCTCCTCTGCAGATAGATAGGCAGATAAATCTTCAAGTCATTTGAAAAAATGACTTTCAAAGAATTTTGTGTATATAGCACCTTTCAAGTAGGCAAAAGATCAAAGTGCTTTTGTCTTAAATAACAAGGCATAAAACAAAACAGACTAAATTAACCAATAGCAATTCTAAAATGTGTTTTTAGTTTTTAAAAAAGAGACTACTGACTCCACAGATCTTAAGCTCAGAGGGAGAGAGTTCCACAGTCTGTGGCCACACTGGCAAAACCTCTGTCTCCCTTAGTTCTTAGCCTTGCATGTTGTATAACAAGCAGGCCCTAAACACATGGCCCCTGCTAGGACAGGGGTGGGCAATTCCAGGCCCTGAGGGCCAGTGTCCTGCAGGTTTCAGATCTCACCTTGGGTCAACACACCTGAATCGCATGATTAGTTCGTTACCAGGCCTCTGGGGAACTTCAGAACATGTTGAGGAGCTAATTTAGCCATTTAAATCAGCTGTGCTGGTTCAAGGACACATCTAAAACCTGCAGGGATGCCGGCCCTCGAGGCCTGGAGTTGCCCACCCCTGTGCTAGGGACAAAAGGCTGTAGAAGTTCAATAATGTAAGCTGGTGCTTGTCCACGAAGAGCTCTAAAAGTCAGAACCAGAATCTTAAAATTGATTCTTAATTGAATTGGGAGCCAGTGCTGCTGTATTAGCAACACTGCCACATGTGAATACTTAGTGGATTTGGTCAGAAGCCTTGGTGCAGCATTTTGAACAACTTGCAGACGTCCCAGGGAGGAAGAAAATAGACCCCAGTGGCAACATATACAGTGCAAACAAGGCAGGACCAAAAATAGAGCTTTGAGGTACTAGTGATGGGATTTCCGGCTCTTTTTAGAGATCCGGCTCTTTCGGTTCGGCTCACTAAAAAGAGCCGGCTCTTTCGGCTCCGAACCGGCTCTTCAGGTTGTTTTGTTGCTTTAATTAATTTATTATTAACAATAATATAAAATTGTGCACAAAAGGAATTACTAACGTAAAAAAAAAAGTGGTTTTATTTATATATGTTTATATATAAATATAAAACACATTTCTAGCATGAACTGAACTTCCAAAGCAGAGCTACTAGATCACTTAAATTACACAATTGAAAGCATGTGTGTATTGTTTGTGTATTTATACACAGGCACTCATATATATTCAAATAATTTTTTAAAAAAAAGTTCATTTACCTGTTACTACCACACACCAAATCCGGTCGTTGGTACTTGCTGGCTTGTGTAGCCACAAGATAACAAAGGCTCAACACTGCGCCCAGCATCCTGGAGCACTTCTGTTGTCTTTTGTACGTGTTTTGAGTTTTTATGTGCTTCTGAGTTTTTACGTGTTTTGGAGTTTTTACGCGCTTTGTCTCTAGGGACCACCGTAAATATACTTTCATTTATTCACTCCACAAAAATTGTAATAAATAAATCATATAATACAAAAATCAACTGTTCACATTTCAACTTTTAACTATTTAAATTTTCCGCTTTTTCCTTTTACAAATTTAAAGTGAAACAACACAAAACACTGCAAACCACAACACAATTAAATATAAATTATAATATGACAACAAAAAGAAACATGCACATTATCTGTCATATGGGCCTGCATGAATAAACTTTCTGAATCCTTTATCATCTGCAACCGAAAATAGTTGTGGATGATTACTATACCTTTCTAATGTGACGTTGTTGTCCCTGGCTCTCTCTCCCTCTGGATCTGTTCCTGTGCTACTTAGTGTAACTACCGCCCCTCCCCCTCTGCCCAGCATAAAGCACAAGACTCGCGTGCAGAGTGAAGCGGAAAAAAGTTCTAGAGAGAGGTTGAGAGAAAGAAAAGAGGGGGAAAAAAAAAAACACGTGACGGCTCGCGATAAGGAGCCGGCTCTAAGAGCCATTTCGTTCGCGAACGACCCATCACTATGAGGTACATTATAATTAAGAGGGGCTATTTTGGAGCTGTAAGGGTCCATGTTGACATAAAAAGTGCTTCCAGATAAGTAGGGCCAAAACCACTGAAGAGCAGACTCTTTTAGCCAGCATATGATTCCAGGATAACACGATATCATGCTCAACTGTGTTAAAAGCTTCTGTCAGGTCCAACAACAAGAGGGCAGCAGGGCTGCCCGAGTCCAGAGTTAAAAGAATGTATTTAAAACCCTTAAAAGCAGTTATTGTGCAGTTATTTAAAACCTGTTTGAAACTTTCCAGAGATCACTTTAAGATCAAGGTGGGCCTGCAGCTGTAAATGGACTACTTTCTCCAGAACTTTTGAAAGAAAGGGAAGCTTCTAAATTCGCCTGTAATCGGTCAGAACAGTTGGGTCCAGATTGTGTTTTTAAGAAGAGGCTGAACTATAGCTTGTTTAAAACATGATGTGCATTGCTATAGGCTGTGTCCCATGTGTAAATGATCACCTTTTATTCAGGTTTTGATATTAAACATGTGTCTTTATGTGTTTTTGTATCATTACATTATTGGTTATTGGTCTTTTGTTTCTTTTTACCTCAAGACCCCCCACAACAACATGTCTGTGAGGAAGAGGAGGGTCTGGATGAGCAGCAGGTCTGTAACCAGGAGAGGAACTCCAGTCTGGACCAGGAGGACCCAGAGCCTCCACAGATTAAAGAGGAACAGGAGGAGCTCTGCAGCATTCAGGAGGGAGAGCAGCTTGGACTGAAGCAGGAGGCTGAAGGCATTATCGTCTGGACTGATGAAGAGCGACTCACACTGATGGAGACCATCTGCAAACCTGTGATAAAGTTACACAGAATAGGTATGTAAAACCAGGGCTCTAGAGTGCGACCAAATTTCTCAGTGGTGTGACTTAAAAAAATTCGGTCGCACCAGTGCAACCAGCTGTTCAGTACAAAAGAAAAAAAGTCTCAGCAACTGTGAAAGTCTCCGTGTGGTCAACAACAGACACACCTTATGCCCATATCGTGGTCTAAACCGTGGGACCTCTCCCATTGGCCGTGGTCCAGATATTCCTGTAGCCCTTCACGTCTGTGTTTGAAAGTGAATAAAAGCATATCGATTAACTAAATCCTGAATCGAGTATAAATGTTTTTAGCCAAAAACGGCACAATCTCAGGTTAAAGCTGGTTAAACCAAACAGCTGAATCAGTGAATGAAAGCAGGTGCCCTGATTCTGCACAAAGACTTAAACACAGAGCGCAGACCCACGTACACATCAGAATCAGTGAGATGTCGGCTTTCTCATCCGACATGACATACATGGGCACGCCGACATTCTGCGTCTCCGTGTTTACGTATTTGTCTTTGTTTGTTTGTTTGTTTGCTGCAGGTTTCTGACTGAACCAGTAGCAAAAGATCAAAACTACATTTCACATTTAATAAACATTATCATGATATCAATACTTATTTTCCACCCTGATTTACGAATCAATTCTTTACAAATCCTACCATGTGGATTCATGGATTTTTTTTTTTTTTTTTTTTTTTTTTTTTTTTTTTTCACATTCTGTCTCTCACAGTTGAAGTGTACCTCTGGTGCAAATTACTGACCTCTGTCATCATTTTAGGTGGGGGAACTTGCACAATTGGTGGCTGACTAAATACTTTTTTGCCCCACTGTATGTTGATTAATGGTTTTCTTCAGTTTTTGATCTACTGCAGAATATTTTTCAGGCGGTTATCGCCTATAAAAAGCCAGGTCAGGAAAATCTTCATGTTTTTCTGTGTTTTATTCTCAGTTACTTTGACTCAAAGGCATCTGCTGTGATGCTCACACCTCTGACGAAGTCTCACATGATCAGAAATGAAAGAAATGGATTATAGAAATCAGTGACGATACACAGCCCTAGTGAGTAGCCTAGGCCTAACAGAAGTGGATGTAGCTGTGGGTAATGAGAAAAGATGAAAAGAACAATTGATAACTTTTTTGCTAAGTTAAGGCCTGATCCGTCTGAAATTCATAGCCAGTGCTCTGATACGGACATTATATCCCCGTGTTTGCGTGGGTTCTCTCCGGGTACTCCGGCTTCCTCCCACCGTCCAAAGACATGCAGCTTGTGGGGATAGGTTAATTGATTAATCCAAATTGTCACTAGGTGTGAATGTGCGAGTGAATGTGAGTGTGAATGGTTGTCTGTCCCTGTGTGTTAGCCCTGCGACAGACTGGCGACCTGTCCAGGGTGTACCCCGCCTTTCGCCCTATGACAGCTGGGATAGGCTCCAGCGCCCCCCGCGACCCTGAAAAGGATAAGCGGA
The DNA here is from genome assembly GCF_057382275.1 of Copadichromis virginalis. Taxonomy (NCBI): domain Eukaryota; kingdom Metazoa; phylum Chordata; class Actinopteri; order Cichliformes; family Cichlidae; genus Copadichromis; species Copadichromis virginalis. Next base: position 27,710,718 of record NC_140620.1, read on the forward strand.
AGTGAATGGATGGATGGATGCTCTGATACGGACATTATATGCCGTGATAAATGTACTGCCCAAGTGTCCCCTCTCCCCACTGCCTTTCTTGTAGAACTGTGCTCCAAGTAAAGAACTTTGTTTTGACAAGATTGCTAGTAAATCATTTACAAATTAATGTTGGACAGCAGTTAAAAAAAAAAAGTTGAACATTTAAAACTGTGGTCAGAGAGGTCCGGGTGAATATCCTGATGGCATGAGCGAGAGCAGTGAGTCCATCCTGGGTGATCCAGGGATGATGGAGGCAGGAGGTCTGGAAGGTGAAGCTAGATGGAAAACCGAGCATTGTTTTTGTACTCTCTTTGACAGTGTCAATCTTACTTGTGCCTTTGTTTTTTGTTTTCTTTATCACTGTTGTGTGTATGTATACCTTCCTGCATTATCTTATAATATATTTCCTCAAAAGTTTGTTTTTCCTCTCAGACTTCCTACAGGAGGATGTCTGTGAGGAGGAGGTTCTTGCAGACCAGCAAGTCTGTACCCAAGAGAGAAACTCCAGCCTGGACGAGGAGGACCCAGAGCCTCCACAGATTAAGGAGCAACAGGAGGAACATTGCAGCAGTCAGGAGGAAGAGCAACTTGGACTGAAGCAGGAGGCTGATACCTTCATGGTGACTCAATCTTATGAGGAAAGTTCCCACAGTGAGCCAGAACCAAACAGTGAGCAGCTCCTTTCTCACAGCTCTCCTGAACCAGAGAGCCGAGATCATGAAGAAAGCCAGCATGTGGACTCAGGATCAACTAGAAATGAAGAGCTGAAGAAAAGGAGACGTTACAGAAAGAGACGTCACAGTAAAAGAGGAGGCAAAGAGAGCCAACGTAAAACTGAAAGGAAAATGTCCCTAAAATGTGAAACTTGTGGCAAAACTTTTGAGTTTATATCCTGCCTCGCTGCACATTTAGAAATTCACGCAAGTGAGAAAATGTATTCTTGTAGCACGTGTGGGAAAAGATTTGATCAGAAATCTGCATTGGATCATCATTTAACAAGTTATCTAGGTCAGAAGATGTATTCTTGTAGCATCTGTGGAAAAAAAATGCACTCTAAAGCCTACATGCCTACACATATGAGACTTCACACGGGTGAGAAACCATATTCTTGTAGCATCTGTGGGAAACGATTCAATCAGAAAACAGGATTGAAAACTCACATAAGACGTCACACAGGGGAGAAGAGGTATTCTTGTAGCGCCTGTGGGAAAGGTTTTCTCTTGAAAGCAGCACTGGAGCGTCATATAAGATGTCACACAGGTGAGAAGCCGTATGTTTGTTTAAACTGTGAGAAACCATTTGCAGATAAAACGGCACTGGACCGTCACTTAGTAATCCACACAGGTGAGAAACCATATTGCTGTAACAGCTGTGGAAAAAAGTTCAATCAGAGCGCAAACTTAAAGAAGCACATGATGAGAATTCATACTGGTTAAAGTTTCATGCTTAGAAAATGTGGGACGGCTGTGACTTACCCCCTATTTTTTTTTTTTTTTTTCTTTTTCAAAATTGTCAGCACTGTGTTCTTCTGTTCATTGGATTAAAATGAAGGCTCCGATATCATGTTGGCTTCCTTTCTTTACTCAACCACACACTTAACTAGGGCTGTGCGATGTGACCAAAATCTCAGATACCCATATAAGACATTTATCGTCCCGACAACGATATATATCACAAAAAATTTACATTTACTATAAATTATGTGAATCTTGGGCAACTCGTGTGTTTTCAGCTGGGCATTGTGTACCTTATGCTGAGTGTTTTGACAAATGAATTAAACTATATAAATTCAGATATAATTTGTAACGGCCTCTATTTTCTTTTTTTCAATATTTGCTACATAGCGTGCTGCTGAGAAAAGCCTGTTCTTTTTTTTTTTTTTTTTTTTTTGGACAACTTTATGATTTTACAATGTGACAGATCGTAGGTGGCTTTAAAGAAAAAAAAAAAAAGAAAAGGTAAAGGCCTGTTCTAACGTTTGAGTCTAAGGTTTATTTTGTCAGGGTTCGTACGGGTGCTTGAAATCCTTGAGAATGCTTGAATTTTAATGTTGTCTTTTCAAGGTTTGAAAAGTGCTTGAATTTCAGATGTGGTGCTTAAAAGTGCTTGAAAGTAACTGTATTTCATTCACCACAAATAACTACCTGACTGAATAGTTTTCGTATCAGAGAAATAAAATGAGTCACAAAATGTAGAAGCAAAATTTCCCCGCTCGGGCTGCCTTGCGTCTGTTTCAACGTGTGACCCCGCCCCTTCCTCGGCCAGTTGGTGATGAGTGCGCTAACATACCTGTAGGTTGCTGTTTTAATGAGTGTTTGATGGAAAACGACAGTCGCATGATAGTTGAGTCCTAGTAAATAATTTTCCTGTACGTGTACATTACACATGCTATTTTTTTAAAATTATGATTATTATTTTGCTAGTTATCAAACTTGCTGGAGAAATGATTGAAATGCACTGAGTGTGATGCAGTATGGCAAAAAATAAAAAAAAAATGTAACCCTCTGGGGTCCAGGGTATAATTGGCTATTTTTAACTACTTTTGATGTTTCCTCCACATTTCACCTTTAAAAACTATTTACTTTGCCTTGTTTGGTATCATCCTTTTCAGCACAACCTCACGTGTCTGAATTTACAGTTATGTTTTCATTTTGACATACTGTATTAACACAATTGATCTAAAATCAGACAAAAAAACATAAAATCCTAGTAGAAAGTTATATTTTTTACTGTAACAACCACAAACATGTTTATTGAATCATATTTCATAACTTGCAAATATAAATTGTCAATTTTGCACAAGTTTCGCAAACAAAGTTATTTGCAGCCATTTACCTTTTACCTTGATTTCTTAAATAACCCTTTCAAACTATTTACAGAACAATCAGCTGTTCTTCATTCAATAAGATGCCACACAAATTATTTGTGCAACTCCAAAACAATAATTTCTGTCCACTATAAAGGAGAACATCACAGCCTGATACCTGCAGGTCTGACAGCAGCAGGTGTATCACTCCTGTTTCTACCTGGAGACAGCAGTCGCCTCATTGTTCTGGCACACAACACTACACACTAACTACACAAGACAACACATTAACTACACACTCCAAACACGCTAAACATCATAAATCTCTCACATCTCAAAACTCTCTCTCTCTCTCGTCGTCACTCCTAAAACGTCCCCGGTTCTTTTGTTTGTTTGGTTTTTTTGCTCATAAGCAGAGAGTGCTTGCTAGCGCTAACGTGACGAAACGCTGGGGAAAAATCGCCGTATAAACGCCGTGTATATATTGTTTATCATGACTCTGGTTTATGTGGCCTATCAACACAATTTAAAAACTGGTATTTATCACCTTGTTGCTTTGTCTTTAAGTGGTCGTGTGATTGGCTTACCACAACCACTTTATTCTTCCTCAGTCAAACAGCAGCACTCATGCAATTGTTTTGCACCCTTAGCTCCAGGTGTTGTGCTAGACAGTGATCGTGATTACAGCTGTAGCGTCCAGATTACTTACAGCTACTTCCGTGCAACTGATATAAGATGCGGTAAGCTGAACACAGCTTCAACAGGCTGCATTTTCTTGTTAGTAACTGTAACGGCGTTGTAACGATAGGAATAGTAATTATTTAGATTACGCGTTACTGAAAAAATTAACGCCGTTACTTGTAACGCCGTTATTCCCATAACTGGTAGTTAGTGTGTAGTGTAGTCGTTGTTTTGTTGTGTTTGTCAGTTCTACTAGTGAACGTCACAGTTGCTTAGGGTTGCCAACTCCCTGAAAAATAAATAAGGGACACCTCGTGGCCAGGGCCGGGCAACCCAGTTGTCTTCACCCTTCCCAGTGTGGTAGCTCTTTTTTTTGTGTGTGAAATTATTTTTTAACCATTTGACTTGAAGTTGATTTAAGCAGATGCATATTCTTTGTGATATGACCATATGGGAAACAAATGATCATTTAGCCATTTATTTTCAAAATGACAACATTAACACAGTAAAACAGGTCTCTTTCTTAAACAGAAGCCTGTCATGCTTAACTTTTGAGAATATAAGTAAATTTTTCTTTAAAATAACTCTGTCCTGCTTAACTTAAAATAATAGAAAATAATAGAAAGAAAAATATTCTTGTAACAGTGCACATTTAGTGCATTTAGTATAATTGGCTTCAGCTGAGGTATTATTTCAGCTTTTCTAATCAGCTGCTCCTGTTTGTAAACCCGCTTGTTCCCATGATTACGCATCATAACTCATCATCATTATTCATCTATGTATTACTTTTATGTATTAGTGATCTATTTGTTGTAATCATCTATCGTTGCAGTTGTTTATTACACAAAATAAATTATATTATCACACTTCTGGCCACATAGCGCTGATATTCACTGCACATGCCCATATTAACCTTAACCAGAGGGTTTAAAAAAAACAAACCAATGTTTACATACCATATCTGCTTCTGCCGTGGCCTGGTGGACAAAAAATTGGTAAAGGGTTCCCCGAGCTTTCATGCCCCTCGTGTTCTTCATGTACCCACCATTAGAAGCATGCCTATGGAAAAAGTGCGCCGGCACACAGTGTAGTGCGCTTTAAAGGTGTTATCGTGCACTTTTCCAGCCAGGTGTTTTCCTTTTCCCATTCCTCCCTGTACTTTTGCAGCCTTTTTTTTTCTTTCTCTGAGGGGAACAAACATTGCTGCTCTAACGCTGGGCTTACACTGTGCGATTTTTGGCCCATTTTGAGCCGATTTTTGAGTCGTGCGACCGATTTGGTGATCGGCCCGATTTTGGCCTTCATCGTGCGTCGTGTAGTATACGTGGGGTAACGAGAAGCGATTAACACCTCACGACCAGCTCCCGATCATCAATCGCTCGTGAGGGTGTCACCGCAGCTGCTCACGCGCAAACACGTAAACGTCGGTGAAAAAGACTGAGCAGCACGGCTGTGCAGCGTGTGATCTGGACACAAGCGATGGAGGCACAACTTGTAGAACTTTGGAAAGCTCATCCGAGCCTTTTCGATGTGGCATCACAAAATGATCACGACCACAACAAACGTGAAAATAGTTGGATTTACACTGCTGCTTAATCACAGCTGCCTGATCATGTTTTTCATTAGCAATTTAGCAAAGTTGATGGTGGTGGTGTGTCTGTGTGAGTGAAAGATAGAGAGAGCGAGCGACAGATTTTCTGTTATAACCTTCATTTTATGGAGGCACAGTGTGAGCACTCAGGTCGCATTAGAGCATCGGGCGGTATAGTGTGAGACCTGCATCGTGACCCCTCAACTTCTAACCCCTGCGAGTCAATCGTGCAGTTTGAGCAGGAGCTGAATAACGTGACTGAAAAAATCGCACAGTGTCTGCCCAGCTTTAGGTGTACTGTCGTCCGAGACTTGCACCGCAGTGACGGCGTTTGTTTCCCTGTTGGCCATGCTTCTTGTTGTGGTCATCTGTTGTCTTCCGGTATTTTCTCCGCAAGCGACCTTTCCAATGAGATAAGCGGTCTGAATTGTCATACTCGAATTGTCATAAGTGTGCTGTCAGCTCATTGGTCACAAAGCAGGAGAGGGGCTGGGAATTATGTTTTCAAACAAAGCGTTAATTCCATTAAAAGTTATAGACTACTTTTGATTCTCACTGTATTACGGGACAAAGTGCGTCCCTTATTAGCTCAATACGGGACTTATTGAGCTAATAAGGGACACACTTTTAGTCCCATGTACCCTAAAAAAGTACACAGGACATGTACTTTTGTTTCTAAATACAGGACGATTCCATTTTTTAAGGGACGGTTGGCAACCCTACAGTTGCTGCCTTTTTGTGCCTTCTTATTTGATGCAGAGCACCGTATTGTTCTGTAAATAGTTTTAAATGGTTATATAAAAAACGTCTGAGCCTTGGCTGCACTTTTAGGTAAACCATAAAACTTTGTTTGCAAAACTTGTGCATATTTTTTTTAAAAATGTACAATTTCTATTTGCATTTCAAGTTATGAAAATCATTCGTTAAACATGCTTGTGGTTTTTACAGTCAAAAATATCACTTTCTACTCATGTTTTCAATTTTGTCTGAATTTAGATAAATTGTGCTGATACAATATGTCAAAATGAGTAAATAACAGATTGGCAAGATAAACCGTTTTTAAAGGTGAAATATAGAGGCCAAATCAAAAGTAGTCAGAAATGGCCAATTATACCCTGGACACCAGAGGGTTAAAGGCTAAAAGCAAAGTTGTCACCAAGTACTGTTTATATTTGTGTGTATTGCTGCAGCTTTTTTGAGTATTAACTTGGTGCCTTTGGGTGAAATAATGGTAATATGACTGATCCATATGGTCACAAAGAATAGCCACTTGTTTCTGTGCTGCCAAAGTTCCCCGGCTTTCATTCAATTCAATGTGTTTATCGTCAGCACCGACACATTAAACTACTTAAACATTATAAATGTCTTCAAGCTCACACTGAGGCCTGTGGGGCACAATCAGCCACAGAGACAGTTCACACATTTGTGTATTTGTATATGAATATTTCATACTTTAAGGCTGCCTGTTTATTTAAGGGAGATGAACAAAATACATTGGAATTGTACATAATAACACCACAGATGATAAATTCAATAGATTTTAAGTAGATGTTTGTGCATTTTTAAAGTCTTATATGTTGAATTGAACTGTGATCTGTTCAAAGCCTCCCAGTCAGTGCTGTTCTCCATGCCTGTCTGACTGTACATGATGTTATCAGCACAAACACTTTAAAAGTGATCATTTAGGACTTCAGCAATAATACAGACAGCAATGTAGCTAGCAATAAAACAGTTTTATTGGCAATTAACTTAGAAAACAAACAAACAAACACCTGTCTCCTATTTTCTGTCACACAGGAAAGAAGCATCAATATCTGATGAGAAGACTTATTTCTTTTTTGGGTTTTTTTTTTCAACAGGAGAAGAATATCTCTAACAAGTTGATTTGTTCACATTTTCACATCTTCATTTTTAAGTCAAATGTGCATTTTGAGTTTATACACTATGTATATAAGGCGACCATTTCCTTTTGCAGTATTTTTGTGTGGTGCGTTTTTCTGTCTTAACAAAAGGGGAACAAAGGTGTTTAAGATCACCTAGGATGATTTGTTTTAATTTTCACATGGTCTTATTGAGGTGATGCGAATTGAAACACACATTCTTGGTTTTTTGGGCAGTGGCGGTGGGGGGGGGGTTGTGTTGGAAAAGCTTGAAAAGGGACCTTGAAAGTGTTTAAAAAGTGCTTGAATTTGACCCTGAGATAGGTGTCTGAACCCTGTTTTGAGCACCTGACGGCTCTTTTTTGCTTCTCATTTGTAAACTCTCTCCATACTCTTCCACATGATTCTTGCATTGGTAGTTGACAAGCTTTTCCATGTTTGAGTCTGAGGTGGGAACCGGTTTCCTGCATAATTTGCATGGTACAGTTTTCTGGTCTGTGTCAGACTTTTCATAACGAGGCTACATGCCTCGTTTAGAAATAAGGTCCTGGATTTGTTCTGACTGATCTTTCTGTTTCTCATCATTTCAGTTCATTTTGAAAAATCTCAACAGGATCTTCAGTTTTATTGTGAAAGGTTTATGTGGGAAATAAACAAGCGGATGGCGGAGCCACACGCTGGGTTCACCGTCATTGTTGCTAACGCCAACGCGTAAAAACAGTGGCTTCAAAATGATGAAAAAAACTGATCATAAACAGTTTATTTTACAAAACAAGCGATAGCGTGATATGAAACCATAGACGTTTTCATATCATCCGATGTATATCATTATATCGAACAGCCCTACACTTAACTCAGAGTACACTCAGTTGAACTTCGTCTGATCAGCTGTTTGGGACTTGAAAACTCAGATTTGCCGTTGAGTTTGTTGAACATGTTTCCTGAAAACGGGCATTTATCACCTCATAATTAGAACTGTCTCAGGGAAAGCCTGATCTTATATTTCATGACAGTTAAAGTTATCTGTACTCCTATTCTGTTGGTTCATTGTTTTGTTTTGTTGTTTATTAGTGTTTGTTGTGTTCACAATGTTCAAATAAAGATTTAAACCTATTGTTTTTTTCTGAGGCGTAATCTCTTATACATGAAAGCAGCACAGCAGAGCGTTCTGTTGAATTTCACACACGTGCACACCTATCTTCAGAATACCTGCAGCAACATGCTCACAATGAGTCACCATTAAAAAGGGGCAAATAATAAAACAGTACAGAAAGCCAACAAGTCACTGCTAAGGCACTGGGAGTCTCCTGTTAGTGAGCAAACTGCAATACAAACAAACAAAAAAACCAAACTCAGCATAAAAACAAATTCTATCAACATAAAATGTGACCCTCCATTATGACCCAACCACCATCTGCAAGGAAAGCATGAAGAGAATTACTGCTACAACTGTATACCAATCCTGGCATACCTCAGCTGTTTCTCCCTGTTTCCATTCCATAAGAATGGATTCACTTCAGGTCATAGCTATACAACAGTTACAAGAAATAGGAAATGGATTTTGGATTTGAGTTAAAGTGTCTCTTCAGTTTCATCTCAGTGAGTTTCAGTCTGTGCTTGTAACTGAACGATTATCTGCTGCAGTCTGAACGACCTGCCATTTTAAAGTCGGTCAAAGTTTGTTCGATCTCAAAAACATTTCCCATGAGCCTCAGGAAGTAGCTCACTGTGTGGTTACTGAGTGACAAAGTTAACAGCTTTCATCTCTTTGAATACAACAGTTACAGCTACTTTTAAGGAAACAGACAAGAGAAGGGAGGGAGGAGGACTTCATCTCACTTCCTGAATTTGAGTGAACATTTGACCAGAACTGAACTTCATGTTCAAAGACTCTGCAGTGATGACTTTACATTAGTGAAGTTTGTCAGTTAAAATGATAAATAAAGTATTTTTAGTGAAAGATTTCACTGTGGTGGGAAAAAGTGCTTTCGCCTGCTGTGACCATTTGCTCTGAGTAAGTGTTACGTCTCTGGGCTGATCATCTATCAATCTGTTTTTAACTGTTTACAAAGCTTCATGGAAACGTGTTTGTTGTATTTTGAAGCAATGTAGTGACTTTGTGCAGCAGCCTTCAGAATATAATCAGTGATTCGTGGCTCCTTGAAAATTATCAGCAGCTGATTAATATTTCTATGGCAGGAGGAAAATACTAAATGTCTCTTCTTGTGCTTGCTAATGGTTTTAATCACTTTTCTACAGCAGTTTGAACCCATCAGAATGACGTGTTTGTGTGCTGGAGCATCTGTCAGAGTAACTATTATTGGTGTCAAAGCTCCCAGCAAACACAACAAGCAGACGAGGAGCAGACAAAGGAAACAAAATGTCCATCGCTGTTTCTGTAAGAAGTCAGTCGAGCTCCAAGACTTTAATTTGAAAACTTCCTATGCAGTTATTCCAAGATTTCAAATGTTTCCAGGATTTCAAATGTTTTGATGGTCTTGATGTTTAATACATCAAAACTCTTAACTACACCTAACAAAGAAAAACAGTTGATAGAGGCCACTTTCACCATCCAGGGTAAACTTACTTATAACTTTATGACTGCATTTTATTAATTTAGTAATTTAAAGAGTAAAAATAAACTAAACTAAAATTAAAAAATAAAAAGTGTCCACAAACTTGCCTCTGCCTGTTCTCCATGTCACGGTTCAAATGAATGAACACAAACACATTTTATTAGTTTCAGGAGTGGAACAGTTTTGAGAATTAGATTTATTTAATACTGTGTCTGAATGTGATTTATGACAAAGAGTGTTTAACATGTGCATATATGTGATCAGTGTGCGTATGAGACCTGCAGGTGAAGGTGCAGACAGCTGTGTTGTTGTTGTGTTTCTGGATGTAAAACAAAAGTACTTCACATTTAAAGCTTCACTTGGACTTGTAATCTGTTCATTTTGTCTATTTATTATTCAGCTCACATGTGTATGATACAACTACAACTAAGTAAATTATTACTTAGTTTCATAAAAATCTCACTAATTTGTTTCTGCAGCACCAGGAGAGTAAACATGTCAAAGCATGCTGTAGACAGAGCTTGTTAAGGTGTGATAGTTCTGAGTAAAAGGAAGGAAGCGGAGAGAAGAAGTTTTAAAGTCTTTGTTTTCTTCACAGTTCTCGGCGTCTCGTGTGCTTCTTCTTCTTTCTCTTCACACAAAGTCGCAGAAGTTTTCAGACGTGTCACAGCTGGATGTGAGGATGGGACCCACTTTCCTCTGTGAGCTGGGCCTATTCTGTCAGTGCATCACTTCTTCCTTTGATTCATTGACTGATGAACATGTTTTAGTAAAATGACAGAGTTTCAGTCATTTGCAGCATTTCAGTTCATGTTTTGTTCTCAACATGGTTGTTTGCAGACTGGATTAGATTTCAGTGCACTGACGCTGGTTTAGTTTATCTAAGAAAGGTTTGTTTCTTCATCAGTGATAATTTGATGCATTTTACATTAAATATATAATTTAAACCAATCACAGCAGCCTCTGGTAACACCAGGTGTGTTTGACTGATGCCATGTTTGAGTGAGTCTTCAGTTTGATGATGTGTGAAGTTTCTTCCTTTATTGCAGTTCTCTGTACGCTCCTCTGCAGCGGACACGCTCAAGGTGACTGAACAGTTTGCACTTTTATTTATTTAGTAAATATTAATCTTAGTGCATCAATCTTAAACACTTTCCATTTCTGTTTTTATTTCTCAATATATTTATAAGTTTATGAACATGTCAGAACAGATTTTGATTTGTAAAGTACATAAAAGTGTTTCAGATCAATGATGTTGTGTTTGTGTTGGATTCTAGATGCTGTGCTAACTGTTGAACCCAGCTCGACCATTTTCATTGGAGAGATTGTTAGCTTCAAATGTGACATGAAGGAAGGAAAACACACTGACTGGGAATACAAACTCATGAAGGATGGTCAAGAGATGTTCAACTCCAACACACACAAAGGCCTCAGTTTAAAACTTGCATCTACAGTTCAGAGTGGTAAATACAGCTGCTCTGCTCACAGGACGACATCACAGAAAACAAAGACCAGTAACATCGTCTCTGTAACTGTGACGGGTAAGTCGTCAGTGACATGTGCACTAAATAATGTTGTCATGGAAACTTGTTTCTGTTGCTGTAAAGCATAAACTTTAACCAGGAAACTGATTTTACCTGTTACATCACTCACAGCACACACAGTGATAAAATACTCACAGACTCTAAACTTTAAAACAAAGAAAAAGAAGAAACATGAAAAGTTTAATAAAGTTTAAGGTGACTGATGTTTCTGTTATTTAAACCAAAAAACCACACAGAGCTGTGAAACCATCATTGTGTGTCCTTCAGCAGTGACCTGTGATAGTTTACATTAGTGTGACTCTTTCAGGTCAGTGAATAATACATTTCCCCCTTTTCCCCCTAACAGCAGGTAAACCCAGGGCCACACTGACTCCAGGATCAACTATCGTACCAGTAGGGGGCAGTGTGACACTGACCTGCTCTGTGGGGAGCTCTGCTGGCTGGAAATATGAGTGGTTCAGACGTGACCAAAACACTGATGTTCAAATCAGAGCAGATGATCAACAAAACGGAGTAATCAGAGTATCTCAAGGAGGAATCTACCACTGCAGAGGAAGAAGAGGAAACCCAGTTTACTACACTGATAAAAGTGATGATGTCACCACTGAGATAACCTGTGAGTTCAGTCATTTCGTTTGAAATTCACATTCAGACACACAGTGTTAAGTTTTCTCTGCTGAGCTGATGTTTCTGTTTGTATCTTAACTGTTAATAAACAGTTTCCAATAAGGTTGTTGTTAAAGGACGACCCAGCTGGCCTCAGATATTCAGCGGTGAGACGATCAGTCTGACATGTGAGGTGCAGGAAGGAGGTGAAACCACTGAGTGGGGGTATAGATGGAGAGGACCCAAGCAGACCACACAGTGGACTCACAATAATTACTGGATATTCAGAGTTTCTGAGTCCAGCAGTGGAGACTACACGTGTAAGAGTCGACGCAGAGATGACTCATATTCTTCAACAGAGTGGAGTGAAGCCTTCAACTTGTCAGCATCAAGTAAGTGATGTTTGTTGTTGAGCTTCATTTTACAAACATAACAAGGATCAGCACAGGATGACATCAACCTGATTGTAGCCTCGTAGTTTGTCCGACACTTTGTGAATGTTTTGCTGGTACAAAGCTAATGTTGAGCTTTATTACCATCACCCCAGTAAGATGATGAAATAAACAAACATCATATGTGTCTATGAAAAGCACTTTCACAACTTTTTAAAAATTTTTTTATTAGCTTCATGTTTATTTCCATTTTTACTTTTAAATGTACAAAACAAATAATGACAAAACTACATCATCCCTATTTAAAAGTCTCTTGGAAATTTTCTTCCAGCTGATAACATAAATAAAACACACACATACTTGATCTCAGTCACCATGGTCGTGCTGCCCCTCAGCTTCCTGGTACATGCAAGTAAGCTTGAACATAAGTGATTTCCTTCCTTTTTAGAAAACCTGACCTCTAACTTTGACCTCGAGGTCACTGAGATTTGAACTTATCTGAGATTATTAGTAGATGATGAGTTCCCAAGTTATCGTAATCATGAACACAAGTGTCCAAGCCGCCTGCCCCGCCATTGAGCTGGGGACCCCAACGAATACCCCGTAAAGTGATGATGATGAAAAAAAGTGCTTTACTGTGAATATTGAGGGCTGATGCCAGTTTGACAGTATTCAGTATGATGTTTATATAATATTCAGAATATCTGCTCCTTATCTGCAACACTACTGCAGATTTCACAGCGGCTGCATCACCATCGTTCTTGTGAACACTGACACTTTTTAATTTTAGCGTGTTCAGTGCCGTCTTTACTGAAAGTGTAAAAACACTGAGACAAAACACTGTTTTAGCTTAGAGAAGCTCTATAAAGAGGAAGCTCGCTCTTCTTTGGACCCATTTTTCCACAAAATCATGTCTAGTACATGATTTTATACATCTGTGACAATGGGACACACCTCAGAGATTAACCCTTGGATGCACAACCTACCAGTACCTACACTCTTCCACGAGTGGGGTCAAAAATGACCCCAAATAGAAACAATGCATTTTGCTAGAAACTCGGTTGTTATTCTTCAAAATCTTTAAAACAAAGAGTTGTAATATTTTAATATTTGAGTTATTCCTCATAAAACATGTTTGTGACATGAGGCCCTTTGCATTTTTATTTATTTTTTCATTAATTTTAAGAAATTGCAGTTTTTGTATCACTTGTATCACGTTTGTATGCTTGCTCTGCATATACTGGAGAAGCTGGGTCTTCCTTCTGAAATGCACAAGTTGTTCATCCACTGTAACACAATCACTGAGGGTGAATTTCTGCCTGCAGTTGACCAGGAACAGGTCCCATATGTAGCAGAAAGCTGCCATGTGGTTTGTTTTCAGTCGGTAGGCTCTGGTCCTCTTGTCATCAAAGTGCAAGAAACGGCGAATATCTTTAAATCTTTGAATTGACATAGTGGCCTTGTACAATGGGTTATGCAGAGGACTCCCAAAAAACACACCGACTTGTACATCCCAGTTCTTCTCACTTCCTGCAAAAATGGTCAATCAAATGAAGGCCAGGAGCTTATGTTTGATTACATTTTTCCACTCTTTTCCCCTGTCTGTGGCTACTCTTCATGCCTCCATGTTTGTGCATGTCAGCACCTCTTCTATTAAATTATCAGACATGAACATCTTCCATGCATCTATTGGGGAGACAGTACTAAACCCAGGTGCAAGCCCTGGCTGACTAATTCAGAATATTGTGGCTAGAGCAGTAAGATGGGCTCATTCTGCTAGACTCAATACCCATTTCCTCATCAGAGGACTCATCGGAGGACTCCTCTGTATCTGACTGGCCTTGTTCAGTGTGGGGGACAGTAGTCTGGGTCCTCTATATCTGAGATGTCAGATTCTGAGTCAGTGCCTCCGATGGGCTCTTCATCCCATCCGTCCTGGATCATTTGTAGGGTCACAGGGATTCTAGCTGACCTCATAGCAGCCATGTTACTTTAAATATTTAAAAAAAAAATCAGCAAGGACAATGTTTGAAATGCACAGGAAACTATAAACAGGGCTGCACATAAATGGTCCACAGTCGCACATTTGCTGTCAAAATAAAAGATGTGCACCAGATAAGAAGTTGGGACGCTCGTATGTGTACATTAGATGTTCTGGAGGACAGACATTTGTTCAGAACTCTAAAGATGTCAAAAAAGCAAGCCCCGTAAGCAATTACTTTGGTGTTCCTCCACTGCAAAGGAAGCGCGTATTCTATGAATTTCTGGGAATACTTTTATTTTGACAGCGAATGCATACTCGCGAACCACTTATGTGCAGCCCTGACTATAAATCGTGTATGTTACTGTGTAAAAATTAATTCTTGATCCATCAGAAGTGTAAGTGGGACAGTCAGAGTTGCTAAGAATGAAAGTTTCATAGAAGATTCCACAGGAACTGCTTGTGGAAGAGTGGGGTAGTGATACAAAAACTGCATTTTTTTTAATTCATGAAAAAATTAATAAAAATGCAAATGGCCTCATGTTACAAACATATTTTATGAGGAATACCTGGAATATGAATATATTACAACTTTTCATTTTAAAGATTTTGAAGAAAAACAACCCATGGGGTCATTTTTGACCCCACGTGTGCACCTAAGGGTTAAGAAGGCTACTAGACATTTTATTAGGTACACCTTGCTGGTACACTTATCATGGTGATTGAAGCAGAAATCGAATGTTTTCATTGTTGAGCTGGTTTATTGTGGCAGCCTAGAAACAGAGATGGTGACTCTGTGACGTCTGTGCAGCTGAAATGGTGTAGAGAGCCCAGTGATGTGAACATAGTTTCTGCTGTATGCTGTGAATGTGAACACATCTCTAATGTGGAAACAACATTTTAAGACTGCGACAGACATTTTTTCCTCCACAGGGGGCCGAACTGTTTGAAGGGATTTTCTTCATGGATTACATGTTTTTATACATTTTATCTCAGGAATGATGGATGAGTTTGTTTTATTAATGCAGTGATGTGTGAAATGTTGATATTAGTGTGTAAGTTATGAAGATATGTTTTTCTAATAGGGAGGGATGTTGATTTCTTCTGATGGTGTGGAAAGAAGATTGACTGATGCCAAATCAAAAAAAACTGCTGCAGTTAATAAATCATGTAATTACATGATAATACGTAATGAAGGCCAGAAGTGAAGAGTTAAAAGTCTTATAATTAAAGTGGTGCTATTTGAGATTTGTCTGTGCAGCTATGATGATCTGCTCCTGTGTGGTCTGACGTCTGAGTCTTACATTAGCGAGAATCTTCTGATGAATCTGTTGTTTTTGTTGGGAGCAGGAAGGCTTTAAGCAGAAAGGGAAAGAACTAGTTTATAAATGGAAATGCATTACAGAGCTGTGTGAGAGGAGGAAGTAGATGACATCAGCAATAACACTGCTGTAATGTTTTTACTACTAATTTCCCTGTTTAAACACTCATCCAATTGATGAAATAATAGAGGGTACATAATTGTCCTCTCACACCTGGACAACAACAACACCTACGCCAGAATGTGTCACGGTCCTGGGTCTTATGACCCAGTGTTTTGAGTTTTAGTTCATTTTGATGTTTATAGTTTATGTTAAGCCCTTCAGGTTTTCTAAGTTCATTTGTTACCATGTCTAGGTGATTTTAGTTCTTATTAATTCCCCCTCGTGTTTCCAACCCATGTTAAGTCTTCCCTGCTCTTCATGTGTTTCATGTCTGTGTCTTATGTTGTCAAGCTCTGGTTGTCATGTCTGCGTTTCATTATGTTTCCTGTTTTATTTTGGAAGGAGTCGTGTGTTCTTGGTTCTTTGTATTTAGCTTCACTGCTCCTGTCATTAGGTTCATGTTAGTCAGCTGCTTCCTCATGTGTCTCCACTTCCCCTGATCCCCTCATGTGTATTTAGTCTCTGTGTTTCATACAGTCTGTGTCGCGTCGTCTGTGTTACCACCCCTGTGTTCCGTATCTCTAGCCATAGCTTTTCCTTAGTTTATGTCCAGTTTAGGTTTCTGTTTGAACTGTTACTCTTATGCTGCCTTCACTCTGTTTTGGTCCTTTCATCAGCCATAATAAACGGCTCGCTTTTGTTTAAATCCACTCCTGCATCCTCGCCTGTGTTCGCACCTGGGTCCACCACACACATTTCCGCACGGTCTGCCTCCGCAGACCATGACAGAATGCTGTTTATAGACTTCAGTTCAGCATTCAACACAATCCACCCCTCACAACTCATCAGGAAACTGACAGACCTGGGCATCAGTTCCCTCATCTGCAAATGGTTACTGGACTTCCTGACCAACCGCCCCCAACATGTCCGGCTGGATAACCGCTGATCATCTACCATCACAATGAACACCGGTGTACCACAAGGCTGTGTGATGAGCCCTTTCCTCTACTCCCTCTTCACCCATGACTGCAGACCTGCTGATGGTTCCAACACCATCATTAAGTTTGCAGATGACACCACGGTGATTGGCCTCATCAGTGACAACGATGAGGCCGCCTACAGGGAGGAGGTTGATCGTCTGGCTGAGTGGTGCGACACAAACAACCTGCTGCTTAACACCGAGAAGACCAAGGAGCTCATCGTGGACTACAGGAGGAATGCTCACCCACATCCACCCATCCACATTAAGGGGACGGCTGTGGAGCGTGTGAGCAGCTTCAAGTTCCTGGGAGTCCACATCTCCGAGGATCTCACCTGGACGACCAACTGCTCCAAGCTGGTCAAGAAGGCTCACCAGCGCCTCTCCTTCCTGAAGACTCTGAGGAAGAAACTGCCCAGCGCATCGCCGGAGCTCCACTTCCTGCCATAAAGGACATCTACAGGAAGCGGTGTCTGAAAAGGGCTGGGAAAATCATCAAAGACCCCAGTCACCCATCACATGGACTCTTCACCCTCCTGCCCTCTGGGAGGCGCTACAGGAGCCTCCGGACTAAGACCACCAGGTACCGGAACAGCTTCTTCCCCACAGCTGTCAGACTCCTGAACTCTGCCTCCTGACATCTGACCCACGTTAACTCATGGACTGAACATACACACACCCACACAATGGACAACTGTACCCTCAAACACACAATAATAACATGGACTGAACCACCACTCACAACCACTAGCACTTTATATAGCCTCTGTAGAAACTATCTACACCCTCACTTATCTTAACTGCACTACTGTATAGCTCTGTGTAAATAATCATTCTGTACAATACAATAATTTTTAATCCTACAACTGTTTATAACCTGCATAATTCATATTTCTGTATAGTTTTTCATATTTATATCCTGTTCATAGCCTGTACATACTTATAGTTATAGAATATTCATAACATACCTTCATACCGTGTACATTATAACATACCATAATAGACCCATTTCTGTAATATACTTACATATCTATATTATTGCTAATATATATTGTAATATATCTATATCACTAAAGCACTTCTGGATGGATACAAACTGCATTTCATTGCCTTGTACCTGTGACATGTGCAATCACAATAAAGTTGAATTCTATTCTATTCTATTCTAATTATAAAAATGTTGGTATTAAAATGTACCATTGTGCAATTAATTTTGCGTACTACTCACAGAACGCACAAAAATAAAAAAAATACTTTGATGGGTCTGTCTAGCACAGGCCCACCGCTGGAGCGAGACAATTTAACTACACAGCAAAAGCATTGAACACCAAGTAGGCAAAGTTGTTTGTGTTACTCATGCATGAGGGAGACCGGACCAGAGCCAGATGTCGTTCCGCCCAATTGACCTCCGTTGGACTCTCAGCCCTGTAGCACTCCTTTTATTGTGGTTACATGAATATGCATAGATTCATTAACATTCATTAACATATGGCGTTTCACATAGATATACAAGTGTGTGTGTGTGTGGTCAAGATGTGAACCTGTGAAGACTCCCCAAAGCTGGTGCCAGGAGTCTAGCGGTCCATCTAAACAAAAGGCTCTTATACTTAACCAAATACAGAGTAGGTGTCCTCCTATACCATAAATCAGTAAGTGGAGATATAACCTCTCTCCTGACCTTAAGTTGTGTGTGCATGCCTGAGTGTTCTTGGAGGCACACAGAGTCTCCACAGACTACTACGGATCAAACCTCTATCAATCTACAACTAATTATAAAACTCTAAGCATATACGAGTAAATATTTCTAAGCATAAATGACAATCCATTTTTTTCCTTTTCTTCTTTTTCCTAACAGCAGGTAAACCCAGGGCCACACTGACTCCAGGATCAACTATCATACCAGTAGGGGGCAGTGTGACACTGACCTGCTCTGTGGGGAGCTCTGCTGGCTGGAAATATGAGTGGTTCAGACATGACCCAAACACTGAAGTTCAAATGAGAACAGATGATCAACAAAACAGAGTAATCAGAGTATCTCAAGGAGGAATCTACCACTGCAGAGGAAGAAGAGGAAACCCAGTTTACTACACTGATAAAAGTGATGATGTCACCATTGAGATAACCTGTGAGTTCAGTCATTTTTGTTTTGTTTGTCATGTTTGTTGTTGAGCTCCATTTTACTTACTTTTTGATTGTGATTTTTTACCCAATGAATTAGATGTAAGATATTAAAAATGGGCAGGACAATGTTTTACGATAAGGGAATTCTTAGGGACTTCCAATCAATAAAAGATCAATACCAGTTAAGTAAAACGGATTTTTTAAGGTTCTTACAAATTAGGCATCATCTATATAATTTTATACCTAAGAGAACAGATCTTTTCTCTTTACCTGTTTTGAATATATTTGTCAAGGCTTATCAGGCTGACACAGGCCTTAAGGTGATCTCTAGACTGTATAAGGGTATACAAGAGGTTAAGAAATGGAATACTACCTACATCAAAAAAAAAATGGGGAAGTGAAACAAATATAGCAATATCAAATAACATTTGGTATGAGCAGTGCGCTTTTCAGTGGAGAATTTCTAGTTCTAATACATGGAGATGTTATGGTTGGAAGAGTATCTGTAGGTTTTTTATTACCCCTGCACAAAGTAAATATTATTTCAATCACTCTAATTGCTGGAGAAACTGTGGGGCCCAAGGAGTAAAACACTTCCACCTGTTTTGGTCTTGCCCAAGGATCAACATTTTTTGGGTATTGATCCACTCCGAGTTGCAGATTATTTTTGGTATGCAGCTTCCCTTTAACTGGGATGAACTTTTGTTTGGATATTTATACTCAGTAAATGTAGATAAAATGTCTAAGCAGTTGTATGGTATCCTGAGTCTGGCTGCCTGTAAAACTATCACCAAGAAATGGCTTAGTGCGAAAATTCCATCACTGGATGACTGACACGAGACTGTATATGGGATGTTTAAAATGGAAAGAATTACCTTCATTAAAAGACTCCAGTTTGATATATTTAGTGATATTTGGGGTAAATGGAAACATTACATTTGGTTAAGGAGACCCGATCTTGTTTGAATCTCTGTAACTATGTATGCCACATTTTTTGAATTGTTATGTGTTTATATGTATATGTTAGTATGTATGAGACTATAGGCGAACACATATGTAAGTAGGTATGTGTATGTATGTCTAAGAATATGGGTGTGTGAGCAGAGATGTGCAGTAACGCGTTACTGTAATCTGATTACTTTTTTCAAGTAACGAGTAAAGTAAGGGATTACTATTGCAAAAACGGTAATTAGATTACCGTTACTTTCCCGTAGGAACGCTGCGTTTCTGCGTTACTAAAACCGTGATTTTTTGCGAGAATGTCTCACGACAGTGACGTAAGCGAGTGCGCTGTTAGTGACAACAGCTGTGTGCAGATCAACAATGGATCACATATCGATTGTGGGAGAGAGAATGAGCGTGCAGCGCAGTGTTGGGGAGTAACGGAATACATGTACCGCCGTTACGTATTTAAAATACAAAATATGAGTAACTGTATTCCGTTACAGTTACCGTTCAAAAAGGTGGTATTCAGAATACAGTTACTTTGTTGAAATAAATGGATTACACTGCGGTACTTTCCTGTTTCATTTTGTCGCGGGTCAGGACTGTTTGGGTTTTGTTTGACAGCTACGTTCTGTCGTTCCAGGCAGCAGCGTTACGGTTGCCATGGTTACAGGGTGACGCTCTCTCTCTCTCTCTCTCTCTCTCTGCGACTGTGTGTTTCCTGGGTGAGAGAGCGCCTTTTCGTTGTTGTTGTTGTTGTGCTAAGCTAACAGGCAGAATGCTACAAGCATAGCTCTAAAGAATGTAGCATCATGGGCAGTATAGTCCGTGCTGCAGGGAGAATGGACTGCCATACACGTTATGGGTCTGTGAGCGCGAGGAGGGAGAAAAAGGGGAGTGGAAAGGTACGAGTTGTCATCGAGCAAAAACGGGAGCTGGAAGCATGTAAATATAATAATAACCACTTCAGCCAAGAAGAGAGCCTGACGAGCCCAGTTGTAAGTAAGCTATTAAGACTCGACTGTACACTGTGTTCCGTTGGAGCAGTCTTTCAACGCCTCTCTCTGTCTCTCGCAAGAAAAGTTGACCCACACAACAAATAATAATAATAATAATGGATTGGATTTATATAGCGCTTTTCAAGGCACCCAAAGCGCTTTACAATGCCACTATTCATTCACTCTCACATTCACACACTGGTGGAGGCAAACTACGGTTGTAGCCACAGCTGCCCTGGGGCAGACTGACAGAAGCGAGGCTGCCATATCGCGCCATCGGCCCCTCTGGCCAACACCAGTAAAGCTAAAGTAAAGCTATTTTTCGGCTACGAGCTGACAGGGACCCCGCCGTATTAGTCAGAGGTCCCTTTACTACAGTTCGGAGTCGCGGACCTTCAGTAATAGTAATAAATCACACAGCAATAGTACATTCACGTTGTTGTAAAAAGCATGATAATATATTAAGTAATCCAAAGTATTCAGAATACGTTACTGTCATTGAGTAACGTAACGGAATACGTTGCAGAATACATTTTGGGGCATGTATTCTGTATTCTGTAATGGAATACATTTTAAAAGTAACCTTCCCAACACTGGTGCAGCGTTTAAAGCGTGGAAGTACTGACCTTACTTTGAGTTTGATTCCATAAAAAGTGACAAAAACATTAGTGTCCGTTGTGCGTGGGAAGAAAACTTCTTTTTACAGCGAAAAAAACCCCTAAACTTCCAAGCAAGCACCGAGTGCGCAACGACGTAATGGGAAATTCACAGAGCTGCCATATCCTTCCACTGACCGCTGCGGCACACCTGCACCAGGGTAAACCTCCGCCTACCACAGTCCTGCTTTACAGGTGAAAATAGAGCAACAGGACCGCTGAGTCTTTGACTTTATTTATTTTCTGCTGTGTTTTACTTGCATCTATTTGAAAGAGTGAGTGTAAACACACAAAAATATTTTATTTCATGTGCTGGAATGTGTAGAAAATAGTTTTTCAAATGCCCGGTATGCCCGATGGCCAGTCCAGCTATGGTAATGACTATCAAGTAGTCATGGGACTAAAAACCAATGTGGTGGCGACTGTCATGCCTGGTGTGATCCCATTATGAGATCATTTCTAGTGTTTCTTTTTTTCTGTCCCTTAGTCATCGAAGGTGTTTTGTTTTTTGTTTTTTTTACTTGTAAAGCTGTTCACACCAGATGATCTTTATATAAATAACATTAAAGTTTGGTTTTTTTCAAAAAAAAAAAAAAAAAAAAAAGGGATAACCTGTGAGTTCAGTCATTTTTGTTTGTCATGTTTGTTGTTGAGCTCCATTTTACAAACGTAACAATGCACAGGAACAATTCCGTAGTCTACAAAGTATGTTACATTGTTTTTCAAATATATGCAGCAAACATTTTTACAGACACTGTTGTAGAACAGGGATTTCTGAGATGATCATATCATTTTACATTTTATCTTTAGGTGTTTTGTTACGTGCAGCTTGTCACATGAACAAATAATTTGTTTCCCCTCTTTGTTAAATCTAAGAAAAATGCTAAATATAGAATCAGAACCAGAAAAGATTAAATTGCCAAGCAATTGATCAGATTTACAATATTAGGAAATTTCTGCTGTACTTAGTGTGAAATATATTATAAGATGAACACTTAAATAGATAAATAAATAAAATAAATAAATAAATAAATAACAGTTTGACAGGAATACAAAAGCATGTTTGTACCAGCAAAATGATTTCAATAGAGTTTTTAATTTAGCTGAACACTTGGCACATCTCAGCATGGTGTCCAGGCTGTCCGTAAAAAATCTGAGAACACTCGATAAAAATAAATGAAGAGTTGGGAGGACTAAAAAACTACAGCAGTGACTGAAGGTCACATCCTTAAGAAATAAAAAATCCAAAGCCCTTGAACATATTTATTGTCTTTAAAGCAGCTTCTGAATTATTGAATTCAAGAGTTTGTGTTTCTTATTTACAACAGCTGTGCTCAGTTCGGAGAGCTCTTCATTTCTAATGATTGTTGGACTCATTTCTGGAATCACATTTATTGTCCTCCTGCTCTTGCTGTATTACTGCATGAAGTCCAAAGGTGAGACTTTTTGTTCCTCTGATCTCAGAGATTTTACTCTTTAAATATTTATGTGCACAGACACAGCATGCAGGCCTGGAGTTGGAACTGTTGTATAACATGTATAAAAGATAACCATGTAAAAGCAAATGTCTTCTTTTAAGTGTTTAATAAAGGTTCAGCTGATGACCAGAGGGTCAGTCAGGATGAAGATCAGCAGCAGGTGTACTCGTCTCTTCTTCATGGTTAGCTTTTCATGTAGTTTAAAAGATTCTGATGCTCTTTGCAACAAGACTGCTGCAGTTGTAACACTGCTGAATTAAACAAAGTTAATAACAGCATTTAATATAAACGTTACTGATGAGAATACTTGATAATAGTAATGATAAGTAGAATAATTTTCTTTGACCTGCAGGTGATCGTTGTGTCTATGAGACAATCCCAGGCTCTAAAAGCACTGACACTGGTACAGTATAAACTTTAATTCATTCACAGCTCATGGAGGCTGTTATAAAATAACTGTGATTATTAAAATAAATAATGTTATTTCAGGTCAAATAGAAGGTGATTCATGTGTGAATCAGCTCAAAGTGATTAACAAGACACGTGAGTATCCAACATAAAATATATTACATTTGCAAAACTGTTTGTTTTTTAAATGCTTTCATTTCATGACCTCAACAGAGCACCGTGGTGACCCAGAGGAGAGCTCTGACTATTGTAATGTCAATCCAAATTCAACCCCAGGTATGAAATCTTTACAGGAGCTCTTTAACTGTTTTATCTGCTCTCTCAGTGTGTTTCACTTGTTTCAGTTAAATTAGACGATAATTTTAATGTCCTGTAGATCTGTTTCAGGCTGAGAGGACATTTTACAGTTTTATGCTGTTGAGCATAGATGCACAGAAAGAGAGCATTCATTTAATGTGCTCTGAATATAACTGACTGTGTCTCATAGATACTACCCCAGCCTTCCTCTTTAGGAAGCTGGGTGACCTGTGTGATGGTCCAGTGGGTTCTTCCTGGGGAAAGTGATTCTTTCTGTTTGAATTACACATCTTTTTAGAATTGCATTTTGTTAACTTTTGTCTGTTTTTGTTTTATACCTTGTGAAGCACTTTGTGATCTTTTATCAAGAAATGTGCTATATAAATAAAATTTTACTTACTTACTTACTTAATTATGCGAGCCATGAGACGTAACAGTAGGTGGAGCTTCTCCTCGTGACCTAAGAGCCACTTTGGTTCTCAGCCATCAGATCTTATCTTTGTCATGTTCTGCCTCCACGTTTCCTTCCTGTCTATGCAGTCTCATGAAGAAAAACATTTAAATGAATGAATACAAACAAAGAATTACGCCTGGGTGAAGGGGACTGATAGGACGAGGATATACAGAAAGATTTGCTAAAGCACATAATGAAAGAAATGAGTGTGAAATAGTAAATCTGTGTGGACTAAAACCTGTTTTTATAAACTCCTTTAATCCAGCTTTTATTGATTATTTTTATTGGTTTCTCTAGAATAATGAAACTGCACACATAATGTAATGCATGTCAGAGGGCAGCGTATATCATTTACACACATGTGCATGAGTCTGTTTCACAGCTGTTTGTTATGATTTTGTTTCAGGTCCATAAAGAGCAGCTCACCATCAACAGAACGAGGAAAGTGACTGATGACAACAGCTTCTGTTGAGGAGACAATATGACAGGTTTTACATCACATTATAGCCAAACGTCTAAAATATTTTTAAAATTTGTCTATTTATTTATCTGGGAGCATTTATAGCTTTTATAGAAAATATATAAAATGTAGATTGCGTAACATTTGATGCAGCAAGAAAACATTTGAAACATGATGTTTAGCAGCTAATAATCTGGTTTTAAATTCAGCTTTTGCTGTGTTAAATGCAGGTAACAGTGAGTATTATTGCTGTATGTGACCTCCTACATTATATCAGACTTAATGATGCAACACATGTTGTATGGATTTGAATGTATCAGTGAATGTATTTTGTATGTGTGTGTTTTTATTTCTAGCTATGAGCAGCATTTCTGTTGTATCCTACATCATGTTTGCAAAATAAAACTCAAAACCAAAGGTTTATATTAAGCTTTTATTTAAATTATGCACTATGAACACAGACAATCATAATTACATTGAAGCTTAATCAACACACTTATTGGTTCCTTGAAATGCTGCTAATGATATTTCGTGTTAAAGTGTAACAGGACAAGCAGCAAAGTCAGCTTTTTGTCACATTTCTACTTTCCGTCCTCCTCTTCTTCTTTCGTCTTCAACAACTGTGCTGTAAAAATGTCCAAACTTTGGCACAATGATGAATGGATGAGGCTTTATTTACTTAATTATAGTTTTTCTATCATTGTAGCACTGTCAATAGATTAGGAACAGTGTTATGACTTAAAAAAAATAATTTTCAAAACAAGGCACCACTGATTCTTTGGAATTTAGTCTAAGTCAAAGAAGACGTTACTATCTGTCTATAAAACCAGTCAAATTGAACCCCACAGTTATATTTTTGGGGGGGTTGGTAATATTGTATTTCTATTTTATATTCACACCAAGCCCCTGCATGTCCTCCTTGACTACGTCCAAAAATCTTCTCTCTGGTCTTCATCTGTGCCTTCTGCCTGGCAGCTCCATCGTCAGCATCCTTCGTCCAAAATATCCCCCATCCCTCTTCTGCACATGTCCAAACCATCTCAGCCTCGCCTCTCTAACTTTGTCTCCAATCCACTCAACCCAGGCTGTCCCTCAGATCTGCTCACTCACTCCCAGTGAAAATCCAAACATCTTCACACCGTCTTTCTGTCAGTGCCACCATCTCCAATCCTTACATCGCAGCAGGTCTCACTTCTGTCATGCTGCCCACTATTTCCGAGATGTTCAAATATTTATTTTAATTTGCTTTGTGAGTTTGTCTTTAATTGGACTTATTTAACAGTTGAAAAATGTCGTGTAAGTCTCAGTTTTATTTAGTTTTATTTTGAGATACTCTGATTACTCTTTTTTGTTGATAATCTACTCTAATTTGAACTTCAGTGTTTTGGTCACGCCTCTACAATCTTCCCTTTGACAGTTTTACTGTTTGATTGCATGAACAGAAGAACAATGTGCACACAAAAAGGGAAAATGGTACAACATCGCTTACAACGTATTTTCTCATTTTCTAGATATTTTAGGGCGAGTCAGTCCCTGAGCATGAATCAAGGCTCCGCTCTCACCCAGAATAAAACTAAAGTTTATTCCTCTCAGCTTCATGGTCACCAACACTTCCACATTTACATATATCTAAAATCTCAGACGGAT
This sequence comes from Copadichromis virginalis, assembly GCF_057382275.1. Classification (NCBI taxonomy): domain Eukaryota; kingdom Metazoa; phylum Chordata; class Actinopteri; order Cichliformes; family Cichlidae; genus Copadichromis; species Copadichromis virginalis. Next base: position 27,736,672 of record NC_140620.1, read on the forward strand.
GAAACTAATGCTCAAGTGTAAATCTTCACATCTGTGATGAACATGATTAAACTTTAAACATGAATGTTGTCGATATGATTGTTCATGAGCTTCCATTTTTTATTAATTTTGGCTCTCCAAAACGTGAAATGGGCACGCATGGTTGCTTCACTGAATACAAACATTACAGCAGCAGCAGGGGGAGATAATATATTTAAAGAAAAGACACCACTAGTGAGCAAGCAACTGCAGACCAGTATTGAAGTACATTCCAGTTTCCTTAATCACCACAAATATTTCATGTACGTTTCTTATAAATATATATGTGTTAAATGGGTTAATAATGTCTATTTAAGGGCTTTCTGTGATTATTATTATGTTGCCTTGACATAAAAACCTCCCTCTGCTGTTATTGCAGTTTACTACAACTTACTGCAACATCTGGGTGGACCAGTGTGTCTAGTATACATTATGGTGTGATATCAGGTTGAACCAGGGGAGGCCCATATATAGAGGCGGCCACAACCATAAAAATACACCACTGGTCAATGTTTTTGAACACCCCAATTTTTCCAGTTGGACTTAAAAATATATCGTGGAATCAATTTATAGACCAACATGTCTTCTAAACTTTAGACTCATCAAAGTAAACACCTCTGGCAGATATGACAGCTGAACACGCTTGTGGCATTTTTTCTACAAGAGAAATCAAATATTCTTCAGAAAGTTCTTCTCATATCTGTTACAGATGTTCCCATAAATGTGTGTCACTTGTAGGTTGCTTTGCTTTCACTCTTCTGTCCAGTTCATCCCAAACCAGCTTGATGGGGTTAAAGTTTGGATACTGTGCTGGACACTCCATGTTTTCAAGCTTACCATCTTCTTTTTTCCTGAGGTAGTTCTGGCATAGCTTGGACTGTCGTTCAGCTTTTATGAACCCTGACCAACTAGGTACCTACCAGAGGGAATTGCATGGTGGTGCAGAATGCTGTGGCAGCTGTTTTGGTTCAGGGTGCCTCTCATTCTGCACAAGTCACCGACCCTGGGTCCAGCACACAGCCGGAGACCATCACGCTTCTTCCTCCATGTTTGACACTTGATGCCACACACTGTGGCTGTTCTGTGTTGCAGTTCTGTAACTATGCAAACTGTGTTTGAGCACTTTAAACAGGCCAGAGTGTCTGGATTTTCAGCAGGCTCCACCACTGTTTCTGCTTAAGGCTCAGCACCCCTCCTGACCCAGCACAGATTTAAACCATACAGAGTGGAGGCTGATTGGCCCAAAGAAGGAGGGCAAGAAGATGATTGGACTAGAGTAATGATGTAAGTATAGAGACTGACAGTGATAGTGATGCAGAGAACAGAAAAGCAGACTAACAGCCAGGAAAGCAGATGACTGATTACAGATCTTCCTTACACATAGGCAGCTCAACTTACACATAAGCTTCATTTACAATTATCGTATTGCAGCTTAACCAAAGAGTCACTGATTTAATGATTTTTTCTTTAAATCTGCTAAGTTAATAGGTGTAAGTGGAGGCCAAGCAACGTAACCGGGTTCTTCTTCCTCTTCTTCTTCTATCAGGCCCATGAAGTGTGCTGTACAATGGTTTGAACGATGGCACACTGATGTTGGGACTAACGTTGAAGTCTAGCACAACACACTTACACCTCACCAGGAAACCTAACAAGAAGCAAAAATGTATTTAGAGCATTCATACAACATCTGTTTCCAGCTGTGCTCTGCTATCCAACAATCAGACTGACAGTGTTTGTCTGTAGTCAGCCTAAAGAATTGTAATGTCTGGATTTACTCTGATTACTAATTCTCAAACAGTTTATGGAAACCTCCTACAGTATTTTCAGGAAATGGATTTTGGATTTGAGTTAAAGTGTCTCTTCAGTTTCATCTCAGTGAGTTTCAGTCTGTGCTTGTAACTGAACGATTATCTGCTGCAGTCTGAACGACCTGCCATTTTAAAGTCAGTCAAAGTTTGTTCGATCTCAAAAACATTTCCCATGAGCCTCAGGAAGTAGCTCACTGTGTGGTTACTGAGTGACAAAGTTAACAGCTTTCATCTCTTTGAATACAACAGTTACAGCTACTTTTAAGGAAACAGAGACAAGAGAAGGGAGGGAGAGGACTTCATCTCACTTCCTGAATTTGAGTGAACATTTGACCAGAACTGAACTTCATGTTCAAAGACTCTGCAGTGATGACTTTACATTAGTGAAGTTTGTCAGTTAAAATGATAAATAAAGTATTTTTAGTGAAAGATTTCACTGTGGTGGGAAAAAGTGCTTTCGCCTGCTGTGACCATTTGCTCTGAGTAAGTGTTACGTCTCTGGGCTGATCATCTATCAATCTGTTTTTAACTGTTTACAAAGCTTCATGGAAACGTGTTTGTTGTATTTTGAAGCAATGTAGTGACTTTGTGCAGCAGCCTTCAGAATATAATCAGTGATTCGTGGCTCCTTGAAAATTATCAGCAGCTGATTAATATTTCTATGGCAGGAGGAAAATACTAAATGTCTCTTCTTGTGCTTGCTAATGGTTTTAATCACTTTTCTACAGCAGTTTGAACCCATCAGAATGACGTGTTTGTGTGCTGGAGCATCTGTGAGAGTAACTATTATTGGTGGCAAAGCTCCCAGCAAACACAACAAGCAGACGAGGAGCAGACAAAGGAAACAAAATGTCCATCGCTGTTTCTGTAAGAAGTCAGTCGAGCTCCAAGACTTTAATTTTAAACTTCCTATGCAGTTATTCCAAGATTTCAAATGTTTCCAGGATTTCAAATGTTTTGATGGTCTTGATGTTTAATACATCAAAACTCTTAACTATACTTAACAAAGAAAAACAGTCGATAGAGGCCACTTTCACCATCCAGGGTAAACTTACTTATAACTTTATGACTGCATTTTATTAATTTAGTAATTTAAAGAGTAAAAAGAAACTAAAAGAAAATTAAATATTTTAAAAGTGTCCACAAACTTGCCTCTGCCTGTTCCCCATGTCACGGTTCAAATGAATTATTAGTTTCAGGAGTGGAACAGTTTTGAGAATTAGATTTATTTAATACTGTGTCTGAATGTGATTTATGACAAAGAGTGTTTAACATGTGCATATATGTGATCAGTGTGCGTATGAGACCTGCAGGTGAAGGTGCAGACAGCTGTGTTGTTGTTGTGTTTCTGGATGTAAAACAAAAGTACTTCACATTTAAAGCTTCACTTGGACTTGTGATCTGTTCATGTTGTCTATTCGTTATTCAGCTCACATGTGTATGATACAACTACAACTAAGTAAATTATTACTTAGTTTCATAAAAATCTCCTTAATTTGTTTCTGCAGCACCAAACATGTCAAAGCATGCTGTAGTCAGAGCTTGTTAAGGTGTGATAGTTCTGAGTAAAAGGAAGGAAGCGGAGGAAGCGGAGAGAAGAAGTTTTAAAGTCTTTGTTTTCTTCACAGTTCTCGGCGTCTCGTGTGCTTCTTCTTCTTTCTCTTCACACAAAGTCGCAGAAGTTTTCAGACGTGTCACAGCTGGATGTGAGGATGGGACCCACTTTCCTCTGTGAGCTGGGCCTATTCTGTCAGTGCATCACTTCTTCCTTTGATTCATTGACTGATGAACATGTTTTAGTAAAATGACAGAGTTTCAGTCATTTGCAGCATTTCAGTTCATGTTTTGTTCTCAACATGGTTGTTTGCAGACTGGATTAGATTTCAGTGCACTGACGCTGGTTTAGTTTATCTAAGAAAGGTTTGTTTCTTCATCAGTGATAATTTGATGCATTTTACATAAAATATATAATTTAAACCAATCACAGCAGCCTCTGGTAACACCAGGTGTGTTTGACTGATGCCATGTTTGAGTGAGTCTTCAGTTTGATGATGTGTGAAGTTTCTTCCTTTATTGCAGTTCTCTGTACGCTCCTCTGCAGCGGACACGCTCAAGGTGACTGAACAGTTTGCACTTTTATTTATTTAGTAAATATTAATCTTAGTGCATCAATCTGAAACACTTTCCATTTCTGTTTTTATTTCTCAATATATTTATAAGTTTATGAACATGTCAGAACAGATTTTGATTTGTAAAGTACATAAAAGTGTTTCAGATCAATGATGTTGTGTTTGTGTTGGATTCTAGATGCTGTGCTAACTGTTGAACCCAGCTCGACAATTTTTTTCATCGGAGAGATGGTTAGCTTCAAATGTGACATGAAGGAAGAAAAACACACTGACTGGGAATACAAAGTCATGAAGGATGGTCAAGAAATTTTAAACTCCAACACAAACAAAGGCCTCAGTGTAAAACTTGCATCTACAGTTCAGAGTGGTAAATACAGCTGCTCTGCTCACAGGACGAGATCACAGAAAACAAAGACCAGTAACATCGTCTCTGTAACTGTGACGGGTAAGTCGTCAGTGACATGTACACTAAATAATGTTGTCATGGAAACTTGTTTCTGTTTCTTTAAAGCATAAACTTTAACCAGGAAACTGATTTTACCTGTTACATCACTCACAGTACACACAGTGATAAAATACTCACAGACTCTAAACTTTAAAACAAAGAAAAAGAAGAAACATGAAAAGTTTAAGGTGACTGATGTTTCTGTTATTTAAACCAAAAACCACACAGAGCTGTGAAACCATCATTGTGTGTCCTTCAGCAGTGACCTGTGATAGTTTACATTAGTGTGACTCTTTCAGGTCAGACAAACATTTATACTGTGATTATTTAGAGATTTAAACCAGAGTTACAGAAACAATATCCACATGTTGAGAAAGACACGAGAAGAAAATCAAAGAACACAGAGAGAAAATAAATAGAAAAATATGATAAAGAGTAATGTGGGTGGAAAGTTTCACCACATTAAACCAAATCTTTAAATTTCCCTTTTCTATATTTGTATGAGTTCATAGTGAATAATACATTTCCCCCTTTTCCCCCTAACAGCAGGTAAACCCAGGGCCACACTGACTCCAGGATCAACTATCGTACCAGTAGGGGGCAGTGTGACACTGAACTGCTCTGTGGGGAGCTCTGCTGGCTGGAAATATGAGTGGTTCAGACGTGACCCAAACACTGAAGTTCAAATCAGAACAGATGATCAACAAAACGGAGTAATCAGAGTATCTCAAGGAGGAATCTACCACTGCAGAGGAAGAAGAGGAAACCCAGTTTACTACACTGATAAAAGTGATGATGTCACCATTGAGATAACCTGTGAGTTCAGTCATTTTAGTTTGAAATTCACATTCAGACACACAGTGTTAAGTTTTCTCTGCTGAGCTGATGTTTCTGTTTGTATCTTAACTGTTAATAAACAGTTTCCAATAAGGTTGTTGTTAAAGGACGACCCAGCTGGCCTCAGATATTCAGCGGTGAGATGATCAGTCTGACATGTGAGGTGCAGGAAGGAGGTGAAACCACTGAGTGGGAGTATAGATGGAGAGGAGCCAAGCAGACCACACAGTGGACTCACAATAATTACTGGATATTCAGAGTTTCTGAGTCCAGCAGTGGAGACTACACGTGTAAGAGTCGACGCAGAGATGACTCATATTCTTCAACAGAGTGGAGTGAAGCCTTCAACTTGTCAGCATCAAGTACGTATCAGCTAGTAGGTAGTAAACTCAGATATAGTTTATCAGTGAGGCTAAAATGTTACTGAAAACTGTTTTCGACCACTTTAAAGTAAACAAAGTGCATAACAAGAAAACTAAAGTTTATATTAAACAGTGATAAAAGTTATCCTTGTCTGTTATCTGCTATAATATTTAAACTACTCTGTGTCATTTACCATCATTACATTTAGCATAAAAGCCAATGATGAACAATTCGTTTCAGAGCTGTAGTGAAATATTTAGGACTGAAGACCCATCAGCTTCACCTCAAACACACATCAGAACAACAGAGCAGATGGAGGAGAATCAATGGAGGGACATTAATGTGAAAGATACATCTTTGAATGTGATTGGACGCATCATCAGTGATGTAATCTGGGGTCACCAGGTGCTTTGGGTCTTTCTTTCTGTCTGGTGTAGATTTTGTTACTCAGCCATAGAAAGAGCAGTGAGGCTTGTAGGAAGTTAAACAGAGATGAGTAGGTGGAGAAAAGGTTTGTTGTAATATTTCAGATGGAGATGTTGTCATGGTGACTGATGGAGCTACAAGCAGAAATCTAATGTTTTCATTGTTGAGCTGGTTTATTATGGCAGCCTAGAAACAGAGATGGTGACTCTGTGACGTCTGTGCAGCTGAAGTGGTGTAGAGAGCCCAGTGATGTGAACATAGTTTCTGCTGTATGCTGTGAATGTGAACACATCTCTAATGTGGAAACAACATTTTACGGCTGCGACAGACATTTTTTCCTCCACAGGGGACTGAACTGTTTGAAGGGATTTTCTTCATGGATTACATGTTTTTATTCATTTTATCTCAGGAATGATGGATGAGTTTGTTTTATTAAAGCAGTGATGTGTGAAATGTTGATATTAGTGTGTAAGTTATGAAGATACGTTTATTTTATTTATTTATTTAGGACAGTGCATGTTAATGAACATAAATGTAAAAAAAAAAAATTACATGAATGTAAACATACCAGATTATAGCCAAAGGCTAATTTCCATCTGTTGTCCTTAAACATAAAAAATAGACATAATAATTCATAAAATTCATCATTCATTCATAATAAAAACTCCATCACCAAACTTACACATACACACCATTCTGTTCCCAAATAAAACATTAAAACTATACAACTCATACATGATCACATACTTGATTTGTCCATAACCAGTTTTTAACCTTTGCCTTAAACAAATTGAGTGTAGAGCATTCTCTAATGGGTTGAGGAAGACTGTTCCACAGATGGCCTCCCTTAACAGAGAGGACGTTCTGCCCAAATGCTGTCCGTCTGTGGGGTATAAACAAGTCTCCTCGGATTGTAGCTCGAGTGGTCCTGTCTGAGCTTTCTTTATGCCTAATGAACTGCTTTAGTGGTTGTAATAGGAATCAATGTTGATTCTTCTGATGGTGTGGAAAGAAGATTGACTGATGCCAAATCAAAGCAAACTGCTGCAGTTAATAAATCATTGATAATATGTGATGAAGGCCAGAAATGAAAAGTTAGAAGTCTCATAATTAAAGTGGTGCTATTAGAGATTTGTCTGTGCAGCTATGATGATCTGCTCCTGTGTGGTCTGACGTCTGAGTCTTACATTAGCGAGAATCTTCTGATGAATCTGTTTTTGCTGGGAGCAGGAAGGCTTTAAGCAGAAAGGGAAAGGACTAGTTTATAAATGGAAATGCATTACAGAGCTGTGTGAGAGGAGGAAGTAGATGACACCAGTATTAACACTGCTGGGATGTTTTTACTATTAATTTGTGATGCCTGTTCAAACTCATCCAATGAATGAAACAGAGAGTACATTCTTAATAATGTTCTTATTTAAAATGTACCATTTTACATTTAGTTTTACTTTATTCACAGACTGCACAAAAATGAAACAATCTTTTATCCATTTCCCCCTAACAGCAGGTAAACCCAGGGCCACACTGACTCCAGGATCAACTATCATACCAGTAGGGGGCAGTGTGACTCTGACCTGCTCTGTGGGGAGCTCTGCTGGCTGGAAATATGAGTGGTTCAGACGTGACCCAAACACTGACGTTCAAATCAGAACAGATGATCAACAAAACGGAGTAATCAGAGTATCTCAAGGAGGAATCTACCACTGCAGAGGAAGAAGAGGAAACCCAGTTTACTACACTGATAAAAGTGATGATGTCACCATTAAGATAACCTGTGAGTTCAGTCATTTTAGTTTGAAATTCACATTCAGACACACAGTGTTAAGTTTTCTCTGCTGAGCTGATGTTTCTGTTTGTATCTTAACTGTTAATAAACAGTTTCCAATAAGGTTGTTGTTAAAGGACGACCCAGCTGGCCTCAGATATTCAGCGGTGAGACGATCAGTCTGACATGTGAGGTGCAGGAAGGAGGTGAAACCACTGAGTGGGAGTATAGATGGAGAGGACCCAACCAGACCACACAGTGGACTCACAATAATTACTGGATATTCAGAGTTTCTGAGTCCAGCAGTGGAGACTACACGTGTAAGAGTCGACGCAGAGATGACTCATATTCTTCAACAGAGTGGAGTGAAGCCTTCAACTTGTCAGCATCAAGTAAGTGATGTTTGTTGTTGAGCTTCATTTTACAAACATAACAAGGATCAGCACAGGATGAAGTAAATGTTCTAGAAAGCAAATCATATTGTTTTTGTGAGACACAGACCTGATATTGGACTTTTATTTTTTCAGGTACTTTGTGTAATGAATATTTAGCTGGTATAAACAAGACAGTGATGATTTGTTGCTTCATCATTTGTGTAAAATAATTATATAAATTAATAAAAAGAAAAAAAAATTGTCTTTTATTATTACAAACTCCCTCCACTAAGAGTCCTTTGACCACTTTAAAAAACAATAACAGCAAAGTAGCACTTTGTTGAATTATTTTGTGAAATAAACTTTACAGACAATTTTAAATTTTATCTTTAGATGTTTTGTTACTTGCAGCTTGTCACATAAACAAACATTTATTCCCCTTCTTTGTTAAATCTCTGAAAAATGCTCAACATAACACAGTTTGATACAATATTATTTTTGTACCAGCAAAATGATTTCAATAGAGTTTTTAATTTAGCTGAACACTTGGCACATCTCAGCATGGTGTCCAGGCTGTCCGTAAAAAATCTGAGAACACTGGACAAGCCACAGAAAAAAAATGAAGAGCTGGGAGGACTAAAAAACTACAGCAGTGACTGAAGGTCACATCCTTAACAAATAAATAATCCAGAGACCTTGAACATATTTATTGTCTTTAAAGCAGCTTCTGAATTATTGAATTAAATTATTGAATTAAACAGTTTGTGTTTCTTATTTACAACAGCTGTGCTCAGTTCGGAGAGCTCTTCATTTCTAACGATCGTTGGACTCATTTCTGGAATCACATTTATTGTCCTCCTGCTCTTGCTGTATTACTGCATGAAGTCCAAAGGTGAGACTTTTTGTTCCTCTGATCTCAGAGATTTTACTCTTTAAATATTTATGTGCACAGACACAGCATGCAGGCCTGGAGTTGGAACTGTTGTATAACATGTATAAAAGATAACCATGTAAAAGCAAATGTCTTCTTTTAAGTGTTTAATAAAGGTTCAGCTGATGACCAGAGGGTCAGTCAGGATGAAGATCAGCAGCAGGTGTACTCGTCTCTTCTTCATGGTTAGCTTTTCATGTAGTTTAAAAGATTCTGATGCTCTTTGCAACAAGACTGCTGCAGTTGTAACACTGCTGAATTAAACAAAGTTAATAACAGCATTTAATATAAACGTTACTGATGAGAATACTTGATAATAGTAATGATAAGTAGAATAATTTTCTTTGACCTGCAGGTGATCGTTGTGTCTATGAGACAATCAGAGGCTCTAAAAGCACTGACACTGGTACAGTATAAACTTTAATTCATTCACAGCTCATGGAGGCTGTTATAAAATAACTGTGATTATTAAAATAAATAATGTTATTTCAGGTCAAATAGAAGGTGATTCATGTGTGAATCAGCTCAAAGTGATTAACAAGACACGTGAGTATCCAACATAAAATATATTACATTTGCAAAACTGTTTGTTTTTTAAATGCTTTCATTTCATGACCTCAACAGAGCACCGTGGTGACCCAGAGGAGAGCTCTGACTATTGTAATGTCAATCCAAATTCAACCCCAGGTATGAAATCTTTACAGGAGCTCTTTAACTGTTTTATCTGCTCTCTCAGTGTGTTTCACTTGTTTCAGTTAAATTAGACGATAATTTTAATGTCCTGTAGATCTGTTTCAGGCTGAGAGGACATTTTACAGTTTTATGCTGTTGAGCATAGATGCACAGAAAGAGAGCATTCATTTAATGTGCTCTGAATATAACTGACTGTGTCTCATAGATACTACCCCAGCCTTCCTCTTTAGGAAGCTGGGTGACCTGTGTGATGGTCCAGTGGGTTCTTCCTGGGGAAAGTGATTCTTTCTGTTTGAATTACACATCTTTTTAGAATTGCATTTTGTTAACTTTTGTCTGTTTTTGTTTTATACCTTGTGAAGCACTTTGTGATCTTTTATCAAGAAATGTGCTATATAAATAAAATTTTACTTACTTACTTACTTAATTATGCGAGCCATGAGACGTAACAGTAGGTGGAGCTTCTCCTCGTGACTGAAGAGCCACTTTGGTTCTCAGCCATCAGATCTTATCTTTGTCATGTTCTGCCTCCACGTTTCCTTCCTGTCTATGCAGTCTCATGAAGAAAAACATTTAAATGAATGAATACAAACAAAGAATTACGCCTGGGTGAAGGGGACTGATAGGATGAGGATATACAGAAAGATTTGCTAAAGCACATAATGAAAGAAATGAGTGTGAAATAGTAAATCTGTGTGGACTAAAACCTGTTTTTATAAACTCCTTTAATCCAGCTTTTATTGATTATTTTATTGGTTTCTCTAGAATAATGAAACTGCACACATAATGTAATGCATGTCAGAGGGCAGCGTATATCATTTACACACATGTGCATGAGTCTGTTTCACAGCTGTTTGTTATGATTTTGTTTCAGGTCCATAAAGAGCAGCTCACCATCAACAGAACGAGGAAAGTGACTGATGACAACAGCTTCTGTTGAGGAGACAATATGACAGGTTTTACATCACATTATAGCCAAACGTCTAAAATATTTTTAAAATTTGTCTATTTATTTATCTGGGAGCATTTATAGCTTTTATAGAAAATATATAAAATGTAGATTGCGTAACATTTGATGCAGCAAGAAAACATTTGAAACATGATGTTTAGCAGCTAATAATCTGGTTTTAAATTCAGCTTTTGCTGTGTTAAATGCAGGTAACAGTGAATATTATTGCTGTATGTGACCTCCTACATTATATCAGACTTAATGATGCAACACATGTTGTATGGATTTGAATGTATCAGTGAATGTATTTTGTATGTGTGTGTTTTTATTTCTAGCTATGAGCAGCATTTCTGTTGTATCCTACATCATGTTTGCAAAATAAAACTCAAAACCAAAGGTTTATATTAAGCTTTTATTTAAATTATGCACTATGAACACAGACAATCATAATTACATTGAAGCTTAATCAACACACTTATTGGTTCCTTGAAATGCTGCTAATGATATTTTGTGTTAAAGTGTAACAGGACAAGCAGCAAAGTCAGCTTTTTGTCACATTTCTACTTTCCGTCCTCCTCTTCTTCTTTCGTCTTCAACAACTGTGCTGTAAAAATGTCCAAACTTTGGCACAATGATGAACGGATGAGGCTTTATTTACTTAATTATAGTTTTTTCTATCATTGTAGCACTGTCAATAGATTAGGAACAGTGTTATGACTTAAAAAAATAATTTTCAAAACAAGGCACCACTGATTCTTTGGAATTTAGTCTAAGTCAAAGAAGACGTTACTATCTGTCTATAAAACCAGTCAAATTGAACCCCATAGTTATATATTTTTGGGGGGTTGGTAATATTGTATTTCTATTTTATATTCACACCAAGCCCCTGCATGTCCTCCTTGACTACGTCCAAAAATCTTCTCTCTGGTCTTCATCTGTGCCTTCTGCCTGGCAGCTCCATCGTCAGCATCCTTCGTCCAAAATATCCCCCATCCCTTTTCTGCACATGTCCAAACCATCTCAGCCTCGCCTCTCTAACTTTGTCTCCAATCCACTCAACCCAGGCTGTCCCTCAGATCTGCTCACTCACTCCCAGTGAAAATCCAAACATCTTCACACCACCCGTCTTTCTGTCAGTGACACCATCTCCAATCCTTACATCGCAGCAGGTCTCACTTCTGTCATGCTGCCCACTATTTCCGAGATGTTCAAATATTTATTTTCATTTGCTTTGTGAGTTTGTCTTTAATTGGACTTATTTAATAGTTGAAAAATGTCGTGTAAGTCTCAGTTTTATTTAGTTTTATTTTGAGATACTCTGATTACTCTTTTTTGTTGATAATCTGCTCTAGGCAAGGCAAGTTTATTTGTATAGCACAATTCAACAACAAGGTGATTCAAAGTGCTTTACAGAGACATTAGAAACAAAAACAAATAAAAAGCATGATTTAAAATTGATTAAAACAAGCAAACAAACAAACAAACAAACAAACAAACAAAACAGTATATAAAATCAAAACAGATAAAATCAGAACAGTAGATAAAATCAGTAGTTAAATGTAAGTTTTGAAGTTTAAGCTTAAAAGTGTGGATTTGGTGCTTTATTCAAATGCAGCTGAGAACAGGTGAGTCTTCAACCTGGATTTAAATAAACTGAGTGTTTCAGCTGATCTGAGGCTTTCTGGGAGTTTGTTCCAGATATAAGGAGCATAAAAGCTGAATGCAGCTTCTCCGTGTCTGGTTCTGACTCTGGGAACTGATAAAAGACCGGATCCAGATGACCTGAGGGATCTGGATGGTTCATACTGGGTCAGGAGGTCATTGATGTATTTTGGTCCTAAACCATTCAGAGCTTTATAGGCCAGCATCAGAACTTTAAAGTCTATCCTCTGACGGACAGGCAGCCAGTGTAAAGACCTCAGAGCTGGACTGATGTGGTCCACTTTTTTGGTCTTAGTGAGGAATTTAATTTGAACTTCAGTGTTTTGGTCACGCCTCTACAATCTTCCCTTTGACAGTTTTACTGTTTGATTGCATGAACAGAAGAACAATGTGCACACAAAAAGTGAAAATGGTACAACATCGCTTACAACGTATTTTCTCATTTTCTAGATATTTTAGGGTGAGTCAGTCCCTGAGCATGAATCAAGGCTCCGCTCTCACCCAGAATAAAACTAAAGTTTATTCCTCTCAGCTTCATGGTCACCAACACTTCCACATTTACATATATCTAAAATCTCAGACGGATGAAACTAATGCTCAAGTGTAAATCTTCACATCTGTGATGAACATGATTAAACTTTAAACATGAATGTTGTCGATATGATTGTTCATGAGCTTCCATTTTTTATTAATTTTGGCTCTCCAAAACGTGAAATGGGCACGCATGGTTGCTTCACTGAATACAAACATTACAGCAGCAGCAGGGGGAGATAATATATTTAAAGAAAAGACACCACTAGTGAGCAAGCAACTGTAGACCAGTATTGAAGTACATTCCAGTTTCCTTAATCACCACAAATATTTCATGTACGTTTCTTATAAATATATATGTGTTAAATGGGTTAATAATGTCTATTTAAGTGCTTTCTGTGATTATTATTATGTTGCCTTGACATAAAAACCTCCCTCTGCTGTTATTGCAGTTTACTACAACTTACTGCAACATCTGGGTGGACCAGTGTGTCTAGTATACATTATGGTGTGATATCAGGTTGAACCAGGGGAGGCCCATATATAGAGGCGGCCACAACCATAAAAATACACCACTGGTCAATGTTTTTGAACACCCCAATTTTTCCAGTTGGACTTAAAAATATATCGTGGAATCAATTTATAGACCAACATGTCTTCTAAACTTTAGACTCATCAAAGTAAACACCTCTGGCAGATATGACAGCTGAACACGCTTGTGGCATTTTTTCTACAAGAGAAATCAAATATTCTTCAGAAAGTTCTTCTCATATCTGTTACAGATGTTCCCATAAATGTGTGTCACTTGTAGGTTGCTTTGCTTTCACTCTTCTGTCCAGTTCATCCCAAACCAGCTTGATGGGGTTAAAGTTTGGATACTGTGCTGGACACTCCATGTTTTCAAGCTTACCATCTTCTTTTTTCCTGAGGTAGTTCTGGCATAGCTTGGACTGTCGTTCAGCTTTTATGAACCCTGACCAACTAGGTACCTACCAGAGGGAATTGCATGGTGGTGCAGAATGCTGTGGCAGCTGTTTTGGTTCAGGGTGCCTCTCATTCTGCACAAGTCACCGACCCTGGGTCCAGCACACAGCCAGAGACCATCACGCTTCTTCCTCCATGTTTGACACTTCATGCCACACACTGGCTGTTCTGTGTTGCAGTTCTGTAACTATGCAAACTGTGTTTGAGCACTTTAAACAGGCCAGAGTGTCTGGATTTTCAGCAGGCTCCACCACTGTTTCTGCTTAAGGCTCAGCACCCCTCCTGACCCAGCACAGATTTAAACCATACAGAGTGGAGGCTGATTGGCCCAAAGAAGGAGGGCAAGAAGATGATTGGACTAGAGTAATGATGTAAGTATAGAGACTGACAGTGATAGTGATGCAGAGAACAGAAAAGCAGACTAACAGCCAGGAAAGCAGATGACTGATTACAGATCTTCCTTACACATAGGCAGCTCAACTTACACATAAGCTTCATTTACAATTATCGTATTGCAGCTTAACCAAAGAGTCACTGATTTAATGATTTTTTCTTTAAATCTGCTAAGTTAATAGGTGTAAGTGGAGGCCAAGCAACGTAACCGGGTTCTTCTTCCTCTTCTTCTTCTATCAGGCCCATGAAGTGTGCTGTACAATGGTTTGAACGATGGCACACTGATGTTGGGACTAACGTTGAAGTCTAGCACAACACACTTACACCTCACCAGGAAACCTAACAAGAAGCAAAAATGTATTTAGAGCATTCATACAACATCTGTTTCCAGCTGTGCTCTGCTATCCAACAATCAGACTGACAGTGTTTGTCTGTAGTCAGCCTAAAGAATTGTAATGTCTGGATTTACTCTGATTACTAATTCTCAAACAGTTTATGGAAACCTCCTACAGTATTTTCAGGAAATGGATTTTGGATTTGAGTTAAAGTGTCTCTTCAGTTTCATCTCAGTGAGTTTCAGTCTGTGCTTGTAACTGAACGATTATCTGCTGCAGTCTGAACGACCTGCCATTTTAAAGTCAGTCAAAGTTTGTTCGATCTCAAAAACATTTCCCATGAGCCTCAGGAAGTAGCTCACTGTGTGGTTACTGAGTGACAAAGTTAACAGCTTTCATCTCTTTGAATACAACAGTTACAGCTACTTTTAAGGAAACAGACAAGAGAAGGGAGGGAGGCGGACTTCATCTCACTTCCTGAATTTGAGTGAACATTTGACCAGAACTGAACTTCATGTTCAAAGACTCTGCAGTGATGACTTTACATTAGTGAAGTTTGTCAGTTAAAATGATAAATAAAGTATTTTTAGTGAAAGATTTCACTGTCGTGGGAAGAAGTGCTTTCTCCTGCTGTGACCATTTGCTCTGAGTAAGTGTTACGTCTCTGGGCTGATCATCTATCAATCTGTTTGTAACTGTTTACAAAGCTTCATGGAAACGTGTTTGTTGTATTTTGAAGCAATGTAGTGACTTTGTGCAGCAGCCTTTAGAATATAATCAGTGATTCGTGGCTCCTTGAAAATTATCAGCAGCTGATTAATATTTCTATGGCAGGAGGAAAATACTAAATGTCTCTTCTTGTGCTTGCTAATGGTTTTAATCACTTTTCTACAGCAGTTTGAACCCATCAGAATGATGTGTTTGTGTGCTGGAGCATCTGTCAGAGTAACTATTATTGGTGTCAAAGCTCCCAGCAAACACAACAAGCAGACGAGGAGCAGACAAAGGAAACAAAATGTCCATCGCTGTTTCTGTAAGAAGTCAGTCGAGCTCCAAGACTTTAATTTGAAAACTTCCTATGCAGTTATTCCAAGATTTCAAATGTTTTGAGGGTCTTGATGTTTAATACATCAAAACTCTTAACTACACCTAACAAAGAATAAACAGTCGATAGAGGCCACTTTCACCATCCAGGGTAAACTTACTTATAACTTTATGACTGCATTTTATTAATTTAGTAATTTAAAGAGTAAAAAGAAACTAAAAGAAAATTAAATATTTTAAAAGTGTCCACAAACTTGCCTCTGCCTGTTCTCCATGTCACGGTTCAAATGAATTATTAGTTTCAGGAGTGGAACAGTTTTGAGAATTAGATTTATTTAATACTGTGTCTGAATGTGATTTATGACAAAGAGTGTTTAACATGTGCATATATGTGATCAGTGTGCGTATGAGACCTGCAGGTGAAGGTGCAGACAGCTGTGTTCTTGTTGTGTTTCTGGATGTAAAACAAAAGTACTTCACATTTAAAGCTTCACTTGGACTTATAATCTGTTCATGTTGTCTATTCATTATTCAGCTCACATGTGTATGATACAACTACAACTAAGTAAATTATTACTTAGTTTCATAAAAATCTCCTTAATTTGTTTCTGCAGCACCAAACATGTCAAAGCATGCTGTAGTCAGAGCTTGTTAAGGTGTGATAGTTCTGAGTAAAAGGAAGGAAGCGGAGGAAGCGGAGAGAAGAAGTTTTAAAGTCTTTGTTTTCTTCACAGTTCTCGGCGTCTCGTGTGCTTCTTCTTCTTTCTCTTCACACAAAGTCGTAGAAGTTTTCAGACGTGTCACAGCTGGATGTGAGGATGGGACCCACTTTCCTCTGTGAGCTGGGCCTATTCTGTCAGTGCATCACTTCTTCCTTTGATTCATTGACTGATGAACATGTTTTAGTAAAATGACAGAGTTTCAGTCATTTGCAGCATTTCAGTTCATGTTTTGTTCTCAACATGGTTGTTTGCAGACTGGATTAGATTTCAGTGCACTGACGCTGGTTTAGTTTATCTAAGAATGGTTTGTTTCTTCATCAGTGATAATTTGATGCACATTACATTAAATATATAATTTAAACCAATCACAGCAGCCTCTGGTAACACCAGGTGTGTTTGACTGATGCCATGTTTGAGTGAGTCTTCAGTTTGATGATGTGTGAAGTTTCTTCCTTTATTGCAGTTCTCTGTACGCTCCTCTGCAGCGGACACGCTCAAGGTGACTGAACAGTTTGCACTTTCATTTATTTAGTAAATATTAATCTTAGTGCATCAATCTGAAACACTTTCCATTTCTGTTTTTATTTCTCAATATATTTATAAGTTTATGAACAGATTTTGATTTGTAAAGTACATAAAAGTGTTTTAGGTCAATGATGTTGTGTTTGTGTTGGATTCTAGATGCTGTGCTAACTGTTGAACCCAGCTCGACAATTTTTTTCATCGGAGAGACTGTTAGCTTCAAATGTGAGGTGAAGGAAGAAAAACACACTGACTGGGAATACAAAGTCATGGAGGATGGTCAAGAAATTTTAAACTCCAACACATACAAAGGCCTCAGTTTAAAACTTGCATCTACAGTTCAGAGTGGTAAATACAGCTGCTCTGCTCACAGGACGACATCACAGAAAACAAAGACCAGTAACATCGTCTCTGTAACTGTGACGGGTAAGTCGTCAGTGACATGTACACTAAATAATGTTGTCATGGAAACTTGTTTCTGTTGCTGTAAAGCATAAACTTTAACCAGGAAACTGATTTTACCTGTTACATCACTCACAGTACACACAGTGATAAAATACTCACAGACTCTAAACTTTAAAACAAAGAAAAAGAAGAAACATGAAAAGTTTAATAAAGTTTAAGGTGACTGATGTTTCTGTTATTTAAACCAAAAAACCACACAGAGCTGTGAAACCATCATTGTGTGTCCTTCAGCAGTGACCTGTGTTAGTTTACATTAGTGTGACTCTTTCAGGTCAGGCAAACATTTATACTGTGATTATTTAGAGATTTAAACCAGAGTTACAGAAACAATATCCACATGTTGAGAAAGACACGAGAAGAAAATCAAAGAACACAGAGAGAAAATAAATAGAAAAATATGATAAAGAGTAATGTGGGTGGAAAGTTTCACCACATTAAACCAAATCTTTAAATTTCCCTTTTCTGTTTTTTATGAGTTCATAATGAATAATACATTTCCCCCTTTTCCCCCTAACAGCAGGTAAGCCCAGGGCCACACTGACTCCAGGATCAACTATCATACCAGTAGGGGGCAGTGTGACTCTGGCCTGCTCTGTGGGGAGCTCTGCTGGCTGGAAATATGAGTGGTTCAGACGTGACCCAAACACTGAAGTTCAAATCAGAACAGATGATCAACAAAACGGAGTAATCAGAGTATCTCAAGGAGGAATCTACCACTGCAGAGGAAGAAGAGGAAACCCAGTTTACTACACTGATAAAAGTGATGATGTCACCATTAAGATAACCTGTGAGTTCAGTCATTTAGTTTGAAATTCACATTCAGACACACAGTGTTAAGTTTTCTCTGCTGAGCTGATGTTTCTGTTTGTATCTTAACTGTTAATAAACAGTTTCCAATAAGGTTGTTGTTAAAGGACGACCCAGCTGGCCTCAGATATTCAGCGGTGAGACGATCAGTCTGACATGTGAGGTGCAGGAAGGAGGTGAAACCACTGAGTGGGAGTATAGATGGAGAGGACCCAAGCAGACCACACAGTGGACTCACAATAATTACTGGATATTCAATGTTTCTGAGTCCAGCAGTGGAGACTACACGTGTAAGAGTCGACGCAGAGATGACTCATATTCTTCAACAGAGTGGAGTGAAGCCTTCAACTTGTCAGCATCAAGTAAGTGATGTTTGTTGATGAGCTTCATTTTACAAACATAACAAGGATCAGCACAGGATGACATCAACCTGATTGTAGCCTTATTATAGACAGTTTTAAATCCATTGGATGTATGGGACTAAAGAAAAACATCCAAATATTGTTATTACCATGTCATAGTCAAAGGTGACTACGATGACCTGGATGACTGAGAACCTTCACAGACATATTACCATGTCATCACTACCACTCTCACCAACCCCAGTCATCATACTGAGACTGATCCTTTTCAAGCACTAATAGGTCCTGAGCCAGTTTATTATGGACAAACAGACATTTGGTCTGATTCCTGATAATTACTCTAAACAGAAGCTGAGGTCATTTTATTGTAAAGTTTGTGTGTGTAAGAAAGAGCAGTGAGGCTTGTAGGAAGTTAAACAGAGATGAGTAGGTGGAGAAAAGGTTTGTTGTAATATTTCAGATGGAGATGTTGTCATGGTGACTGATGGAGCTACAAGCAGAAATCGAATGTTTTCATTGTTGTGCTGGATTATTGTAGCAGCCTAGAAACAGAGATGGTGACTCTGTGACGTCTGTGCAGCTGAAGTGGTGTAGAGAGCCCAGTGATGTGAACATAGTTTCTGCTGTATGCTGTGAATGTGAACACATCTCTAATGTGGAAACAACATTTTAAGACTGCGACAGACATTTTTTCCTCCACAGGGGACCGAACTGTTTGAAGGGATTTTCTTCATGGATTACATGTTTTTATACATTTTATCTCAGGAATGATGGATGAGTTTGTTTTATTAAAGCAGTGATGTGTGAAATGTTTGATTTCTTCTGATGGTGTTGAAAGAAGATTAACTAATACCAAATAAAAGCAAGATATTAAAGTTTGAAGGTATGAATTAAAGAAATGAAAAGTTAGAAGTCTCATAATTAAACTGCTGCAGTAGAGATTTGTCTGTGCAGCTATGATGATCTGCTTCTGTGTGGTCTGACATCTGAGTCTTACATTAGTGAGAATCTTCTGATGAATCAAGCAGGAAGGCTTGATGCAGAAAAAGGAAAGCAGTAGTTTATAAATGGAAATGCATTACAGAGCTGTGTGAGAGGAGAAAGTGGATGAGACCAGTATTAACACTGCTGGGATGCTTTAACGATTAATTTGTGATGCCTGTTGATGAAATAGAGAGTATTTTTTTTTCAAATGATGTTGTTATTAAATTTTTTTTAAAAAACTTTTCTCACACAAAAATGAAATGGTCTTTTATCCATTTTTTTCTTTTCTTCCTCTTTTCCCCTAACAGCAGGTAAACCCAGGGCCACACTGACTCCAGGATCAACTATCGTACCAGTAGGGGGCAGTGTGACACTGGCCTGCTCTGTGGGGAGCTCTGCTGGCTGGAAATATGAGTGGTTCAGACGTGACCAAAACACTGAAGTTCAAATCAGAACAGATGATCAACAAAACAGAGTAATCAGAGTATCTCAAGGAGGAATCTACCACTGCAGAGGAAGAAGAGGAAACCCAGTTTACTACACTGATAAAAGCGATGATGTCACCATTAAGATAACCTGTGAGTTCAGTCATTTAGTTTGAAATTCACATTCAGACACACAGTGTTAAGTTTTCTCTGCTGAGCTGATGTTTCTGTTTGTATCTTAACTGTTAATAAACAGTTTCCAATAAGGTTGTTGTTAAAGGACGACCCAGCTGGCCTCAGATATTCAGCGGTGAGACGATCAGTCTGACATGTGAGGTGCAGGAAGGAGGTGAAACCACTGAGTGGGAGTATAGATGGAGAGGAGCCAACCAGACCACACAGTGGACTCACAATAATTACTGGATATTCAATGTTTCTGAGTCCAGCAGTGGAGACTACACGTGTAAGAGTCGACGCAGAGATGACTCATATTCTTCAACAGAGTGGAGTGAAGCCTTCAACTTGTCAGCATCAAGTAAGTGATGTTTGTTGATGAGCTTCATTTTACAAACATAACAAGGATCAGCACAGGATGAAGTAAATGTTCTAGAAAGAAAATCATATTGTTTTTGTGAGACACAGACCTGATATTGGACTTTTATTTTTTCAGGTACTTTGTGTAATGAATATTTAGCTGGTATAAACAAGACAGTGATGATTTGTTGCTTCATCATTTGTGTAAAATAATTATATAAATTAATAAAAAGAAAAAAAATATGTCTTTTATTATTACAAACTCCCTCCACTAAGAGTCCTTTGACCACTTTAAAAAACAATAACAGCAAAGTAGCACTTTGTTGCATTATTTTGTGAAATAAACTTTACAGACAATTTTAAATTTTATCTTTAGATGTTTTGTTACTTGCAGCTTGTCACATAAACAAACATTTATTCCCCTTCTTTGTTAAATCTCTGAAAAATGCTCAACATAACACAGTTTGATACAATATTATTTTTGTACCAGCAAAATGATTTCAACAGAGTTTTTAATTTAGCTGAACACTTGGCACATCTCAGCATGGTGTCCAGGCTGTCCGTAAAAAATCTGAGAACACTGGACAAGCCACAGAAAAAAAATGAAGAATTGGGAGGACTAAAAAACTACAGCAGTGACTGAAGGTCACATCCTTAAGAAATAAAAAATCCAGAGACCTTGAACATATTTATTGTCTTTAAAGCAGCTTCTGAATTATTGAATTCAAGAGTTTGTGTTTCTTATTTACAACAGCTGTGCTCAGTTCGGAGCGCTCTTCATTTCTAATGACCGTTGGACTCATTTCTGGAATCACATTTATTGTCCTCCTGCTCTTGCTGTATTACTGCATGAAGTCCAAAGGTGAGACTTTTTGTTCCTCTGATCTCAGAGATTTTACTCTTTAAATATTTATGTGCACAGACACATCATGCATTCCTGGAGTTGGAACTGTTGTATAACATGTATAAAAGATAACCATGTAAAAGCAAATGTCTTCTTTTAAGTGTTTAATAAAGGTTCAGCTGATGACCAGAGGGTCAGTCAGGATGAAGATCAGCAGCAGGTGTACTCGTCTCTTCTTCATGGTTAGCTTTTCATGTAGTTTAAAAGATTCTGATGCTCTTTGCAACAAGACTGCTGCAGTTGTAACAC
The DNA here is from genome assembly GCF_057382275.1 of Copadichromis virginalis. Lineage (NCBI taxonomy): Eukaryota > Metazoa > Chordata > Actinopteri > Cichliformes > Cichlidae > Copadichromis > Copadichromis virginalis. The sequence continues at coordinate 27,758,333 of NC_140620.1, forward strand.
TGCTGAATTAAACAAAGTTAATAACAGCATTTAATATAAACGTTACTGATGAGAATACTTGATAATAGTAATGATAAGTAGAATAATTTTCTTTGACCTGCAGGTGATCGTTGTGTCTATGAGACAATCCCAGGCTCTAAAAGCACTGACACTGGTACAGTATAAACTTTAATTCATTCACAGCTCATGGAGGCTGTTATAAAATAACTGTGATTATTAAAATAAATAATGTTATTTCAGGTCAAATAGAAGGTGATTCATGTGTGAATCAGCTCAAAGTGATTAACAAGACACGTGAGTATCCAACATAAAATATATTACATTTGCAAAACTGTTTGTTTTTTAAATGCTTTCATTTCATGACCTCAACAGAGCACCGTGTTGACCCAGAGGAGAGCTCTGACTATTGTAATGTCAATCCAAATTCAACCCCAGGTATGAAATCTTTACAGGAGCTCTTTAACTGTTTTATCTGCTCTCTCAGTGTGTTTCACTTGTTTCAGTTAAATTAGACGATAATTTTAATGTCCTGTAGATCTGTTTCAGGCTGAGAGGACATTTTACAGTTTTATGCTGTTGAGCATAGATGCACGGAAAGAGAGCATTCATTTAATGTGCTCTGAATATAACTGACTGTGTCTCATAGATACTACCCCAGCCTTCCTCTTTAGGAAGCTGGGTGACCTGTGTGATGGTCCAGTGGGTTCTTCCTGGGGAAAGTGATTCTTTCTGTTTGAATTACACATCTTTTTAGAATTGCATTTTGTTAACTTTTGTCTGTTTTTGTTTTATACCTTGTGAAGCACTTTGTGATCTTTTATCAAGAAATGTGCTATATAAATAAAATTTTACTTACTTACTTACTTAATTATGCGAGCCATGAGACGTAACAGTAGGTGGAGCTTCTCCTCGTGACTGAAGAGCCACTTTGGTGGCCACTAAGAGCCACGCCTGGGTGGAGGGGACTGATAGGACGAGGATATACAGAAAGATTTGCTAAAGCAGATAATGAAAGAAATGTAAGAAATGAGTGTGAAATAGTAAATCTGTGTGGACTGTGTGGACTAAAACCTGCTTTTATAAACTCCTTTAATCCAGCTTTTATTGATTATTGTGTGGATGCCCTCAAAGGCAGTTTTTTGGCGCTTAACTACTCCCTCAGTTTTTGTGCTATTTGCACCGTTCAAGTCTTAAAAAATTCTGCTCTTTCTGCTCTTTGTGGCTATATCTTTTGGTGCTCATAACTTCTATACTTTTTGAGATATTGAATTTTTTTTGCAATATTTTTTGCCTATTTCTGCATATTATCAGTGGCCTCACTGATTTTCCTTGCCGGCTTGACCTGTGTTTTAGCTCAGTGAGATGAGCGTCCGTTCTCAGACTGGGAGGCCGGGGTTCAAATCCCGCTTATGGCAACATTTCTTTCAGTCAACAGTTAAACTTTTTTTTAACTCTTTTTAACACAAATTTAAGCTTTTTCACCCCTTTTCAGCACAATATTCAGTTTTTTCACCACTTTTCACCAGTTTTTTCTACTGTTTTCAGAAAAAAACTCTTTTCAGCAAAATTCTGCTGATTGAACTCTTTTCAGCAAAATTCTGCTGATTGAACTCTTTTCAGCAGAATTCTGCTGATTGAACTCTTTTCAGCAAAATTCTGCTGATTGAACTCTTTTCAGCAGAATTTTCACCTCTTTTATGCCCAAATTCTGCTTATTCATCTCTTCTGAAAAACTTTCAGCCTTTTCACCTCTTATTAGCACAAATCTCAGCTGTTTTCAGAAAAAACTCTTTTGAGCAGAAATTCTGCTGATTCATCTCTTTGCAGCTCATCTTTTTGCTTCCTTTCCTCTTTTCTGCAAAATTTTTAGCCTTTTCACCTCTTATCAGCACAATTCTAAGCAGCTTCTGCTAATTTCACCAGAATTGTCAGTCTATCCACCTCTATTTGTTAGAAGGAGTTTGGCGCACTGAGGTGGAACGCTGCCTTTAGACCAGAAGGGCCAGGTTCGAATCCTGCTAAGGGCAATGTTTTTTTTTTTTTCCCAACTTTTTCAGCTTTTTTCAGCCGACATCTTCAGCGTTAAGGCATCCACACAGCATTTTCGCAGGAAATGCAATTTTTTCTAGTTTTTATTGGTTTCTCTAGAATAATGAAACTGCACACATAATGTAGTGCATGTCAGAGGGCAGCGTATATCATTTACACACATGTGCATGAGTCTGTTTCACAGCTGTTTGTTATGATTTTGTTTCAGGTCCATAAAGAGCAGCTCACCATCAACAGAACGAGGAAAGTGACTGATGACAACAGCTTCTGTTGAGGAGACAATATGACAGGTTTTACATCACATTATAGCCAAACGTCTAAAATATTTTTAAAATTTGTCTATTTATTTATCTGGGAGCATTTATAGCTTTTATAGAAAATATATAAAATGTAGATTCCGTAACATTTGATGCAGCAAGAAAACATTTGAAACATGATGTTTAGCAGCTAATAATCTGGTTTTAAATTCAGCTTTTGCTGTGTTAAATGCAGGTAACAGTGAGTATTATTGCTGTATGTGACCTCCTACATTATATCAGACTTAATGATGCAACACATGTTGTATGGATTTGAATGTATCAGTGAATGTATTTTGTATGTGTGTGTTTTTATTTCTAGCTATGAGCAGCATTTCTGTTGTATCCTACATCATGTTTGCAAAATAAAACTCAAAACCAAAGGTTTATATTAAGCTTTTATTTAAATTATGCACTATGAACACAGACAATCATAATTACATTGAAGCTTAATCAACACACTTATTGGTTCCTTGAAATGCTGCTAATGATATTTTGTGTTAAAGTGTAACAGGACAAGCAGCAAAGTCAGCTTTTTGTCACATTTCTACTTTCCGTCCTCCTCTTCTTCTTTCGTCTTCAACAACTGTGCTGTAAAAATGTCCAAACTTTGGCACAATGATGAACGGATGAGGCTTTATTTACTTAATTATAATTTTTTTCTATCATTGTAGCACTGTCAATAGATTAGGAACAGTGTTATGACTTAAAAAAATAATTTTCAAAATAAGGCACCACTGATTCTTTGGAATTTAGTCTAAGTCAAAGAAGACGTTACTATCTGTCTATAAAACCAGTCAAATTGAACCCCACAGTTATATTTTTGGGGGGTTGGTAATATTGTATTTCTATTTTATATTCACACCAAGCCCCTGCATGTCCTCCTTGACTACGTCCAAAAATCTTCTCTCTGGTCTTCATCTGTGCCTTCTGCCTGGCAGCTCCATCGTCAGCATCCTTTGTCCAAAATATCCCCCATCCCTCTTCTGCACATGTCCAAACCATCTCAGCCTCGCCTCTCTAACTTTGTCTCCAATCCACTCAACCCAGGCTGTCCCTCAGATCTGCTCACTCACTCCCAGTGAAAATCTGGTTGCTTCACTGAATACAAACATTACAGCAGCAGCAGGGGGAGATAATATATTTAAAGAAAAGACACCAATAGTGAGCAAGCAACTGTAGACCAGTATTGAAGTACATTCCAGTTTCCTTAATCACCACAAATATTTTATGTATGTTTCTTATATTTATATATGTGTTAAATGGGTTAATAATGTCTATTTAAGGGCTTTCTGTGATTATTATTATGTTGCCTTGACATAAAAACCTCCCTCTGCTGTTATTGCAGTTTACTACAACTTACTGCAACATCTGGGTGGACCAGTGTGTCTAGTATACATTATGGTGTGATATCAGGTTGAACCAGGGGAGGCCCATGTATAGAGGCGGCCACAACCATAAAAATACACCTCTGGTCAATGTTTTTGAACACCCCAATTTTTCCAGTTGGACTTAAAAATATATCGTGGAATCAATTTATAGACCAACATGTCTTCTAAACTTTAGACTCATCAAAGTAAACACCTCTGGCAGATATGACAGCTGAACACGCTTGTGGCATTTTTTCTACAAGAGAAATCAAATATTCTTCAGAAAGTTCTTCTCATATCTGTTACAGATGTTCCCATAAATGTGTGTCACTTGTAGGTTGCTTTGCTTTCACTCTTCTGTCCAGTTCATCCCAAACCAGATTGATGGGGTTAAAGTTTGGATACTGTGCTGGACACTCCATGTTTTCAAGCTTACCATCTTCTTTTTTCCTGAGGTAGTTCTGGCATAGCTTGGACTGTCGTTCAGCTTTTATGAACCCTGACCAACTAGGTACCTACCAGAGGGAATTGCATGGTGGTGCAGAATGCTGTGGCAGCTGTTTTGGTTCAGGGTGCCTCTCATTCTGCACAAGTCACCGACCCTGGGTCCAGCACACAGCCAGAGACCATCACGCTTCTTCCTCCATGTTTGACACTTGATGCCACACACTGTGGCTGTTCTGTGTTGCAGTTCTGTAACTATGCAAACTGTGTTTGAGCACTTTAAACAGGCCAGAGTGTCTGGATTTTCAGCAGGCTCCACCACTGTTTCTGCTTAAGGCTCAGCACCCCTCCTGACCCAGCACAGATTTAAACCATACAGAGTGGAGGCTGATTGGCCCAAAGAAGGTGGGCAAGAAGATGATTGGACTAGAGTAATGATGTAAGTATAGAGACTGACAGTGATAGTGATGCAGAGAACAGAAAAGCAGACTAACAGCCAGGAAAGCAGATGACTGATTACAGATCTTCCTTACACATAGGCAGCTCAACTTACACATAAGCTTCATTTACAATTATCGTATTGCAGCTTAACCAAAGAGTCACTGATTTAATGATATTTTTCTTTAAATCTGCTAAGTTAATAGGTGTAAGTGGAGGCCAAGCAACGTAACCGGGTTCTTCTTCCTCTTCTTCTTCTATCAGGCCCATGAAGTGTGCTGTACAATGGTTTGAACGATGGCACACTGATGCTGGGACTAACGTTGAAGTCTAGCACAACACACTTACACCTCACCAGGAAACCTAACAAGAAGCAAAAATGTATTTAGAGCATTCATACAACATCTGTTTCCAGCTGTGCTCTGCTATCCAACAATCAGACTGACAGTGTTTGTCTGTAGTCAGCCTAAAGAATTGTAATGTCTGGATTTACTCTGATTACTAATTCTCAAACAGTTTATGGAAACCTCCTACAGTATTTTCAGGAAATGGATTTTGGATTTGAGTTAAAGTGTCTCTTCAGTTTCATCTCAGTGAGTTTCAGTCTGTGCTTGTAACTGAACGATTATCTGCTGCAGTCTGAACGACCTGCCATTTTAAAGTCAGTCAAAGTTTGTTCGAGCTCAAAAACATTTCCCACGAGCCTCAGGAAGTAGCTCACTGTGTGGTTACTGAGTGACAAAGTTAACAGCTTTCATCTCTTTGAATACAACAGTTACAGCTACTTTTAAGGAAACAGACAAGAGAAGGGAGGGAGGCGGACTTCATCTCACTTCCTGAATTTGAGTGAACATTTGACCAGAACTGAACTTCATGTTCAAAGACTCTGCAGTGATGACTTTACATTAGTGAAGTTTGTCAGTTAAAATGATAAATAAAGTATTTTTAGTGAAAGATTTCACTGTCGTGGGAAAAAGTGCTTTTGCCTGCTGTGACCATTTGCTCTGAGTAAGTGTTACGTCTCTGGGCTGATCATCTATCAATCTGTTTTTAACTGTTTACAAAGCTTCATGGAAACATGTTTGTTGTATTTTGAAGCAATGTAGTGACTTTGTGCAGCAGCCTTTAGAATATAATCAGTGATTCGTGGCTCCTTGAAAATTATCAGCAGCTGATTAATATTTCTATGGCAGGAGGAAAATACTAAATGTCTCTTCTTGTGCTTGCTAATGGTTTTAATCACTTTTCTACAGCAGTTTGAACCCATCAGAATGACGTGTTTGTGTGCTGGAGCATCTGTGAGAGTAACTATTATTGGTGTCAAAGCTCCCAGCAAACACAACAAGCAGACGAGGAGCAGACAAAGGAAACAAAATGTCCATCACTGTTTCTGTAAGAAGTCAGTCGAGCTCCAAGACTTTAATTTTAAAACTTCCTATGCAGTTATTCCAAGATTTCAAATGTTTTGAGGGTCTTGATGTTTAATACATCAAAACTCTTAACTACACCTAACAAAGAATAAACAGTTGATAGAGGCCACTTTCACCATCCAGGGTAAACTTACTTATAACTTTATGACTGCATTTTATTAATTTAGTAATTTAAAGAGTAAAAATAAACTAAAAGAAAATTAAATATTTTAAAAGTGTCCACAAACTTGCCTCTGCCTGTTCTCCGTGTCACGGTTCAAATGAATTATTAGTTTCAGGAGTGGAACAGTTTTGAGAATTAGATTTATTTAATACTGTGTCTGAATGTGATTTATGACAAAGAGTGTTTAACATGTGCATATATGTGATCAGTGTGCGTATGAGACCTGCAGGTGAAGGTGCAGACAGCTGTGTTCTTGTTGTGTTTCTGGATGTAAAACAAAAGTACTTCACATTTAAAGCTTCACTTGGACTTATAATCTGTTCATGTTGTCTATTCATTATTCAGCTCACATGTGTATGATACAACTACAACTAAGTAAATTATTACTTAGTTTCATAAAAATCTCACTAATTTGTTTCTGCAGCACCAAACATGTCAAAGCATGCTGTAGTCAGAGCTTGTTAAGGTGTGATAAAAGGAAGGAAGCGGATAAAGAAGAAGTTTTAAAGTCTTTGTTTTCTTCACAGTTCTCAGCGTCTCGTGTGCTTCTTCTTCTTTCTCTTCACACAAAGTCGTAGAAGTTTTCAGACGTGTCACAGCTGGATGTGAGGATGGGACCCACTTTCCTCTGTGAGCTGGGCCTATTCTGTCAGTGCATCACTTCTTCCTTTGATTCATTGACTGATGAACATGTTTTAGTAAAATGACAGCGTTTCAGTCATTTGCAGCATTTCAGTTCATGTTTTGTTCTCAACATGGTTGTTTGCAGACTGGATTAGATTTCAGTGCACTGACGCTGGTTTAGTTTATCTAAGAATGGTTTGTTTCTTCATCAGTGATAATTTGATGCATATTACATTAAATATATAATTTAAACCAATCACAGCAGCCTCTGGTAACACCAGGTGTGTTTGACTGATGCCATGTTTGAGTGAGTCTTCAGTTTGATGATGTGTGAAGTTTCTTCCTTTATTGCAGTTCTCTGTACGCTCCTCTGCAGCGGACACGCTCAAGGTGACTGAACAGTTTGCACTTTTATTTATTTAGTAAATATTAATCTTAGTGCATCAATCTGAAACACTTTCCATTTCTGTTTTTATTACTCAATATATTTATAAGTTTATGAACAGATTTTGATTTGTAAAGTACATAAAAGTGTTTCAGATCAATGATGTTGCGTTTGTGTTGGATTCTAGATGCTGTGCTAACTGTTGAACCCAGCTCGACAATTTTTTTCATCGGAGAGATTGTTAGCTTCAAATGTGAGGTGAAGGAAGAAAAACACACTGACTGGGAATACAAAGTCATGAAGGATGGTCAAGAAATTTTAAACTCCAACACAAACAAAGACCTCAGTTTAAAACTTGCATCTACAGTTCAGAGTGGTAAATACAGCTGCTCTGCTCACAGGACGACATCACAGAAAACAAAGACCAGTAACATCGTCTCTGTAACTGTGACGGGTAAGTCGTCAGTGACATGTACACTAAATAATGTTGTCATGGAAACTTGTTTCTGTTGCTGTAAAGCATAAACTTTAACCAGGAAACTGATTTTACCTGTTACATCACTCACAGTACACACAGTGATAAAATACTCACAGACTCTAAACTTTAAAACAAAGAAAAAGAAGAAACATGAAAAGTTTAATAAAGTTTAAGGTGACTGATGTTTCTGTTATTTAAACCAAAAAACCACACAGAGCTGTGAAACCATCATTGTGTGTCCTTCAGCAGTGACCTGTGTTAGTTTACATTAGTGTGACTCTTTCAGGTCAGGCAAACATTTATACTGTGATTATTTAGAGATTTAAACCAGAGTTACAGAAACAATATCCACATGTTGAGAAAGACACGAGAAGAAAATCAAAGAACACAGAGAGAAAATAAATAGAAAAATATGATAAAGAGTAATGTGGGTGGAAAGTTTCACCACATTAAACCAAATCTTTAAATTTCCCTTTTCTATATTTGTATGAGTTCATAGTGAATAATGCATTTCCCCCTTTTCCCCCTAACAGCAGGTAAGCCCAGGGCCACACTGACTCCAGGATCAACTATCATACCAGTAGGGGGCAGTGTGACACTGGCCTGCTCTGTGGGGAGCTCTGCTGGCTGGAAATATGAGTGGTTCAGACGTGACCCAAACACTGAAGTTCAAATCAGAACAGATGATCAACAAAACGGAGTAATCAGAGTATCTCAAGGAGGAATCTACCACTGCAGAGGAAGAAGAGGAAACCCAGTTTACTACACTGATAAAAGTGATGATGTCACCATTGAGATAACCTGTGAGTTCAGTCATTTAGTTTGAAATTCACATTCAGACACACAGTGTTAAGTTTTCTCTGCTGAGCTGATGTTTCTGTTTGTATCTTAACTGTTAATAAACAGTTTCCAATAAGGTTGTTGTTAAAGGACGACCCAGCTGGCCTCAGATATTCAGCGGCGAGACGATCAGTCTGACATGTGAGGTGCAGGAAGGAGGTGAAACCACTGAGTGGGAGTATAGATGGAGAGGAGCCAAGCAGACCACACAGTGGACTCACAATAATTACTGGATATTCAATGTTTCTGAGTCCAGCAGTGGAGACTACACGTGTAAGAGTCGACGCAGAGATGACTCATATTCTTCAACAGAGTGGAGTGAAGCCTTCAACTTGTCAGCATCAAGTAAGTGATGTTTGTTGTTGAGCTTCATTTTACAAACATAACAAGGATCAGCACAGGATGACATCAACCTGATTGTAGCCTTATTATAGACAGTTTTAAATCCATTGGACGTATGGGACTAAAGAAAAACATCCAAATATTGTTATTACCATGTCATAGTCAAAGGTGACTACGATGACCTGGATGACTGAGAACCTTCACAGACATATTACCATGTCATCACTACCACTCTCACCAACTCCAGTCATCATACTGAGACTGATCCTTTTCAAGCACTAATAGGTCCTGAGCCAGTTTATTATGGACAAACAGACATTTGGTCTGATTCCTGATAATTACTCTAAACAGAAGCTGAGGTCATTTTATTGTAAAGTTTGTGTGTGTAAGAAAGAGCAGTGAGGCTTGTAGGAAGTTAAACAGAGATGAGTAGGTGGAGAAAAGGTTTGTTGTAATATTTCAGATGGAGATGTTGTCATGGTGACTGATGGAGCTACAAGCAGAAATCGAATGTTTTCATTGTTGTGCTGGATTATTGTAGCAGCCTAGAAACAGAGATGGTGACTCTGTGACGTCTGTGCAGCTGAAGTGGTGTAGAGAGCCCAGTGATGTGAACATAGTTTCTGCTGTATGCTGTGAATGTGAACACATCTCTAATGTGGAAACAACATTTTAAGACTGCGACAGACATTTTTTCCTCCACAGGGGACCGAACTGTTTGAAGGGATTTTCTTCATGGATTACATGTTTTTATACATTTTATCTCAGGAATGATGGATGAGTTTGTTTTATTAATGCAGTGATGTGTGAAATGTTTGATTTCTTCTGATGGTGTTGAAAGAAGATTAACTAATACCAAATAAAAGCAAGATATTAAAGTTTGATGGTATGAATTAAAGAAATGAAAAGTTAGAAGTCTCATAATTAAACTGCTGCAGTAGAGATTTGTCTGTGCAGCTATGATGATCTGCTTCTGTGTGGTCTGACATCTGAGTCTTACATTAGTGAGAATCTTCTGATGAATCAAGCAGGAAGGCTTGATGCAGAAAAAGGAAAGCAGTAGTTTATAAATGGAAATGCATTACAGAGCTGTGTGAGAGGAGAAAGTGGATGAGACCAGTATTAACACTGCTGGGATGCTTTAACGATTAATTTGTGATGCCTGTTCAAACTCATCCAATTGATGAAATAGAGAGTATTTTTTTTCAAATGATGTTGTTATTAAATTTTTTTTAAAAAACTTTTCTCACACAAAAATGAAATGGTCTTTTATCCATTTTTCTTCTTTTCTTCCTCTTTTCCCCCTAACAGCAGGTAAGCCCAGGGCCACACTGACTCCAGGATCAACTATCATACCAGTAGGGGGCAGTGTGACTCTGGCCTGCTCTGTGGGGAGCTCTGCTGGCTGGAAATATGAGTGGTTCAGACGTGACCAAAAAACTGACGTTCAAATCAGAGCAGATGATCAACAAAACGGAGTAATCAGAGTATCTCAAGGAGGAATCTACCACTGCAGAGGAAGAAGAGGAAACCCAGTTTACTACACTGATAAAAGTGATGATGTCACCATTGAGATAACCTGTGAGTTCAGTCATTTAGTTTGAAATTCACATTCAGACACACAGTGTTAAGTTTTCTCTGCTGAGCTGATGTTTCTGTTTGTATCTTAACTGTTAATAAACAGTTTCCAATAAGGTTGTTGTTAAAGGACGACCCAGCTGGCCTCAGATATTCAGCGGTGAGACGATCAGTCTGACATGTGAGGTGCAGGAAGGAGGTGAAACCACTGAGTGGGAGTATAGATGGAGAGGAGCCAAGCAGACCACACAGTGGACTCACAATAATTACTGGATATTCAATGTTTCTGAGTCCAGCAGTGGAGACTACACGTGTAAGAGTCGACGCAGAGATGACTCATATTCTTCAACAGAGTGGAGTGAAGCCTTCAACTTGTCAGCATCAAGTAAGTGATGTTTGTTGTTGAGCTTCATTTTACAAACATAACAAGGATCAGCACAGGATGACATCAACCTGATTGTAGCCTCGTAGTTTGTCCGACACTTTGTGAATATTTAGCTGGTACAAAGCTAATGTTGAGCTTTATTACCATCACCCCAGTAAGATGATGAAATACACAAACATCATATACGTGTGTCTATGAAAAACACTTTAAATGTACAAAACAAATAATGACAAAACTACATCATCCCTATTTAAAAGTCTCTTGGAAATTTTCTTCCAGCTGATAACATAAATAAAACACACACATACTTGATCTCAGTCACCATGGTCGTGCTGCCCCTCAGCTTCCTGGTACATGCAAGTAAGCTTGAACATAAGTGATTTCCTTCCTTTTTAGAAAACCTGACCTCTAACTTTGACCTCGAGGTCACTGAGATTTGAACTTATCTGAGATTATTAGTAGATGTTCCTGAGTTATCGTAATCATGAACACAAGTGTCCAAGCCGCCTGCTGGGGACCCCAACTAATACCCCGTAAAGTGATGATGATGAAAAAAGTGCTTTACTGTGAATATTGAGGGCTGTTGCCAGTTTGCCAGTATTCAGTATGATGTTTATGTAATATTCAGAATATCTGCTCCTTATCAGCTGCAACACTACCGCAGATTTCACAGTGGCTGCATCACCATCGTTCTTGTGAACACTGACACTTTTTAATTTTAGCGTTTTCAGTGCCGTCTTTACTGAAAGTGTAAAAACACTGAGATAAAACGCTGCTTTAGTTTAGAGAAGCTCCCTAGAAGGCTACGTGCTTGATTTTATACATCTGTGACAATGGGACACACCTCAGAGATTAAGAAGGCTACTACACATTTTATTAGGTACACCTTGCTGGTACTGGGTGGACCCCCATTAGCTTTCAGCACTGCCTCGATTTGCCTCTGTATAGTTGAAGTAATTGTATATTACACTGCACCAGCTGACATCTGTCCTGGAGATCCTGTTGGTTCCAAGTTACACAGAGAAAATTTTCTTTCGCTTGTGCTTTTTTGTACATATTACAAAATCATGTAAAATAACACAAGAATGGAGGAGATGTGATCAGGAGTTCTGGTATTGGAGATAGTGCCAGCTCTTGTGTGTGTTTCATGTGAAGCCTGTTGTACATTAAATCTGTTTACATACATGTAATTAAATCTTCTCATTTATTCAGCAGTGCCCAGGACTGGAAACTCTTCATTTCCTGCTCTGTTGATCGTTGGACTCGTCTGTGGACTTTTACTGATTCTTCTTCTGCTGTGTTGTTGCTTCAAACAGTCAAAGGGTGAAACCATTTCTCTCTGATATTACACTGAGCATAATCTAATTGTTCAGAACTACAGACGTACCCTGAACGCTGCATGTAACGGTACAGCACCAGAACAGCTTGCAATAAAAACATCTGATTGTGTTTTTCTGTTTTGTTTTTCAGATTCGTGCTTTGCCAGGTTTGTTTACATTTTCTCTCTCATTATTTATCAAACCAGAATTTCATCCCGTGTTTCTTATTAAATCCACTGTTTTACTACATTTTATGTTCCAGCACAAATCAAACCATAAACCAAACGATCAACCAGGATGAAGCTCGAGACCGCCAACATGCTTCTCCTCACCAAGGTCAGCGTTAACCGTGATGAGTTCTGCTTTAGACATTTCTGTTTGTAAGGTGATCAGATCCATGTATATGAGTTTTAATTGTTTCTTAGGTGATGCTTGTCTCTATGAATCAGTCAAAGACCACGATGACACAAAAAATGGTAAAGTATAAACAGCGGTTTATAAGTATGCAGACTCTTTGATTATTCTCATTTATGTGTAAATGTTTGAACTCTATTTTAGTTGAATCTGGGGATGTCACATATTCTTTGATTGAGTTTAAAAACATCACTCAGAAAGGTGAGTATTTATTCTGCTACCAATACAAAATACACTAGTTTACATGCTTTTATTGGACCGTAGTATCCAAATGAAGGAAAAACTAGACTTTCATTCATGTTATCGCTCCAAGAAGAAAAAGCAAGAAACCAGCGGCTCGCTGTAATGTGCTCTGTTCAACAAATAAACTAATAAATAGAGGAGAAAGTGGAAAAAGGTGGAACACATTTAAAAAGTTAAAATTCAGGGACTTCAATCAGTGTAGTTAGGAAGCATAAAACATTGTGAGTCCATTTCAGCTGCTTTGGTGCAAACCGCTGGTATTGTGAGACGTTACCATCAGGCTGCACAGGCAGACCAGGACGGCCCATTCTCATGTGCATGCTTTTGATCAAACTGTTAGAAATAGACTCTGCGAACACAGCACGAGGCCTCATGACCTTTACTAGGACTTGTACTCACAGCACAGCTCGACTGAACAACAGCATCAAGAAAAGTCAGTCAGGGGGATAAAGAGAGAGCAATGACCTGTGAACACCACCTCGAAGATATTCTCTTTTTGGGTTTTTTGTTGTTGTTTCCTCTTCAGTGCACCTCTTGTCATTCTGAGTTGCATCAAAGCTGCTGAAATGGAGCCAGGTATCCCTGAAGTTTGAATGAAAATGTTTCATACTGTGATAGTCAAATGTTCCCTTAATTTAATTTGAATAATGAATCTTTTACAATAAAACAATAAACCAAAGAACAATTAATAATCAGTCCAATTCCTTCAGTATTTAAAACCTTTGCTGATATGTTTTTGCTTTTCAGAGATTCCACTTTCCTTTTTCCAGAGTGTAATTTAATGTAATTACTTTTTTCCATAAAGGTTTTTATGTTCTTATGGGTGCTGGAGGTTATAAACCTTAACCTATAATCACAGGATTCATTTTAATCCTGTTCTCAACAGAGACAATACATTCAGTTTAGTCCAATCATGTCAAAGATCTGTATTTTAACTGAGATTAGCCAGCATCATTCTTCTCGTATTTCATGTGATTCTAATATCAGGGGTCATCTATCACTGAGGCGACCCTTCTGAATGCTCACTGGCTGTTTTTGATGTAGGCACAATGTGAAAGAAGCTTTTTTTAATAATACAACAACGAGCTGTCAAAAAAAAATCATTTTCAATAGATGAGAACCTCCCTCAGTCAGTTCATGTGATGAGTTAGGTTTTCAATGACAAAATGATTTCAGTATAAAGAAAATCAAAGTTACTCCAAAGTTAGTTTATCGTCTGTCTGTCCTCCTTTAGATGAGAGCCCGTTGTATGCAGAGGTCTCCCACAAGAGAGCTAAAGCCAAGAGAAACAAGGGCAAGTAAAGTAGTAAAGCACACATTTCTTTTTGCTGTCTGTTTACACTTTTTACCCCTCAGTCTAAAAGGCTGATTTGAGGTATTGTTATCCTGCTGGCTGTGTGGACTTAGAATTAAGATGTTACTGACAATCATCTTTGACTAATAATGTCTTTATTTGCAGAAAAATCAGCCTCTGCAGCAGCTGAAGAAGTCATTTATTCTGAAGTCAAGTCACAACCAGCTCTTGGTAATTACACAGAAATAACAGACTCATTATCGCTATAATGATGAACTCAAACAAGATAATATCTAATGCTGAGAAATGTTAGTCAGTGTAGAGAACATCCTTCAGTCATGTCATGTAGTTTAGGTGTTGAATGACAGAATGATATAAATATAAAGGAAATTAAAGACAGTCAACCTTTTGGCGCGATATGGCAGCCTCGCTTCTGTCAGTCTGCCCCAGGGCAGCTGTGGCTACAACCGTAGCTTGCCTCCACCAGTGTGTGAATGTGAGAGTGAATGAATAGTGGTATTGTAAAGCGCTTTGGGTGCCTTGAAAAGCGCTATATAAATCCAATCCATTATTATTATTATTCTGATCATCGTCTGTCCTCTTTAGATTACAGCCTGTTGTATGCAGAGGTCTCCCACAACAGAGCTAAAGTCAAGATACATAAAGGTAAGTAAAGTAATCTAAAAAATTGCAAATTTTTCATTTTGCTGTCTGCTTTATACTTTTATACACACCAAGAAAAAGTGTATAAATAGTAGAGCCTTTGAATTAAGATGTTACTGGCAGTCATCTCATCAAAAAATCTCTTTATTTGCAGGAAAATCAGCCTCTGCAGCAGCTGATGAAGCAGTTTATTCTGAAGTCAAATCAAAACCAGCTCTTAGTAATACAGAAATAAAATAGCTTACATACTGTGATTTGTTGTTGTAATGATTAACTCAGAGTAACCTGAGTCCCAAATCACCTTTAAACACTGAATAATTCTGCATCGATTCTTCATGATCATGTGTCTGCAAAACCAACTAAATGTAGCAAAAGCAAAATTTAATTCATTTGAATTTAACAGCAGATTTCAACTTTTTTATGAAAAGTTTTCTTTCGTTGAAAAATAGGCAGCAGCAGCAAGTGATAGTGTGGTGTTAGGATCAGGATCTTTCCACTTCCACACAAGCATTTATTGAACTGCATGTTGTAAACATACACGGCAGACCCAGTGGCATTTTGATCACTTGTATTAATACTTTGACGGTTGCTGGACACACACACACTGCAGCTCAACACAACAACCACAACAACATCGTTAACCAAAACTCTGAACTTTTAAGCCAGCGAGGCGTGATTGCAGACGCCGCGCAGGTGTGTACATCGCACCTGCAGCAGCATCGTAAACCACGCCCCCAACACATGTATTGTTTTTATATCTATATTTACAGATCTTTCCTTTGCAAATAAGCATCTTTGTTCCGCTTGTTTTTTTTAATGGATTTGTACATTAATAACATTTTATATTTGTTTATTTCATATTTGGTAAACTGCCGTCAAATTTTTTATTCTGTTATCTCATTTTGTGTTTCGTTTAAACCACGTAACCTTTATTATATAAATGTTATACAGTATATGCTTCAGTCTTGTGTGTTGTGTTTGTTGATAAATTACATAAACATAAATGCTGAGAGGAGTCCTTCAAGTGTTTATATAACACTGACCTGCTGGAACTTTGTACAGAGGCAGGAAAACTTTGAACATGTATGAAACCATTTATACCACACAAATGGACAAACTTTGTTGAGGGAGAGGAGGAGGGGTGATAGTTTTCAACACAGAATACAGTGTTGAAAATTTCTGTTAGTATTTTAAATCTAATATTTCATGTCAGAGTTTTTGTGACTTAATGGCTGCAGTTTCATCTTAAGTCTTAAGACTTGCCTAGTGAAGTCAAAAACAGACGACAATGAAAACATGAAAGAGATCTCTCTCCTTTTAATTTAACTCACCTTGGATCCCGTTGGAAACTGTGGCATCTCAAATTCCCATTTGTTTCCATGTCCTGTTAATGGTGGCAGGACCTTGTCAAGCTGTGTAACCATTAGCTTTTTTGTTGGCGTTTGCATTGTACTGACATGAGCCTGGATCAGGAGCGTTCAACAATGCTGTCAACTAATCATGGCAGCACAGGAACAAGCTCTGAGCACAAGATCCATAGAGGCTGGGGTCTATCACACCAGGCAAGACCCCAGGTACAGGCTGTGTAAAGATGCCCCTGACACATAACAGCAGGGTGAAAGATGCTAGCAGGCAGGGCATACATGGAACGCCATAACCAAGTGGCCGGCATAATATACAGGAGTATCTGTGTCTGGAAGTGCCTGGAAGTCCAGAGTTCAAAATGGGAGACTCCTCCAAGGGTGATGGAGAATGACCGAGCTAAGATCCTGTGGGACTTCTGTAGTGATCAATGTAGCGATTCCCAGTGACAGCAACATCAGGAAGGAGGAACACGAGAAGCTGGAGAAGTGCAAAGGGCTCAGAGAAGAGCTCGAGAGGATGTGGAGGGTGAAGGTGACGGTGATCCCAGTGGTAATTGGAGCACTAGGTGCAGTGACTCCCAGCAGATCCCGGGAACAACATCGGAGATCTCTGTCCAGAAGAGCGCAGTCCTGGGAACAGCTAAGATACTGCGCAGGACCCTCAAGCTCCCAGGCCTCTGGTAGAGGACCCGAGCTTGAAGGATAAACCGCCCGCAGGGGCGAGTGGGGAATCTTTTTATATATACCACACTGCTGCTTACTTCTCATTGCTTTGGGCAATGAAACAGGAAATGTCTGTCGTTTCACGCCTCTAAACCCACTTACAGCGACATGTAAGGCAACAGTGGCAAGTTCAGAAAAAAGGACGACTTCCTCTCACCTCACACTCACTTCTGTTACTGTTTGAGTTGTCCGTTTCCTGTAAATCAATTTATGATGAAACCAGAAGATTTTACAGCGGTTTAATGGAATAATCTAGTAAAGCTCAGTTTTATCAATTAAGATAAAAAAAAAGTCAATTTTTTAGTTACAGATTTCATTGTTGTGTGAGAGAGTGCATGGATTAACTGATGTGAACATCTGCTTATGGTGAGTATGACACTGCTATTTGTCAACTGATAGTTGAAGCTATGAGGCTAAGCTAGATGAAAATGCATTTATTTTATATTTGAAGCAATTTAAGGATTTTGTGCAGCAGCTTTTAGTGTAGAAGAAGCAATTCAAGACTCCTTGAAAATTGCTTTTCTACAGCAGTTTGAACCCATCAGAATGGTGTATTTCCATGACGGAGCATCTGTGAGAGTAACTATTATTGGTGGCAAAGCTCCC
This sequence comes from Copadichromis virginalis, assembly GCF_057382275.1. Classification (NCBI taxonomy): domain Eukaryota; kingdom Metazoa; phylum Chordata; class Actinopteri; order Cichliformes; family Cichlidae; genus Copadichromis; species Copadichromis virginalis. Next base: position 27,775,781 of record NC_140620.1, read on the forward strand.
AGCAAACACAACAAGCAGACGAGGAGCAGACAAAGGAAACAAAATGACATGTAATCTGCTCATTTTGTCTCTTTCACTACTCAGCTCACATCTGTATGATAAAATGATTCTTATTACTTAGTTTTATAAAAAGAAATCTCCTTAATTTGTTTCTGAAGCACCAGGAAAATACAAACATGTCAAAGCATGCTGTAGTCAGAGCTTGTTAAGGTGTGATAAAAAGAAGGAAGTGGAGAGAAGAAGAAGTTTTAAAGTCTTTGTTTTCTTCACAGTTCTCGTCTCGTGTGCTTCTTCTTCTTTCTCTTCACACAAAGTCGTAGAAGTTTTCAGACGTGTCACAGCTGGATGTGAGGATGGGACCCACTTTCCTCTGTGAGCTGGGCCTATTCTGTCAGTGCATCACTTCTTCCTTTGATTCATTGACTGATGAACATGTTTTAGTAAAATGACAGAGTTTCAGTCATTTGCAGCATTTCAGTTCATGTTTTGTTCTCAACATGGTTGTTTGCAGACTGGATTAGATTTCAGTGCACTGACGCTGGTTTAGTTTATCTAAGAAAGGTTTGTTTCTTCATCAGTGATAATTTGATGCATTTTACCTTAAATATATAATTTAAACCAATCACAGCAGCCTCTGGTAACACCAGGTGTGTTTGACTGATGCCATGTTTGAGTGAGTCTTCAGTTTGATGATGTGTGAAGTTTCTTCCTTTATTGCAGTTCTCTGTACGCTCCTCTGCAGCGGACACGCTCAAGGTGACTGAACAGTTTGCACTTTCATTTATTTAGTAAATATTCATCTTAGTGCATCAATCTTAAACACTTTCCATTTCTATTTTTATTTCTCAATATATTTATAAGTTTATGAACATGTCAGAACAGATTTTGATTTGTAAAGTACATAAAAGTGTTTTAGGTCAATGATGTTGTGTTTGTGTTGGATTCTAGATGCTGTGCTAACTGTTGAACCCAGCTCGACAATTTTTTTCATCGGAGAGATTGTTAGCTTCAAATGTGACATGAAGGAAGGAAAACACACTGACTGGGAATACAAACTCAACAAGGATGGTCGAGCCTTTATCCCGTACAACAGATACAAAAATTACAGAAAACAAATCAAGTCTACATCTGATACTGGTAAATACCAGTGCTCTGGTCATATGAAGAAATCACATTATACAAAGAACAGTAATACTGTCTCCCTGACTGTGCTGGGTAAGTCCTCAGTGACCATGACCAATAAATATAATATACTTAATATAATAATTCAAATATTCATCTAAATTATAAAACAGAGTGTACACTTAATTAATGTGCTCATGGAAGGAGCTTTGAAAATAAAAACTTTAGCCAGGACCTGTGTTCTTATTACTTCATAATAGATCATATGTGTACATATTTTATTTTCCCTAACAGCAGGTAAACCCAGGGCCACACTCACAGTACACACAGTGATAAAATACTCACAGACTCTAAACTTTAAAACAAAGAAAAAGAAGAAACATGAAAAGTTTAATAAAGTTTAAGGTGACTGATGTTTCTGTTATTTAAACCAAAAAACCACACAGAGCTGTGAAACCATCATTGTGTGTCCTTCAGCAGTGACCTGTGTTAGTTTACATCAGTGTGACTCTTTCAGGTCAGGCAAACATTTATACTGTGATTATTTAGAGATTTAAACCAGAGTTACAGAAACAATATCCACATGTTGAGAAAGACACGAGAAGAAAATCAAAGAACACAGAGAGAAAATAAATAGAAAAATATGATAAAGAGTAATGTGGGTGGAAAGTTTCACCACATTAAACCAAATTTTTGAGTATTCCCTTTTCTATATTTGTATGAGTTCATAATGAATAATACATTTCCCCCTTTTCCCCCTAACAGCAGGTAAGCCCAGGGCCACACTGACTCCAGGATCAACTATCATACCAGTAGGGGGCAGTGTGACTCTGGCCTGCTCTGTGGGGAGCTCTGCTGGCTGGAAATATGAGTGGTTCAGACGTGACCCAAACACTGAAGTTCAAATCAGAGCAGATGATCAACAAAATGGAGTAATCAGAGTATCTCAAGGAGGAATCTACCACTGCAGAGGAAGAAGAGGAAACCCAGTTTACTACACTGATAAAAGTGATGATGTCACCACTGAGATAACCTGTGAGTTGAAAAGTTTTCTTTGAAATGGGCAGTGGTGTGAACAAGTGTTTGCCCCCCTCCAGATTTCCTACTTTTTGTATGTTTGTCACACTTAAATGTTTCAGATCATAAATCAAGTTTAGTGTAATATTAGAAACAGATAACACAAGTAAACAGAAAATAAAGATTCTAATCGAAAGGTTTTATAGTTAAAGGAGGAAAAATCCACGCCTACCTGGCCGTGTGTGGAAAAAGCCCCCACCTTGTTAAATAATATTATTAACTGTGATCAACCACATTTTTTTATTACAACGCTGAGTTTAGTTTCACTCCCATATCAAGGCCTTATATACTGCCTTGATATTACTACCAGACCTGCTGAAGGTCGGTCTGTCAGGCCCCAGTTGCCTCAGTTAAGGTCAGTGTTCATGTCTCCACCCTAAGAGAGAGACTAGTCAGAAATGGCCTGCATGGCAGAGACAACAACAACAAAAAGAGGAAAATTAAGGCTCGTCTCAGTTTTGCCAGAAAAAAGTTTAATGATCCCCAAGACTTTTAGGAAAATACTTTGAGAAAATAGTTGAACTAATTGGAAGGTGTGTGTCCTATTACATTTGGCTTAAAAGTAACACAGCATTTCAGCAATGGAACACCAACAGTAAACTACGGTGGTGTTAGTGGGATGGTCCAGGTCTGTTTTGCTGCCCCAGGACCTGAAAGACTTGCTTTGGTAAATGGAGCCATGAATTCTGCTGTTTATAAAAACATCATGAAGGAGAATGTCCAGCCATGCGTTCATGACCTCAAGTTGGAGCACACTTGGGTTCTGCAGCAGGACAACGATCCAGATCACACCAGTAATCTCTGGCTGTCTGGCTCAGCATGTTTTCCCTTCCTACTGTTGCTCATAGGGGGTCATATGGTTGTTGGGGTTTTCTCAGTTTACTTTGTATTATTGTAGAGTCTTCACCTTACAATATAAAGCACCTTGAGGCAGATGTTATTGTGATTTGGTGCTGTATGAATAAAATAAAATTGAACTGAAGTCCACCTCTGAATGGGTTAAGAAAAGCAAAATGAAGAGTTTGGAACGACTGAATCTGGTTGTTGCTGCCAAGGACGCCCTAACCAGTTATTAGGTTTAGGTGGCGATCGCTTTTTCACACAAGGTTTGGATTTTTTTTATACTTAATGATAAAGATTTAGAAACTGCATTTGTGTTTACTTTTGTTATCTATGTTTAACATTTAAATTTGTTTGATGATCTGATGATCGCCCTATGACAGCTGGGATAGGCTCCAGCGCCCCCCGCGACCCTGAAAAGGATAAGCGGAAGCGAATGGATGGATGGATGATCTGAAACATTTAAGTCAAAAATACAAGACATAGGAAATCATGAAGGGGGAAGACACTTTTTATACTACTGTACATTGACTCGTCACTATCAAGCAACTCAATATTAAATTATTTCTGTTGATTTTATGTTTGTTTGTATCTCAACTGTAAATATGTGTAAACAGTTTCCAATAAGGTTGTTGTTAAAGGACGACCCAGCTGGCCTCAGATATTCAGCGGTGAGACGATCAGTCTGACATGTGAGGTGCAGGAAGGAGGTGAAACCACTGAGTGGGAGTATAGATGGAGAGGACCCAAGCAGACCACACAGTGGACTCACAATAATTACTGGATATTCAGAGTTTCTGAGTCCAGCAGTGGAGACTACACGTGTAAGAGTCGACGCAGAGATGACTCATATTCTTCAACAGAGTGGAGTGAAGCCTTCAACTTGTCAAGTGATGTTTGTTGTTGAGCTTCATTTTACAAACATAACAAGGATCAGCACAGGATGAAGTAAATGTTCTACAAAGAAAATCATATTGTTTTTGTGAGACACAGAAATTTTGTGAAGCCTGAGACCTGTGAGGCCAACACTGACCTCCCTTTCAGGTCTGCCATTCACAGGAGGAGCCATAGGAGTTAAATGCAATGTGTGTCAAGAGGGGATCAAGGATGGACACCTTGGCAGTAACATCCCCAGCTCCTAGCTATCATTGCTGGCTGTTGTGTTAAGGAGTATCCACTCTCTTAGAGGCAAAGGCAAAGGCAAATGACTTAGGTATCCAGTTCCCAGTTGCTGAAACTAGCAATTACCTCCCTGGTGTGGAAGGAGGCAGAGCTAGTGCATGAGTTTGACAGATTGACAGAGCTACAGTTGCTCACCTCAATCTGGAACAAGTCTCCTGGAGAAACTCTTGGGTTCTCTTTGGCAAGAGTTGCCAGACAGGGGTGGATGTCCTAGTACCCTCGGCTTGCTGCATGTGTTTGTGTTTTTTACCAGCGAAAGAGAGGATTGCTTTCCACTGGGTTTGTCATGATATGTGGAGGCAGATTGTGTGGATTCTCTTAGGTGAGGACCCAAATGCAGACCACAAAAGACAAAAACGGGAAGTAACAGAAAGTGTACCATTTATTAACTAATCACCAGTCAGTCGTAATTTGCATCAGCTAACAGGGGAGGGTGCTAGATATGCCTGGTAAACCTAAACATATAGTCAGAGTATTGCTCTTGATGTTGCAGAGCTGTCTTGGAACCTGCCTGTTTAGTTGATCTATTTTTCTTTAGAAGCTTTCATTGTTATCCAAATGGCAAATTCACTTGAGTTGACTGAAGTTAACAGTTCACGTTTCTAATTTACAACAGCTGTGCCCAGTCCTGAAAGCTCTTCATTTCTTATTTTGATGATCATTGGAATCATTTCTGGAGTCATATTTATATTCTTGCTGCTCTTGTTCTATTGCTACAGAAAATCCAGAGGTGAGCATTTTTGTTCCTCTGAGAAAATATATTTTACTCTTTAAATATTTAAGTACACAGATTCAGCATACAGGCATGGGAAACTGTTCACAACAATGTATAAAAATCAACCATGCAAAGGCAAATGTCTTATTTCAATTTTTTTTTTGTTTTAAAGGTTCTACTGATGACCAGAGGGTCAGTCAGGTAGAAGATCAACAGCAAGTATACTCCTCACTTCTTCATGGTTAGCACTCTCTCTGGTTCAAATATAGACTCTATTCTGAAGCAGTTTGCAAGACTGTACTTTAACATCTGCTGCGGTTTTAACACTGTTGAATTAAACGAAGCTACAACAATATCAACATTTAATATAAATGCTACTTGCATGAATACTTATGCTTAAATTAGGCTCACAGAAATGAGAAGACTAATTTTCTTTGACCTGCAGGTGACCGTTGTGTCTATGAGTCCATCAGATGGTCTAAAAACACTGAAAATGGTACAGTATAAACTTTACTTTACACACAGTTTGTGGAAGCTGTGTGGTTATAAAAGAACTGTAATTACAACTATAATATTGTAATTATAGGTCACCAGAAGGTGACGATGTCTGTGTTTCAGCTCTTATGAACAAGAGGCGTGAATACACAAAATAACAGAAATGAAATATGCAAACAAGCAAAAATAAACATTATTTATACAGTAATAGCAGAGTTTATCTATCAATCATTTAATTTTCTTCTACTTATCCAGGTCTGGGTCACGGTAGAAGCAGCCAAAGCAGAGAAGCCCACACCTCCCTCTCCCCACCCACCTCCTCCAGTTTATCTGTAGGAACGCTGAGGTGCTCGCAGGCCAGCCGAGACACTTAATCTCTCGAGTGTATTCTGGGTCTGCCCTGGGTTTCATCTTCGTCAACACCAAAGGAACCAAATTAAGGGACTAGTCTAGCCTACCTGGGATAGGCTTCACAGGACCCCACCCTGGAATCAAATCTGGGAACGGTGCTCAAGGAAGCATCTGGTGACTGGGCGCAACCTGAAGAGGAGACATGGGCCTGTGGGGCCACCACCCGCATGAGACATCATGGGAGTGGGGTGTAATGTGGGGCATAATGTGTGTTGGGCGGTGATCTGATCCGTGGCCTTTGGGGCATAACAGTGTTTTCATTTGATCAACTTGAGGCAGCTGGGCCCTGTTTCAGGAAGCCGGTTTAGTGGAAAAACTGAGTAAGTATACCCTGAGTTAACGAAAACTCTGGGTTTTCGGTTTCACAAAGCGAGTTCAGATGAAGCCTCAGTGAGTCACTATGACGACACACGCCGTGAAGCTAACCTGCCCCCTAGCAGGTTTACTACAACTAACCCTGACTGTCTCCGCCCCTTTGTCGGAAACCTGACAGTAGGAAGTGTCGGACATGGCGTGCCCCTTCCTTGAAGAGCCAGTAGATCGTGAAGCCCAAATTCTCCGCAGAGCTCTCCGCCGGGAGAGAGTGATCAGAGCGCGTTTGGACATTTTATCATTTCCTGATGATTTTCTGTGCGAACGTTACCGTTTCTCAGCACAATCTATAATTTATTTGGATAACATCCTCAGGCCATATATTACGCATGTGACACATCGCGGACATGCTCTCAGTTCTGTACATATTATTTGTATTGCACTTCGGTTTTTTGCAAACGGGAGCTTTCTGTATAATATTGGTGACGCTGAGCACGTTTCCAAGGCTACCGTCTGTCGGGTAGTCAGGAATGTTACAGTTGCACTGAAACGTCTCCTGTACTCGTTTGTGGTGTTCCCCGGTCATAGACCCACAAAATTTATCAAAGAGGGATGCCACAAAATTGCAGGTATCAGGATGAACAAAACTTAATGTATGATGTGGTGATACTTGGACTACTACTTAAATTTTACATTTATTTCCAGGGTTCCCAGGCGTGATTGGCTGTATAGATGGCACTCACATTCCAATCATTGCTCCTTCAGTAAATGAAGGAGACTATGTGAACAGGAAGTCTTTCCACAGCATTAATGTACAGGTACATAGTTCCCTGTAGCATTTCAAACTAACAAATTATTTCATCATAGTAATGGATGCTAATTTATGTTCTCTGCACTGTGAAGATCATATATGATGCTGCCAACATTATCACAAATGTGGAAGCCAAGTGGCCAGGCTCTGTCCATGACTCACAAATATTCCGTGAATGTACACTGAGCACAAAATGTGGACATGGTGAGTTGAGAATACTTTAAAATATATAAAGACCAATTGCTTCAGAAGTGTATCCTTCTGTCTTAGGAGAGTTCACTGGCTACTTGCTTGGTGATAGGGGGTATCCATGTTTACCCTATTTGCTTACCCCTTACCCTGACCCTGAACCGGGCCCACAGCAGCGATATAATCTGGCTAATTGCAGGACAAGAGCCAGAATTGAAATGACTATCGGAATGCTTAAGGCCCAGTTCCAGTGCCTGCAAAGACTCAGGGTCACCCCAGAAAGGGCATGTGACATTATTGTGGCATCTGTGATTCTTCACAACATTACCACAATTAGAGGAGAACACTGTCCTTCTGAACCAAACATCAGCAGTGATCCAAACCATGAATATCCTGACCCTCCCACGGACATACAAGATGGAAGCGCAGTCAGAGACACCATATGTCACAATCATTTCTTTTGACCCATCACCTCAACATGTTGAAAGAAGAATAAACAGATTTTTTGTTCAACTGGCTTTATTGGTCGCCTGTATTTCCTGTACACAAAGTATTAAAAGATGTAAACCTCATAAAGTGTCTCTGTTGCTTCCTCCTCTGTAACAGCTGTCAATGTTTCTTCATTATTTTCCTGTAGTAAAGAAATAAACAACATTGCTGTTCTACTGTAAACTCATATAATCTGTGGAGTATTACTCACAACTGCATGTTGGTCTGGCTCAACAGGAGGCTGCACCAGATGCAGTACACCACCACCATCAACTGATAGAATATGAGGTTTATACAGGTCACTTATAACTTACAAGGGACCAAATGGCAATTAACAAACATACCAAGCACCTTACACTTCATTGTCATTATGCTCTCAAAGACAACCAAGACTGAGGCAAGGCAAAATCAGTAGGAAAATAACTTCACTACAAAATAATCCATTATGGTAAAGAGTTTATCAAATGAATGAGTAGCACTGCGAAGGTGACTGTGAAGAAAGGATGTATGCACATCATGTATTATTTTGAATTTACCTCTTATGTAGGCACTTGTGTCTTGCGGGGTTATTGCCTCAGAGGATGTCCCCGCAGAGATGCCTTCGGCCACAGGGCGCCCACTGTTTTGGCTGAGGGCCAACTGCTCAGCCTCTGTGAGTGGTGGAGGACCCCCACCTGTTTTTCGGGCCTCCGCTTTTTTTCTGTTGGCTATAACGGGCCACATTTGAGCATACAGAGTAAGCAAATATGTACTTGTAATGTGCTCAGATAATTTCAATAAGTGCTTACAGAAAGAAAATTAATGTAGCCTCTAACTGCAATTGATTTACATGGGACAAACAGACCAAGCACTATGGCTCATAATACAATTACACCTCACCTGTTTGGACTATATTTTTATATTTCATTTTTACTTGCTGCCAGGAACGTTGGGGGCCTGTTGGGTTGCACCTGCGCTCACATCACATCACAAAATGAAATGTATAAAATAACAAATAAAATAACATATAATAAAATAACGTGTTAAATGGGTGGAAATCCCTAGATCAATGTTTAAATTAACACTCACGCATTGACTCTGTCGGCTATGTTTTGCCATGCATGTGTAACCCGTTCATGCGTTACGCCTGTTGTTCTGCGTTGTGTTCTGGCGTGAAAGTAAGAGGCAGGAGACAGTACTGAGTCTTTGGCTCTTTACTGCACATCTGCAACACAGAAATATGCGTTCGATCTGTGTGTGTCATGCGACTGCCAGTACACCTCTCCTGACGAAGGTAAAATGAGTGCATGCTGTTAAAAAAAGAGAGACTGCCGCGAGTACGCTCTCAAGCCGCTAGCGATCAGGCTAACTTAGCATGCTAGCATTTTAGCTGCGTTCTCGACTAAAACTCATTATAAGTGTATATTAGTGAACTCCGCCCTCCACAAAACTTATCCCGAATGAGTCTCTTAATGACAAACAAAAACGCGGCGGTTCGGCTGTATTCACACTGCAGCTTGGGATCCGAACAAACTTTAATTAGCTGAGAGCAACGTGACTTACCTCCGGCCATGCTGAAAGGAGCTGTGACCGGGGCACACATGCACGCGCCTACGTCACCACGCAGCGCACACATGCACATGAACGCACACAGACTCGGATCACACAGGTAGGAGAGTGAGATGCAAAAATGACATATTTAATCCAAAAAAAGAAAGTGTTTTGGGTGAAATTCACAAGTATTTAACACATATGTTACACATGCTCACTTTCTTTTGCAGCTGTGGCTGTGTTACTTTTTTCTGCAAAATTTGCATGTTATCGGCATATGCTGCCATCAGAATTTCGGCCTCAAGCGCTGTGAAATACATTGACCGCGCCTTCTTTCCCTCCGTCTCCATGGTGACTCGCTTAATCTGTGCTCCGCTTATCAGGGCTTTATGTATCCTCGTCCGCGCGCTTCACTTGGGGTTAAAGCAACTCCGCGTTGACTGAACTAATTGTTATCAGCCTTTCTGAAACCGAATATTCCGAGTTGGACAGTTCGGGGTTACTCAACCCTGAGTATCGTTTTTCACTCTGAGTTTTCTAAACCGGCTTCCTGAAATAGGGCCCTGGTGACAAAATGTAGTCTTATCCAGGATATTGGTCACGTAGCCAAATACTATACTATAAATTACTATAACTACTTTATGCTGCACTGAAGCCACATTTCAACTTAGATAAGCATTTAGCAAACCACAAACTTTCTTAGCCATCAAGCTTAAACGTTACTCTTACCAATGGGTCTAAGGATGGCTAAAAGTAGGTGGCAAGGAGGGAGTCCACAATAGAGGTTTGCTTAAATAAAATATTAATAAATATAAATTAGATTTACTTATAAATTAAGCATTAATACATTAAACATAAATTAAGCATAAAAACCACTAATAGGTTAATGCCAGCTGGAGTGGAAGAGAGAGTGAATATTTTGGTCTGGAAGACAGATGAGCTGATGATGCCAGCCAATCATCAATAAGACCAGACAAGGACTTAACAATGGGAGTTGAACTGCATTAACCTGATTACCAAACATGATAATTACTGAGTTTCATTATGACTTTTGATTGTTTTATAATCATCATTTTAAAGCTTTTAAAGCAGTAAAATGAATACTTGTTTCAACTGTTTTTTGACAACGGTTTTAAATTTTCCAGCTTTGGGAAGTTAAAATGATAGATTTATAGTATAAAAACTAAAAACTGCTGGGTTAAAAATAACCTAATTTGGACCCAGCGAACCCTGGCTGGTTTCAACTCAACAGGGTTGGGTTATTGGTTTGATCCAGCACACTGGGTTAGGCTAACTACACAAAAATTGGGTTAATTGATTAGTGTTTAAAGTTAAGATTACAAAAAATTGTGTTGAAACTCAAAAGGGTTATATTACCATTCAGATTTGAGTTAAAACTAAATATTTGTTTCCCCTAAATTCAGCATATAAAAAATGGGTTAAAGACAATTAAAGATAATGATAAAAATAAATATAACTACTTTTATTGCCACATTATACATAAAATATGCAGACAGTGAAATTCGTACAAAATATATCAAACAATGAAAGTATAATAGAAGCAAAACATTTATTTTATAAAGCAAAAGTATATTACTACAAATCAGTCTTGGGTTAGAACTACCGGGCTCTGTTTTAGAACAAATTACATGTAAAAACTTCAATCATTAAACCAGAGGTGATTTGGGATTTTTTAAGAAAGTTATAACTTGGAAACCCAACAAAAGTTAAGTATTATTTGAGTATTTATCACAGTTATTAATTATTAACGGATTTTAGTTCAATTATCTCAAGATAGTTAAAAACTCTCCTCCTCTCAGAATAGACCAAATACTCTAGATAAACAGATTTTAAAAATCACAAATGTAAATCAATAGAATAAAACAAAAAATTATTGAAAGCTTATCTGTATAAATATGTCTTCAGATTTAAAAAAAAATAGTTAGTGGAGTCTATACAGTGGAAAGAAGGTTAAAGAAAATTATGCGATCTTTGTGCCACTGCCTGAAAAGCAGTAACCTCTGACCTTAAGAGCTAAGATCTCCAGAAGAATGATTTTTGAGCAGTCAGCTCAGAGATGGTGAGCTTGACCATGTAGTGCCCTAAGAGTTAAAGCCAGGATATAAAAGCAAAACCTAAATTTTACTGGCAACCAATGAAGAGAAGCCAAATCTGCAGCGTTTTGCACAGTCTAAAGTTACAAGTCTGCTACAATAGAAAGAAAATGCAATCAAATACAAACTCAAGTCAGAAGATGCGATCATTCTGTGGGTTCATGATAGAAATGAAGGTAAATTGATGTAAATATTCCTTTATTGAATGATAAAATCATGACATGTCATAACTCTCTGTGGTCTGATGGAAAAGATCTTAGAGCTGTAAATAGGACAGTTTTTAATGGGTCTAACAGGGCAGAGATGAGATGCTACAAAAACAACATACTTATAAAATATCATTTGATAACGTCGATTAACTTACCTCTGAATATATGTGGCATATAAACATCTACAGCAGCAACAAACACAAATCTAGCAGTAATATTTATCCATTTATCCAACATAACTGAGAAAATGCTGACAGCAGTTACCTGGGCTGTCTGCTATTATTTGAAAAAAATAGTCCACCTCTACTGGGTGCCAGCTGATTACCCTGAATATCCAAGTCGCTCTGGCTATTGTTAAGAGGCCATGAGTGATACAGAGCAGTGTATGCTGATAGGATTCTCATCTTAGGGATGGCTGTTCCTTTTTTTTTGACATTCATGAAACTGGCTCAGTGTGGCGCTGGTTTCAATCATTATGCAGCTGCACTGTGTCAGGTTTCCTGGGTTGTTGAACCAGCGTTTTCAGTTTTGTCATGTTCAGCTTATTTTCCACATCCATGTTTTTCACTTCCAGTTTTCTGTGCCAGCCTGTCTACCGGTGTATTATGTTCCAGTTCATTCCATGCACCATTAGTTAGACTAAGTTCAGCCGTGTACTCACCTGTTTCCAATTGACGTCATCATTCATTCATGGTATATGTGAACGATTACATGGAGACAGAATATGACATTATGGAACTTTTGAATTCATTAAGATCATCCTGACACAGAGAAGTAGAAGAATCTTAAATCTTCCATCACACACCTGGCAGGAGACTTACAGCAGTGACGGTGTGTTTACACAACAGCTGAGAGTTCCTGTAAACCAGCTGATTTACTGTCAGCTGTTCAGCTCACACGTAGAGCTCTGAGACACAGTGTGCTGGTTCTGCTTCTTCTAATTTTCTAACCACTCTCTTGTGACATTTTGCAGTGATCTGTGGCTAAAAGAGTTCCTGCTGCAGAAACCTCGAAACCTAATAAAACCCCAAAGTGTTGATGAAAGCAACTTAAACACACAGTCATACAGAACTTGTAATACTATACTTTTCCTCTCACACACACTCACACTCTGCTGGTTTGTCTACATCATCTGTGTTTTATTCTGTGTTTAACCTCTTTACCTCTTTTTAATATTATAGTGTAACCGAACCACAGCAGACCTGACGACATGTACATGCTTTGCAGCAGACTTTACACACACGGTTGCTGTACAAACACAGTTGGTAAATGGCCTGTATTTGTATAGCGCTTTACATATCCAGTCATCCACACATTCACACACTGGTGATGGCAGCTACATTGTATCTACAGCCACCCTGGGGTGCACTGACAGAGGCGAGGCTGCCGGACACCGGCGCCACCAGGCCCTCTGACCACCACCAGTAGGCAACGGGTGAAGTGTCTTGCCCAAGGACAAAAAGACCGAGACTGTCCAAGCCGGGGCTCGAACCGGCAACCTTCCGATTACAAGGCGAACTCCCAACTCTTGAGCCACGATCGCCCCGAGTTGGCTGCCGCTCCACAGCTCACAGCCTGACACACACCATCCACAATCACAACAGTTGGCGACGTGTGATTGCAGATGCCTCTCAGATGTGTCGGCCTCCCCTGCAGCGGCACCGCAGACCACACCCCGCCACATTTTGTCTTCTACTGTTCACTCAGTTGCTTTGCTGCCACTTATCTATGTTTTGATGGATTAGTTTGCTGCACTGTATTGGTTTAAAGTAAAGAATAATGTGTGACTGGTGCACAGTGGCTGTGGCTTAATGCTCAGAGGTAGCTTACAGCAAGTAAAGCAGAGATTAATGACGATTCTTAGATCCATTCGCTGATTTTCCCTTTCATACCAACTTTATACCATCTAGTATAAAGACAGTGTACTCTCAGAGAGTGGAAGTATGTCTTGACAACTCATGAAACATCTCTTTACATCTTGTTGAATTCAGTTGTGTAGAGCAACTGAATTCAACAGCAGGTCAGCAGGTCATAGCCTGTACATGATGCATAATCTGTGCAACTTCATTAGCTTTGTTAATCAAATAGTCAGATGGTTGTTGGGATGATATTTCTCCTCTCCTTTCATAAATGATGAATAAATATATTCACTGCTAAAGGAGGTAATAAATGAAGGACTGAAGTTCTTTTCCTAAATACCTAGAGCATTCGTACATGTCACCATACAGACGCTTCCAGGTTTAACATGGCCCTGGATTGTAATCAGTTGGGTTCATTAAAGATGAACTCTCTTCAGTTATTAACTTAAACTGTCTCTACGCGGGGGAGACATTTACCACAAAGACCACACGAAGACTATGAGAGTGAACACTCGGGCGTTCATGAGTACTGAACTGAGTCTGACTTTGTAAAGTTGTAGAGACACTATGGTGACATGATTATACTGTTTTTATTCCCTTTTTCTCTGGAGAATGTGTTCCTGCTCTGTTTCATTCACTGTTTCGTTTTGTTTCACTTGTTGTTTACTTTCACTTTGCTAGCTGATTGTTTACGTTCAGGTAAAGATTGTCATGAAACTATGATAAGTTAGGAGTCACACTGGTCACAGTTACCACTAAAAGTACATACAAGTACCTGCACTAAAGTGTGTTTCTGTAAAATACCAGCAGCTTTGATCTAACAGTAGTGTTTGAACCATCTGACATGAGTTGAAGATCACTGGATAGAAATAAAAACTTTGTGATGAAATAAAAATAACAGCAAAATCATCAATCTGCCTATATATCTATATACACATCTATACACAAACACAAGTTTGTAACTGAGTTTTACGTTATGGTCTTTTTTTTTTTTTTTTTTTTTGGCCTGTCCCGTTTGGCTCTTTTGCCATCAGAATTGTTGTCTAAAGGCAAAGAAAGATGCCCAACGGATTTACTTTACCAAACTGACCATCCCAGCCTTGCCATAATGGTCCATTTGATTCACCTTTTATTGTTTATTTTATTTTCACTTACTGAATACGGGACAGACTTGACTGGGGGAGAGAAGGGGAGAAAGAAAGAGGGGAAGAGAAACAGCTGAGAAGAGGGACGGGGGAGAAGGGCAAAAAACAAAAACCAACAGAATGAGCAGAAAAAACAAAAAAAGAAAAAAAAATGCATATATCAATCATCTGGATCACCTGCTGAGAAAGAAAAAAGAAAGCAAGCAGAAGAGAACAAGAGTAATAGAATAAACAACATCACAATGATATATGGGAATATGACAGTAAATACTAAATATTAAACATTATTGTGCAGCACATAAGATCAACAGAACACAGTGTGCTTTGAGGTAGGAGCCAAAAAGGGTGTAGTTTGTGGGTGTGATCACCCGTGTGTACACCTGTGAGCATGGACGCGCTTGTTTTTTGTTTTTTAAAAGGTTCCTTCATGTAATGATCTGCTAGAGGGTGTGGGGGGGGGCCACAGCCCCGTCCTCCAGGGCGTGAAGCAGGTGTGGAGGAGATCAAAACTCCAGACATCCAGAGGTCCCCAGAACACAAGAGACCAAGGAAGACCAACAGAGGGGCAGCTGCGCCACTGTCCCGGAAAGAGCTGAGGAGAGTCCCAGATGAGGGCTCACTCAGCAGCCGCGGAGCAGAAGCCAGGGGGAGTTGCAGTGACGCGCCCGTGAGCTCCGCCGGCAGCCAGCTGCGCCTGAGTGATCGAGCCCCAGGCCGAGAGGCCGGGGGCACCCCACCTCCGAAGTGGCCCGAGCGAGCCCCAGGCTCCAGGCCCCGATAAGCGGCCGCCAAGGAGTGAGCTGGTGTGTACCTGGACGCCCACCCCCGGACACAAAGAACCACCAACGCACCGATGTCTGAGGGGGTCCGCCACTGGCAGGGGAAGTGGTGGTAGGGGGAGATAGGCCTCCAAACCTTGGAGGGCCTGAGATGTCCCCAGAGAGGTGGCGCCTGACACCCAACCTGACATATAGACACAGACATACAGGCACACACAGATACAAACATCCATTCCCACCCTCATGCTCTCATGTACACTTACTCCACACTCAACCAACGTGGAGACAGACATAAAGAGACGTTGTACACACGATCACACTCCCCAAGCGTACTCTACGAACCGGGTCTAGGTGCCCCCGCCCCTGGAGGGGGGAACTGCACCCAGACCCAGGTGGTGTTTCCCTTTTCCCTGCGGTGGGGGGAGGCAGACCGCCCCGACTCTGCAGCAGCAGGAAGGCTCCACACTCCAGACCGCAGTCGGACGGCCAACTCCTCCTCCTAGTCCTAGCCCCCCTGCTCCAGCAGGTCGCAGAGAATGGGGGTGAGAGAAGACTCCAAACCTCCCTCCACCCGCTCATTGTTGTGTTGATGCATGTGTGTTCTAAGGTGCATTTAAAACCCAGGAGGGCTTGGAGCTACCTGCCAGAGAGCAGCAGGTAAGCGCATAGTCCCTCCTGCTAGCCCTCAATGTCTACGTGTATTTAACATTGAGAGGTGGGCAACGATGCCAGGGGTGGGGTGTACACCCTGATGGTACTTTGGACTCCGTGTATCGTGCCCACCCCCAAGATCCTATATGTATGTGTAATGAGAGTGTGAGTAATGTGAATGTCTAAGTTGTGGGATAAAATTGAGGCAGAGGCAGCCAGAAGGGGACAGAGGGGGGGGGGGGGGGGGGGGTAGCCTCCTCTGCACCCTGGTGACATACCCCTACTCCAAGGCCCTGCATGTGTGGGTGGTTGTGGTGGAGCGGGAAGAGGGAGGCAGCTGGAGATGGGGAGGGAAGGAAGGGAGGGGCAAATGACCCCTCCCTGGGGCCAGCTCCCCCGCTGACCCCAGTAGGCACCCCCATACTCCGCGACCCGCCAGGGAAAGGGGGCCCAGGCCCATCCAGACCGGGCCCAGTGCAGCAGCGCCGCCCGGCCCCACAGAGCCCGGGACAGTCCACCCAACCCCACCACAGAGAAAACTGCACCCACCCCACCATCCACTCATCTTCCAGACTACATAAGACAATAAACACCCAGGCTGAGATCTTCCTCCACCTCTCCTGTATCTCCCCCTCCTGCAGAGGGAGCTCCTGAGGAGAGGAAAGCTCCTGCAAGATGTGACAATCTCCCCCACCAGTTGAAGAGCCCCCCAGGTGGCTCAATGCACCGGCGGCACCCTGCTCCAGGGCTGGGCCCCCATGCACCCACCCGCCCACAACCCCGGCAACACACCAACCAGGACCCAAGCCCCCGAGGCCCGGTCCAGGTCCCAGCCCAGAGACGGAGCGCCCCCAGAACCTCACGCCCATCCCGAACCCACCCAGGGGCAGCCAGGCTACCAGGTCAGTAACCCACGTCCGTCAGCACAGACCCTCCCCTAGCCCCGCTGCACGCAGCCGCGAGGAAACAGTCACCTGAGAGCCAACAGAGCCCCTAACCGGACATGACCGGTAAGCAAATCCCAGAAAGTTGATTCTGCTCATTTGATCGTTAATATGCAAGCTGCTATGACTATTGATGAGAGGCCAGGAGTTCTACACAGCAGTGTAAGCTGATGGGATTCTCATCTTAGGGATGTCCACTCCCATTTTTCACATTTATAAAACTGGCTCAGTGTGGTGCTGGTTTCAATCACTATACAGCTGCACTGTTTATAAGGAGGAAGAAGTCACTTCAAGGAGGGAAAGTTTCTCACACTGAAAATGCTGCATCAGGTGAAGAGAGTCAACTTTGTTGGATGAAGAGGAAAATGAATATATATATTTAAAAGCACATGACTGAGTGTATCTGTAAAGGTACACACATAATGGACATTCAGTTTGTCTATTTCTTATTACCTTTGTGTTTTGTATATAATCTCTAAATGTCACTGAGAAACAGATGAGTCGATGCTTCTGCAGATAAAGTGCTCATTGATTAAAGTTTAACCTCTGCTTCATTTTCAAAGTTCATTCATTTTCATAATGCCTGCTGATTGAAACTCACTTCCACCTGTGAGCTCCATAAAGAGCAGTGGATTTTATCACATGTGACTCTGCTTCAGTCACATCCCAGCAATGAATTAAAGTCATTATGGTTTAAACTACATTGATATAAAAAGTCAAGAAAGAACACATGATACAAGAATCCAAAATGTAGTTTGTTTTCATCATAAAAAAATAGATACATTCAGGTGTTTAAATTACACAGAGAGGCAGAGTTTACACACTCTGTGTCTTTGTCTGCTCAGCTGTTTGCATGTTTACCTCCATGTCAGTGTGGAGCTAAACTAGACAATAAAGTGCTGTGTCCTCTTTTCTGTCAGGATAAAGTATAAGACAGTCTGTACACTGAAGTCCAGCCTGAGCTCTGAGGAAAAGCAGCAACAACACAAACAGCTTAAAGTGCACAAAAATCTGGAGACTGATTCATGTAATAATTAAATAAATTCCCCTAGGGATCAATAAAGTATTCGATTCTGATTCATGTAGGCTTCATTAAAGAAAAAAAAACTGGCTGATAGACTGAAGGCTACTTTGAACTACTGGAAGCATCTGTGATTGTAATTAAACTCAAACATATGTTCAACATGAGTCCTGTGTAGGTTTCTTTTTTCAATCTAACAATGAAACTGTTTTTGTGGTTTAAAGTTTCAAAACATTTAACACAGAAAAGACCATAAGATGTGGACGACTGCATCTAACTAAACAGACTCTTAAAACGATCCAACCAGTTCACATTGAATGCATCTGGTGAGCAGGTCATCACAGTGTTGTCTTCAGTGCAGCAGTACTGCTCCTGCAGATGCTTCCTGTCAGATTTCTGTCCTGTAGACTGATCACTCAGACAGGTATCAAGGTGCACGGTGGCTTCAAACCTGGAAGAGAGGAGCACCAGGGACAGAGCCAAGCAGACGACAGAGAACGGGACACTTTCTCTCTCTCCTGGGACGATGAACGGGATGACGATGTGGTTTCTTCCTGGTGGGCCATATTTTGTTGAGAGAGAATTAAATCTTTCCCACACACCATCATCTTCCTGCAGAGGGCTCACAATGATATTTGGGATCATGCGTCCTCCAGCTTTCTTCAGTGAGTTCCAGTAGTTTGGCAGGTTCAGGGGTTGATATTTGTCAAGAGGAATCTTGTCGCCTTTTTCTTTTCTACGGTAAAAAACTCTGTGCTGTGGCCTCATTTTCCCTGTTGCAATGCCATAGGTTACATTAGGTGTGGTGGCACAGTTCCAGGGAGAGTACAGGACCAGGTCAGTGATGGTGGGCAGAGGCAGCAAACACTTGGCTGGGATCATGGAGTCTGTGATTGATCCATGTGCCACAAAGATTATGTCAACAGTGTCATCATGGTTCTTCTTTTCTTCTTCATCAATTTTACTTTTCAGAAAATCAAACATGTCTGAGAGTTTTCTGAAGGTGCCAGACTCTGAATTTTCTCTCAGCCACTGCAGGACAGTTTCATCTTTGCAGTTTTCTGTTGCAAGGTTTATTAATCTTTTCAGCATTTCCCTTTTAGAAAAACAAACAAACAGACACACACACAGACACAAATTAGTGAGTGCAGACATCTTTGACTGGATCACTGTGAGACTAAAGAAAACTGAACCTTTAAGTGTCTGAGTGAGGTCATAACTGATGCCAACTGTTTAGTTCTGTTGTGATATTTTAATCATAAAATACTTCCTACCATCCTGTGATAGACACCATGTCCAGCCTGTCATTATAGACTTCTAATCACTACATTGAACTTCTGCAGTCAACCATGGCTAATAGACCTGCGGAAGCTCAGCATGGAGCTAAACTAGACATTAAAGTGCAAAACAATCTGGAGGCTGGTTCATGTAGGCTTCATTAAAGAAGTGAAACTGGCTGATAGACAGCAGACACCTTTAAACTACTGGAAGCTTCTGCAATTGTAATTAAACTCAAACATATGTTCTAATACGAGTTCGGTGTGACTTTCTTTTTAAATCTGACCTCAACAACAAAAAAAACAACAACAAATAAAACAATTGCTTTTATGGTTTGATGTTTCCAGAACAGCTTTTTAAAAACAGACACAGAAAAGATGATAAGATGTGGATGGAGTGCATTAAATAGACTTTTAAAATAATCCCACCAGTTCACATCGAATGCATCTGGTGAACATGTCATCACAGTGTTGTCTTCAGTGCAGTAGTACTGCTCCTGCAGATACTTCCTGTCAGATTCCCGTCCTGTAGACTTATCACTCAGACAGGTATCAAGGTGCACGGTGGCTTTAAACCTGGAAGAGAGGAGCACAAGGGACAGAGCCAAGGCAACGACAGAGAACGGGACACTTTCACTCTCTCCTGGGTGGATGAACGGGATGACGATGTGGTTTCGTCCTGGTGGACCATATTTTGTTGAGAGATACTTAAATCTTTCCCACACACCGTCATGTGGCTGCAGAGGGCTAACACTGATATTTGGGATCATGTGTCCTCCAACTTTCTTCAGTAAGTTCCAGTAGTTTGGCAGGTTCGGGGGTTGCTGTTTGTAAACAACAGTTATACTATGGAAAAAAAACGGCAGTGGAAGATTACGGTAAAAAATCCTGTGCTCTGGCCTCATTTTCCCTGTTGCAATGCCATAGGTCACTTCAGGTGTGGTGGCACAGTTCCAGGGAGAGTACAGGACCAGGTCAGTGATGGTGGGCAGAGGCAGCAAACACTTGGCTGGGATCATGGAGTCTGTGATTGATCCATGTGCCACAAAGATTATGTCAACAGTGTCATCATGGTTCTTCTTTTCTTCCTCATCAATTTTACTTTTCAGGAAATCAAACATGTCTGAGAGTTTTCTGAAGGTGCCAGACTCTGAATCTTCTCTCAGCCACTGCAGGACAGTTTCGTCTTTGCAGTTTTCTGTTGCAAGTTTTATTAATCTTTTCCTTTCAGCAGAGCTCCTGGGACTTTCAGGGCGACATGCAGCAGCCAGCCTTTTCCTTTTATAAAACAACAAAAAAAATAAATCTTTTTTAGCAAGTGCAGAAAGCTTTGACTGGATCACTGTGATACTAAAGAGAGTGAGGTTATATATGTGCACACATATGCAGATCTGTTGTGATATTTTTAATCATACAAGTTTTCTGCCACCCTGTGACAGACAGCATGTCCAGCCTGTCACTATAGAGTTTGACTTTAGCTGAGTTTCACTTCTAATCACTACATTAAACTTCTGCAGTGAACCACAGATAAAAGACCTGCAGAAGTCGTGACTCTACATACTATTAACAGAAGATTTGCTATAATTATAACAAACTCTGTGAGGAAGGATTTCATGTAAAAAATAAAGGCAGGTATGACCTCAGGTTTATCACTCAGCTCTCTTTCTCCTTTTTCTTTTAAAACTGGATTCATGTTCATTTGATTTCTGTCACAGCTTCAAATCTCCACCACCCCATAATGTTCAAAAAGCCCCATTCAAAAAGTGTATTTAGACACAATTAATTTAAATAGTTTTCTTCATTGTACAGTGACTGAAATATGAAAATCTTTATTATCTTCCAAATAAATTTGTTCGTGAGAGACTCACAGAATTTCCGCTTGCATTTCCAACGCCTCTAAAAAAGCCATGGCTCTCAGAGCCATGATGAGTTCGAGTTTATCTTTGTCCATATTCAGTCGATAATCAGCTCAGGAACACAAAGCAGCTCCTCCTCCTGCGACCTGACGAACAACCAAAAGTCAAGTGTAGCTGTAGCACAGTGATATTATTCTGTTTTAAAGACCTTCAAAGTGAACAAAGACACGCCCACTCAGATTTACACTGTTTCTATTATTTTGTCCACCTGATTTTTGAGTTTAGTTGAATGACAGAAAACCTCTGTGAACAATTGAATGTCACCAGCTTGTTAAACTGAAGCCTTCATAACGTCTGCTGATCAATAATCAAACTATGATATAAAGTATGTACAGAGTGGATCACATAGATCACCAATGAAAGCAGCAACAACAATCACCGCACATGAAGACGTTAAACTTTCAGTCTGAATCAGACTGTTTGCCTTACCTGCTTTGGAGAGCACAAGTGAGTGTGTGAAGGAATCTGATTATGCGAGGTGTTCAGCGATCTTTATGTAGCCTGAATCAAGATCACAGGCAAATAAAAACACGAAAGTGAAAGCACAGACACCAGGGTAATCCCCGTTATTTACACAAAGAAAACAAAAGAAAAAAAAATCTTAAAGTAAAATTCACTGCGTCATGTGGATTATTTATATTATCAGTAGTTTTTGTTTTTAACAGCCATTCTCACTCTATGAAAGTAAACAAATTAAGGTTCCAGCAGCAGCTCTGTGAGGCTCATTCATACCAACCTGTGAAGGCAGAGATACAAACACAGTAGAGGTTGTTCATTTTCTAGGTTTTTGCTAGTTTAGCTCTTTGGGGTCTTGAAATCATGGTACATGTTTCCACTTCTTCATAAAAGATAAGACAGAATTCAATCTCTTCCTCGTGTCAGCTCTGTAAGCAGGAGTCCACCTCACAGTCACAACTACATTCAGGGAGATGTGAACATACAGGGAGTCATTTTAAAATTATAATAATTCACATCAACCACTGACACCAGATTAATACATAAGTCTGAAATAAATCTATTTTCACACAGTTTGTCTTTGTGAGGATTTACTTTACCTTTGGAAACAGATCGGACAACAACACAGAGCACAGCAGCAGTCTGCCTGGGTTTAGACCAAGAAGAATAACAAGAGTCATTTATGGACACAAGTTAAGTTGAACAAGTAGAACAATTAGAGACAGAATATGATGATATGAACCTTTTTAATTCATTAAGGTCATCTTGACACAGAGAATTAGAAGAATCTTAAAA
Source organism: Copadichromis virginalis (assembly GCF_057382275.1). Taxonomy (NCBI): domain Eukaryota; kingdom Metazoa; phylum Chordata; class Actinopteri; order Cichliformes; family Cichlidae; genus Copadichromis; species Copadichromis virginalis. The sequence continues at coordinate 27,798,120 of NC_140620.1, forward strand.
CTGTCCATCACACACCTGAAAGGAGACTTTAAACCTCTTATCAGCTGATTTTACAGCAGTGACAGAGTGTTTACACAACAACCACGAGTTCCTGTAAACCAGCTGATTTCCTCTCAGCAGTTCAGCTTACGTGTAGCCTCTCAGAAACTGTCATGTCTGTGGGTGTTGGCGAACTTTCCCTCTCGGAGCAGCGGCCCACCTCTGGAAGTTTCCCCTCCATCGCGACTCCCATGGATCTCCCCTCCAGTGCTCTCCCTTGTGAAATAAACAAGACAAACCCTGCTGTTCATATCACACAATACCCACAACAAGCTGGCGCTACATTACTAACTCTACTCTCCTCCACTTCACACATCCTGCCCTGTGCCGTTCTATTCAATATTTTCATTTCACTCTTTACAACTTTCACTGTTTTTGTCCTTTATGCAGCTGCAGTGTTTATAAGGCTGAGGAAGTCACTTCAAGGAGGAAAAATTTTCACACTGAAAATGCTGCATCCAGATGAAGAGAGTCAACTTTGTTGGATAAAGAGGAAAATTAAAATATATATTTAAAAACAACATGACTGAGTGTATCTGTAAAGGTACACACATAATGGACATTCAGTTTGTCTATTTCTTATTGCCTTTGTGTTTTGTATATAATCTCTAAATGTCACTGAGAAACAGATGAGTCGATCCTCTGGAGATAAAGTGCTCATTGATTAAAGTTTAATTTCTGCTTCATTTTCACAGGTCATTCATTTTCATAATGCCTGCTGATTGAAACTCACTTCCACCTGTGAGCTCCACAAAGAGCAGTGGATTTTATCACATGTGACTCTGCTTCAGTCACATCCCAGCAATGAATTAAAGTCATTATGTTTAAACTACATTGATATAAAAAGTCAAGAAAGTACAAATAATACAAGAATCCAAAATGTAGTTTGATTTCATCATAAATAAAATAGATGAATACAGGTGATATGATTAAATTACACAGAGAGATTTACCTCCATGTCAGTGTGGAGCTAAACTAGACAATAAAGTGCTGTGTACTCTTTTCTGTCAGGATAAAGTATAAGACAGTCTGTACACTGAAGTCCAGCCTGAGCTCTGAGGAAAAGCAGCAACAACACAAACAGCTTAAAGTGCACAAAAATCTGGAGACTGGTTCATGTAGGCTTCATTAAAGAAGTGAAACTGGCTGATAGACTGAAAAGACGATAAGATGTGGATGAGTGCATCTAATTAAAAACAGACTCTTAAAACGATCCAACCAGTTCACACTGAATGCATCTGGTGAACATGTCATCACAGTGTTGTCTTCAGTGCAGCAGTACTGCTCCTGCAGATGCTTCCTGTCAGATTTCTGTCCTGTAGACTGATCACTCAGACAGGTATCAAGGTGCACGGTGGCTTTAAACCTGGAAGAGAGGAGCACCAGGGACAGAGCCAAGCAGACAACAGAGAACGGGACACTTTCTCTCTCTCCTGGGACGATGAACGGGATGACGATGCGGTTTCGTCCTGGTAGACCATATTTTGTTGAGAGAGACTTAAATCTTTGCCATGCACCATCATTTGGCCGCAGAGGTCTAATAGTTATGTTTGGGATCTTCTGTCCTCCCACTTTCTTCAGTGAGTTCCAGTAGTCTGGCAGGTTCAGGGGTTGATAATTGTGAACAACAATTGCATAGTGAAAGTCTTCGGTGAAAAACTGTGCTGTGGCCTCATTTTCCCTGTTGCAATGTCATAGGTTACATCAGGTGTGGTGCCACAGTTCCAGGGAGAGTACAGGACCAGGTCAGTGATGGTGGGCAGAGGCAGCAAACAGCTGGCTGGGATCATGGAGTCTCTGATTGCTCCATGTTTGGGGTCTTGAAATCCTGGTCCATGTTTCCACTTCTTCATAAAAGATAAGACACAGAATTTGATCTCCTCCTCTGTAAGTGTTACCACTATAAGCAGGAGTCTACCTCACAGTCATAACTGCATTCAAGGAGATGTGAACATGCAGGGAGTCATTTTAAAATATAATAATTTATTTCAGTTCTCTGTTTAGGAACAATGTTCCTCAAAGTCCCAGTGGAGATGATCTGAGGACCACACGATCTCTCAACTCCACAAGGTTAGAGGCCTGTTTCCAGGACGATCAGGCACCACCGTGTCGATTGCAGACATCAGCCAAAGGATCCCACTTTACTGACACCAGATGGTTACACAAATCTGAAATAAATCCATTTTCACACAAACAGGTTTTCTTTGTGAGGATTTACTTTACCTTTACAAACAGGTCAAACAATACAGGGAGTGCAGAATTATTATGCAAGTTGTATTTTTGAGGAATAATTTTATTATTGAACAACAACCATGTTCTCAATGAACCCAAAAAACTCATTAATATCAAAGCTGAATGTTTTTGGAAGTAGTTTTTAGTTTGTTTTTAGTTTTAGCTATTTTAGGGGGATATCTGTGTGTGCAGCTGACTATTACTGTGCACAATTATTAGGCAACATAACAAAAAACAAATATATACCCATTTCAATTATTTATTTTTACCAGTGAAACCAATATAACATCTCCACATTCACAAATATACATTTCTGACATTCAAAAACAAAACAAAAACAAATCAGCGACCAATATAGCCACCTTTCTTTGCAAGGACACTCAAAAGCCTGCCATCCATGGATTCTGTTAGTGTTTTGATCTGTTCACCATCAACATTGCGTGCAGCAGCAACCACAGCCTCCCAGACACTGTTCAGAGAGGTGTACTGTTTTCCCTCCTTGTAAATCTCACATTTGATGATGGACCACAGGTTCTCAATGGGGTTCAGATCAGGTGAACAAGGAGGCCATGTCATTAGTTTTTCTTCTTTTATACCCTTTCTTGCCAGCCACGCTGTGGAGTACTTGGACGCGTGTGATGGAGCATTGTCCTGCATGAAAATCATGTTTTTCTTGAAGGATGCAGACTCCTTCCTGTACAGTGTTGGGACTAACGCGTTATTAAGTAACGCGTTACAGTAACTACGTTATTATTGTGGTAACGAGCACGGTAACTAGTTATTATGCCAAAATCAGGAACGCGTTAGTCGTTACTGGGATTTAGATAGGGTCGTTACTCGTTACTTCGTATGGTGGCTATCACGGCGCTTCCACAGATTCAGTAACATTAGCAAGTGGTGGAGGCCGGCAGGTGGATGAAGGAAAAGGGACGCAGAAGGAAAAGAGACCGGAGGCGGCCGCCGGTCCAAGTGTGAACTGAACTTCAGGTAAGAAGTTATTACCTGCAGTCTCTCTGGGTCAGATATGAACCAAGTTTAGGTGGAGTTTATTTTCGTTATTCTGACTTTTTCCGTACTGCATGCTAGCTAGCATGACGGAGTTTCTATACAGCTGGGTGGGTGCTATGAAGTTAATGATGTTGAACTTTATTTTGTTCATAAGTTATTAGAGTTGCCAACCGTCCCGTCTGGTATTCAGAGAAAATATTACGCGTTTCTTATTGAGGTGAAAAGGAACAGTTTGTCCCGCAATTCAGCTACAATGGAAAAGGCACAAAGCTGGAGTTATTCTGTGTCTTTGCTGCACAGCTGCCTCTTCTTCTTTCATTCTCCCCCCTCCCTCTCCTGTTTCTACTTCAATCATGAAAACTGATCAGTGATCAGCTGATCGGCTTTTCTCTCTTGTTTGTTTATCGCTCACTTTGCGCCGAAAGAGGAAACCAGCCGATGTCGCGCTAAACACCAGCAGCACGTTTAAGCTTGATCAGCTGTTGTTAGAATTTATTTAATATTACTTTCTAGTATCAGCTGATGTTTGCTGGAGCCACAGCTGCAAAAAAGCTGCTGGTCATGATATCAGTTTGGTTATCTGGTGAGAGGGAAACATGAAGATGAAACCAGGAGATGTCCTTACTGGATCATCAGAGCTGAACAGGTGATGGAGAAACAGGTTTACCTTTTAGGTGACATGAATGAGTTGAAGGGAAGTTATGAACTGTTTCTGAGAGACAAATAACACCAGGATCCTTTTTTAGGTAGCTGACAGCTGGTAACTGTGCAGGGGCGGGTCTAGCAAAGTTTTGCCAGGGGGCCAGGTAGGGCATTAACAGGGAGAGGGGGGCACAAAGAAATACTTTTCTTTCTTATTCCCATTTAAAATGTCTAGCTTTTAAAAAATAATTATCTGAATCTTACAACAAACAATTGATTGATTGATGCATATATACCATCAGAACAGTGTACATCACTGTCACAACAGTGTTTATTTTCATTCAAAGGCTTTATGATTTTTCCTATAATGGTGGGCGGTCTCTAGTCAAAATGCCCGGGCCAATTTTCTGTCCCAGTCCAGCCCTGTATGCAGCTCATCTGCAGTCTGGTGTTACCTACATCTTCCTATTCAGAAGGCAGAATTTCCGAGTTCTGAGTACAATCGAAAGCACCACGACTGCAGTTTTTGTGTTGGATGTAAAAGGCGCACATGACGCTGTGACGTAGGCTAGAATCATGGCAGCAGTCAATGACGGTCCAGGCGTGGGATTTCTCTCGTGGAAATATGCACATTATCTTTTCCTTTCTATTGGTAGGTGGCACAGTGCACTTGTGGCAAGTAAGCAAGCTAGAAGACTGGCAAAGTTATGGAAGCAACACATTAACAAGAGAATTCTGAGTAAAACCAAAGTTACTTTCCCTAGTAACTAGTTACTTTGAAAGTAACGAGTAACTTGAAGTAACTGAGTTACTTTTGAGAGAAGTAACTAGTAATGTAACTAAGTTACTATTTTAAAGTAACTTACCCAACACTGTTCCTGTACCACTGCTTGAAGAAGGTGTCTTCCAGAAACTGGCAGTAGGACTGGGAGTTGAGCTTGACTCCATCCTCAACCCGAAAAGGCCCCACAAGCTCATCTTTGATGATACCAGCCCAAACCAGTACTCCACCTCCACCTTGCTGGCGTCTGAGTCGGACTGGAGCTCTCTGCCCTTTACCAATCCAACCACGGGCCCATCCATCTGGCCCATCAAGACTCACTCTCATTTCATCAGTCCATAAAACCTTAGAAAAATCAGTCTTGACGTTTCAGCTTGTGTGTCTTGTTCAGTGGTGGTCGCCTTTCAGCCTTTCTTACCTTGGCCATGTCTCTGAGTATTGCACACCTTGTGCTTTTGGGCACTCCAGTGATGTTGCAGCTCTGAAATATGGCCAAACTGGTGGCAAGTGGCATCTTGGCAGCTGCACGCTTGACTTTTCTCAGTTCATGGGCAGTTATTTTGCTCCTTGGTTTTTCCACACGTTTCTTGCGACCCTGTTGGCTATCTTGAATGAAACGCTTGATTGTTCGATGATCACGCTTCAGAAGCTTTGCAATTTTGAGACTCTGCATTACAGAGATGCACAACACCTAATATGCTTAATTGGTAGTAGGCTTTCGAGCCTATACAGCTTGGAGTAAGACAACATGCATGAAGAGGATGATGTGGACAAAATACTCATTTGCCTAATAATTCTGCACTCCCTGTATTACCGAGCACAGCAGCAGTCTGCCTACAAGAATAATTTTTAGACACAAGTTATTTACCCACCATGGTCACAGAACACAGACCATCAAACTTGTACAGCAACATGTGGTATATGTGAACGATTACATGGAGACAGAATATGACATTATGGAACTTTTGAATTCATTAAGATCATCCTGACACAGAGAAGTAGAAGAATCTTAAATCTTCCATCACACACCTCGCAGGAGACTTACAGCAGTGACGGTGTGTTTACACAACAGCTGAGAGTTCCTGTAAACCAGCTGATTTACTGTCAGCTGTTCAGCTCACACGTAGAGCTCTGAGACACAGTGTGCTGGTTCTGCTTCTTCTAATTTTCTAACCACTCTCTTGTGACATTTTGCAGTGATCTGTGGCTAAAAGAGTTCCTGCTGCAGAAACCTCGAAACCTAATAAAACCCCAAAGTGTTGATGAAAGCAACTTAAACACACAGTCATACAGAACTTGTAATACTATACTTTTCCTCTCACACACACTCACACTCTGCTGGTTTGTCTACATCATCTGTGTTTTATTCTGTGTTTAACCTCTTTACCTTTTTTTAATATTATAGTGTAACCGAACCACAGCAGACCTGACGACATGTACATGCTTTGCAGCAGACTTTACACAGACGGTTGCTGTACAAACACAGTTGGTAAATGGCCTGTATTTGTATAGCGCTTTACATATCCAGTCATCCACACATTCACACACTGGTGATGGCAGCTACATTGTATCCACAGCCACCCTGGGGCGCACTGACAGAGGTGAGGCTGCCGGACACTGGCGCCACCGGGCCCTCTGACCACCACCAGTAGGCAACGGGTGAAGTGTCTTGCCCAAGGACAAAAAGACCGAGACTGTCCAAGCCGGGGCTCGAACCGGCAACCTTCCGATTACAAGGCGAACTCCCAACTCTTGAGCCACGATCGCCCCGAGTTGGCTGCCGCTCCACAGCTCACAGCCTGACACACACCATCCACAATCACAACAGTTGGCGACGTGTGATTGCAGATGCCTCTCAGATGTGTCGGCCTCCCCTGCAGCGGCACCGCAGACGACACCCCGCCACATTTTGTCTTCTACTGTTCACTCAGTTGCTTTGCTGCCACTTATCCATGTTTTGATGGGTTAGTTTGCTGCACTGTATTGGTTTAAAGTAAAGAATAATGTGTGACTGGTGCACAGTGGCTGTGGCTTAATGCTCAGAGGTAGCTTACAGCAAGTAAAGCAGAGATTAATACGATTTTTAGCTGACGATTCTTAGATCCATTCGCTGATTTTCCCTTTCATACCAACTTTATACCATCTAGTATAAAGACAGTGTACTCTCAGAGAGTGGAAGTATGTCTGGACAACTCATGAAACATCTCTTTACATCTTGTTGAATTCAGTTGTGTAGAGCAACTGAATTCAACAGCAGGTCAGCAGGTCATAGCCTGTACATGATGCATAATCTGTGCAACTTCATTAGCTTTGTTAATCAAATAGTCAGATGGTTGTTGGGATGATATTTCTCCTCTCCTTTCATAAATGATGAATAAATATATTCACTGCTAAAGGAGGTAATAAATGAAGGACTGAAGGTCTTTTCCTAAATACCTAGAGCATTCGTACATGTCACCATACAGACGCTTCCAGGTTTAACATGGCCCTGGATTGTAATCAGTTGGGTTCATTAAAGATGAACTCTCTTCAGTTATTAACTTAAACTGTCTCTACGCGGGGGAGACATTTACCACAAAGACCGCACGAAGACTATGAGAGTGAACACTCGGGCGTTCATGAGTACTGAACTGAGTCTGACTTTGTAAAGTTGTAGAGACACTATGGTGACATGATTATACTGTTTTTATTCCCTTTTTCTCTGGAGAATGTGTTCCTGCTCTGTTTCATTCACTGTTTAGTTTTGTTTCACTTGTTGTTTACTTTCACTTTGCTAGCTGATTGTTTACGTTCAGGTAAAGATTGTCATGAAACTATGATAAGTTAGGAGTCACACTGGTCACAGTTACCACTAAAAGTACATACAAGTACCTGCACTAAAGTGTGTTTCTGTAAAATACCAGCAGCTTTGATCTAACAGTAGTGTTTGAACCATCTGACATGAGTTGAAGATCACTGGATAGAAATAAAAACTTTGTGATGAAATAAAAATAACAGCAAAATCATCCATCTGTCTATATATCTATATACACATCTATACACAAACACAAGTTTGTAACTGAGTTTTACGTTATGGTCTAAAGTGCATCAGTAAGTCCTGCAGACTACAGTTTCCCATAAATCATCTGATTTACATCACTGTTTATCTTTTTCTGATTTATTCTTATTGTAAACATTCATACACACCTGTGTGTTACAACTAGTCAGGACACAGGAACACAAACCATTTTCTTCCTCTTTCATCTTTGTTTTATTACTTTCATTCTATTCAACATTTTCATTTTATTCTCAAACAAATATTCACTGTTTTTGTCCTTTAAAACAACTAAGAGATGCATGCTCAATAATCCAGGTAAGCAAATCTCAGAAAGTTGATTCTGTTCATCTGATGGTTAATATGCAAGCTGCTATGACTATTGATGAGAGACCAGGAGTTATACACAGCAGTGTAAGCTGCTGGGATTCTCATCTTAGGGATGTCCACTCCCATTTTTCACATTTATAAAACTGGCTCAGTGTGGTGCTGGTTTCAATCACTATGCAGCTGCAGTGTTTATAAGGATGAAGAAGTCACTTCAAGGAGGGAAAGTTTCTCACACTGAAAATGCTGCAACCACATGAACAAAGTCAACTTTGTTGGATGAAGAGGAAAATGAATATATATATTTAAAAAACCATGACTGAGTGTATCTGTAAAGGTACACACATAATGGACATTCAGTTTGTCTATTTCTTATTACCTTTGTGTTTTGTATATAATCTCTAAATGTCACTGAGAAGCAGATGAGTCGATGCTTCTGGTGATAAAGTGCTCATTTATTTAATGTAATTTAATTTAAGTTGAATTTCTGCTTCATTTTCACAGTTCATTCATTTTCATAATGCCTGCTGATTGAAACTCACTTCCGCCTGTGAGCTCCATAAAGAGCACTGGATTTTATCACATGTGACTCTGCTTCAGTCACATCCCAGCAATGAATTAAAGTCATTATGTTTTAAATGACATTGATATAAAAAGTCAAGAAAGTACAAATGATACAAGAATCCAAAATGTAGTTTGATTTCATCATAAAAAAAATAGATACATTAAGGTGTTTAAATTACACAGAAAGACAGAGTTTACACACTGTGTGTCTTTGTCTGCTCAGCTGTTTGCAGGTTTACCTCCATGTCAGTGTGGAGCTAAACTAGACAATAAAGTGCTGTGTACTCTTTTCTGTCAGGATAAAGTATAAGACAGTCTGTACACTGAAGTCCAGCCTGAGCTCTGAGGAAAAGCAGCAACAACACAAACAGCTTAAAGTGCACAAAAATCTGGAGACTGATTCATGTAATAATTAAATAAATTCCCCTAGGGATCAATAAAGTATTCTGATTCTGATTCATGTAGGCTTCATTAAAGAAAAAAAAACTGGCTGATAGACTGAAGGCTACTTTGAACTACTGGAAGCATCTGTGATTGTAATTAAACTCAAACATATGTTCAACATGAGTCCTGTGTGGGTTTCTTTTTTCAAACTAACAATGAAACTGTTTTTGTGATGTTTCTGAAACAGTTTCAAAACATTTAACACAGAAAAGATGTCGATTGAGTGTATTTAACTAAACAGACTCTTAATACGATCCAACCAGTTCACACTGAATGCATCTGGTGAGCATGTCATCACAGTGTTGTCTTCAGTGCAGCAGTACTGCTCCTGCAGATACTTCCTGTCAGATTTCTGTCCTGTAGACTTATCACTCAGACAGGTATCAAGGTGCACGGTGGCTTTAAACCTGGAAGAGAGGAGCACCAGGGACAGAGCCAAGCAGACGACAGCGAACGGGACACTTTCACTCTCTTCCGGGAGGATGAACGGGATGACGATGTGGTTTCTTCCTGGTGGACCATATTTTGTTGAGAGAGACTTAAATCTTTCCCACACTCCTTCATCTTCCTGCAGAGGGCTCACAATGATATTTGGGATCTTCTGTCCTCCGGCTTTCTTCAGTGAGTTCCAGTAGTTTGGCAGATTTGGGGGTTGATGTTCGTCAAAAAGAATTCCACTGTGGGGAACAAACGGTAGTGAAAGATTACGGTAAAAAACTCTGTGCTGTGGCCTCATTTTCCCTGTTGCAATGCCATAGGTTACATCAGGTGTGGTGCCACAGTTCCAGGGAGAGTACAGGACCAGGTCAGTGATGGTGGGCAGAGGCAGCAAACACTTGGCTGGGATCATGGAGTCTGTGATTGATCCATGTGCCACAAAGATTATGTCAACAGTGTCATCATGGTTCTTCTTTTCTTCTTCATCAATTTTACTTTTCAGAAAATCAAACATGTCTGAGAGTTTTCTGAAGGTGCCAGACTCTGAATTTTCTCTCAGCCACTGCAGGACAGTTTCGTCTTTGCAGTTTTCTGTTGCAAGGTTTATTAATCTTTTCCTTTCAGCAGAGCTCCTGGGACTTTCAGGGCGACATGCAGCAGCCAGCCTTTTCCTTTTATAAAACAACAAAAAAAATAAATCTTTTTTAGCAAGTGCAGAAAGCTTTGACTGGATCACTGTGATACTAAAGAGAGTGAGGTTATATATGTGCACACATATGCAGATCTGTTGTGATATTTTTAATCATACAAGTTTTCTGCCACCCTGTGACAGACAGCATGTCCAGCCTGTCACTATAGAGTTTGACTTTAGCTGAGTTTCACTTCTAACTACATTAAACTTCTGCAGTGAACCACAGATAAAAGACCTGCAGAAGTCGTGACTCTACATACTATTAACAGAAGATTTGCTATAATTATAACAAACTCTGTGAGGAAGGATTTCATGTAAAAAATAAAATGGAGGCAGGTATGACCTCAGGTTTATCACTCAGCTCTCTTTCTCCTTTTTCTTTTAAAACTGGATTCATGTTCATTTGATTTCTGTCAAAGCTTCAAATCTCCACCACCCCATAATGTTCAAAAAGCCCCATTCAAAAAGTGGATTTAGACACAATTAATTTAAATAGTTTTCTTCATTGTACAGTGACTGAAATATGAAAATCTTTATTATCTTCCAAATAAATTTGTTCTTCAGAGACTCACAGAATTTCCGCTTGTATTTCCAACGCCTCTAAAAAAGCCATGGCTCTCAGAGCCATGATGAGTTCGAGTTTATCTTTGTCCATATTCAGTCGATAATCAGCTCAGGAACACAAAGCAGCTCCTCCTCCTGCGACCTGAAGAACAACCATAAATCAAGTGTAGCTGTAGCTCAGTGATATTATTCTGTTTTAAAGATCTTCAAAGTGAACAAAGACACGTCCACTCAGATTTACACTGTTTCTATTATTTTGTCCACCTGATTTTTGAGCTTGTTAAACTGAAGCCTTCATAACGTCTGCTGATCAATAATCCAACTATGATATAAAGTATGTACAGAGTGGATCACATAGATCACCAATGAAAGCGGCAATAATAATCACCACACATGAAGACGTTAAACTTTCAGTCTGAATCAGACTGTTTGCCTTACCTGCTTTGGAGAGCACAAGTGAGTGTGCGAAGGAGTCTGATCATGTGAGGTGTTCAGCGATCTTTATGTAGCCTGAATCAAGATCACAGGCAAATAAAAACACGGTGAAAGTGAAAGCACAGACACCAGGGTAATCCCCGTTATTTACACAAAGAAAACGAAAGAAAAAAATCTTAAAGTAAAATTCACTGCGTCATGTGGATTATTTATATTATCAATAGTTTTTGTTTTTAACAGCCATTCTCACTCTATGAAAGTAAACAAATTAAGGTTCCAGCAGCAGCTCTGTGAGGCTCATTCATACCAACCTGTGAAGGCAGAGATACAAACACAGTAGAGGTTGTTCATTTTCTAGGTTTTTGCTAGTTTAGCTCTTTGGGGTCTTGAAATCATGGTACATGTTTCCACTTCTTCATAAAAGATAAGACACAGAATTCAATCTCCTCCTCGTGTCAGCTCTGTAAGCAGGAGTCCACCTCACAGTCACAACTGCATTCAGGGAGATGTGAAAATACAGGGAGTCATTTTAAAATTATAATAATTTATTTCAGTTCTCTGTTTAAGAACAGTGTTCCTCTAAATCCCAGTGGAGATGATCTGAGGACCACACGAACTGTCAACTACACAAGCTTGGACATCAACCACTGACACCAGATTAATACATAAATCTGAAATAAATCTATTTTCACACAGTTGGTCTTTGTGAGGATTTACTTTACCTTTGGAAACATATCGGACAACAAAACTGTCCATCACACACCTGACAGGAGACTTTAAACCTCTTATCAGCTGATTTTACAGCAGTGACAGAGTGTTTACACAACAGATGAGAGTTCCTGTAAACCAGCTGATTTACTCTCAGCAGTTCAGCTTACGTGTAGCGCTCTCAGAAACTGTCATGTCTGTGGGTGTTGGCGAACTTTCCCTCTCGGAGCAGCGGCCCACCTCTGGAAGCTTCCCCTTCATCGCGACTCCCATGGATCTCCCCTCCAGTGCTCTCCCTTGTGAAATAAACAAGACAAACCCTGCTGTTCATATTACACAATACCAACAACGAGCTGGCGCTACATTACTAACTCTACTCTCCTCCACTTCACATATCCTGCCCTGTGATGTTCCTTATATTCTGTTGTTTCCTGCCCACAAATAAACCTGTTAGATTCTGTGTATTGTGTCTGCTTTTGGGTTACAGCAAGTGAAGCAGAGATTAATATGATTTTTAGCTGATGGCTCTTAGATCCATTCACTGAATTTAACCTTCAGACAAACTTTATACCATCTAGTATAAAGACGGTGTACTGTCAGTAGAATTAACAAAGCTAACTTCATTGGCTTTGTTAATTGAATAATAAGATGTCTGTCAGGATGATATTTCTCCTCTCCTTTCATAAATGATGGTTCAGTATATTCACTGCCAAAGGAGGTTATAAAGACAGCACTCAAGCTCTTTTGCTAAGCACCTAGAGCATTTGTACCTGTTACCATACAGACACTTCCAGGTCACTTCTCTTAGTTAGGAACGTTCCTGAGCAAAACTATTTAATTATTTGAACATGCCCCTGGATTTTAATTGGGTGGGTTTATTAAAGATGAGCTAACTGCAGTGCAGATCGAATGACGCTGTGGTTCCAGTAAAGTGATCATGCAGCAGAAAGTTAAAGGCAAGTCCTTTTCAGTCGTTAACTTACGACATTTTACCGCTGATTACTGATTTCTGTAAAATACCAGCAGCTTTGATCTAACAGTAGTATTTGAACCATCAGGCATGAGTTCAGGATCACTGGTCAGAAATGAAAACTTTGTAATAAAGTAAAAATAACAACAAAAACATCAATCTGTCTATATATCTGTGTATGCAGACACACATGTTTGTAGCTGAGTTTTAACGTCTAATTTTATATGTTGTTAAAACTTGTCATCTGGTAGAACAAACTTTATTTTCTAAAGTGCATCAGTAAACCCTGCAGTCTTTGGAGTTTCCCACAAATCATCTGATTTACATCACTGTTTATCTGTTTCTAATTTATTGTTATCATCGACATTCATCTACACTTATGTGTTAGAACTAGTCAGGACACAGGAACACAAACCATTTTCTTCCTCTTTCATCTTTGTTTTATTACTTTCATTCTATTCAACATTTTCATTTTATTCTCAAACAAATATTCACTGTTTTTGTCCTTTGAAACAACTAAGAGATGCATGCTCAATAATCCAGGTAAGCAAATCTCAGAACGTTGATTCTGTTCATCTGATAGTTAATATGCAAGCTGCTATGACTATTGATGAGAGACCATGAGCTATACACAGCAGTGTAAGCTGGTGAGATTCTCATCTTAAGGATTGCCTTTTCCTTTTTTGACATTCATGAAACTGGCTCAGTGTGGTGCTGGTTTCAATCACTATGCAGCTGCACTGTTTATAAGGCTGAGGACGTCTGCAGTCAGCTGAGAGTGAAGAAGTCACTTCAAGGAGGGAAATTTTTCACACTGAAAATTCTGCATCAGGTGAAGAGAGTCAACTTTGTTGGATAAAGAGGAAAATTAATATATATATTAAAAAACAACGTGACTGAGTGTATCTGTAATAGTACAGACATGATGGACATTCAGTTTGTCTATTTCTTATTACCTTTGTGTTTTGTATATAATCTCTAAATGTCACTGAGAAACAGATGAGTCGATGCTTCTGGTGATAAAGTGCTCATTGATTAAAGTTTAATTTCTGCTTCATTTTCACAGTTCATTCATTTTCATAATGCCTGCTGGTTGAAACTCACTTCCACCTGTGAGCTCCTGAAAGAGCAGTGGATTTTATCACATGTGACTATGGTTCAGTTACATCCCAGCAATGAATTAAAGTCATTATGTTTTAATTTAAATTAATATAACAAGTCAAGAAAGTACAAACGATACAAGAAACCAAAATGTAGTTTGATTTCATCATAAATAAAACAGATACATTAAGGTGTTTAAATTACACAGAGAGGCAGAGTTTAAACACACTGTGTGTTTTTGTCTGCTCAGCTGTTTGCAGGTTTACCTCCATGTCAGTGTGGAGCTAAACTAGACAATAAAGTGCTGTGTACTCTTTTCTGTCAGCATAAAGTATAAGACAGTCTGTACACTGAAGTCCAGCCTGAGCTCTGAGGAAAAGCAGCAACAACACAAACAGCTTAAAGTGCACAAAAATCTGGAGACTGGTTCATGTAATAATTAAATAAATTCCCCTAGGGATCAATATAGTATTCTGATTCTGATTCATGTAGGCTTCATTAAAGAAGTGAAACTGGCTGATAGACTGAAGGCTACTTTGAACTACTGGAAACATCTGTGATTGTAATTAAACTCAAACATATGTTCAACATGAGTCCTGTGTGGGTTTCTTTTTACATCTGAGCTCCACAGATAAAAACAATAAAATGGTTTCATGTTTCTGGACCAGTTTTTAAGAAACTGACACAGAAAAGACCATAAGATGTGGATGAGTGCATCTAATTAAAAAGACTCTTAAAATAATCCCACCAGTTCACACTGAATGCATCTGGTGAGCAGGTCATCACAGTGTTGTCTTCAGTGCAGCAGTACTGCTCCTGCAGATACTTCCTGTCAGATTTCTGTCCTGTAGACGCATCACTGAGACAGGCATTAAAGTGAACGGTGGCTTTAAACCTGGAAGAGAGGAGCACCAGGGACAGAGCCAAGCAGACGACAGAGAACGGGACACTTTCTCTCTCTCCTGGGAGGATGAACGGGATGACGATGCGGTTTCGTCCTGGTGGACCATATTTTGATGAGAGAGACTTAAATCTCTCCCACACACCGTCATGTGGCTGCAGAGGTCTAACGATGATGTTTGGGATCATGCGTCCTTCAGCTTTCTTCAGTGAGTTCCAGCAGTTTGGCAGGTTCAGGGGTTGATGTTTGTCAAAAAGAATTCTACTGTGGAGAAAAAACGGTAGTGAACGGTAAAAAACTCTGTGCTGTGGCCTCATTTTCCCTGTTGCAATGCCATAGGTTACATCAGGTGTGGTGGCACAGTTCCAGGGAGAGTACAGGACCAGGTCAGTGATGGTGGGCAGAGGCAGCAAACAGCTGGCTGGGATCGTGGAGTCTGTGATTGATCCATGTGCCACAAAGATTATGTCAACAGTGTCGCTGTGGTTCTTCTTTTCTTCCTCATCAATTTTACTTTTCAGAAAATCAAAGATGTCTGAGAGTTTTCTGAAGGTGCCAGACTCTGAATTTTCTCTCAGCCACTGCAGGACAGTTTTGTCTTTGCAGTTTTCTGTTGCAAGTTTTATTAATCTTTTCCTTTCAGCAGAGCTCCTGGGACTTTCAGGGCGACATGCAGCATTCCTATTTGCCCTTTTATTAGAAAAGAACAAAGAACGAAGATTAGCAAGTGCAGACAGCTTTGACTGGATCAGTGTGATACTAAAGAAAACTGAACCTTTAAGTGTCTGAGTGAGGTCATAAATGGTCCCAAGTATTTAGTTCTTTTGTGATATTTTTAATCATAAAAATGTTTCCTACCAAGCTGTGACAGACATGTCCAGCCTGTCACTATAGACTTTGATGTTAGTGTCCATGTTAAATGCTGATTCTGCATTTTCACAGTTACACTCTCAATCACCCTGTGATGTTAGCTCCACTTAAAAAGTGGATTCATACATTTAATTTTAAAAAAATATTTGGGGGGGTTTGCGCAGTGACTGAAACATGAAACACGTTTATTTTTTAAATCAATTTGTTCTTCAGAGACTCACAGAATTTCTGCTTGTTTTTCCATCGCCTCTAAAAAAGCCTCCATGAGTCTGAGAGCCAGGAAGAGTTCGAGTTCGTCTTTGTCCATATTCAGTTCATAATCAGCTCAGGAACACAAAGCAGCTCCTCCTGCGACCTGAAGAACAACCATAAGTCAAGTGTAGCTGTAGCACAGTGATATTATTCTGTTTTAAAGATCTTCAAAGTGAACAAAGACACGCCCACTCAGATTTACACTGTTTCTATTATTTTGTCCACCTGATTTTTGAGTTTAGCTGAATGACAGAAAACCTCTGTGAACAATTGAATGTCACCAGCTTGTTAAACTGAAGCCTTCATAAAGTCTGCTGATCAATAATCAAACTATGATATAAAGTATGTACAGAGTGGATCACATAGATCACCAATGAAAGCAGCAACAACAATCACCACACATGAAGACGTTAAACTTTCAGTCTGAATCAGACTGTTCATGATTATCTGAAGAATTAAAGGTGAAGTGCAGTAAAATATTCAGTGTAACTATTTCTGAAGTAACTGAATGAAGCAGACTAGAAATCTGTCACTGAAGTAAAAATCTACTTTACCTTACCTGCTTTGGAGAGCACAGGTGAGTGTGTGAAGAAAATATAAGTATGTGCTGTCTTCATCTATGAGCTTAATGGAGTCTGAATCATCGGTCATGATCACAGGCAAATAAAAACATGGTAAAAGTGAAACCACAGATACCAGGGTAATCCCGGGGATTTACACAAAGAAAACGAAAGAAAAAAAAACTTAAAGTAAAACTGCTTAATCAGAGTTCTCAATATTATTAATAGCTTTTGTTTTTAGCAGGCATTCTCACTCTCTGAAAGTAAGTAATTATAGTTTCAGCTAATTTAGCAAATAACAAAAGCCTAAGTGTTGATGAAAATACCTTAAAGTTCACACATATTTATGCAGAACTTTAATTACTACACTTTTCCTCTCACACACAATCACACTCTGCTGGTTTGTCTACAACATATGTTTTGCTTTCACTTTCTTTTGCATTCTTTGTTTAACCTTTATCATATTTATCTAATATTATAGTTTTGTCTTCCTTTGTACAATGACTTGCTTTGCTGCCAGCAGACTTATCCATGTTTGTGACTGTTGTTTTCTGATATTTCTAAAGTGAAGTTTATTTATATAGATAAAAAGGGTTAAAAAAGCTTAAAAATGTTGGTGAGCAGTAAATAAAAAAGGGTTAAACACACAGTATTGCTCTCGAACAGCTCCTCTTATTGGAGTGGGGAATAACAACTACCCTCCCTCTTCTTCCTGCCCTTAAACACAGATTGTTAGCACAGGCACCATACTGAGCACAGGTGGAAGAGAAAACATGGAAATGAGATTTTTTGTACTGGATCAAAAAGTAAACACCTTGCAGCTCAGTTTAACTGCAGAAAATCAAAGGTGAAAGAATAGAGGCAGAAAATAGGTTTTAGTTTATTAATGTCACAAGTTTTGAGTTGAAAGTTCACCAAGAACCTCTTGTTCCTGATGTTTATTGGTCCTATACTATATCTCCGGTATGTGTCCATCCCTACTGTATACAAGGTTCTAGTGTCTTTTACCAACCAATGAAACCAGTTGAAAATTGAGGACCTTCAAAGTGCAGGAAAGTCTGGGGTGCAGTGAGGCTGGACTGACTTGCTGACAAGAGGCATGATGATGGTGAGTGTGATTTCTCTTCTGAGTAGTTGACTGTGAAGAATCTGTGGAAACTAACCACAGATCTGCAATCAGGACAGCAGGACCAGGTGAAGAAAAACCCTGGAGCGCTCCAACTGATCCAGTAAATGGCTGCATCTGCTGGATTCATTATCTGGTTGTATGTAGCGGAGTGTGTTGAAATGAGGACCCAAATGCTCTGATGTCAAGAGGCAGAATTTACTACACCAGAAATATTCTCACCATTCACTGACAGAACCATGTGGACAATGTATTACCTCTGGAGTTACAGTCACAAATGCCATTTAAAACTTTACAGTGCAAAACAGAAGCCTTGCTTTAATCATCTGGGGTGTGTGTCACACAAACATGTGTTGTGGTCACAAGAACCAGTTTACTGGATTTATTTTGAAACAACTGGAAACCTTGAGATTTAAACAAAAGAAAAACAAAAAGGAACATCCAGATTGTTATATCTGGATGTTATATCTGAATATGACTGCTCTTGGCAATGTCATGGGGTGTACTGAAGTGCATGAATGAATGTATATTAACAACTGAAATTAAGTTAACCAGATGAAGCATGAAATGTCTTGCTCTTGTTTTCTTACTGTCTGCAATGACATACATTTAAGAATCATGCTGAAGAATCACCACCTATTGTTCTTTGTGTTTTCCAAACCATCCCAACTTTTTCTGCTTTGGGGTTGTATATGTAATCATAGTAAATGACACATGCTTGACTACAGACCAGTTTTGATTGAAACATCTGGCACAACTTGGCCCATGTTTTAAGATTCTCTGCATTCATTTGTGTGAACAGATGGCTGAAAAAAATTCAAATATTGAGGTACGACAGATGTATATTAACAAATGAAATGACATTTTGGTTATCTTTTATGCATAACAGAAAACCTTAAAATAATGTGGTTCAAACCTCAAAACATCAGGAATGTTCAACAGATATGGTTCCCTCATACAAACTGTTTCTCTTATCGATTTTTTGGTCTTCCAGTCATTCTGATAGAAGTTCATCTTGGCTTCATCTTTTCAAGACTTTATTATCAGTGCTGTGCAGGCTATCCTTCTTGTTCCTGAGCGTAGCCAGTGGTTTGCATCTGGTTGTAAACTCTTGAGAGGAGATATGTCTGTGAAGGTTCTCAGTCATCAAGACCTCGTAGTCTAAGGAGTTTGGGAAGAAAAGCATCTGGACTTCTTTAAGTTGCTTGAAGACGTTTCACCTCTCATTTGAGAAGCTTCTTCAGCTCTACGGTCAAATGGTGGAGAGTCCCAGGCTAAGTCCACACTAACGCGTTTTTGCTTTGCTGACTTAAAATGCAGCGTTCACACTAGCCCGGATAGATTTGAATATGGCGTTTTCATTTGAAAATGCTCAGCGTCCACACTATCGTTTTCAGTCATTTTCACAGAGTTGTGCGCCCACATTGAAACGGCCAAAAGCGCTTACATTACAGTACTATGCATGCGTGAAACACAAAAAGATTCGGCCTGCCTCATTTCTGTCTGCCACTTATTTACCTTTCGGCTCTTTGAAACGTTGCGGCAAAATGTCGAGGAAAAGCAAGAGTTTTTTAAATGGACTAACAATGAGAAGGAGTTGTTGCTGCAAGTAACACAAAAGTACGAAGTAGCAAAAGCGAGTGAGAGTTAAACAATTTGAAGAAAAGCTATCTGGAGCATGTACAGACTGATATTAATCTTTAATGGGGCTGTCAAAACTGAGAGCAAACAAAACAACTGCTGCATAATGCCCTCCGCTATCTTAGTTTAATTGGTCACATGACTGCATCACATGATTAACATGCGTCATCGTTTTAGAAAGTCTCGGTTTTCGCTGTCCACACTGCAACGCAAACACACCGTCTTCAAATGTATGCGTTTTGAAAACTATATGTTTTTCCTTGGAGAAAACGTTGTCTCAGTGTGGACAGGAGGCCAAAACGGAGAGAAAACAATGCGTTTTTAAACAAAAACACATTAGTGTGGATGTAGCCTAGAGCAGCTCTCAGGCTGCTGGTTTATTTGTTGTTCTTGGATATTTAAAAGTAGAGTGGGAGGAGGAGCCTTCACCACCTCTTCTGTGGAATCAGCTCCCAGTTTGGATTTGGGACATGCTCTCTATTTCTAGGATTAGGCTTAAAACGTTTTCTTTTTGGTAAAGTATATAGTCAGGGTCAGATCAACTGACCCTGAATCCTTCCTTAGTTATGATGAAATAGGCCTAGATATCTGGGGGATTCCCACAATGTGGTGCATTAACTCACCACATTTAATTTTTAGTTATTATTCATCTGTGGCTCTCTTCCACAGCATGTTTTTGTCCTGTTTTCCTCCCATCACCTCCAACTGATCACAGCACATTGCCGCCCCTCCATGAACCTGATCGTTCTGTTAAAAGGGAGTTTTTCACTCTTAAGAGTTTGTGTAATTGTTGTGGTTTCTCTATATTATTGTAGGATCTCCACCTTACGATATTAAACATGTCGTTATAATTTGGTGAAATATAAATCTTACTGAATTTAATAGATAGGCAGATCAATACTTTATTGTTCCCACAAGGGAAATTGCTGTATTACAGACCATGATGAAGAATAAAAATAGTATTAATTTATCATCTACAATAAACAACAAGTCAGAAACAGCTTTAAAATAAAACATTGTATTAATATTCACCCAGAAACACCACATATCTGACACAACTGAATAAAATATTTACAGGAGTTACTCTGCTTGACATTTACTTTCAAATATATTTGCTTGCCGACCTTTAGACACTGCCCTGTAAACGTTTTATTTGAAGGGCTCGAGTGTTTTTGTTTTACAGCTGAAAACAGCGATAATCCTACTTTAATAACCACATTATTTCAACATGAATAAAAAAAACAGATTAAGGATAGATAACTAGTTCTTTTAAACTTTCTTATCAGTCACACACTTCTGAATTGTGTGTCATCAGCCTCTTTCATATCGCCTCTCCTTCAAAGACACCACAACTGAGCTGCAGCAGACTCTGGACACTTGCAGTCCAAAGACAAAGGAAATCAAATATGGCAGTCAACAAAAATAGTATCGAATGTTAACACACATCTTATAAGCTTTCAGTAAGTTGCAGGAATAAAAGAATCATATCCTATAATCATGTGTATATGCTTTGTATTTTTAAATACAGAGATAAAGTAACTAAGTGTATAAAGAACAACAAAGTCCTTTAGGAGGGATGGTTTTTATAACAAAGGTGACAGGCTCTGGTGTTCAAAGCACACAAACAGACGGACAGTAAGGAGATTTGAGCATTAAGGAGCAACTCGCATCACTGATATTACGTAACTGTTAAAACTGTCACGGTTTGCGGGGGCAAGCCGTGTGGAATATATATAGGACCAAAAGGCGGCAGCTCTGGTGCAGGTGAGTGTTTATTAACAACAAAATGCAAACAACAAAGGCGCTAGGAACATGAAACAGAAACCTAAACTGGGTAAACTAACAACACAAACCAGAACCGAAGATGCAGGGAGATCCGGAGAACTATACACGGAGAGACGCAGGGAGAACGAGGGGAAACAACACAGACGAACCAGCAACTACTATGACAGAAGACACAACTTAAATACACCCAGAGAACACAGGGGGATTACATACAGGTGGGGACACAGCTGGGAGTAATTAACATGACGAGACTAGGGAGGCAAACTGAAAACACTCACATAAGACACAGACCTTCACAATAAAACAGGAACTTACACATGAAGGACACAAACTAAGAAACGCGGACTAGATACAGGAACACACGGGCAGAACAGAGTAAACACTAACCAGAGGGAGAACAGAACCAAAATCGCGAAGAGAAAACACAAAATGCTGGGTCAAAAGGACCCAGGATCAGGACAGTACCCCCCCCCTCAAAGGCTGGCTCCAGACAGCCCAACAAGAAACAAAACAGCCAGAAAAAAAAAACAAAAAAAACAACCCGACCAGGGCGGGCGGCGGGGGCCCAGGAAGGAGGGCTCGAAGCAAAACAAAACCGGAGCACCAGAAGGCCAAAAGACAAAAACAAAAAACGAGCCCAAAACCAAAAGAAACGAAGCACACCAAAACACAGGAAAAAACAGAGTCCAAAACAGAAGAGTTCAGGGGGCCGACAGCACAGGAGTCCAAAACAGTTCGGGGGGGCCGGCCAGGGGGCCGACGGCACAGGAGTCCAAAACAGAAGAGTTCAGGGGGCCGGCCAGGGGGCCGACAGCACAAGAGTCCAAACAGTTCAGGGGGCCGGCCGCGCGGAAGGCAGCGGGGGCCACTCAGGCGAAGGCGATCCGGGCCAGGCAAAGCACAGGCTGAAGACACGGAGGCTGGGCCAGGCGAGGCTGATGAAGCTGGACCAGACGAGGCTGATGAAGCTGGACCAGACGAGGACGAAGACTCGGATGAAGCTGGACCAGATGAGGACGAAGACTCGGATGAAGCTGGACCAGATGAGGACGAAGACTCGGATGAAGCTGGACCAGACAACGACGAGGCGGCCGCAGGTGGCGGCTGGACAGGCTCCTCGGGCCCTCCAGCTGACGCGGCGTGAGGCTGAACGGGCCCCTCGGACCCTCCAGCGGAGACAGGAGGCTGAACGGGCCCCTCGGACCCCCCAGCGGAGACGGGAGGCTGAACGGGCCCCTCGGACCCCCCAGCGGAGACGGGAGGCTGAACGGGCCCCTCGGACCCTCCAGCCGACGAGGCATGAGGCTGGTGTGGTTCTCCGGAACCACCAGCTGACGAGGAAGGCTGCTGGACGGGCTCCTCGGGCCCCCCAGCTGAAACAGGAGACAAAGGCCAGAGCGGTCCCTCGGACCCTCCAGCGGAAACAGGAAACGAAGGCCGGAGCGGTCCCTCGGACCCTCCAGCAGAAACAGGACACGAAGGCCGGAGCGGTCCCTCGGGTGGCTGCTTAAACTCCAGGGGTCCAGAATCAGCTGAGGACTGGGACCTAGCCTCTGGGGAAGCCCTGGAGCGGCAAACTGTGCCAAAGGCGGCTGAACTACGAAAAGCACCTTGAGGTAAAACTATACTTTCTCCCTGCATGGAGTGAGTGTGTGAGACCACTATTACTGGAGCCAGAGTTACGGGTAGCGGGGGCACTGGAGCTACTGGGGCCTGCGCTACAGGCGGCACTGGAGCTACTGGGGGAGGCTGCGGGGCAGCTAACCGAGCTGAGGGAGGCTGCGGGGCAGCTAACCGAGCTGAGGGAGGCTGCGGGGCAGGTGACACTGGGAGCTGAGTTGCTGGAGACACAGGTGCCGCTGGTGTACTGGGGTGAAGGCAACGAGGATGCAGTCCCTCTCTTAAGGGAGGATGGAATGATTTAGTGATAAGGCTTGATGGGAACAGATGCTGATGCTGAGAATACCAGGCAGCGAGGGCTTCCAGGAGGGTAGCTGACTCTACCGTGCCTGGACCGCCCATGCCAAACAGTTCGACGCATATCCTGGCTCTCAGAGCTGTTATTAGTTGTTTTAATCTGTTAATGTCCAAAAAACCAGCTATGCAGAGGGTGGAAGACAAAAAGTTGTCAAAAAAGACCACCTGAAGGAGTCTCTTGGGGGTGTCCTCAGCGTGGATTACTTCCCGGCAGTAGTTCCACAACTGCGCGAGATACTGAGACCGTGAGTCCGCAGGATCCATTTGATGGTTGCGTCGTTCTGTCACGGTTTGCGGGGGCAAGCCGTGTGGAATATATATAGGACCAAAAGGCGGCAGCTCTGGTGCAGGTGAGTGTTTATTAACAACAAAATGCAAACAACAAAGGCGCTAGGAACATGAAACAGAAACCTAAACTGGGTAAACTAACAACACAAACCAGAACCGAAGATGCAGGGAGATCCGGAGAACTATACACGGAGAGACGCAGGGAGAACGAGGGGAAACAACACAGACGAACCAGCAACTACTATGACAGAAGACACAACTTAAATACACTCAGAGAACACAGGGGGATTACATACAGGTGGGGACACAGCTGGGAGTAATTAACATGACGAGACTAGGGAGGCAAACTGAAAACACTCACATAAGACACAGACCTTCACAATAAAACAGGAACTTACACATGCAAGGACACAAACTAAGAAACGCGGACTAGATACAGGAACACACGGGCAGAACAGAGTAAACACTAACCAGAGGGAGAACAGAACCAAAATCGCGAAGAGAAAACACAAAACGCTGGGTCAAAAGGACCCAGGATCATGACAAAAACAACACTGAAATGTGTTGACGATTCATTTGAATTAAAATGGGAGTGTTTTTCTGTACTGTACCTGAAAATATCTTGTTTATCTCAGACTCACACACACAGTTACTGGAACAACACTGATAGAAAACAAGTCCAACAGGTTAAAGACATGCAGAAAATATTTTTTTGGACGACTTGTGACCAAAGCAGTCATAATAAAACCTGCAGATTAGAAACTGAAAGTTTTGACTTTAATCGTTTAAAGTAAAACTAAAAGCTGCTGTAAAGCCAATTGTATTCAAAGTCTGCATTCAATATTTATTTTCATACATTTCAAACTTTTCTCTCCTCTAGTTATTTAATGTAGAAAAATATGATGTTAACATTCATAACAGCATGACATGCAGCTCCTGTTAAGAATGTCAATATTTTGTTTTCTCTCAATGACAAGAATAAATATTTTACTTGCTTTATTCACTCCTGTCATTTTCATTGTTAAAAAAAGGGGGAAGAGCAAAAAACGCTAACCTGTAATACTCAACAATTATTGGGCGATTGAGAGAAAGCCCTTCTTTAATAAACACCACTGAAGAGTTGCTGTGGATTACAACTGCTAGTAAATATGAACTTCTGTTTTTTAAATGTATATTCAGTAATAAAGATTTGGATTCACTCGTCTGCCAGAGCCAGTTATTAATAATGACTAATGATTAAATGCAGAGAGGTGTTTGAGAGAGATGAGTGTAGAAAAAGAAGAAGATTAGGCTACTGGAATAAGTGGCATAACTAAGGGAAGGTTCAGTGTCAGCTGATCCTAACTACGAGCTTCATCAAAAAGCAAAGTTTTAATCCTTATCCTAAAGGTAAAGTGGGTGTCTGACTCATACCTAATGGGCTCAAATTAACATGTATCTTAAAAAGAAATAAGAACTATAAGGAATACTGAAATGTGTTTAATTTTGGACTACTAACTTGTTTTAATGAATAGCTGAAGCAGTTTTACTTCTTGGTGCCTGCGGTGGAGGTGTGCTCCCTGGCCTGCTGCAGAGGAGGGGGGATAAGTTAGATCACACTGCTATCTTCTTGGCTTTTTCAGTGACAGAGCAGAAAGACGAGTGGGTGGCAGCAGCCTTGGAGTGACTGTTTCCAGCGTGCAAAGCACCAAAACAACAGAATCGGCTGCCATAGACAAACTGAGCAAACTGACAGCGGTGTGTGTGCGTGGGGTCCTTTCTTCTGTGCCTCTGCACTGATTTAAAATTCTGTTAGCAGGAAGTTTATGTTGAGCTCGGTGTGTTTGATTTGACTTCATATGTGAAAAAAACAATTACACACAAGTGAACAAACATTAAAATGACCAGAGACCGAAAGAAAACTCGCACACAGAAAATGAGCTGAGGGAGACACCTGGTGGACAGACACAGACATGACAGGAAGAAAGACTAAAGTGCAGAGTGGAGACAAACAGCTGGAAATACTTGTTGGAAAGGATTGTCATGCTTCAGAAAAACACACAGCACACACTCTAACAGTCCTTTATTTGCACTGAAGGAGACACGTGAAGAAACCAAATCACACAATAATGAAGTGAACACATTTATAGTCAGTGTTCAAGATGATGGATAGAAATGAAAATCATTTTAATGTATTTTTATGTCTGTGTCTTACAGCAGATACAGCATTTACATAAACTCACTGGCCTTTTTCTACTGAACACTCTTTACTGATGGATGATTCGTTGTAAAAAGTGGATCTACCAACATTTTATTTCTTTGTTATTGTGATTAAAATGTCAAACAAATATATTTTCCACTTTTTGTGTGACAGATGCAGGAATTTCTCTGTCCTGCATGTGGAGAAATCTGCTGTTAAATCAGAACATTAACAGGTTTCAGGTTGTATTCAAACACATATTACTGTGTATCATGTGTCAGCAGGCATGTGTTAACAGGGACTATGAAACACGTTATAAGATGGTCTCAGGCTAAAAATACTTTGCTTCGTTTAAAAGAATGTAGGCAAATCTTTTCACGGATATGCATTAAAACAACAACAAATATGTAAATGAGTAATATCCAAGCAAATAAATAAATAAAATAAGACTCTTTGTTAATTCAGGATTCATTTTTGACATATTGAATCCTGATAGTTTCTCAGCAGCTTCGTCATAATGTGTTTTTGTTATCATACAAATTGGACAAATTCAAAATATCCATAAAACCAAAATAATCTGCTGTAGTTTTTGATGCTGTACCAACACGTGTGATCATACTGTTGATGATTTAGCCTTCAGTTTAGAAGCATTAATAACAGCTGACTGTAGGAATATAATTATTTATGTTACTGCCTCTTTTGCTCTTCCTTATTTAATGATATACAGCAGGAGAATGCATGGAGGACCTGTGATAAATACTGTATCAATAACAAGCATGAACCTGTTTACGCTTTCTCTTTGGAATATGAATGAAGTTATGAACGAGGGAGAAAAAACGTCACGTGACTGCAGGCCAACAAATCACAGCAGAGCAACAAAGTAAAAGGAGGAGTGTCCATGCGAGAATAGTCACGTGCACAGATATGGCTGCTGAACTCCGGGGAGAGAGAAACTTAAGTATCGATCCCATCACGTCAGTGTAGATCAGTCTGTATAGATGCTTGTATCGATCCGCTCAGCCTGAGTTGAAGCAGCGATGAGTTCAGCTCAGTATCTGAGAGAGTTCATCAAGGAGAGACTAACTGCTGTTTGTGAAGAAATCTTCTCAGAGGTTCAAAAAACCATCGTCCAGTATGAGGAGGAGATCAACCGTCAGCACAGACTGCTGGATATCAGCCGGAAACCCGACAGAAACTCACACATCATAGGTATGGACATGTTTTTAACTCTGTGCTGTTCAAGCTCAGATTCTTCAGCGTGACTGACTTTACTAGAAGAAGTTAAACTGGGTATTTATCAGTGCTGTGGGTCAGTGTCCAGTGATGGTCCATGGTCACTGCTAGGTTAGCTCCTGGTAGCAGCAGAGTAAGCCAATGTAGACAGCAGCATCTCTGAGCAGACCAGGGACGGATCTAAAGAAATTTTCTTCGGGTGGCAAAATCAAAGCCTTTTCTTTTCAAACACATATGCAGGTGGTACAATGATTAAAATGCAGTAAGTATACACTTTTTTCATATAAATATAGTCTATAACTTAATCATTGTCTGTAGCCTACATACTTAAAAACTTTAGTTACATAAAAAATGTGAGTTTTGATTCCTACTGTATAGTCTGTATAATAAATAAATATGTAGCCCAATAAGTATAAAATCCAGAAAGCTACACAACATAGGGCGGTTCATTTACACACACAAGTCTAACTTAAGTTTCACACTGTTTTCGTTAGAAAAGATTCAAATTGTTACATGTTAAATTTACACAAAATGTCATAAATCTGCACTGTCATGAACAAAAATGTAAACCTAATTTTTCATGATTTGTTGGGTTAACCCTCTGAGGTCCAAAATATAACCGGACATTTTTGACACCTTTTGATTTTACATTTGTATTTCACCCTCAGACTGTTTCATTTTATTTTTTTCCCCTTTGCCTTGTTTGGTATCATTCTTTTCAGCTCAACCTCGCATATCTGAATTTAATTGTTTTTTCATTGACATCATTCATTGATCTGAAATCACACAAAAAACAAAATCCCACCAGTATTATTTTACTGTTAAAAAAAACAACACAGACATGTTGAGTAAATTATTTTTATAACTTGAAATGCAAATATAAATTGTACATTTTGAAGACTTATGCACACATTTTGTAAACATGTCTGAATCTAAACTAGTTTATCTTTCCACAAAACCAGATTATAATAAATACTTAAACAAAGTGCTCTAATGTTTATTCTGCACTAAAATTTGGAGAAGCTTAAAGAAAAAAATGTTTTTTTAAAGAATACTCATTTTGTTGCATTTATTTATTTTTTAAACTTTATTTTCTCCAACAGGATTCCACAGTTCATCAGGTGTCAGTGTTTTAGGTCCTATTGATATTGTTAGACAGACCATCTAACATGATAGACCTTATCACATGACCTGGTGATGAAGCTCTACAGTGAACATGAAAAATATAACGCCAAAGTGCAACATTGTTTCTGCAAAAATGACAAGATGCTAAAAGAATGTTAACAGAAAACTATTAATTTTATACATTTACAAATGAATATATCTCACTGCTCAGTGGTGCCTTTATTTTTAATGACAGTTGCACATTTGAACTCTTACACTTTAAACTATTTCAAAACTGGAAAACATTCATGCGTTTTTTGCATCATCACCTGTGAATTCCACCTCATTGCCTGAGAGTGCCTCTATGACCCGCCTCAGCTGATGAAAACATCCTGCATTCATATACTTAATTTAACATGATCAATACCACACTGTGGCGCCGGTCAGGCTACAATCTGAGCTCACTGTCTCTCCAATTGATCACGATTTATTCAGGCTTTGATTCATGCTTTTATAAAATAGTGTTGCGTGTGTTCTTGTATCATCACATTAGTTACCTTGTTCTGTTTTTTTTTCTTTGTTCCTCAAGACCTCCCACAAAATCATGACTGTGAGGAAGAGGAGGGTCTGGATGAGCAGCAGGTCTGTAACCAGGAGATGGACTCCAGTCTGGACCAGGAGGACCCAGAGCCTCCACAGATTAAAGAGGAACAGGAGGAGCTCTGCAGCAGTCAGGAGGGAGAGCAGCTTGGACTGAAGCAGGAGGCTGAAGGCATTATCGTCTGGACTGGGGAAGAGCAGCGGAGAGAGATGGAGACCATCTGGAAACCTGTGATAAAGTTACACAAAATAGGTATGTAAGACTCTGATGTCCTAATAAAAATGAAGGTCACCCATGTAGGTGATGAGTAAAAATAACATTGTAAAAAAAAAGAAAGATAAATGGCCTGCATTTGTATAGCGCTTTACTCAGTCCCTAAGGACCCGAAAGCGCTTTACACTACATTCAGTCATCCACCCATTCACACACACATTCACACACTGGTGATGGCAAGCTACATTGTAGCCACAGCCGCCCTGGGGCGCACTGACAGAGGCGAGGCTCCCAGACACTGGCGCCACCGGGCCCTCTGACCACCACCAGTAACATTGTAATAACATTGTAAAAATAACAGTGTTACTAAAAATAACATTGAGCAGAGTGCGACCAACTGTTCGGGTAACAAAAAAAAAAAAAACTCTGTAACTCTCCGTGTGGTCAACAACAGACACACATTATGCCCGTGTCGTGGACTAAACCAATCAGAGATAGTCAGGGGCGGGACCTCTCTGATTGGCCGTGGTCCAATTGAAAGTGCAGTTGGAAGAGGGAGGTCAGTAGCTAGAATAAAGCGATATCAATTCATTAAATCCTAAATCGACTTTTAAATATAACTGTGTTTTGCCAGAAACGCCAGATTCTCAGATTAAAGCTCACAAAACCATTTCAACAACAACCAAACAGCAAATGAGAGCAGGTACACGAATTCCACACAAAGACGTAAACACAGAACGGACCGACGCATTAGAATCAACTTTGTCTTTCTCGGCTTTCTCACCCGACGGCCCGTAGACGGACACGCTGTCGGAGCTCTGTGTTCACGTCTTTTTGCGCTGATTCTGAGCTTCAGGTTTTGTCTCTCTCCAACTAAAATTCACAGAGCCAGCAGCAAAAGAAGCAGCAAACTGCGCTTCACATTTGGTCAATGTC
Source organism: Copadichromis virginalis (assembly GCF_057382275.1). Taxonomy (NCBI): domain Eukaryota; kingdom Metazoa; phylum Chordata; class Actinopteri; order Cichliformes; family Cichlidae; genus Copadichromis; species Copadichromis virginalis. The sequence goes on from NC_140620.1 coordinate 27,827,764, forward strand.
GTCATGAATTCCCTTTGAGTTTTGCTGTTTTGCTTCCACCACGATAAAAATCACACTTCATGCACAGCTAGCTCTCTCTCTCTCTCTCTGTACTTCAAGAACAGTTTCCCGTCTCAAATCTGTTTTCTGCATTATTCATTCGCTTATTACCCACCAGTCTACCGTTGATTACAGCGCTGTCGGCCGCTGTCTTTTTCTTTTTTTTTATTTACTTAAATGACCTCGGAAAAGAAAGCCTAATTTCTGCTGTTTAATACTGAAGAAAAACTTTTTAAAATTATGCAAAATTACAGAATATTTTTAAGGTTATAAAAAGCCAGGCCAGAAAAATCTCCTTCATGTTTTTCTGTGTTTTATTCTCAGTTACTTTGACACAAAAGCATCTGCTGTGATGTTCACAATTCTGATGAAGTCTCACATACATCAGTACTGATAAATGATCAGAATTATAATATTTCTGACTGTCTGAGACTAAATTGAATCAAATCAGGACTTTGAGAACCTGAATCGAATGGATTATAGAAATCAGTGATGATACGCAGCCCTAGTGAGCAGCCTTGGCCTAACAGAAGTGGATGTAGCTGTGGGTAATAAGAAAAGATGAAAAGAACTATTGATAACTTTTTTTGTTAAGTTAAGGCCTGATCCATCTGAAGTTCATAGCCAGCTGTGACATGGTGCCATCTGTCTTTGAACGCTGAAAAAGCACAGTGTATCCAGAAAACACATTATATGCTGCAAAAAATGCACTGCCCAAGTGTCCACTCTCCCCATTGCCTTTCAGCAACAGACAGCAACAAACAGGTCGTCAGAGGAGGCCAAGATGATGATTAAGTTTAACATTTTCTACAATATTGACAAAGCACTTTAAGCATAAGATTGTTAGTTAATAATTTAGAAATGAATATTGTCTGTATGGACTGCAACTCCCCCCCCAAAAAAAGTGCACATGTAAAACTGCGGTGTTAAGTGATGCGGTTGAAACATTTTAGTCCGCCTAACTTTTGTGCTGGTGCAACGATGGCAAAAAGTTAGTCTAGAGCCCTGTCAGTAAATGTATTTTTATCATTTTGTTCCTTTGTGCTTTCAGACCTCCAACAGCAGGATCTCTCTGAAAAGGACGGTGTTCTCACAGACCAGCAGGTCTGTAACCAGGAGAGGAACTCCAGTCTGGACCAGGAGGACCCAGAGCCTCCACACATTAAAGAGGAACAGGAGGAACTGTGCAGCAGTCAGGAGGGAGAGCAGCTTGGACTGAAGCAGGAGGCTGATACTTTCATGGTGACTCGATCTTATGAGGAAAGTGACCACAGTGAGCAGCTTCTTTCTCACAGCTCTCCTGAAGGAGAGAGCCGAGATCATGAAGAAAATGGGCACGTGGAGTCAGGATCTACTAGAAATACAGAGCTGAAGAAGAGACGTCACAGAAAGAGAAGTCATAGACAGAGACTAGACAACACTGCTGTGTCAGAGAGTCAAAGTAAACCTGTCTCAAGGAAAAAGTCTCTAGAATGTGACATCTGTGGAAAAACCTTTCGGCATAAATTTGTGCTGACTATACATCTGAGAGTTCACACAGGCGAGAAACCGTACACTTGTAACATCTGTGGAAAAAGATTTTCTCACTCATCAGCATTAAAAAGACACAAGAGAATTCACACTGGTGAGAAGCCATATTCCTGTAGCACCTGTGGAAAAAAATTTATTCAGAAATCAATTTTGGACTGTCATGAAAGAAGTCACACAGGTGAGAAACCATATCCTTGTAGCACGTGTGGAAAAAGATTTTCTGATTTATCAGCAATTAAAAAACACAGGAGAATGCACACAGGTGAGAAACCATATTCATGTGGGATCTGTGGAAAAAGATGTAGTCAGAAAGCAGCATTGGAATCTCATGTAAGAACTCACACAGGCGAGAAGCCGTATTCTTGTAGCACCTGTGGGAAAAGATTCACTCGAAAATCACTTTTGAACTGTCATACAAGAACTCACAAAGATGAGAAGCTGCATTCTCGTAGCACCTGTGAGTCATAGCAGTGTGTTGGTGGTAGTGCTTACACTGTCAAGTCACTGCAACAACTGATTGGAGATGATTCATATTCAAGACAGTATTTTCTGCTATTTTAGGTCCTTTACAATTTAAAGCGTCTTGAGAGAACTGTCATTGTGATTTTGTGCTTTATAAGTAAAACTGAATAAAATTGGATTGTCTAGAGGAGTGAAGAACTCTCATCATTCTTTGTTCAGTTTATTACCTTATTCTTATAATTGCATATCCTATTAGAGTGATTAGAACATGCTGTAGGTATTACAGGTACTGCGCTGCAGTGGTTTGTAACATATCTATCTAATAGACTCCAATTTCTTCACGGAAATGGAGAGTCCTCTTCACATGCTGAGCTTAATTATGGAGTTCCACAGGGTTCAGTGCTAGGACTAGGGCTGCTCGATTATGGCAAAAATGATAATCACGATTATTTTCACTGAAATTGAGATCACGATATTTATTTAACCCTTTAAGACCTACTATAGAACAAAGTCCACCAGAGCTTATATTATTTTTTTACATGCTGTAGTGCCATTTGTGGGAGCATTTCAAGTTGCTATACATCAATACAACTGTTATAGCCCATGTTTTAATAATAAGTATGCATTAAGTCCATAGTAATTACATAAATTGCAAAAAAGTGCAATAAACTACAAAAAAAATTGAAAATCGCTTTTGTTTTGTTTACATATATTTCTACTTGGAGAAATTTAAGAGGCTTATCCCTCAAAACTTTAAATACAATAAAGTTGCAAAAAATAGTTTCCCACCACAGGAAATTTATTTTGAGTGTCTTCATAGTTTTATTTTGGAGATACAGCAATTTTTATATACTGCAGGAAAAACAAAAAACAATCCTATGATGCAAATTTGCAAAGAAAACAGCATGTGCATCATTTCACTGTGGGAAGTGTTACGAACAGCTGATAGGAACGGCAAAGCGTGTTTCTGGAATATTATGTTTTTGTTCCTGCAAGCGCTTTTTATGCAATTTTTGCAAAGCTATATGTGGAACGAAACCGTGACCGAGGACAAGCTGGTGGCATCAGATGTAAGTACAACTCCTCCGGTTTCATATGCAAAACAAATTATTGCGCTAGCTTACACGGTTCAGATTCTACAGGGATTTAAAAATAGTTACGCAAAATGGAGCGTGCTGCTCTGACCGGCTTTAAAGGGTTAACAATGACTTTAAAAAAATAATATAAAATAGTGTGCAACACCACTGAAGTTTTTTTTTTTTAAACTCTCTTTTCAACCAACGGCAGTCACTCTCCAAATAACTTCTGCTTAGCTTTCCGAGCTTCCCTCGGGTCCTCTTAATCAGCGGTCTCCAACCTTTTTTGCGCCACGGACTGGTTTATGCCCGACAATATTTTCACGGACCGGCCTTTAAGGTGTCGCGGATAAATGAGGGAGGGGCTAATAATCGGCTCAGTCATTTTTAATGATCGTTGAAAGCCCAGATCGTAATTGTGATTAAAATTCGATTAATTGAGCAGCCCTAGCTAGGACCAATTCTGTTTACATTAAACATGCTTCCCTTATACATTTTTACTGCTATGCTGATGACACCCAGCTCTATCTATCCATGAAGCCAGATAACACACACCAATTAGTTAGTTAAACTGCAGGAATGTCTTAAAAAGACATAAATACCTGGACCTCTAATTTTCAGAGTGATGCTAAAAAACTAGTTCATGCATTTATTACTTCTAGGCTGGACTACGTTAATTCATTATTATTAGGAAGTTCTAAAACCTCCCTGAAAAGCCTTCATTAATCCAAAATTCTGCAGCAAGACAGAGCCTTCAGTTTTCAGGCCCCTCTTCTGTGGAACCGGCTTCCAGTTTGGATTCAGGAGACAGACACTATTTCTACTTTTAGGCTTAAAACCTTCCTTTTGTTCTAAAGCATATAGTTAGGGCTGGACCAGGTGACCCTGAATCCTCCCTCAGTTATGCTGAAATAGGTGTAGGCTGCTGGGGGATTCTCATGATGCACTGAGTGTTTCTTCTTCAATCACCTTTCTCAGTCACTATGTGTTAATAGACCTCTCTGCACTAAATCATACCCGTTATTAATCTCTGTCTCTCTTCCACAGCATGTCTTTATCCTGTTTTCTTTCTCTTCCTGTTAAAAGGGATTTTTTCCTTCCCACTGTCACCAAAGTGCTTGCTCATAGGGGGTCATTGATCTGCATGTATTATTGTAGGAATACATGCAGTATAAAGCGCCTTGAGGCAACTGTTGTGATTTGGCACTGTTTAAAAAAAATGAATTTAATTAAATGTATTTTGAGGGTTTCTTACCTAATATATGAAAACAGCATAACATAGTATTGTTGAGTTTTTCACAGATTTCTGTCTTTATTCCTGATGATGGATCCAGTGGTGGTAGGGGGTCCTTGTAAACTTGCAATGAAAAGTTTTGTTTTAATGTTCTTTTTCTAAGTAAATTGTGTTTTAATTAAATTACCTGAATAAATCTGCTTCATGACTGAACTAACAAAAACAATTAAGTTCTCTAATACAACTTTTACATTCACCCTCCATTTGGGCCAATTTACTCTTTGTAGGTTTAAAATTTTTTTGTGGAAACAGCAAAAGTTTCTACAGAACAAACGTCTTGTTCTTGCCAGACAAGAAAGTTGAAGCAGGTAGGGCCCTAACCCTATGTGGAAATAGCTCGGAGATAGTTAAGATTTTCCTCTTTGAAAAAACACTTTGACTCTGGATTAATGTGCCATGAGCACATCTGGAATATACAGGGTGGGCCATTTATATGGATACACCGTAATAACATGGGGATGGTTGGTGATATTAAAGTCCTGTTTGTGGCACATTAGTATATGTGAGGGGGCAAACTCCTCAAGATGGGTGGTGACCATGGTGGCCATTTAGAAGTCGGCCATCTTGGATACAACTTTTGTTTTTTCAATAGGAAGAGGGCCATGTGACACATCAAACTTATTGGTAATGTCACAAGAAAAACAATGGTGTGCTTGGTTTCAACATAACTTTATTCTTTCATGAGTTATTTACAAGTTTCTCTTTGGTCACAGCCATTGACATGTCAAAGAGGTTAACATGTGAGGAGCGGATCGAAATTGTGTTGATATCTGGTGAACGCAGTAACCGGGTCATTGCAGCAGGTTTCAATGCAAGACACCCTACGAGACCACCCATCTCCCATGCTACAGTTAGCAAACTGTTTGCTAAGTTTCGTGAAACTGGTTCAGTGTTGGATTTGCCAAAATGTGGACGCAAGAAAACTGTCACTAATGAAGAAACATCAGTGGCTGTCCTAGCTTCATTCAGCAAGAGCCCACAGCGTAGCACTCGCCGCATGTCACTGGAGAGTGGCATTGGTCGAACATCCCTTTGGCGGATATTAGCTACTCACAAATGGCACCCTTACAAACTCCAGCTACTGCAGCATCTCAACGAGGACGACCCAGATCGGCACACAGAATTTGCAGAATGGGCAAAACAAAGATTGGAACAGGACCCTCAGTTCACGCAGAAGATTTTGTTCAGAGATGAGGCAAACTTTTATGTGAACGGTGAAGTTAACAAACAAAACCACCGCTATTGGCCTGACACTAACCCACATTGGATGGATCCCTCCAAGACTGTTGGAACAACAAAAGTGATGGTTTGGTGTGGTATATGGGATACAATGATAGTGGGTCCATTCTTCATCAATGGAAACCACAAGGCCACTGTATATTTGAAATTGCTACATGATGATGTGTTTCCCTCTTTATGCACTGAAGCTGGCACGTTCCCTGAGTTTTTCCAGCAAGATGGTGCACCACCTCATTATGGGTGCCAGGTCCGAGCATTCCTAGATGAACAGTTTCCTGGAAAGTGGATTGGTCGTCATGGGCCAGTTGAATGGCCCCCAAGGTCTCACAATCTGACCCCCTTAGACTTTTATCTTATAGCTGTTATCTCTGCACAGTGGATGAACATAAAGGCCATGAAACAGTCCCAGCTGCAGCAGAAAGGACTGAGAAGCAGAAGGAGCTCGAGGTGAGACGACTAAACATCCAGCAGAAAATCCAGGAGCGAGAGAAAGATGTGAAGCTGCTTCAACAGGAGGTGGAGGCCATCAATGGCTCTGCTGATAAAGCAGTGGAGGACAGTGAGAAGATGTTCACTGAGCTGATCCGTCTCATCCAGAAAAGAAGCTCTGATGTGAAGCAGCAGGTCAGATCCCAGCAGGAAACTGAAGTGAGTCGAGTCAAAGAGCTTCAGGAGAAGCTGGAGCAGGAGATCGCTGAGCTGAAGAGGAAAGACGGCGAGCTGGAGCAGCTCTCACACACAGAGGATCACAACCAGTTTCTACACAACTACCCCTCACTGTCAGCACTCAGTGAGTCTACACACTCATCCAGCATCAATATTCGTCCTCTGAGCTACTTTGAGGATGTGACAGCAGCTGTGTCAGAGACCAGAGATAAACTACAGGACATTCTGAGAGAGGAATGGACAAACATCTCACTGACAGTCACTGAAGTGGATGTTTTACTGTCACCAGCAGAGCCAAAGACCAGAGCTGGATTCTTAAAACATTCACATGAAATCACACTGGATCCAAACACAGCAAATATGCATCTGTTATTATCTGAGGGGAACAGAAAAGTAACACAGTTGAAAGAACAACAATGTTATTCTGATCATCCAGACAGATTCACCTTTTATGATCAGGTAGAGTGGAGAGGAGCGCTAGAGGAATAGAAGTAGCAGTCTCATACAAGAATATCAAAAGAGCAGTATAAATGAATGTGTATTTGGATACAATGACAAATCTTGGGCATTACTTTGTGAAAACAAAAGTTATTCATTCTATCACAAAAAAATCCAAACTGTCCTCTCAGGTCCTCGGTCCTCCAGAGTAGGAGTGTACCTGGATCACAGAGCAGGTATTCTGTCTTTCTACAGCGTCTCTGAAACCATGACTCTCCTCCACAGAGTCCAGACCACATTCACTCAGCCGCTCTATGCTGGACTTTGTCTTTATTTCTCTGCTGGAGCTACTGCAGAGTTGATTAAAGTCAAATAGACAGAGAAGACAGGTTCTTGTGGAAGATTGTTGGTTTTCTTGATAACATATGACCCTAAACGGTACATCTTAGAGGTCTGAACTTTTGAAAAGTATCAATAATTTGAGTCGTTATTTTTTATAATACAATTGATATCAAAAACAGCCAAAAATACTGAGGAAGTGTGGTGAATAGGGAAAAGATAAAAACATGTTAAAACAATATTGTGATTATTGCACTTAGAATAGAATAGAATAGAATAGATAGAATAGATAGAACTTTATTAATCCCTCGGGTGGGTTCCTCTGGGAAATTCGATTTCCAAAAAAGCACAGCACCGACAGAAGTTACAGAGTTATACACACACACATATATATAAATACAGAGACAATATAAATAAAATATACGAAGGGGATAAATAGAATAAATAGGAATAAAAATAAAAATACAAGTGAATTGCACATTTCAAGTATTGAGTCTATTGCACCGTTGACTATTTACAAAAGTATTGCACAAAAGGTATTGTTGGTAAAAAAGAAAAAATTCAAAATGTACTAATTCATCGTGAAAAGATAAAAAGTTCTATATTCAAATAATCTCTACTATAAAAAATCTAAAATACAATTCAAAAAGTAAATAAGGTTTTAATAAGCTAATAAAAAGTTTTCAAGTTTGGAACACTTTCAAACAAATCCACACACATTTCACAGATCTGAAGTGGAAATAATCAAGACACGTATTTTTAAATGTACCTGAACATGGTCATTTTTCAGTCTGAGATAAATCATTTTTGTATGTGTATCAAAAGCCTCAAAAAGAGATAATCAACATTTCTGCATTCATCATGTTTTCCCACTGTCACAGAAGAGGACATCTGATGGGGTTGAGGTGGAAACATCTGGTGACACAAATCTGAAGGCTAGATCAACCCATTTAACCACTTTTTGCCTCTGACGTTTATGATCTTCAAAGTAAACGCAATGTCTTTGAGGTCTAATCTTTAAAAATGTCACAAGAATTTGAATCCTTGAGCTGTTACAAATTTTTAAATGTCCACTGCAAATGAGTCATGCCGGATGTGCTGCAATGAAGCTTAATAATAATATTCTTTTTGAAAACTGCAATCATGAATATATATATATATATATATATATATATATATATATACAGTGGGGCAAAAAAGTATTTAGTCAGCCACCGATTGTGCAAGTTCCCCCACTTAAAATGATGACAGAGGTCAGTAATTTGCACCAGAGGTACACTTCAACTGTGAGAGACAGAATGTGAAAAAAAAATCCATGAATCCACATGGTAGGATTTGTAAAGAATTTATTCGTAAATTAAGGTGGAAAATAAGTATTTGGTCACCTCAAACAAGGAAAATCTCTGGCTCTCACAGACCTGTAACGTCTTCTGTAAGAAGCTTTTCTGTCCCCCACTCGTTACCTGTATGAATGGCACCTGTTTGAACTCATCATCTGTATAAAAGACACCTGTCCACAGCCTCAAACAGTCAGACTCCAAACACCGCCATGGCCAAGACCAAAGAGCTTTCGAAGGACACCAGGAAAAGTATTGTAGACCTGCACCAGACTGGGAAGAGTGAATCTACAATAGGCAAGCAGCTTGGTGTGAAAAAAAATCAACTGTGGGAGCAATCATCAGAAAATGGAAGACATACAAGACCACTGATAATCTCCCTCGATCTGGGGCTCCACGCAAGATCTCATCCTGTGGGGTCAAAATGATCATGAGAACGGTGAGCAAAGATCCCAGAACCACACGGGGGGACCTGGTGAATGACCTGCAGAGAGCTGGGACCAAAGTAACAAAGGTCACCATCAGTAACACACTACAACGGCAGGGAATCAAAACCCGCAGTGCCAGACGTGTTCCGCTGCTGAAGCCAGTGCATGTCCAGGCCCGTCTGAAGTTTGCCAGAGAGCACATGGATGATACAGCAGAGGATTGGGAGAATGTCATGTGGTCAGATGAAACCAAAGTAGAACTTTTTGGTATAAACTCAACTCGTCGTGTTTGGAGGAAGAAGAATACTGAGTTGCATCCCAAGAACACCATACCTACTGTGAAGCATGGGGGTGGAAACATCATGCTATGGGGCTGTTTTTCTGCCAAGGGGACAGGACGACTGATCTGTTAAGGACAGAATGAATGGGGCCATGTATCGTGAGATTTTGAGCCAAAACCTCCTTCCATCAGTGAGAACTTTGAAGATGAAACGAGGCTGGGTCTTCCAACATGACAATGATCCAAAACACACCGCCCGGGCAACAAAGGAGTGGCTCCGTAAGAAGCATTTGAAAGTCCTGGAGTGGCCTAGCCAGTCTCCAGACCTCAACCCCATAGAAAATCTGTGGCGGGAGTTGAAAGTCCGTGTTGCTCGGCGACAGCCCCAAAACATCACTGCTCTCGAGAAGGTCTGCATGGAGGAATGGGCCAAAATACCAGCTACTGTGTGTGCAAACCTGGTAAAGACCTATAGTAAACGTTTGACCTCTGTTATTGCCAACAAAGGTTATGTTACAAAGTATTGAGTTGTATTTTTGTTATTGACCAAATACTTATTTCCCACCCTGATTTACGAATAAATTCTTTACAAATCCTACCATGTGAATTCATGGATTTTTTTTTTCACATTCTGTCTCTCACAGTTGAAGTGTACCTCTGGTGCAAATTACTGACCTCTGTCATCATTTTAAGTGGGGGAACTTGCACAATCGGTGGCTGACTAAATACTTTTTTGCCCCACTGTGTGTATGTGTGTGTGTGTGTGTGTGTGTGTGTGTGTATATATATGTGTATATATATATATACATACATACATACATACATACATACATACATACATACATCATCACATTTTATCGTGCTATGTTGAATGGAAACAGTGTTTCACAAAGCCTCGCTTTACCCTTCGCTACATTTATATTAACTAGATAACTGAGTGACATGGAATCCCTTACTTAATAATTCACTTCCGAAATAGACATTTGAAGGATGCAGACACAACTCACGAGCCGCCGTTGTTGATAAATAAATAATAATAATGGACATGGTGCATAGGTTTAAAGTCGGAAATCCCGAGTTCTCTGTCGGAAATGTGTTGTGGAGGGCCCCTTACATCGGATTTCACACTTGGAAAGTCAGAGTAGACCAACATAAACGATTTAACAATCCAAGAAGGCGGGACTGAATGTGAACAAAATTAGAACTGTAAACTTTCAATCTGCTCTGCAACTCGTTCAATTAGTCATACGCAGAGAAGTGAACAGGCTCTATCACTGAATGTGTTTTTAAGCACAACAAATAAGTATCAGGTCTTACTGCTATCGACACTGGAATGGCTCTACCTTGCTAAACTGATTCTGTTTTATCTGAATGCTCTCACTCAGGAGTGACGTAACTCCCGAGATCCGAGGCATCTGGAACGCGGCATTACCATTCAACAAATCGGCGTGGCTCCCTGAGTCACGTGACGCACGAGCGCAAACTCACGGCGGACCTGGGTGGAGCGAGAAGTACGTCCGCAACATGGCCGCTGTTTGATAAAGCTGATTGAACTTAGAGGAAAAACACAAACTAAAGTACTGATCTTATGACGTTAATATCCATCTGATACCGGTGTCGATGCTTGTATCGATCCGCTCAGCCTCAGCGGAAGCAGCGATGAGTTCAGCTCAGTATCTGAGAGAGTTCATCAGGGAGAGACTAACTGCTGTTTGTGAAGAAATCTTCTCAGAGGTTCAAAAAACCATCGTCCAGTATGAGGAGGAGATCAACCGTCAGCACAGACTGCTGGATATCAGCCGGAAACCCGACAGAAACTCACACATCATAGGTATGGACATGTTTTTAACTCTGTGCTGTTCAAGCTCAGATTCTTCGGTATTTAGTTGATTGGTGATAAATCTGAAAGTTTATCAGCTTCTCCAGGATTTCTCTAAGCTGATGTTAGCTGAGAGCAGGAAGCTGTTACTTTGGTGATGAATTCAGAGGAGCAAACGGTGATAGTTGAGGAAGAGCACACACACTCTTAATGAGACAGTGTGAAAACTGTCTGCTGACTAACATTGATGAAGATGAGCGTCCACACCAACTGTTTATTCCATTTATTTTTTTATGACAGCCTCAAAGTGAACACACACAGTGACAGACTCTCCAAAGTATCAGAACAAAATCTGTCCATGTTACAAATACTTCTATAAATAATGTCTTTACATCTGCAGCAAAAGCAAGAAAACAATCACTGAAGCAAAGTATGATGTCTAAATGTGTCTCCTAAGTGAAAACAAGTGCTCAGGGTCCGATTGAAGATACAGTGGCTTTACTAGAAGATGTTAAACTGGGTATTTATCAGTGCTGTGGTTCAGTGTCCAGTGATGGACTATGTTGGACTGGTGCATGTTCATGGTCACCGTTGTGAATTAAAACCTCTTCTTGTTGAATCAAGCTTGATATCATATTGACTAGAAACCACAAGACTATATATTTTTTCAATATTTACACATTTTATTTAATCTGATTGACACATAACTGTGACACCAGTGATGGTGTGATCTGAGCTCACAGGGCTCTAGAGTGCGAGCAATGTGGTCGCAAATGCGACCAAATTTTTCAGTGGTGCGATCACTTAAAGCCTAATTTTTGCTGTTCAATACTGAAGAAATTTAAACTTCTTAAAATTATGCAAAATTACAGAATATTTTTAAGGTTATCTGCTATAAAAAGCCAGGCCAGAAAAATCTCCTTCATGTTTTTCTGTGTTTTATTCTCAGTTACTTTGACACAAAAGCATCTGCTGTGATGTTCACAATTCTGATGAAGTCTCACATGTATCAGTACTGATAAATGATCAGAATTATAATATTTCTGACTGTCTGAGGCTAAATTGAATCAAATCAGGACTTTGAGAACCTGAATCAAATGGATCATAAAAATCAGTGATAATACGCAGCCCTAGTGAGGCCCGAAAGAAGGGGATGTAGCTGTGGGTAATAAGAAAAGATGAAAAGAACTATTGATAACTTTTTTGTTAAGTTAAGGCCTGATCCATCTGAAGTTCATAGCCAGCTCTGACATGGTGCCATCTATCTTTGAATGCTGAAAAAACACAGTGTATCCAGAAAACACATTATATGCTGCAAAAAATGCACTGCCCAAGTGTCCACTCTCCCCACTGCCGTTCAGCAGCAGACAGCAACAACCAGGTCGTCAGAGGAGGCCAAGATGATGATTAAGTTTAACATTTTCTACAATATTGACAAAGCACTTTAAGTACAAGATTGTTAGTTAATCATTTAGAAATGAATATTGTCTGTATGGACTGCAACTTCCCCCCCCAAAAAGTGCACATGTAAAACTGCGGTGTTAAGTGGTTGAAATATTTGAGTGCGCCTAACTTTTGTGCCAGTGCGCCTAAGTTTTTAAAGATGCACTGCTGCGCCGATGGCAAAAAGTTAGTCTAGAGCCCTGGCTCACTGTCTCTGTAAAAATGTGTGTTTAAATTATCACTATTTATTCAGGCTTTGACACACATTTGTAAAATATTTGTGAAAACTCATCACAGTTGTGACCTTGACTCTGTACTTCTTTGTTGCTTAAGACTTCCCACGACAACGTGACTGCAATGAAGAGGAGGGGAGGAACTCCAGTCTGGACCAGGAGGACCCAGAGCCTCCACAGATTAAAGAGGAACAGGAGGAGCTCTGCAGCAGTCAGGAGGGAGAGCAGCTTGGACTGAAGCAAGATGAAGGCATTATCGTCTGGTCCAGGGAAGAGCAGATTAGACTGCTGGGGACCATCTGCAAACCTGAGATAAAGTTACACAGAATAGGTATGTAAAACTGATTGTCGTAATAACAATGAATATGAGTCATGTAGGATCCTAATTGGAGTTTAAAGTTACATTTATTTTTAGAGGCACAGGAAGAATTGAAGGTCCAACTGTAATAAGCAGCATGAATGCATCTCTTTCTGTTAAGGGAAATTTATTTGTTTAGCACATTTTAAACAGATGCCCCTGGTGTCTCTGCTGGAATTACCAACTGTGAACTCTATGGCTACGTTCACACTGCAGGCGAAAGCACATCAAATCCGACTTTTCTGACCCTCTGCGACCCATATCCAATCATATTTTCAAATCCGATCTGGGTAGGGTTGCAAAGGGGCGGAAAATTTCCGGTAAATTTCTGAAAAGTTTCCGGTAAATTTCCATGGTAAGTTAAGCTTGGGAATTTTGGAAATATTCCATATTGGAAACTGTCCATGGAAATAATGGGAATTATGGAAATTAATGGGAATTTAGGAGAACTAACTGGGAATATATTATTTCCAAGCATAAATATAAACAGAAATCATAAGAAAACCTCCATGCAAAATGTTTTCAACAGATATTTAAACAGATTTATTTGTAAGTACAGTAGAATAGAACACGTTTCAATAACTTGTTTCATGGATGAATAAAAACAGAAATGTTGAGTTCAATATTACCATCCCCTAACCCCGCTCATTCAAAAATGCCCCCTGTCCAAACATCTCCACAAAGTCCCATTCAAAAGGTTAAATGAAAAATGCCACTTATCCTCCAAAACGTCCCATTAAACATGCAAATCTTCCTTCAAGCAATTCTCTTTGCTCATTTTTGCTCAGTCAATAGACTCTTCCTGGACCTCATCATCATCCAACAACATGTCCACTTCCTCAGCATCCAACTCTGAGTCTTCCTCTTCAGTGTCACTTTCCAGCCTTGTTGAGGATGGCTCTGTGTCAGGCTCAAAGAGCCGTAGGTTTGCCCGAATGCCAACCAGCTTTTCCACTCTCACATTTGTGAGCCTGTTGCGAACCTTTGTGTGGGTGTTCCCAAACAGTGACCAGTTGTGCTCGGAGGCAGCTGATGATGGTGGGATTTGGAGGAGAATGGAGGCTACAGGTGCAAGGGCCTCAGATTCACATAGTCCCTTCCACCAGGTGGCTGCAGATACGTGCTGGCATGACTGCCATATTCCATCCCCTTTCCAAAGGCCTTGCTTTGTTCGATACTTTGCCAAACTGCCTAGAACTTTGCCTTTATCGAGACCCAGGTGGTCAGACATGGCTGTAATGACCGCATAGGCACCGTTGATCTCTTCCCCAGAAAGTATGCCCTTGTCATAGTTGGGGTCCAGCATGTATGCTGCTGCATGCACTGGCTTCATGCAGAACTCCCTCCGCTGTTCCAATGACTTGATCACAGCCGTTTCCTCTGCTTTCAGTAGTAGGGGAGTGGGCAGAATTGTCTGGATTTCTTCTTTGAGTTCTGCAAAAAGGCACTGGACATCTGACAAGATGGCACCATCCCCCTCTATCTTCGCTATTGCTGCTGCAATAGGTTTGAGGATTTTCTGACTGCTAGATACTCTAGATACCCAGAACACATCATCCAAGATGACCTTCTTGATGTCACTGTCGATGCCTACAGACTGGGATATGGCCATCTCTTGCAGAGACTCCTTTCCCTTCAGAAGGCTGTCAAACATGATAACAACACCACCCCATCGCGTTATGCTGGGAAGCTTCAGTGTAGTACTCTTGTTCTTTAACTTTTGCTTTGACAGAAATGTAGCGGAAGTTACTTGTTTGCCTTTAACATATTTCAGAACTTGCTTCACTCTCTTATTCAGAGTGTCCATTGTTTTTAGTGCCATTATGTCTTTTAGGAGAAGGTTTAGTGTATGGGCTGCACAGCCAATAGTAGTTATATGAGGGTAGGTCTCCTCCACATGTGCCCAGGCAACCTTCATGTTGGCTGCATTGTCAGTGACCAGTGCAAAAACCTTATCTGGTCCAAGGTCATTGATGATCACTTTTAGCTCATCTGCAATGTATTGGCCTGTGTGTCTGTTTTCCTTTGTGTCTACACTCTAGTAGAACACAGGCTGAGGAGTGGTGATTATGTAGTTAATAATTCCTTGTCCCCTGATATTGGACCATCCATCAGAGATGACTGAAATACAGTCAGCTTGGTCAATGGTCTGTTTCACCTTTGCTTGAACTCGACTGAACTCTTCATCCAGTAGATGAGTAGACAATGCATGTCTGGTTGGGGGAATGTATGCTGGTCGGAGAACATTCAAAAATCTCTTCCAGTACACATTGGATGTCAGCATCAGGGGTGAGCCAGCTGCATAGATTGCACGAGCGAAACACTCATCTGCGTTTTTCTGGCTAGTGTCATCCATAAAATCAAAGAATCCTCTGATGCCAGAGGGACCAGGAGCTGATGAGTGGGTATCTGACTCTGATACAGCTGAAACAGATTCATTTTCCCCTTGAGTGGAACTCCTGGCTGCTGCATGTGTTGGGCCTTGAGGAATTTTTTTGCACTTTGCAATGTGCTGCTGCATTTTTGTGGCATTCTTCACGTACGTCTTATCACAATACTTACACATATATACAGATTTCCCTTGTACATTAGCTGGTGTAAAATGTCTCCACACATCAGATAGCGCACGTGGCATTTTTCTGTAAAATAAAACAAGAGCTTGTAAAAATGCTAATGCAATGCAAGAGATCGTAATAATACAATTGCAATATGATAATAAACAGATATAAATAGTAAGGCTAGCTAAACAACTGGAATGATCTTCAAAACAAAACAACCAAATGAGGAAGCTAGCATCTTCTTTATGTTATACTAGCTATGGCTTATTTAGCATCTAACAGATGCTAGCATTTTATTTAGCATCTAACAGATGCTGGCATTTTATTTAGCATCTAACAGATGCTAGCATTTTATTTAGCATCTAACAGATGCTAGCATTTTATTTAGCATCTTATTAGATGCTAGCATTTTATTTAGCATCTTATCAGATGCTAGCATTTTATTTAGCATCTTATCAGATTGCTATCTACCAGATTAATACATTTTATGTGATATTCACAATTTAAACATTTAATGAATATATTTTCCCATAATATCATCAAAACTTACCTCACTTGTTAAGTCCACAGGCTCAAATGTGTGCCTTTAATACTCTTTGTCCTTCAGGCTCAAAAGTGTGGTCCATGTGTACATGTGATGGAGGCATGCACAGTGCCAGTAGGTGGTCTCAATAGCCATGCAGCAAGCTTGTGCTCTGTACATGTGATTAAGGAATGGCATGGATATTCAAGTGTATTTGAATTGCATTTGTTTGTTTTTGTCAATATTATGCTAAAATATACTTTCCTCAACTATATTTAAGTTCCCTAAGAAGAGCCAACCTTCAATTTTGAAAATTCCCACTTTATTCCCATAAATTCCCGTTAATTCCCATTTATTCCCATAGATTCCCGTTAATTCCCATGGAAAGATTCCATCTTTGAAAATTCCGGGAATTTTGCAACCCTAGATCTGGGTCACTTTCATATGTGGCTGTGAATCCGATACGTATCTGATGTTTTAGAAAGCGACTGCTGTTTGAACGGTCATGTCGCATGAAATCCGTCTTGTACGTCACTGACACGAGACAGATACCAATTATCAGCACCGGAGAAGACATTGTGAACGCTTCCTGCCCATCCAGAGAAACTGTTGGGAAGACAATGTTGGAGAAACGTGAACATTTTATTTGTACTGTATAATCTGCAGATTCTGACAGAAATCTGCAACTTTCCTTTGAAGCACCGCTCCTCTAAAACAGCAATAAGGATCATTATTAGGCGATATGTAAATAACACAATAACTTTATAATTTAAAGCAAAATTGGGAAATGTAAAGTCCGAAACAGCCAAACAATACTTTTGCTCTGGGTCTAAACAGAGCGTGTTGTGTGTGACGTCTTCTTTTGCGCATGCTGGCCGCTTTGAGGGTTCACACTAGAGCGTGTTTGATGTCACTTTTTTTTTTTTTAGCGTGAACAAGCAGACAAAAAAATCGGATTTGATCAAAAAATCGGAATTGAGCATTAAGACCTGCAGTGTGAACGTAGCCTTAGATCCAGTCTTTTGAACTGGGAAGGACCACTTATCTCTTCTGCATGAAGATTTTATACCTGGGCATCCTTTCTTCCTCAAGGTCCAACTTTAATAAGCGGCATGAATGTATCTCTTTCTGTTATGGGAAATGTATTTGTATATTACCTCTCAAATACAAATAAGTTATTCAAGTTGGTTTACAAGATTAAATTAAAACCAAAAACAACAGAAAAAAGACAGAAATTATATCCATGATACAGCCTTGTGATACAGTCAGTGAAACTAAATTCCTCATCTATGATTTCACCAAAATTTTCCAACCAGGTTGAGGTCTTCAGTGCCCTATAGATTCAAGATGTGAATTAAGTTGTAATCATGGATCTTTGTTTCCAAACAGGAGAATCTCAGTTTTGTCTCTATTTAGTTGAAATCAATTTTTATTTCATCCACTTTGTTTTTTTAAGGCAAAAAACATAATGAGCTAACATTGTTTGGCAAGAGAGGGTTGTTACTTTTCTAAATCTATGTATACTAGAGGTGGGAATCACCACACATCCCACGATACGATATTATCACAATACTTAACGCACGGTACGATATTATTGCAATTTTTAAAAATATTTTGCGATATTCAGATTCTGTACATAAAGGTAAACTTTATCAATATTCATTTTATCTAATATCAAAGTCTCACACTCAGTCTTTCTCTCATTTCAGTCAGTTTTATTGTTGACAAACTGAACGGTTTGTATTACAGTCTAGTCCAACTTAACTGAATGCAACCATCTGGTACAATTATAGCTATTCTGAACTATGCAATTTATGAAAACTATGCAGCCCATTCAGCAACTGAAGAATTTGAAAGTAAATTAAAACAAAATATAATTTTACATTAAATAAAAAAGTTTTAAACTTAATTAAAATAAAACATGTCTTAAATTAAAATAAGTAAACTGTCATGTTTATTGCTGCCAAAAAAAAAGTTAAACACATTTGGACAGTAAGGAATGTCAGGATTCTTGCTCAGAAAAAGGATCAACATGCTCTGAAGTCAGAGCACAAAAACCTTTTTTGTAACAACATATCGATTTCTGCTGTCCCTGTATCGATACATTATTAGCAAACAAAATATCACGATACTACACAGTATCGATTTTTTCCCCCACCCCTAATGTATACTGTATTAATCCTGTAGGAAATTGCTTAGTCCTCGGCATTTAACCCGTTCACTCAGCGAATCAAGGATTTGTAGAGACGGTACCTTACTCAAGGGTAGCTAAGGGGTAGCTGAGTAGCTATCCCTGCCCCAACTGGGGTAACGTTGCCTTTACTCCTTGTTTTCAGGCATCTTCAGAAACAAAGTTGAGATGTACATCGTTCCTAAAAATCAATGAAAAAACAAAGAGATGTGATGTTTTTGGAACATGCAGAAAACCTTGAACATGCGCTAACTGCAGTCACTCTCACACAGGTTGTAGGACCCTTGCAAGTAAAAGCTGTGTTCTTGCTTAGAGACACTCTCCAGACAGATTGCCAACATGTTGCAGTCAGTCTGAATGAGTCGTCGTCAATAAGCACCACTTGAGGGGACTCGGCTCAAAGTCCTGAGGGGGTTGCTTCAGGAATATGGATGAATGGCCCGTGTTAGAAGCTGTACGGGACCTGCACACCTGTTAGCTGGTAATAAACAGGGGTGCAGATAACTTTTCAAGTGATCTACTCAGGTAAGGACCAAGAGATGGACCAAGTCATACACAGAAGAGGCTCCCATGCGTTTCCCTGCCTGCCTTAATCACATCCATTCTGTTACAGTAGTGTCTTTGTCAAGCTGCAAGGTGACCTCGTATTTCTTGAGAATCCTGCAAACTGTTGTGTTTCTGAAACTGTGGAGTACTTGCTTTCTTAAGGCCATGTTGAAGGATCAAATACTAAGAAATGATTGCATGACTTGAGGAAGTCGTATCTGATTTACCCCCGGGTAACTTTGCTTGTGTCTGTCAGCATGAGCATTAGAAACAGTGTGTGCCCTATAGTGGCCTATCACTATCAAGCAGAAGGATAAACTGTCCAATGGCCACGATGAGTTCATCCTTACATTCTCCAATGATCCGCTTTTCCCTCTGAAACCTAATGGTTGTGGTCTTTAAAATGCTGCCAATGTTAAGCATGTATGCTACAAATCACTGTTGTCACTCGTAGCCAGTTGCATTTTAATGGCTAACAATTGATAATATTTTTAACAGTTTCATGCGTCCATGCAGGCCACCTGATATTATGAAACTCACCCAGTTTCACAAAGGGGATCCCATTTTTGTCACGCAGCTTCTTCAGTGCAGTTTTGTATTTTGCTCCACCTTTTTGCATAAAAACTGCAGCAGTTTGACCACAGAGCGATTAAATGTCTCTCAGTAAGGAACGTTGTATTCAGCTGATTTTATGCAATTTTCCAGTATGTGCAACTGCAGCAAGTTGCCAGAGTTTTAGCACGACGCTGTTGTACATACCCATGTTGACAGCCTGTGCACACAACGACCAACTTTGTTGTCCAGTCATCCAAGCCTGTGTCCTGGAAAAGTCTCACAAATCATCTGTTATGGCCTGTGTCTTTCGGTCAGCACCCAGTGCAGTCAGTCCAAGAAAGTCTCCGTTGTTGGACACGGACACAATGTAAACAATTTCCTTCTCGTTTTTTGTGATGTCCTCAGATCCAAATTCAGCAGACTCCAATTTGGCTCATAACTCCCCGCTGATGGTGTGAGCAATGCTCTGCATGATCTGTGTGCCCCCTTCAAGTGAATGACATGCACGTCTGACGTTTACACCTAGCTGCTTCAATAAAGAAGGATATGAAGACATAGGATGTGTGTGTTAAACTTTGTGGAAGCGAGGAGAAAAATATTAAACAGGGCTTACCTCTGTTCGTCATTTCGCTTGTCTTGCCATCTGTTAAGGGGGCAACTGCACATATCTTCTCGGATGGCTTGTTTATTAGCAATGACTCGCACCACATTCATGTGCTCCTTGCCCTTTTCACATTTGTCAAATAAAGGATGGTTACAATTCTTTGGGCCTTTAAAAATGCACCTGATTTGTCTCTTAGATGTAGATGAGAGAGGCAAATCTTTCACCACATTTTAGTGCACAGTGGCAACTTTTCTGAAAAAGTATTTTCTTCAGCACTGGCTCTGGTTAGCATTTCTTAGCTGGTGGCGAAACACCAAAGAAGCTACTTATTGTCTGTTGTTTTTTGGACATTTAGGTGGTGACAAGCAAAATGTGTAAGGTTAAATGACATGGTCAAGTACGCCAAAGGCACTTGGTAACACAAGTGTCACTACGCTTTCTTAATTTTTGTCACACATGCGTACCAGTTATCTGCACCCCTGGTAATGAGTCAGACTCGTTTCTGGTAGATGTTGGACTAAACCAGGGCTGCCCTTTGTCACCGAGTCTGTTCAGAATTATTATGGATACAATTTAAAAGCATAGCCAGCTGGCTTAAGGCCTCCACTTTGGTCGCTTCAGAATCTCACTTTTTGCAGATAATGGGGTTCTGTTGGCTTAATCAGATGGTGGCCTCCAGCTGTCACTGGAGTGGGTCGCAACCAAATGTGAAATTGTGAGAATGAAAATTAGTACCTCCAAATCTGGGGGCCATGGTCCTCAGCCTGAGTGAGCACAAGTTATTGGCCCAAGTGGAAGAGTTCATACATATATCATGGTCTTGTTCATGAGGGAAGCGAGAGATTGACAGATTGGGAGACTAAAGAAATGCAGAACGTACAGTAAAACAGTCATTCTATGTCCCTCCCTCACCTATGGTCACGAGCTCTGGGTACTGACAAAAAAGATGAGATTGCGAATAAAAGCAAGCAGAAATAAGTTTTCTCCATAGGGTCACTGACCTCTCTCCTAGAGATAGGGTGAGGAGTTTTGCCATCCAGGAGGGGCTTAGTATAGAGTCGCTGCTACTCCTCCACATCAAAAGGAGCTGGGCATGACCCACCAGAATGAGGTCTTGGGGCAGACCCAGGACGCACTGGAGAGATGACATCTCACAGCTGGCTTGAGGATGCCTTAGTGTTCCCCTGGATAAGAAGAATTGCTGTCTGCATAGACAGTGATTAGGCATGTGATTTTCAATGATATATCACAGTTAATTGTCAACTTGACGCCATTCAATCACAGACTGATAGAAGACAGACTTTGTCTGGCAGCATTTATAACAGCTTTTAGTAACAGTGTTGGTAATCTTGGCAATCTCATTTTGCTGAAAGAAAATAATAATAATAATAATAATAATAATAATAATAATAATAATAATAATAGCTGTAGTGAGAGGAGTTTATTTGGAATAAAACGGATACTGAAAAGGTTTGAGAACATACATCGCAGTTGAAAAACTGTGTTAAACTGTAATACATGTTATTGCAATATCCAATATTCATATTGCAAAAAGTAAATAAAAATAGCATTATAAAGCCTGTGGTCATTCTCACCTCTACTTAGCAGGATACAATTGTACCCACACATCCGCGTTCATTTAACAGAAAACACACAAGCATCTTTATATTTCATATACAGCATCACAGACATCCACGAAGCTGATCTTTGAAGGGTGTAAAACTAAAAAACAATTTGAATCAGTGCATTCACTTTAAGTTTCACTGCTCAATATTAGCCACATGTTCAGTATGTAGAGTTCTCCTAATGGTTCAGCTTATACTATATCTTCTCAAATTTTTGTTTTTCTACTATTTTTTTCTTCATTTGTCCATTCAGACCTCCAACAGCAGCATGTCTGTGATGAGGAGAAGGTTGTCAGAGGTCAGCAGGTCTGTAACCAGGAGAGGAACTCTAGTCTGGACCAAGACGACCCAGAGCCTCCACAGATTAAAAATGAACAGGAGGAACTCTGCGGCAGTCAGGAAGGACAGCAGCTTGGACTGAAGCAGGAGGCTGATGCCTTCATGGACACCCTTGTTTATCAGGAAAGTTACCACAGTGAACTGGAATCAAACAGTGAGCAGC
This sequence comes from Copadichromis virginalis, assembly GCF_057382275.1. Classification (NCBI taxonomy): domain Eukaryota; kingdom Metazoa; phylum Chordata; class Actinopteri; order Cichliformes; family Cichlidae; genus Copadichromis; species Copadichromis virginalis. Next base: position 27,849,849 of record NC_140620.1, read on the forward strand.
TCCTTTCTCACAGCTGTCCTGAAGTAGAAAGCAAGCATGTAGTCTCAGGATCAGCTAGAAATATAGCACTAAAGAGGAGGAGACGTTTCAGACTTGCTGACACAAGGGAAAAGTCTCTAAAATGTGACACATGTGGAAAAGCATTTTACTTCCAATCCCACCTGAGTGCACATCTTAGAGTTCACACTGGTGAGAAACCATATTCTTGTAGCACCTGTGGGAAAAGATTCAGCCACAAATCAGCATTGGATAATCATATAAGACGTTACACAGGCGAGAAGCCATATCTTTGTATCACTTGCGGGAAAAGATTTGTTCAGAAGTCTCATTTGGAGCGTCATGTGAGAATTCATACAGGTGAAAAGCCGTATCCTTGTATCACCTGTGGGAAAAGATTTAATCAGAATTCAGAGCTGCAACGTCATGTAAGAATTCACACAGGTGAGAAGCCGTATTTTTGTAAAACTTGTGGGAAAAGATTTGCTGACTCATCAGGACTCATAAAACACATGAGATTTCACACAGGTGAGAAACCATTTTCTTGTGGGATCTGTGGAAAAAGTTTCAGTCAGAAATCAGCATTGGAAACTCATGTAAGAACTCACACAGGCGAGAAGCCGTATTCTTGTAGCACTTGTGGGAAAAAATTCAATCAGAAATCAGGAATGAAGTCTCATGCAAGAATTCACACAGGTGAGAAACCACATTGCTGTAGCAGGTGTGGGAAAACCTTTAGCCAGACGACACACTTAAAGAAGCACATGAGAATTCATACTGATTAAAAGTTTAAAGCTTAGAACATGTGGGACAGCTGTTAGTCATAATAGAGTGTTGGTTGTCGAGCTCACACTGAGCAGAAGTCAAACCACTGCAACACCTGAGTGAAAAGATGAATCATATTCAGGTCAGTATTATGTGGGTTCTATTCCAGGAAGCAGGTTTAACTAACAACTGCAAGTTTGCTAATCCTGACATGAGGGAGAGAAAGAGAGTTAACTTTAACTCGGTGTCACTCACCAGGTTAAGAAACTCTTTGAACCTAACAGATTTCAGCAGATTTTCTTAAACAAACTATGAATTTGTGTAAGAAACTCATAGTCACTCCCATTTGCTGCACCTGAACCTGCCAACTGACACTCCAGTTAATTTCCTCTTTCATAATGTTGTTAACAACGCACATTAATCTGCTGGAAGTTTGTTCTTACAAATTCTCAGTTAGATGTTGCTTTGTAACTTTGTTTTTTTGGGATTGATTTTATAATCGTGCAGTGAAAAATGTCATGATTGGGACAGCGATTATTGCAGATTTATTAAGAGCTGAGAATAAGAGCATATAGTAGCATATACTAATTTAGTTTCTGTATTTCCAACTCTGACTTAGCAGAGCCAACTTTGAGTACATTATTGTATTTTTGTAGTACGTCATTGTCCTCTTTAAAGTTTTAGACCCATAGAGCACAGGATTAGCTATACTTTAAAGTCAGGTTTGAAATGCACACAGTAGACTGTCTGTGTTTTGAACATTTCATTCTGAAATTTCACAGACTCACAGGACTCAGTCATATAATAATCTCAAACAATGTTTTGAAAGGTAAATTAAGGTAATTTTAAAGGTAAGGTAAATTTAAAGGTAAGGTAGATTTAAAGTCTGTGACTTTAAATGAAACACATTTTTCATTCACACTAACCCAAATCCATCTCACTGGGGTATCATATAGCCCTTTTTCACTAGTACCCACTCTGCTCGACTCGACTTGGTTTCAGTGTTTTTTCCATTACGCTGGAGTACCACCTACTCTGGGTGGGGTCGTTATAGCAATGTGGCCTAAATTCCCGTGACGGCGTTTGTAAATGACACAACAAAATGAGGATGTTAAGATGTTGGTATACCTGCTACCTGGTCACCACAAAAATGACACTAAAAACGAGCGTATAACGTTTGCCTCTGTTTTCTTTTATGGAAATCTCAATAGAAAAAAAGAGGTTGCTACAGCCCATCAATGCATGAAATACTGGCTTGAAATGTTTGATTTCATTAAAAAATGAAATTGTCAAATTGTGGCAAAAACATTTTTTGTAATTTAATAAAATGACTTGACTCTGTGTGCTGCTATCTGATGCTACGTCCATCAGTAAACTGTGTCTGATCTGTTTATCTCGATTTTTATCTTCAGTTTCTGTCATTTTGCTGCTATCGGGTTACCCCTGAATAGATTTCAAATTCAACTTCAGATCATTTTAATGTAATATATGTTAATTCATGGGTAAATAATGACCATGGGAAGTATAAAAAGTTGTAGCTATACATTACATGAAGTTTTATAATATCCGATGATGATGATGACAGAATAGACCAAGAAAATGAATTTCTCCTCTCCTGTTATTTTAAAATAACTATTTTCAGCGCTGACACGTGTTGGTATTTTTCAAACTACTCCATCAAAATGGAGGTTCAGCTCTTAATTTACTCATGGTGATTTATGGTATCTGAGCTCCATACCTTTCTTTCTCTTCTCACACACACTCTTAACTCAGAGTTGATTGAACTTTGATCAACTGTTCGGGAACAGGAAACTCAGGCTTACAGAGTTAATCATCTCAGAGTTTGTTTTTTAAACTCAGAGTTTATTGGACATGCTTCCTGGAACAGGGCATTGACCAGGGAAGAACTCTCAGCATTAATTCTTACAACTGTATCAGAGAAACCCTGATCTTACATTTCATGATGGTTGAAGTTAATTTTCTGTCTTAATTCAAATGTTTTTCCTTGTTTCTTTAATGTTGTTTTATATAAATCTAGAAACTTGTGTTTTAACTTTGTACCCCAGTCCAGTGGTTCCCAAACTTTTTTTTGCTAGGCCCCCCTTTGTTTTACAAGAAAAATGCCGCCCCCCGCGCGCGCACACACACACGCACACGCACTAACACATCCTCCAACCACACACACCCATATTCTGCTCCATTGCGGTTTATTTCACACCTCAAACATTTAGCAAACAATTGAGCAAATACAAGTAATCTGCAAAAAATTACAGGTAGTAAGAAAACAAACTACTAACTCTTTTACGCTACGTTCGCACCTACTTTTGAAAATACAGCTGTTTCATCCACGCGTAAACGGCGTTTCGAATCACCGAAAACTGAGATTTTTAAAACTCCTCTTTTGCGTTTATGTGTGGACGAGGAATACAGAGTTCATCACACAACGTCAAAGGTATGTGCCTTTTGTCACATCACGCTGTGCGCCACGTTATTGTTTACATGAGATGAATTGCAGATAGTCAGATTAATTAACTAATTTTGTCTGTGTCTTCAGGTTTTACACACTTACATACACACACGCAGTTACTGTCCCTCTATTTACAAAGGTAGAGGCATCACAGTGTAATTATTTTACCCTCAACATTGCTATCAATACATTTTTCAAAAATGCCTCTCTGTGCAAAATGGGTTTAAAAACATAAACAGCTGTGGGATCCTGTTTGTCCGTGATTTAGACAGGGGGAACAAATTGTGGCAGGATCAGCCTGATGTTATTTGTATCCCGCTGTAACTTTACTGTATAAAGAGCTAACATCTCCAAAATGTCAGGAGTAGTTAGTCATTACGACAAGTGTTTGTGAACTAAAAATCAAGAATGTGGGATACTGTTTGTCCGTGATTTGAAGAGCCCAGTGTGTGCTCCCGACGCAGGGAAAAGCAGTTATGCAGGGGAGACCTACTTTGGCACTTGTGCAGGTGAAGCCAAAGCGAAGATATGCTTCATTATATTTTCTAGTCTTTGGCTTAGAATGAAGTTGGTTTGGAAACATATTCAGCTATGCTTCATCTCCTGCTTTGCGTTTGTGTAGGCGCCCCATGATAGCAGTGTCCAAGTATTGTTGTCGTTGTGTTTTTTCCTTTTCATACCACGCCCCCTCCTGCAATGGCTCTCTGCCCTCCCTAGGGGGTGGGCCCCACACTTTGGGAAGGTCTGCCCTAGTCTATATTATGGTTCCCTTTTACTTTCCTCTTATTCTTTTTTTTGTATGGAAATAAAAAAAATATTGCCTTGTGTAACACGATTCTGTGATTCATTGACCGGAATATGATCTTCTAGTAGAAAGACTTGACCCTCTATTTAGGAACCTGCTGAAAATGTACAGGTGCACTCTCAAAGTACATTTACAATTGTGCAATAATAACAGAGCAGAATTTATTTATTTTTTATTATGTGTCACCACACATAAGTGTAGTTATATCACAATAATGTTTGTATTATCATCTTTGCAGTTTGTTGAAGCATTGACGCTCCTTTCCTCAGTGTTTAGAGAATTCCAACTCGAGCTCTTATTATGGCTGCTGTGTAGATACCTCAGGGTCAGCTCTTCATCAGCAAAACACAAAACGAACTATTACAACATAACCTCAGGGTTGCATGGATCAGCTCCACAGTATATCACAGTTGTATTAACTCAATATTTCTGTCTCTGAGGTCATAGTCCAACAACTTCTCTCAGACCTCCTTTACCTGGAAACAAAAGGTGAGCAGACTTTCTTTGGTGTTGCTGCAGGGTACTCACTAACGCATGTACTGCGCTTGGTTTGACCATACATACAACTATCTAGTCCTGTCTTAAGTAACCAGCCTGATTAGCCAATGAGCCATAGGTAAATATGATCTAATGGGTGAGGAACCTGGAGGAATGCGGAGAAAGCACCTGAAGGAAATTAAACAAAATACCCCCAAGCATACACATACAAATACTGACAGAAAAACAAGAAAGACAGAAAAGCAATGGAGAGAGGGAGAGAAAAGGCAGGCCAGCCTGAGAGGCCTCAGGAACCATGACAGTTATGTTATTTTCATATTTTGAATGTCAAATAGTAATGTTCCCCTCAAAATAACTTTGGTTCAACTCGAGTTTCTAAATTTGTTAAATCACCCAAATCATCTGGTGCATTAATGTCCTGTGGGATTTCAGAATTGCAACACATAACTTCAAATAATATAACGTTAAAATATGCCTTTTAGGCTAAATTACATTCTAAATTCAAGATTTTACCCTAAAATTACTTAACCCTTTAAAGCCGGTCAGAGCGGGCACGCTCCGTTTTGTGTAACTATTTTTAAATCCCAGTAGCACTGCAACCACGTAAGCTAGCGCAATAATTTTCTTTGCATGTGAAACTGGAGGAGTTGTACTTACATCATGCCATCAGCTTGTCCTAGGTCACAGTTTCCTTCCACATATGGCTTTGCAAAAGCTGCATAAAAAGCGCTTGCAGCAACAAAAACATAATATTCGAGAAACACGCTTTACCGATCCGATCAGCTGTTCATAACACTTCCTACGTCCATCAGCGTGAACTGTCGCATGCCCACCATGACCTGCCCGAAACCAGAAGTGACGTCATTTTCGCGGAAATGTAGTTTTTTACCATCAAGGCCTCATGAGCTTATACTGGTGTTTTTAAAAGTTATGTTTGACTTTATGACTTTCTGTGTCGTTTCTGGGATGCTTAGGACTCATATTGCACTGCTGGAAATAGTTTATTTTGATGCATATGCTGCTTTTTTGCAAATTTGCCCTATAATATTTATTTTTGTTTTTCCTGCAGTGTATAGAAATTGGTGTATTTCAAAAATAAAACTATGAAGACACTCAAAATAAATTTCCCGTGGTGGGAAACTATTTTGTGCAACTTTTTTGTATTTACAGTTTTGAGGGATAAGCCTCTTAAATTTCTCTAACTAGAAATATATGTTAAAAAAAACAAAAACAATTTTCAATTTTTTTGTAGTTTATTGATCTTTTTTGCAATTTATGTAATTACTATGCACTTAATGCATGCATATTATTAAAACATGGGCTATAGTGGTTGTATTGATGTATAGCAACTTGAAATGCTCCCAAAAATGGCTCCACAGCATGTAAAAATATAATATAAGCTCTGGTGGACTTGGTTCTATGGTAGGTCTTAAAGGGTTAATTACTTAATTCAGTAATTAATTATTTAAAGCTTACAAGTTGAGGTGAGCAGTAAATAAAGGGTTAAACTATCAGTATCAGTATCGCTCTCAAACTGCTCCTCTTCCTGGAGTGAAGCACAGCCTGATAACCTCCCTCTTCTTCCTGCTCTTAAACACAGCACCTCGTCTCTGTCCACGTGTTTCCTCGTTCCCTCCCCCTCAGATCTGCAGTTTGAAGATGCGTGTAACCAACATGTGGTGACGTGTAAGAGCTGACAGGCTCCATTCACTGCAGAAACATGTTGTTGAGATCAGAGCTCAGACTAGTTTCAGTTATAAGGAAGAGAAACTCACACAGTCACTGACACTGAGAGGAGAAATGGCACAGAAAGGAGTTCAGCTGGATGAAGAAACCTTCTCTTGTTCCATCTGTTTGGATCTACTGAAGGATCCGGTGACTATTCCCTGTGGACACAGCTACTGCATGAACTGTATTAAAGCCCACTTTGATGAAGAGGACAGGAAGGGAATCCACAGCTGCCCTCAGTGCAGGAAGACTTTCACACCGAGGCCTGTCCTGGAGAAAAACACCATGTTAGCAGAGTTGGTGGAGGAGCTGAAGAAGACTGGACTCCAAGCTGCTCCAGCTGATCACTGCTATGCTGGACCTGAAGATGTGGCCTGTGATGTCTGCACTGGGAGGAAGCTGAAAGCCATCAAGTCCTGTTTAGTCTGTCTGGCCTCTTACTGTGAGAAACACCTCCAACCTCACTATGATGCAGCTCCATTAAAGAAACACAAGCTGGTGGCCCCCTCCAAGAAGCTCCAGGAGAACATCTGCTCTCGTCATGATGAGGTGATGAAGATTTTCTGTCGTACTGATCAGCAGAGTATCTGTTATCTCTGCACAGTGGATGAACATAAAGGCCATGAAACAGTCCCAGCTGCAGCAGAAAGGACTGAGAAGCAGAAGGAGCTCGAGGTGAGACGACTAAACATCCAGCAGAGAATCCAGGAGCGAGAGAAAGATGTGAAGCTGCTTCAACAGGAGGTGGAGGCCATCAATGGCTCTGCTGATAAAGCAGTGGAGGACAGTGAGAAGATGTTCACTGAGCTGATCCGTCTCCTCCAGAAAAGAAGCTCTGATGTGAAGCAGCAGGTCAGATCCCAGCAGGAAACTGAAGTGAGTCGAGTCAAAGAGCTTCAGGAGAAGCTGGAGCAGGAGATCGCTGAGCTGAAGAGGAAAGACGGCGAGCTGGAGCAGCTCTCACACACAGAGGATCACAACCAGTTTCTACACAACTACCCCTCACTGTCAGCACTCAGTGAGTCTACACACTCATCCAGCATCAATATTCGTCCTCTGAGCTACTTTGAGGATGTGACAGCAGCTGTGTCAGAGACCAGAGATAAACTACAGGACATTCTGAGAGAGGAATGGACAAACATCTCACTGACAGTCACTGAAGTGGATGTTTTACTGTCACCAGCAGAGCCAAAGACCAGAGCTGGATTCTTATTATAATTCACAAGAAATCACACTGGATCCAAACACAGCACACAAAGAGCTGTTATTATCTAAAGGGAACAGAAAAGCAACACAGTTGAAACAACAACAGTCTTATTCTGATCATCCAGACAGATTCACCTTTTATGATCAAGTCCTGAGTAGAGAGAGTCTGACTGGACGTTGCTACTGGGAGGTGGAGTGGAGAGGGAGAGGGATAGAAGTAGCAGTCTCATACAAGAATATCAGAAGAGTAGGAAATTCAGCTGATCGTATATTTGGATACAATAACAAATCTTGGGCATTACTTTGTGAAAACAACAGTTATTCATTTTTTCACAAGAAAGTCCAAACTGTCCTCTCAGGTCCTTGGTCCTCCAGAGTAGGAGTGTACCTGGATCACAGAGCAGGTATTCTGTCTTTCTACAGCGTCTCTGAAACCATGACTCTCCTCCACAGAGTCCAGACCACATTCACTCAGCCGCTCTATGCTGGACTTTGGCTTTATTTTTCAGCTGGAGCTACTGCAGAGTTGATTAAAGTCAAATAGAGAAGACAGGTTCATGTTGATCCCTGACCATTATATGTACTTGTGTAGTTTCTAAATGAGGCTTTACATTTTAGAAGCTGAGAAGTTCAGTGGTCCATTGATGTGTGAAAATAATATTGCACTGATTCAAACTGTACTTACATTTATATACCTTACCAGGGCGACCGTGGCTCAGGGGGTTGGGAAGCGTATCTGTAACCAGAAGGTCGCCGGTTCGATCCCTGAGCTCTCTGTCCTGGTTGTTGTGTCCTTGGGCAAGACACTTTACCCTAATGGTGTTGGCCAGAGGGGCCGATGGCGCGATATGGCAGCCTTGCTTCTGTCAGTCTGCCCCAGGACATCTGTGGCTACAACCGTAGCTTGCCTCCACCAGTGTGTGTGAATGCAAGTGCCTTGAAAAGGGCTATATAAATCCAATCCATTATTATTATTATTATATAAATCTGAATTTGTTCTTATAGTTGATAATCATGTGAGTTTAAATGATACTACTCTTCATATTCAGCATGTTTGAAATCTGTCATCAGTCTGGTTAGTGGTTTTATTCTGTAGTTGCTGTAGTGGGTTGTCAAATGCAACAATATATTGGAGCTGCAGTGATTCATCAGTTAGTCAATGATTAGAGAATTGATTGTTTTATCATTATTTTGTACTGTAGAGTTTACACATAAAAACCAGTTTAGATGGAGATCCTTAACTACTTTCACAGAACACATTTTTCATAAAACTTTTTCAATAAAAGCTGGGATGTTGCATACATTAAAAAAAGAAATGAAATGTGTATATATAAAGACTGTCATGCTGATTTTCTGGAAGGTTAAAGTTAAGCATGCTGTTGTTTTATTGGATCTTTGAGTAGTTCTGCTGTTTATTAATGTTGATTGTGTGCTCTTAAAGGTTAAATAAAGGTTTCATTTCAAATACAGTATATGAAAGTACCTTTTTTCTCATGTTTTTCTGTCTTCTGAGATTTTGTATAAATTTAGCTAATGCAGTCAGTGAGACTAGTCTCGTTTCACTTTGACAATATAAGTGGACCTTAAAATGTTATTAATATATTAAAAAAATATTCTACTAAAAATAATCAGTGGTGAAATTTAACTCGACTCAAATGGTAAGCTTCAGTGAAAATTTAACATACATTTATTTCCATTTCATATCACATCATGACTTCTTCTCAGCTCAACTTCATCTCAGAAAATTGTTTTTCTTTTCAAGTGAATATGTGAATACTTTATATAAGAAGGAGACACATAGACTTATTTTAATATATAGCAGCACTATATTTGTCTGAAAGCTTTAGTTACTCATAGTAATGAGTAGTAGTAGTAGTAGCAACTCATAAGTTAAACCCAATTTTAACTTATAATCACAATGCAAACTTTGTACTTTTTATTTAAAGAGAAAAACAGCTAAAGGGAAACAGGACAGAGACAAAATCCAGCAGAAAGTATTTAAAACAACAGCGACAGACTCCAGTGTTATAGCAACACTGCATAAACAGCACAGAAAGAGAATAAGAGGTTTCATATTTACCTCCTGTCTTCCTATCCAGGGCTGTGTTCAGGATGGCAGCTAAATAAATGTAAACTGCAGCATAACGTGATTAAACTGGGATATTCCAACTTCACTGTTGATTTTTTTTATCAGAATGCTCTGGTCAAATGTTTGACTCTTGTAAATAAAACTCCTTTCTTTGAGTGCAACAAGTGAACTGTCTGCTTGTTTCTCCATAAAACATCAGAGAGAAACAAGTCGAAAGAGTCCAAACGGCGACAGCAGCTATCAATCATTTTACTTCAAGCTTTTTATTGATTCTTTTGTTGATTCATTTGATAAGAAATACTTGTGCATTGTGTATGAGCAATAATAAATATTTTAAAAAAGAAAATCACAGTCTCATAAAATGCACTGCTCATTGAATTAAATGTCAAAAATTGCAGTGTTTAATAGTTTAATGAGATGGTTTGTCTTTCTGTGCCATAATAAAATGATATGTTTTAAATAAAACATTTTTGAAAAAGAAATAATAATTACCAGCAATTGCAAATAAAAGATGGTATACAAAGAACCTAAACTAAGGCATAAAATAAAATAGCCTTCACTCTATCTTTTTGGAAGCTTTTGTTACATTAGTAGGAGGGGCAAAAAGAGTTATGATGGTTAACCCTTAATAATAATTCATTTTAATGGATATTGCTGTCATATAGGGCGGCTTTTGGACACAACAACAAAAAAAAGTTTTCTTTCCATCTGAGGTCGCCGTCACTGTAACAGCAGCTTTTTGTGTTTCTCTGCGTTTGTGGACAGACTCTGGCTCCACGCTGAACTATGACAGCATCATATTCACTGCTGCTGTTGTGTTGTTGGAAATCTGGGGCTGCTTGAGCCGAATGTTGCAATGCAACAGAGCCGAGGATTAAACGAAGAATCGTTTTTAATCATTGTTTAAGGATCGTTATTACTGTCTATAAAATCCCCACAGTCTCTGTAATATTCTTAGCCTTTGAACCGTCAAAGGCTTTAAAAGAAAGAGAAACCTGAGGGAATGTTAGATAAGTGAATACAACGAAACACATACTTTAAAAAGTGTATTTTTTGGCCGCTTCCCTGGGACTGTCCACCATTATTCGATAAACATCCCACCGCCACGAGGGGGCGCTTGGCATCAGGTAGAACAGGAGGCCTACCAGCCTTAACGGTCTCGCCGTGAACTTCATTTATGATCCACTGGAGAATAAAGCAATATACCATTCAAAAAATCTCCAGCTGTTTTTGCATAGCAAACCCGGACCAATATGGATCCCCTCTGGGCGCTCTCTCTGCTGTTTGCTGATGATAAGTTGGAGGTGATTGAGTGCTGAGCTAGCGTTAGCATGTAGGAGGGCATGTAAACAATGGTAAATTGCAAGGTAGATAGTAATGCCTGCACTGAATGGACATGGCCTCTAAGTCTGGTGATCAGTGACTGTCTATAGTTCTAATTTTATAGCACCAGTCCTGAAGTACATAGGGACAGAGCTCACAACCCCTTTTCTTACCAGCGTCTTTGTTAGGGTTTTGTTACGGTTTGCCTCAGTGCCATCTGGGATGTCAAAATCAGAATCAGAATATTTTAAGAATCCCTAAAAGCCAGGAGTCAGTTACAATCAGTAGACAAAACTCCCCGACAAAGCGGTTGAATTAAGTCTCTGATTGTAGCTCCTCTATTTTGTTTGCGAGGGATTTGCCATTTGTGAAAAAGATGGATGGAAACAGGGGTTTGTGTTGTTGTTTTTGCAGCTCAACGCAATAGCAGGCTCTGCAGCGCCGCTTTTGTTTCCTCTGCCTGAGCAGCCTGAGTTGCTTGCTGTTACCAACAATAACCCACAGCCTTACAATCTCAGGTGAGATGCTGTCAGTCCAATCTGACATGAAGTCCGGGTTCATGCTGAGGCCGATGTCTATTAGTTCCTGATGACTGAAAGTGATAAGGGCGTTGCAGGAAGATGCACCCCAAAAGCATATTAGGAAAGGGTCAGGGTCATGTTTCAAACCAAAATTAACAACTACAACAATACTTGTAGAGTTTTTAAATTCAAGGAATAATATGATTATAACGTACATAAAACAATGTTTCATATGCTGATGAAAAAAGAGGGGTTTTGAGCTGTGCCAAGGAGTCCAGCTGATGAAGGTGAAGGGGTTATAAGTTCTAAAGACAAGGTGTAGCACGACTAATGGCTCTGGCACTAATTCTAAGTCTAAAATGAGGAAGCGGTCAGCAGAGTAATTGAAGCAGCTGAGCTGTTGAAGCAGTTGAGCACAGAAAGGACTGTAAGTATAGAATAGAATAGGATAGAATAGAATAGAATAGAATAGAATAGAATTCAACTTTATTGTCATTGCACATGTCACAGGTACAGGGCAACGAAATGCAGTTTGCATTGCTTTAGCCATGATATAGATAGACCCCCCCTGGCTTCTGCTCCGCGGCTGCTGAGTGAGCCCTCATCTGGGACTCTCCTCAGCTCTTTCTGGGACAGTGGCGCGGCTGCCCCTCTGTTGGTCTTCCTTGGTCTCTTGTGTTCTGGGGGCCTCTGGATGTCTGGAGTTTTGATCTCCTCCATACCTGCTTCATGCCCTGGAGGACGGGGCTGTGGCCCCCCCACACCCTCTAGCAGATCATTACATGAAGGAACCTTTAAAAAAAAAAAAAAAAACAAGCGCGTCCATGCTCACAGGTGTACACACGGGTGATCACACCCACAAACTACAACCTTTTTGGCTCCTACCTCAAAGCACACTGTGTTCTGTTGATCTTATGTGCTGCACAATAATGTTTAATATTTAGTATTTACTGTCATATTCCCATATATCATTGTGATGTTGTTTATTCTATTACTCTTGTTCTCTTCTGCTTGTTTTCTTTTTTCTTTCTCAACAGGTGATCCAGGTGATTGATATATGCATTTTTTTTTCTTTTTCTTTTTTTTTCCTACCCATTCTGTTGGTTTTTGTTTTTTGCCCTTCTCCCCCGTCCCTCTTCTCAGCTGTTTCTCTTTCCCTCTTTCTTTCTCCCCTTCTTTCCTCCAGTCAAGTCTGTTCCGTATTCAGCAAGTGAAAATAAAATAAACAATAAAAGGTGAATCAAATGGCCCATTACGGCAAGGCTGGGATGGTCAATTTGGTAAAGTAAATCCGTTGGGCATCTTTCTTTGCCTTTAGACAACAATTCTGATGGTAAAAGAGCCAAACGGGACAGGCCAAAAAAAAAAAAAAACCCACTCCTCCAGACTCCCATCACATAATCCGTCCGCACCACAGTGACATATAAACGTGTGGCCAAAAGTTCAGATCGGTGTACAAAGTCGGATCATTTGTTATCAGACCAGCAGGAGCACTTTCTGTTGTGTACCATCACATTTCAACAAAGAACTCCTGTTGATAGGAGGACATGGATCGTTCCCAAAACAAATCCATTACGTGAACTGGAATCTATGGAGCTTCTTTTCGGTGTTCAAACCAAAACCAGACGTCATCCAAACTTACAGATGTTAGAATAACATCGCAAACACTGGTCCGATTTTTTATATGTAAATACAAAGTGATTCTGTTTGTTGCAGCATTGTATTACACAGAAAAATGGATTTATCCAGTATCCAGACTGCATAACACAGATGTACTGATGTAATTATAACCAAACTGGTGGCATGGCGCAATGGGGTGCAATATCATTTCATAGACCCACCAAGTTGGTCTAGACTTCAATACCTCAACAAATACTACTACTGGCACTTTAATATCTATATTCAAGAAAAAACACTGATTATAGGTGTTTTTCTCTAGTGACAACACAGTAAAGATGACAACGTTATTAAAATTTGGTATTCCCACCACACTTAACTTGCCTTGTTTTTTAAGGTATAAACATTACAAATTAGGCAATGAGCATGGTTAAAATTAAACTCACGGTCACTGTTAACATGTCACTGTCACCTACACACTGAAATACAGTTCCGGTTATAGGTTTACATACACATATCATGGGCATGAATGTCATGGTAATTTGGGGCTTTTAATGATTTATAAAAGAAGAAAAGAAGAAGAAAAAAAGCCATGATATAGATATATTACAATATATATTAGCAATAATATAGATATGTGAGTATATTACAAAAATGGGTCTATTATAGTATGTTATAATGTACACGGTATGAAGTATGTTATGAATATTCTATAACTATAAGTATGTACAGGCTGTAGTGAGTACAAGCTATGTACAGGCTATGAACAGGATATAAATATGAAAAACTATACAGACATCTGAGATATACAGCTATACAGAAATGGGAACTATGCAAGTTGTAAACAGTTGTAGGATTAAAGATTATTGAATGTACAGAATGATTATTTACACAGAGCTATACAGTAGTGCAGTTAAGATAAGTGAGGGTGTGGATAATTTCTACAGAGGTTGTATAAAGTGCTGGTGGTTGTGAGTGGTGTTCAGTCCATGTTATTATTGTGTGTTTGAGGGTACAGTTGTCCATTGTGTGTGTGTGTGTGTGTGTGTGTGTGTTAACGTGGGTCAGATGTCAGGAGGCAGAGTTCAGGAGTCTGACAGCTGTGGGGAAGAAGCTGTATGAAGTATGAAGAAGGACTGAAGGATATGGAGGTGCCAAGTCATTGAGTGCTTTCACAAAGAAGAGCAGAATCTTATATTGGATATTGTCAGGGTTATATTGTTGATTGTCATATATGCTTAGAAATATTTAACCATATATGCTTAGAGGTGTATAATCGATTGTGTAGTGATAGGATGTGTGATCCTAAGTTGTCTGCAAAGACTTTGTGTGCATTCCAGAGTGTTCTGGCATGCACACTCATGGGAAGAGGTCGTATCTTTTCTTGCTGATATATGGTATAGCAAACACATCTATATCTGTTTTAGTTCCAGTAAAACATATATATCTATATATATATATATATATATATATATATATATATATATATATATATATATATATATATATATAGATATATATATATATATATATATCCCACTTTGACTTTGGGGCTTAGAGGTCATACTCGGCACAAAGGTCATACTCCACTAGCAACTAAACATTGTCATTATGGGTTGAATCCTTTGGCTCTACCAATATTGGTCCATCTGCAATGTTGGTATGGCTGTCCTCATATTGTTCCCCTGCCACCTTGGCTGAGGACCATGGACTCAGACTTGGAGGTGCCAATTCTCATTCCCACTGATTCATATTTGGCTACAAACCGCTTCAGTGAAAGCTGGAAGCCACCACTTGATGAAGCTGACGGAACTATGTCATCTGTAAAAAACAGAGTTGAGAATCTGAGGCCACCTATTGGCAACAACTAGATATTGTGTCTATAAAAACAATGAACAGAATTGGTAACAAATCGCAGCACTGATGGAATCTAACACTCATTGGGAATTGTTGTACAAGAGCTGAATGGCTCGTAACAATGCACCAGACATCACAGTCTAACTAAGGTATGATTTAGGGTCACCTGATCCATCTCTAACTATATGCTAACTGTGTGCAACAAATATTGGAGGCACCGCTGGGATTATTAACGTTGTGTCCAGCGTGATGAAAATAAGGAAGGGACGTGGCTACAGCAACCATGATGGACCTAGAGGAGCTGGCAGACACTGTGTCCCAAACACTCTGGAACCTACAACTCGACCAACTCAAAGGGGTGTGTGCTGAAGCTAAAATCCCTAGTGGAAATGTCACAACAAGATGAACTTTAATAAAATTAATCACAGAATCTATGGACAAGGCTATTAATGATGAAAAACAGGATGTTGCACTCTACTATCTAAAGAAATTGTTAGAAAGTGTCAACCCAGCGACAGAGAGCACCTGAAACACAGAAAGTGTAGGAATTACAACAGGCTCGCCACAGGGAACTCAGGAAACAAGGGAATAAGTTGATTTAATATAAAGATACGCACAGCTCCAGAGAAACAGCGAAGCACTGCAGGAAGAAATTAGGAGGCTGAGTGAAAGGGTGGAGAGGACACCACTAAGTCTGCCGACCACCCCACAAAATGTGCTGCCTGTCGCAGCCAACCACCTTTCGGAAGTGACGATAAGGAGGGAATTCAAGATCTGTGGTCAAATTGGGGAGAAGGGCCAAAAGGACAGACTCTCATACATCAACTTGATGCATCAGATTGATCGAGGTCTGAACAACGGAAACAGTGAAGCGGAGGTTATAGAAGCTGTGGTGAAGTCTGTCAGCCCAGGTTTGAGTCTTAGAGCCATGCTTGAGATAAAACGTGATCTCACCCTCCCCCAATTGAAGGCCATATTAGAGGGGCATTTTAAAGAAGACAGCACCACAGATTTGTATCACAGACTAGTGAACGTCACACAAGACAGCCGTGAGTCTCCCCAAAACTTCCTCTTCAGAGCAACTGAGTTAAAAGAGAGGCTGCTGCTCGCATTGGAAGACACAGGGTCCGATGAACAATACAGCCCTGAGCTCATCCAGAAGAAATTCTTGAGGTCGGTTAGTACTGGGCTACTGAGGGACCTTATCAAGTTTCGGCTTAAGCCCTATCTTGATGACCCGCGGGTGACAGATGAAACCCTCATTGATAAGATGAATGAAGCAGCTGGTGTTGAATCAGAAAGGCAATTGAAGCAAAAGAAAACTACAGGCAGCAAATCTGTAAATGTAAATGAACTCCAGACGGAAAGGCAAGCCAGTCAATTGGGTCTGGGTGTGGCTGAAACTAGGTTGGGGACTCAAGAGCGGAAGTAGTGAAACCCAAGAGCCGCAGAACACCTGTTGTAGCTGCTTCCCGAGAGTCAGAGCTGCATGAAACAGTCAGGCTGCTGAGAGAGCATATGGCTGAATTAAGGAGGAGCATCACCACCCCTCAAGGCCCCACTCGCCCACGAAGAACCAGTGGGAGGAGGGGATGTAAGGCATGCCAGGAGCAGGGAACAGATGATCGGTGTGAACACTGCTTCATGTGTGGCCAGCCAGGAAGTTGGGCAGCAGAAAGATCGGAGGGCACTCAAGCGGCAATCCAGACCATTGCCCCTCCCAAATCATTAATTCCCATCCACACAGAAGCAGATGACAAGTTGCATGAACTGCTTTGGAATCAAATAAGACAGCTGGAGGCAGAATTAGAGCAAAGTGGCAAGGCTAAAGAAACTGGGTGCCACGTATGCCAGTCATCTCTCACTACACTGTCAGGCTAAGCTGAGAGCCCTGGTTGGGAAGAAGTGTATGGTGGATTGTTTCTTTGAAGGGGTAGAAACACAAGCATTGTGGGATACAGGGTCACAGGTGACTATCATTAATGAGAACTGGAGGAAGTCTTGCTTTCCACATATCCAACTGAGAAGCACAAGTGAACTCCTAGTTGAGGATGAGGCTCTAGTGGGTAAAGCAGCGAACCAAACACCCATACCCTTTGCAGTTTGGGTTGAGCTCAAATTTAGGCTGGGGTCAACTAGAGATCCGCAGCCAGAGTTAGTTGTCCCCGTGCTTGACTCAAAAGAGCCAGGAGTAGCAGAGCCACCTATCATTGGCTATAATGTGATTGAGCATTTTGTAAAGGATGGAATGGAGCATCATCCAGATGTTACACCTGCTGTGATAAAGGAAACCTTCTCGATTGATTGTAAGAAAGCAGAAGTGCTAATCAACATCATGCAGCGCTGCCACAAAAATGATGAAGAGGGTGTGGTGAAAGTTGGGAGACAAAAGATAGTGATTCCAGCTGGACAAAGCAGGGAGGTTAAGTGTAGTGTGAGGACAGGTCCCCTCCCCCTGAAACAGGAGGTTCTTGTTCAACCAGAGGACATTTCAAAACTACCAGAGGGGGTTAACCTGAATGATACTGTCATTGGCCTGCAGAGGGGAACCCTGTCCAGGGTGGTTATTCTGGTCACAAATGGCAGCAGCCATGACATCCCCCTCCTCCCTCATGTAGTGTTGGGACGACTACAGCAAGTGAAGGCTATTTACCCAGTAGACGTAAGACCAGTAAGTGCTGAAAACAAGGGCAAGTTGACATGTGCTAGTGAAAACACAGGGAGCACCCCAGCGCCCCAGAACGGCACAAAGGGGAGTATAAGGAGGTGGGCAGTTGCAGCCAAGATTTATGGGACCCACCTGTGTCAGTTGATTACCTGACCCCAGATCAGCAGGAGCAGGTGAAAAAGGTGCTACGTGAAGAGTGTGTTGCATTTTCAAAAGATAAGAGCGATGTGTGATGCATCCCCTCCCTGAAGTTAAAGATCAGATTGAATGACACAACCCCAGTAAGCTGCACATACATCTCAGTTCCCAAGCCACTCCATAAGGAGGTGAAGGAGTATTTGGAGGACCTGTTGAACAGAGGATGGATTCAGAAATCCCGATCCCCCTACTCATCACTCATCGTCTGGGTGCGCAAAAAGGATGGAAGTTTGCGTCTCTGCGCTGATTACCGGGAGTTCCAGCGCAGTTATGGAAGAGTGCCTTGCAGGCTTGAGGGATGAAATATCTCAGCCATATCTGGATGACAATTTGGTCCACAGTAGGTCATTTCAGGACCACCTGCGTGATCTGAGGGAGGTCCTGCGCCATTATCAAGCGCACGGGGTGAAGCTGACCCCCAAAAAGTGTGAAGTGTTCAAGGACAAGGTGAAATTCCTGGGAAAGATTGTATCCAAAGATGGCTGCATGGACCCTGCTGAATTGGCACCAGTGCAAGGACTAAAAAATGCAAACCTGAGACTGTGGGAGACCTAAGGAAAATGCTAGGTTTCCTGTCATACTCCCGCCCCTACATTGCAAACTTCTCACGCACTGCCAAGCCACTACCAGCTGCTATTGACCGGAAAGATTCAAGTGATTACGGAAAGAAGATCAACGGTAATCAGGCACAAAGGAATCATCCCACCAAGTGATTCCAGGAAGGCTGGGTACTCTGAACTTACTACACATTTTGGTGTGTAAATGCAAAAACACACAAGACTCATTATCCCACTTTAAGGCACAGGGAAGAAAACTTCTTGTCCACCAGTAAAACCCCAATGTACAGGCAGCAAGCTGAGGAGATACTAGGATATCCACTGCCTCTAACCAAGGGCAACTCTAGGCTGAAACAGAGTCCATTGCCTCTCCAGCAGACTGGTTCTAGTTCTAGACTAGCCCAATTACACGAAGAGGTTTTCTCAACCTCACGTTCTACCTCAGGTTACTTCCCTATCAGAGGGGTAACATTACATTTACAAATAGGTGTTGCTTCCTAAATTCAGAAACTTACAATCAGGATTTGTTTTCCTGTTTTCTGTAACTGAACTGTTTCAAAGCAGTACTGAACATGCAAACACAATTCAATTTGTCCATAACTCTGTCAATAAAGATATGAATGCTGCCAAACTACCGAATGTATGACTAAGACTGATAACCACTCCCTTCTCTCAACACACATTCACCATTGGCACTTTCAGTTCAGGCAATAGTCTAATCACTACAGTTCAAAGTACAAACATTGCAGCTGCTACAGAAAGGAGAAATGGCGCACAGAAGAAATGAGCTGAATTCAGAAACCTTCTCTTGTTGCATCTGTTTGGATCTACTGAAGGATCCGGTGACTACAGCCTGTGGACACAGCTACTGCAGGAACTGTATTAAAAGTTTCTGGGATGAAGAGGACAGGAAGGGAATCCACAGCTGCCCTCAGTGCAGGAAGACTTTCATACCGAGGCCTGTCCTGGAGAAAAACATCATGTTAGCAGCTTTAGTGGAGCAGCTGAAGAAGACTGGACTCCAAGCTGCTCCAGCTGATCACTGCTATGCTGGACCTGAAGATGTGGCCTGTGATGTCTGCACTGGGAGGAAGCTGAAAGCTATCAAGTCCTGTTTATCTTGTCCAGCCTCTTACTGTGAGAAACACCTCCAACCTCACTATGATGCAGCTCCATTAAAGAAACACAAGCTGGTGGCCCCCTCCAAGAAGCTCCAGGACAACATCTGCTCTCGTCATGATGAGGTGATGAAGATTTTCTGTCGTACTGATCAGCAGAGTATCTGTTATCTCTGCACAGTGGATGAACATAAAGGCCATGAAACAGTCCCAGCTGCAGCAGAAAGGACTGAGAAGCAGAAGGAGCTCGAGGTGAGACGACTAAACATCCAGCAGAGAATCCAGGAGCGAGAGAAAGATGTGAAGCTGCTTCAACAGGAGGTGGAGGCCATCAATGGCTCTGCTGATCAGCTGATGCATGTTGAGCTGGAGCAGCTCTTAAGCAAAGAGGACCACAACCAGTTTCTACACAACTACCCCTCACCAAGAGAGGAATGGACAAACATCTCACTGACAGTCACTGAAGAGGATGTTTTACTGTCACCACCAGAGCCAAAGACCAGAGCTGGATTCTTAAAATATTCACGTGAAATCACACTGGATCCAAACACAACAAATAAATATCTGTTATTATCTGAGGAGAACAGAAAAGTAACAGTAATGAAAGTACAACAGCCTTATTCTGTTCATCCAGACAGATTTACTTTTTATCGGCAGGTCCTGAGTAGAGAGAGTCTGACTGGACGTTGTTACTGGGAGGTGGAGTGGAGAGGGAGAGGAATTCGTGTAGCCGCTGCATATGAGAAGATCAAAAGAGCAGGGAGGTTTTATGAATGTGGTTTTGGGTGGAATGACAAATCTTGGGCATTACGTTGTGACACAAACAGCTATAAATTTTGGCACAACAATGTCCAAACTGTCCTCTCAGGTCCTCGGTCCTCCAGAGTAGGAGTGTACCTGGATCACAGAGCAGGTATTCTGTCTTTCTACAGCGTCTCTGAAACCATGACTCTCCTCCACAGAGTCCAGACCACATTCACTCAGCCGCTCTATGCTGGAATTCGCCTTTATTCCTTTGATGGAGACACTGCAGAGTTGATTAAAGTCAAATAGAGAAGACAGGTTCATGTTGATCCCTGACCATTATATGTACTTGTGTAGTTTCTAAATGAGGCTTTACATTTTAGAAGCTGAGAAGTTCAGTGGTCCATTGATGTGTGAAAATAATATTGCACTGATTCAAACTGTACTTACATTTATATACCTTACATCAATATAAATCTGAATTTGTTCTTATGGCTGATAATCATGTGAGTTTAAATGATACTACTCTTCATATTCAGCATGTTTGAAATCTGTCATCAGTCTGGTTAGTGGTTTTATTCTGTAGTTGCTGTAGTGGGTTGTCAAATGCAACAATATATTGGAGCTGCAGTGATTCATCAGTTAGTTGTCAGGAAACAGACCCAATATGCAGGCTCGTGGAGGCGTAAACTTAAATTCAAAGAACCTCAGCTTTATTGCTGGCACTGAACTGAACCCATACTAACACTAGAAATCACAAACCACACAGAAATCATAAAATAACAATAACAATACACAAAACACTGGGTCATCGACCCAGGACTGTGACATTAGTCAATAATTGGAGAACTGATTCTTTTATAATTACTTCACACTGAAACGTTTTGTTGTGTTTTTTTCTTTTCTTTCATTTTATACTTAACATTTTTTAACATTAAGAGTCTTATACCCCACAGGATTTAAAGCTGTGAAGTGACAAACACACAAAAATGTATATACTAAAAAAGAATTATGTTGATTTTCAAAACAGTTTAAGTTTAGTATGCTCCTGTTTTGTCATGTCACTTTAAATAAAGAGGGATACATATTTTGATGAATAGGAGAGATCATGTCTGGGGCTTGTAAAGAGGTGTGAGCCAGTTATTTGTGTTATCAGTTGTGTAAGCGGTAAAGGTTGTTGAACTGATATGGCTTCACAGTAACAAGCACACGTTGCCTTGATCAGGTCAAGGTTTAACTGTGGGTTTGTTTTATCTAGGACCAGTTAAGACCATCTCAGTTTATGCTCTTCAAGTGGAGGTAAGAGAAATTACGCCTTGAATTCAGAGGAGGCAGCTCTCCGCAAATTATTGGATTAGATTAAAGTGGCATGATGAAAGCCACTGACATAGAAAGTCTTGGAGGCTTGAAGAACTCAGCACAGCAAAAAAAAAAAAAAAAAAAAAAAATGGATTGTTGCCCCTGTGTGCAAATCGAGTTTGGAAGTTTCAAAACGCATGTGTTCACATGGAGCTTCTGAAGCGCAGATGTTTCCAAACACTGCTCCAAAGCGTGGTTCAAAATGCCCAGGTCATGTGACCATAACTAAACGAGGTTTAGGTGCAATTCACCACAGTTTCAGCAGCTGGCGTACCTGGTACTGGGCAGTGTGAGACTCAGACAGTTACACTTTCTTTTAAACAGAGTGATTTGACCTGGGACTTGTCACTAGTGAATTGATGTTTTTAAAACTACCGCTTCTATGTATTACTCATGCAAGTGTAAAAGAAAGCAATATCCTCTCTCTCCTTATTATTGTTGCTGTGGATTGTGAAGACCAATATAGATGATCCAATCACATAAACACCAGAATCCAAAATGTAATCAAATAAATATTATATAGATATATAAACAATATGTAGACGTCTTATTAGAATAATTATGGCCACACAGATAAGAGAAAGTGAGATAAACAGAGACTAGTGGGTGAACTCCATTCACTCATATTAGCAGAGAGAGAGAGAAATACTGTGCTATTAACTCATTTAAGTATCTCAATAAAAACTGTCTGTGCTTTCAGGGAGAAAATAACGGGTCAGCATCTGACTCTGTCTGCGCTCTACATTTTTTCTACCTTCTAATCTGTTAGTCACATACTCTGCCACTATAAAGATTAGTTATTCTATAGAAAAACGATGTTATAAACACGTTAGAAAAACACATCCATTAAATGCAGGTGACCTATTTCATTAAATGTTTCATGGCAAAATCCACAGCAGTATACAGTTTTGGAAGGTTTTTTCATGCTTCAGACGTTGCTCAGCAGAGAATGATTTAAATGGCATATCCTTGTAGCACCTGTGAGGAGAGCGTCAGTGAGATGTCACAATTGAAAATTAATGTACAAATTCCCACAGGTGTAATCTCTTAAATATGGAAGCAGCATATCAGAGTGCTTTCAAATGCCTTTTTTCCCACACAAGTTTTTATTTTTCTTTCATTTCTGATGTTTTATAGAAGTGTAAAAATTGATGTTTTGACTGTTTGGATAAACTTGCCTCAGTCTGTATTATATTTTATTTTTTACATCACTATCATGAGACGTTGGTTGTTTGAAAGAAGTTGGACTTATTTTTTAATGACTGATGAAAATTTGGTGGTGGGAGAAGTTTTGAAATGGAGCACACCAATAAAAAATGTTTGATAACAAATGGTCTAAATCAGGGGTCTTAAACTTAAATGAGCTGTAGGTCACTGCTGGCGTTGTCATCTCACTGGAGGGCCACTTTAGTTTAAGTAGTACAAAAAACAAACAAACAAACAGCAAGAAAACACCCACAAATATTTCCAAAAATGTAGTGTTTTGTTTGTTAAATGTTGTATAACAAGACAAAACTGCAAAAGTGAATGCTATTTTTTCTCTCACTCTTAACTGAAACTTTTCATTGAACTACCAAATAAACACATTGGTACTCTCTTTCTGGACAGACACATGGCAGCACTTGTGCTATAATTTTGTTCATTTTTAACAAAATAAAAATGCAGACATAAGTGCACACATTAGTTTTTGACTGCGAGTACAAATAACTGTCTCACTGAAATAACACAGCCAAATCCCTCTCTCTGCTCATATTGCCTTAATATTAAATAATTTTTGGATCTATAAGATCTATAAAAACTTATTTTGACATTGTACTCAACAACAAACAAATACTCCCTAACAAAAAAAGTAACTTTAAGGGCCAAATTGCAATATATTTCCTCACATCAATATACAGGCCGCAAGTAGGGGTGACATGGGCCACAAGTGGCCCCCGGGCCGCGAATTTGAGACCCCTGGTCTAAATGTACAGGTGTGATAAAAAGCTTACATCCACTCATCATCATGGGCATAAATGACATTGTAGTTTACAGGATATCTGTACAGGTTTTTAAAATCTAAGAATATTCTAACTGCATCCTTTTTCTGATCTATTGCGTTTCTAAATCCTTCGATCGATGTAATTAATGCCAATCATGCCGAACTGTTTGATCTGAAACTACTGACTCTAAGAGAGTAATTTATGTCTGTGTCATCAATTATTGAACAAATTTTTGAGATTTCTGGAGAACTCTGGAAATTGAGAAACAGGCCTATAATTTGTGAAGTGGTGGCTATCCTCAGTTTTATGCAGCAGCAGAACTTTAACTATTTTCATTTAGTTTGGAAGTACCGTTCTGAATAATCCCGAAATGTATGTTAGTGGTTCTGAAATCCCTTCACTGATCTTCTTGACAGTTTTCATAACAGTAGATGATTTGTATCTACACTTATTTACAGTATCAATGCTTTCGTTTTCCTTCACTCTTGTAAAGAACATTGAGTTAGGATTTCTTCTACCACTCGGGTGCACTAACCTTCTAATTTACATCTGCTAATCAGAATGTTGGTAGTTTGATCCCTCGCTTCTCCAGTCTGCATACAAAAGATTCTTGATACTAGTTATGAATGTTTGATAGAAATCAATAAAGCAGAGGGAAAAAGCTTGTGTGAATGAGGCATGTGTCATGGTCCGGGTGAGTGCGGGGTTTTTCCACTCTGCTGGGCTCCACCTTCAGGCAGAGACTCCAATCAGCTTTCACACCTGATTCCAATCAAGTCACCAGTATAGAGCTTTGAAGTTGGCGTCATGTCGCAATGCATTGTGGGAGCGTGGCACCATTTTCGGGGTCTACGAATCAAAACAAACACACTGTGTTGGAACGACTCAAAAGAGAATGGACTGTATAGAGATCTAGAGTTCTATTGTTGATCAACAAAGCACAAGAATCAGAATACAATACAAAATACAAAATCAAACCAAAACAAGAGAACTCAAATTACTGGGTCAAACTGACCCAGAACCGTGACAATCACACCCCATTCACACAAGCACTTTTTAAAAACTGTTTAGTGCTTACTGTCTAACATTCATACGCATTCACACTCTGAATGCTTTGGAGAGCAACATGGGGTTAGCATCAAAACAGGAAACAGGATATATGATCCAGCAGAAATGTTGGGCTTTACAAAGGTGACAGGCTAAAGTTTTATGATATAAGCATGCAAAAACAGTACAGAAACAGGAGGAGGACATCTCTATTTACTGTCTGGTCTAATTATTAGTGGTTTACAAAGGATGAGAACTTGTTTAACCATAAACCTCAGCATGGTTCAGTCTGTTAGTGATGGTAAATTCGATTCTTTTTACTGAATCGAGTTTGAATGAGTCACTCACCAAAGTGAATCGGATTTGAGTCATTTCAGTCACAGAACCAGTTGTCCAGAGAGTGCAAAAAATGTACATTTTCACTCAAACTTAATTTGTTTCTCTTTTCATGTATATCCTACTGCTAAGATGAGTGATTTAAAAAACCCCAACTATTTTTATAGAGCAAAAAGATTAAGACTTCTAAAGGGAACATTTATTTGATTTATTTTCATTTTATTTTAGGCAAGGCAAGTTAGGCAAGTTTATTTGTATAGCACAATTCAACAACAATTTGATTCAAAGTGCTTTACAGAGACATTAGAAACAAAAACAAATAAAAAGCATGATTTAAAACTGATTAGAACAAGCAAACAAACAAACAAACTAATTAACAAACAAACAAACAAACAAACAAAACAGTATATAAAATCAAAACAGATAAAATCAGTAGTTAAAATGTTAGTTTTGAAATTTAAGCTTAAAAGTGTGGATTTGGTGCTTTATTCAAATGCAGCTGAGAACAGGTGAGTCTTCAACCTGGATTTAAATAAACTGAGTGTTTCAGCTGATCTGAGGCTTTCTGGGAGTTTGTTCCAGATATAAGGAGCATAAAAGCTGAATGCAGCTTCTCCGTGTCTGGTTCTGACTCTGGGAACTGATAAAAGACCAGATCCAGATGACCTGAGGGATCTGGAAGGTTCATACTGGGTCAGGAGGTCACTGATGTATTTTGGTCCTAAACCATTCAGAGCTTTATAGGCCAGCATCAGAACTTTAAAGTCTATCCTCTGACGGACAGGCAGCCAGTGTAAAGACCTCAGAGCTGGACTGATGTGGTCCACTTTTTTGGTCTTAGTGAGGACTCGAGCAGCAGAGTTCTGAATGAGCTGTAGTTGTCTGACTGATTTTTTAGGTAGACCTGTAAAGATGCTGTTACAGTAATCAAGCCTACTAAAGATGAATGCATGGACTAGTTTTTCCAGGTCCTGTTGAGACATCAGATCTTTTATCCTTGAAATATTCTTGAGGTGATAGTAAGCTGACTTTGTTATTGTCTTAATGTGTTTTTCTAAGTTTAGGTCTGCATCCATCACTACACCCAAATTTCTCGCCTGGTTTGTGGTTTTATTAGTACTTTCCTCAAATGTGTCGAATATGTATTTTCTCATCTAAATGTCTACTGAGCCAGGGGGCGGTAATGTGCCTTAACATTGGTTTCCCACCAGGAAGAAGAAGAAGAAGAAGAAGAAGCTGTGAGCCAGGAGGGAGGGGGTGAGTGAGTGCTGAGCATGAGAAGGTGGGGGGGGGGCTGAGCATTGACTGTAGAAAACATGGACAACGCGACAGCTCCCCGAAAATGAAGCCAAAACGTCTCTATCGCCGTCATAAACCCCGCCTCCTCCATGTTAGCGGATAAGACTGGGGTCAGACTAAAATAAATTTATTCTCTTTTGTTATCAGTGGTTCTCATCACGCTGATTTATGTTCAAGGGGTCTCCTCTCCCATAGGTTTGATTCTAATTCCTACCGCGGTGATGTTAAATTGGAGTGAGACGTCATCATAGCAGCTTTGACTGGCAGCTGCAGTCACGGAGAAACTTGCGTATCTCTGTTCGGGAATAGCAGATAGAGCGTAGGCTCTGAGAGGAGGGCCAGCGTTTACGCTACGAAGACACGACCGAGTGTTTTAACCTGACAGCCTGAGGTGTTCTTCACTAAACTGGACTACCCGACAGAAGGACCCGAGGCCCTGCTGCACTTTTTCGGTAAGTTAAACGTGTTTGTAAGCTAATCCGTAACTACCGTCCTTAGCTCGGTCCTGAGACCTAGCTAGCTAAGATGAGGACTCGGCTGTCAGGGTTCGTTTAGCTAATCTGTGCAGGTGAATGAATTTACCCTGACTAAAGAAATCAAGAGAAACGCCCCAGGCTGCTCAGTCATTAATTAACGTCACTGTACTTTTATTACAAGTGTTATACTTTAAAAACAGCAGGCTGCACCCTGCTGCAGCTGAATATTAAATATGTGCAAACAACAGCATGTTTTCAGTCTCTTGCCACATCTGTAAAGACAGTAACATTTTTTTTTAAAGCTTGAACTTCAGTAACTCCTCATTAATCAGGAACTATGGATTAAAGTACTGTAGTGTACTGCAATACTGAAAAAAATGCAAGAGAAGAACTTCAGATCCTGAGTGTGTGAGGACAGAAGAATCAGCTTTATTTCAATTTTGAGGGATAAAATTTATATTTGAGTTCGATGGTTCTATTCTCTTTGTGACTACAGGAGCTGCCCTCAGATTCAGACCTCAGCACCACCCAGTGACAGCAGACAGATCATCCAACATGTTAACTGCAAAATGAACTGATGAAAACAGTACAAAGGTTAAAGTACCACATGTGCTGTCAGTGAAAGCTGCAGCTGTTTTATTGATAAAGTTAAAAACAAAAGGATTAATCACTCATGTAACTGTGTCACTATATATCAGCATTAACAGGACCTCAGTTTGGTGTTTCACAAAGCTGCTGATCTCAGACCTGCACAGCTTCCGTTTTAAACACTTGATGTACTCAGCTGCATGAAGAGCATATGAGATTTTCTCTAAAACAATTAAATAAAACCTGATGAAGGTCAAAGGTCGTCACTTGTATGTTGAACTACAAACTTGTCATGTGGAATTCTTTCACAGTTTTTTGCAGATAGTGTGTTATTTACCATAAAGTGATTCAGAGTTATTCATACCAAAGTAACCAGAGAGGATCATATGTTTTTAAATATGTAACTTTCTACAGGACTGAATATATTATGTTTATGTAAAAGTCCGGAGCCATCTTTTGTGTGTGTGTGTGTGTGATTTACATTGCTGTGCTTGAGAGCCACCATCTACCGGAACCAAATTCCTTGTATGTGTCTGCACATATACTTGGCCAATAAACACGATTCTGATTCTGATCTGTTTGACCATCACCAGTTAATCTGTAACACCGGCAATATTTATTCCCTTGGTTTGTTGCTGTGTGTGATTGCCAGAAGGTGAGTTCTGATCGCATTATGTTATGTAGGTTAAATGCTCTTGGGTGTATTTGTTCACTTGAGTGTATGCAATTGCTGTTTTTGCAAAGGCACTATTCAAGCTACTAAGCTGTTGTGTTGCGACAACGCCGGTCTCTGCGATTCTTTTGGTCCTGGTAGAGATCACGCTGAGATGTTTCCATGTTTCACACAATCCTTTTATTACCCATTATTCTTACAGATGCATCTGGAGATCAGCACACTGCATCCTATGCTAAAGGCTGATCTAAAGAACTCCACAAAACAGTTACAGTTAAAACTTCTGGTCTCTTCCCCCCTACAGTAAACACCCCCACAATGGAAATAGATAAGATAAAACTTTATTAATCCCTCGGGTGGGTTCCTCTGGGAAATTCTGTTTCCAAAAGCACAGCACCGACAGAAGTTACAGAGTTACAGAATATTATACACACACACACACACACACATATATAAATAAAATATACGAAGGGGATAAATAGAATAAATAGGAATAAAAAAAAAAAGTAAATTGCACATTTCAAGTATTGAGGTCTATTGCACCATTGACAATAAAAAAAAAAAACGTATTGCACAAAAATACACTAGTACAGTGGCCAAGGGTGCTGACACCCTGACCCCCTTCTCCTTTTAAGGTAGTGTCTCTTTTGCCCTTTGTCTGCCCCTCACCCTCAGTAACTCTTGCTTTCTCCCTGGGGGTGGGTGTTGATTGTCCTCCTGTCCTGCACCTCAGTTCTTTGTTCCCATCCCAGGCCCATTTTTCTATTTTGTATTCCCATTAACCGCCATATTGTAATATTACAACCAATCCCCAAATATATTCTCTTTAACTCTGATCTATATTAAGGAATCTACAGGGAGTGCAGAATTATTAGGCAAGTCGTATTTTTGAGGAATAATTTTATTATTGAACAACATGTTCTCAATGAACCCAAAAAACTCATTAATATCAAAGCTGAATGTTTGTGGAAGTAGTTTTTAGTTTTAGCCATTTTAGGGGGATATCTATGTGTGCAGGTGACTATTACTGTGCATGAATATTAGGCAACTTAACAAAAAACAAATATATACCCATTTCAATTATTTATTTTTACCAGTGAAACCAATATAACATCTCCACATTCACAAATATACATTTCTGACATTCAAAAACAAAACAAAAACAAATCAGCGACCAATATAGCCACCTTTCTTTGCAAGGACACTCAAAAGCCTGCCATCCATGGATTCTGTCAGTGTTTTGATCTGTTCACCATCAACATTGCAGCAGCAGCAACCACAGCCTCCCAGACACTGTTCAGAGAGGTGTACTGTTTTCCCTCCTTGTAAATCTCACATTTGATGATGGACCACAGGTTCTCAATGGGGTTCAGATCAGGTGAACAAGGTGGCCATGTCATTAGTTTTTCTTCTTTTATACCCTTTCTTGCCAGCCACGCTGTGGAGTACTTGGACGCGTGTGATGGAGCATTGTCCTGCATGAAAATCATGTTTTTCTTGAAGGATGCAGACTTCTTCCTGTACCACTGCTTGAAGAAGATGTCTTCCAGAAACTGGCAGTAGGACTGGGAGTTGAGCTTGACTCCATCCTCAACCCGAAAAGGCCCCACAAGCTCATCTTTGATGATACCAGCCCAAACCAGTACTCCACCTCCACCTTGCTGGCGTCTGAGTCGGACTGGAGCTCTCTGCCCTTTACCAATCCAGCCACGGGCCCATCCATCTGGCCCATCAAGACTCACTCTCATTTCATCAGTCCATAAAACCTTAGAAAAACCAGTCTTGAGATATTTCTTGGCCCAGTCTTGACGTTTCAGCTTGTGTGTCTTGTTCAGTGGTGGTCGTCTTTCAGCCTTTCTTACCTTGGCCATGTCTCTGAGTATTGCACACCTTGTGCTTTTGGGCACTCCAGTGATGTTGCAGCTCTGAAATATGGCCAAACTGGTGGCAAGTGGCATCTTGGCAGCTGCACGCTTGACTTTTCTCAGTTCATGGGCAGTTATTTTGTGCCTTGGTTTTTCCACACGCTTCTTGCGACCCTGTTGACTATTTTGAATGAAGCGCTTGATTGTTCGATGATCACGCTTCAGAAGCTTTGCAATTTTGAGACTGCTGCATCCCTCTGCAAGATATCTCACTATTTTTGACTTTTCTGAGCCTGTCAAGTCCTTCTTTTGACCCATTTTGCCAAAGGAAAGGACGTTGCCTAATAATTATGCACACCTGATATAGGGTGTTGATGTCATTAGACCACACCCCTTCTCATTACAGAGATGCACACCTAATATGCTTAATTGGTAGTAGGCTTTCGAGCCTATACAGCTTGGAGTAAGACAACATGCATGTAGAGGATGATGCGGACAAAATACTCATTTGCCTAATATTTCTGCACTCCCTGTATTCTCAACAGTTGTAAACTAGTCCAAACATCTGGCTATGGGGTGCCGGGCCGGCGGCGCGATCGTTGCTTCCTCCCCACGGATGGCTCCGATGGGCCGGGCAAACTTGTGATTTTTTTCCCCACCACTGAGCGATTAAAACTGACTTTTTGGTTTCTCCACTTGCTGAATCTCACTTTAACCTCTGACTGTGCTCATTTTCCTGTTAAGAGGCAAAGGCACTTTGTACAATAATGGCATTAAAAAAATTGCAATTTAAAAAAAAATCCTTCTTTTTCTTTTGACTCAAGTTGAATACGATTAG
The DNA here is from genome assembly GCF_057382275.1 of Copadichromis virginalis. NCBI lineage: Eukaryota > Metazoa > Chordata > Actinopteri > Cichliformes > Cichlidae > Copadichromis > Copadichromis virginalis. The sequence continues at coordinate 27,880,470 of NC_140620.1, forward strand.
AATTATTACATTACTATAGCACAAGGTTCAGTTAGCTTTATAAAAAAAAAAATAGGTGGGAGAAATGTCCTGCAAAGAACTGCTTTTTACTTTTTTTTTACTTTGAGTACATTTCAAAGCCTATACTTAATTACTTTTACTTGAGTAAAAAAGTTGAACCAGTACTTCAACTTTTACTGTAGTAAAGTGTTTTTTAACACTAGTGTCTGTACTTCTGCTTAAGTACAGAATGTCTAGACTTTTGCCACTTTTGACTGGTTCTCACATACCTGTATTTAGCCACGTTCCTGTTAAAAATGATTGTAGAAGTTGTGATCAACTCAACTGTAACAACAGAAAAATATTTTTAAAGGAGTCAGGGTTTCTTTTTATTATTCCTGTCAAACATTTATCACATTTTTGTGGAGATGAATGTGTTTGAAAACACTTTAATTTGTTTACTGCCTCATATACCAACTACTACACCTGCTGCACCCTCTCACCTCTGATGGTGTTTGAGGGAGAGAAACAACTGAAATGAACATAAACTTAAATGCAACATAAGCATCATGTCAGTGGCTGCCTTATCTGTATGTTTAGGATCATTATCCTCCTGCATTGACTGAAACTGAAGGACTGTTTGTTAACTTCGGTGAGAACTCTGACATTTCTAAACTGAAGTTTATTTATATAGAAGAAAGTGTTAACAAGCTTAAACGTTGATGTGAGCAGTAAATAAAAAATGGTTAAACACACAGTTTCACTCTCTAACTGCTCCTCTTCCTGGAGTGAAGCACAGCCTGATAACCTCCCTCTTCTTCCTGCTCTTAAACACAGCACCTCCTCTCTGTCCACGTGTTTCCTCGTTCCCTCCCCCTCAGATCTGCAGTTTGAAGATGGGTGTAACCAACATGTGGTGACGTGTAAGAGCTGACAGGCTCCATTCACTGCAGAAACATGTTGTTGAGATCAGAGCTCAGACTAGTTTCAGTTATAAGGAAGAGAAACTCACACAGTCACTGACACTGAGAGGAGAAATGGCGCAGAAAGGAGTTCAGCTGGACCGAGAAACCTTCTCTTGTCCCATCTGTTTGGATCTACTGAAGGATCCGGTGACTATTCCCTGTGGACACAGCTACTGCATGAACTGTATTAAAGCCCACTTTGATGAAGAGGACAGGAAGGGAATCCACAGCTGCCCTCAGTGCAGGAAGACTTTCACACCGAGGCCTGTCCTGGAGAAAAGCACCATGTTAGCAGCTTTAGTGGAGCAGCTGAAGAAGACTGGACTCCAAGCTGCTCCAGCTAATCTCTGCTATGCTGGACCTGAAGATGTGGCCTGTGATGTCTGCACTGGGAGGAAGCTGAAAGCCATCAAGTCCTGTTTAGTCTGTCTGGCCTCTTACTGTGAGAAACACCTCCAACATCACTATGATGCAGCTCCATTAAAGAAACACAAGCTGGTGGCCCCCTCCAAGAAGCTCCAGGAGAACATCTGCTCTCGTCATGATGAGGTGATGAAGATTTTCTGTCGTACTGATCAGCAGAGTATCTGTTATCTCTGCACAGTGGATGAACATAAAGGCCATGAAACAGTCCCAGCTGCAGCAGAAAGGACTGAGAAGCAGAAGGAGCTCGAGGTGAGACGACTAAACATCCAGCAGAGAATCCAGGAGCGAGAGAAAGATGTGAAGCTGCTTCAACAGGAGGTGGAGGCCATCAATGGCTCTGCTGATAAAGCAGTGGAGGACAGTGAGAAGATGTTCACTGAGCTGATCCGTCTCCTCCAGAAAAGAAGCTCTGATGTGAAGCAGCAGGTCAGATCCCAGCAGGAAACTGAAGTGAGTCGAGTCAAAGAGCTTCAGGAGAAGCTGGAGCAGGAGATCGCTGAGCTGAAGAGGAAAGACGGCGAGCTGGAGCAGCTCTCACACACAGAGGATCACAACCAGTTTCTACACAACTACCCCTCACTGTCAGCACTCAGTGAGTCTACACACTCATCCAGCATCAATATTCATCCTCTGAGCTACTTTGAGGATGTGACAGCAGCTGTGTCAGAGACCAGAGATAAACTACAGGACATCCTGAGAGAGGAATGGACAAACATCTCACTGACAGTCACTGAAGAGGATGTTTTACTGTCACCAGCAGAGCCAAAGACCAGAGCTGGATTCTTAAAATATTCATGTGAAATCACACTGGATCCAAACACAGCAAACACACGTCTGTTATTATCTGAGGGGAACAGAAAAGTAACAAGAACAGAACAACAACAGTCTTATTCTGATCATCCAGACAGATTCACCTTTTATGATCAAGTCCTGAGTAGAGAGAGTCTGACTGGACGTTGCTACTGGGAGGTGGAGTGGAGAGGGGGAGGAGTTTGTGTAGCAGTCGCATACAAGAATATCAGAAGAGTAGGAAATTCAGCTGATTGTATATTTGGATGCAATAACAAATCTTGGGCATTACTTTGTGAAAACAACAGTTATTCATTTTTTCACAACAAAGTCCAAACTGACCTCTCAGGTCCTCGGTCCTCCAGAGTAGGAGTGTACCTGGATCACAGAGCAGGTATTCTGTCTTTCTACAGCGTCTCTGAAACCATGACTCTCCTCCACAGAGTCCAGACCACATTCACTCAGCCGCTCTATGCTGGACTTTGGCTTTATTTTTCAGCTGGAGCTACTGCAGAGTTGATTAAAGTCAAATAGAGAAGACAGGTTCATGTTGATCCCTGACCATTATATGTACTTGTGTAGTTTCTAAATGAGGCTTTACATTTTAGAAGCTGAGAAGTTCAGTGGTCCATTGATGTGTGAAAATAATATTGCACTGATTCAAACTGTACTTACATTTATATACCTTACCTTACCAGGGCGACCGTGGCTCAGGGGGTTGGGAAGCGTATCTGTAACCAGAAGGTCGCCGGTTCGATCCCTGAGCTCTCTGTCCTGGTTGTTGTGTCCTTGGGCAAGACACTTTACCCTAATGGTGTTGGCCAGAGGGGCCGATGGCGCGATATGGCAGCCTTGCTTCTGTCAGTCTGCCCCAGGGCATCTGTGGCTACAACCGTAGCTTGCCTCCACCAGTGTGTGTGAATGCAAGTACCTTGAAAAGGGCTATATAAATCCAATCCATTATTATTATTACATCAATATAAATCTGAATTTGTTCTTATAGCTGATAATCATGTGAGTTTAAATGATACTACTCTTCATATTCAGCATGTTTGAAATCTGTCATCAGTCTGGTTAGTGGTTTTATTCTGTAGTTGCTGTAGTGGGTTGTCAAATGCAACAATATATTGGAGCTGCAGTGATTCATCAGTTAGTCAATGATTAGAGAATTGATTGTTTTATCATTATTTTGTACTGTAGAGTTTACACATAAAAACCAGTTTAGATGGAGATCCTTAACTACTTTCACAGAACACATTTTTCATAAAACTTTTTCAATAAAAGCTGGGATGTTGCATACATTAAAAAAAGAAATGAAATGTGTATATATAAAGACTGTCATGCTGATTTTCTGGAAGGTTAAAGTTAAGCATGCTGTTGTTTTATTGGATCTTTGAGTAGTTCTGCTGTTTATTAATGTTGATTGTGTGCTCTTAAAGGTTAAATAAAGGTTTCATTTCAAATACAGTATATGAAAGTACCTTTTTTCTCATGTTTTTCTGTCTTCTGAGATTTTGTATAAATTTAGCTAATGCAGTCAGTGAGACTAGTCTCGTTTCACTTTGACAATATAAGTGGACCTTAAAATGTTATTAATATATTAAAAAAATATTCTACTAAAAATAATCAGTGGTGAAATTTAACTCGACTCAAATGGTAAGCTTCAGTGAAAATTTAACATACATTTATTTCCATTTCATATCACATCATGACTTCTTCTCAGCTCAACTTCATCTCAGAAAATTGTTTTTCTTTTCAAGTGAATATGTGAATACTTTATATAAGAAGGAGACACATAGACTTATTTTAATATATAGCAGCACTATATTTGTCTGAAAGCTTTAGTTACTCATAGTAATGAGTAGTAGTAGTAGTAGCAACTCATAAGTTAAACCCAATTTTAACTTATAATCACAATGCAAACTTTGTACTTTTTATTTAAAGAGAAAAACAGCTAAAGGGAAACAGGACAGAGACAAAATCCAGCAGAAAGTATTTAAAACAACAGCGACAGACTCCAGTGTTATAGCAACACTGCATAAACAGCACAGAAAGAGAATAAGAGGTTTCATATTTACCTCCTGTCTTCCTATCCAGGGCTGTGTTCAGGATGGCAGCTAAATAAATGTAAACTGCAGCATAACGTGATTAAACTGGGATATTCCAACTTCACTGTTGATTTTTTTTATCAGAATGCTCTGGTCAAATGTTTGACTTGTAAATAAAACTCCTTTCTTTGAGTGCAACAAGTGAACTGTCTGCTTGTTTCTCCATAAAACATCAGAGAGAAACAAGTCGAAAGAGTCCAAACGGCGACAGCAGCTATCAATCATTTTACTTCAAGCTTTTTATTGATTCTTTTGTTGATTCATTTGATAAGAAATACTTGTGCATTGTGTATGAGCAATAATAAATATTTAAAAAAAGAAAATCACAGTCTCATAAAATGCACTGCTCATTGAATTAAATGTCAAAAATTGCAGTGTTTAATAGTTTAATGAGATGGTTTGTCTTTCTGTGCCATAATAAAATGATATGTTTTAAATAAAACATTTTTGAAAAAGAAATAATAATTACCAGCAATTGCAAATAAAAGATGGTATACAAAGAACCTAAACTAAGGCATAAAATAAAATAGCCTTCACTCTATCTTTTTGGAAGCTTTTGTTACATTAGTAGGAGGGGCAAAAAGAGTTATGATGGTGAACCTGTTAATAATTCATTTTAATGGATATTGCTGTCATATAGGGCGGCTTTTGGACACAACAACAAAAAAAAGTTTTCTTTCCATCTGAGGTCGCCGTCACTGTAACAGCAGCTTTTTGTGTTTCTCTGCGTTTGTGGACAGACTCTGGCTCCACGCTGAACTATGACAGCATCATATTCACTGCTGCTGTTGTGTTGTTGGAAATCTGGGGCTGCTTGAGCCGAATGTTGCAATGCAACAGAGCCGAGGATTAAACGAAGAATAGTTTTTAATCATTGTTTAAGGATCGTTATTACTGTCTATAAAATCCCCACAGTCTCTGTAATATTCTTAGCCTTTGAACCGTCAAAGGCTTTAAAAGAAAGAGAAACCTGAGGGAATGTTAGATAAGTGAATACAACGAAACACATACTTTAAAAAGTGTATTTTTTGGCCGCTTCCCTGGGACTGTCCACCATTATTCGATAAACATCCCACCGCCACGAGGGGGCGCTTGGCATCAGGTAGAACAGGAGGCCTACCAGCCTTAACGGTCTCGCCGTGAACTTCATTTATGATCCACTGGAGAATAAAGCAATATACCATTCAAAAAATCTCCAGCTGTTTTTGCATAGCAAACCCGGACCAATATGGATCCCCTCTGGGCGCTCTCTCTGCTGTTTGCTGATGATAAGTTGGAGGTGATTGAGTGCTGAGCTAGCGTTAGCATGTAGGAGGGCATGTAAACAATGGTAAATTGCAAGGTAGATAGTAATGCCTGCACTGAATGGACATGGCCTCTAAGTCTGGTGATCAGTGACTGTCTATAGTTCTAATTTTATAGCACCAGTCCTGAAGTACATAGGGACAGAGCTCACAACCCCTTTTCTTACCAGCGTCTTTGTTAGGGTTTTGTTACGGTTTGCCTCAGTGCCATCTGGGATGTCAAAATCAGAATCAGAATATTTTAAGAATCCCTAAAAGCCAGGAGTCAGTTACAATCAGTAGACAAAACTCCCCGACAAAGCGGTTGAATTAAGTCTCTGATTGTAGCTCCTCTATTTTGTTTGCGAGGGATTTGCCATTTGTGAAAAAGATGGATGGAAACAGGGGTTTGTGTTGTTGTTTTTGCAGCTCAACGCAATAGCAGGCTCTGCAGCGCCGCTTTTGTTTCCTCTGCCTGAGCAGCCTGAGTTGCTTGCTGTTACCAACAATAACCCACAGCCTTACAATCTCAGGTGAGATGCTGTCAGTCCAATCTGACATGAAGTCCGGGTTCATGCTGAGGCCGATGTCTATTAGTTCCTGATGACTGAAAGTGATAAGGGCGTTGCAGGAAGATGCACCCCAAAAGCATATTAGGAAAGGGTCAGGGTCATGTTTCAAACCAAAATTAACAACTACAACAATACTTGTAGAGTTTTTAAATTCAAGGAATAATATGATTATAACGTACATAAAACAATGTTTCATATGCTGATGAAAAAAGAGGGGTTTTGAGCTGTGCCAAGGAGTCCAGCTGATGAAGGTGAAGGGGTTATAAGTTCTAAAGACAAGGTGTAGCACGACTAATGGCTCTGGCACTAATGATTCTAAGTCTAAAATGAGGAAGCGGTCAGCAGAGTAATTGAAGCAGCTGAGCTGTTGAAGCAGTTGAGCACAGAAAGGACTGTAAGTATAGAATAGAATAGGATAGAATAGAATAGAATAGAATTCAACTTTATTGTCATTGCACATGTCACAGGTACAGGGCAACGAAATGCAGTTTGCATTGCTTTAGCCATGATATAGATAGACCCCCCCTGGCTTCTGCTCCGCGGCTGCTGAGTGAGCCCTCATCTGGGACTCTCCTCAGCTCTTTCTGGGACAGTGGCGCGGCTGCCCCTCTGTTGGTCTTCCTTGGTCTCTTGTGTTCTGGGGGCCTCTGGATGTCTGGAGTTTTGATCTCCTCCATACCTGCTTCATGCCCTGGAGGACGGGGCTGTGGCCCCCCCACACCCTCTAGCAGATCATTACATGAAGGAACCTTTAAAAAAAAACAAAAAAACAAGCGCGTCCATGCTCACAGGTGTACACACGGGTGATCACACCCACAAACTACAACCTTTTTGGCTCCTACCTCAAAGCACACTGTGTTCTGTTGATCTTATGTGCTGCACAATAATGTTTAATATTTAGTATTTACTGTCATATTCCCATATATCATTGTGATGTTGTTTATTCTATTACTCTTGTTCTCTTCTGCTTGTTTTCTTTTTTCTTTCTCAGCAGGTGATCCAGGTGATTGATATATGCATTTTTTTTTCTTTTTCTTTTTTTTTCCTACCCATTCTGTTGGTTTTTGTTTTTTGCCCTTCTCCCCCGTCCCTCTTCTCAGCTGTTTCTCTTTCCCTCTTTCTTTCTCCCCTTCTTTCCTCCAGTCAAGTCTGTTCCGTATTCAGCAAGTGAAAATAAAATAAACAATAAAAGGTGAATCAAATGGACCATTACGGCAAGGCTGGGATGGTCAATTTGGTAAAGTAAATCCGTTGGGCATCTTTCTTTGCCTTTAGACAACAATTCTGATGGTAAAAGAGCCAAACGGGACAGGCAAAAAAAAAAAAAAACCCACTCCTCCAGACTCCCATCACATAATCCGTCCGCACCACAGTGACATATAAACGTGTGGCCAAAAGTTCAGATCATTTGTTATCAGACCAGCAGGAGCACTTTCTGTTGTGTACCATCACATTTCAACAAAGAACTCCTGTTGATAGGAGGACATGGATCGTTCCCAAAACAAATCCATTACGTGAACTGGAATCTATGGAGCTTCTTTTCGGTGTTCAAACCAAAACCAGACGTCATCCAAACTTACAGATGTTAGAATAACATCGCAAACACTGGTCCGATTTTTTATATGTAAATACAAAGTGATTCTGTTTGTTGCAGCATTGTATTACACAGAAAAATGGATTTATCCAGTATCCAGACTGCATAACACAGATGTACTGATGTAATTATAACCAAACTGGTGGCATGGCGCAATGGGGTGCAATATCATTTCATAGACCCACCAAGTTGGTCTAGACTTCAATACCTCAACAAATACTACTACTGGCACTTTAATATCTATATTCAAGAAAAAACACTGATTATAGGTGTTTTTCTCTAGTGACAACACAGTAAAGATGACAACGTTATTAAAATTTGGTATTCCCACCACACTTAACTTGCCTTGTTTTTTAAGGTATAAACATTACAAATTAGGCAATGAGCATGGTTAAAATTAAACTCACGGTCACTGTTAACATGTCACTGTCACCTACACACTGAAATACAGTTCCGGTTATAGGTTTACATACACATATCATGGGCATGAATGTCATGGTAATTTGGGGCTTTTAATGATTTATAAAAGAAGAAAAGAAGAAGAAAAAAAGCCATGATATAGATATATTACAATATATATTAGCAATAATATAGATATGTGAGTATATTACAAAAATGGGTCTATTATGGTATGTTATAATGTACACGGTATGAAGTATGTTATGAATATTCTATAACTATAAGTATGTACAGGCTGTAGTGAGTACAAGCTATGTACAGGCTATGAACAGGATATAAATATGAAAAACTATACAGACATCTGAGATATACAGCTATACAGAAATGGGAACTATGCAAGTTGTAAACAGTTGTAGGATTAAAGATTATCGAATGTACAGAATGATTATTTACACAGAGCTATACAGTAGTGCAGTTAAGATAAGTGAGGGTGTGGATAATTTCTACAGAGGTTGTATAAAGTGCTAGTGGTTGTGAGTAGTGGTTCAGTCCATGTTATTATTGTGTGTTTGAGGGTACAGTTGTCCATTGTGTGTGTGTGTGTGTGTTAACGTGGGTCAGATGTCAGGAGGCAGAGTTCAGGAGTCTGACAGCTGTGGGGAAGAAGATGTATGAAGTATGAAGAAGGACTGAAGGATATGGAGGTGCCAAGTCATTGAGTGCTTTCACAAAGAAGAGCAGAATCTTATATTGGATATTGTCAGGGTTATATTGTTGATTGTCATATATGCTTAGAAATATTTAACCATATATGCTTAGAGGTGTATAATCGATTGTGTAGTGATAGGATGTGTGATCCTAAGTTGTCTGCAAAGACTTTGTGTGCATTCCAGAGTGTTCTGGCATGCACACTCATGGGAAGAGGTCGTATCTTTTCTTGCTGATATATGGTATAGCAAACACATCTATATCTGTTTTAGTTCCAGTAAAACATATATATATATATATATATATATATATATATATATATATATATATATATATATATATATATATATATATATATCTGTCCAGATATCTGTCGCAACCCCCTTGGGAGCATATCCCACTTTGACTTTGGGGCTTAGAGGTCATACTCGGCACAAAGGTCATACTCCACTAGCAACTAAACATTGTCATTATGGGTTGAATCCTTTGGCTCTACCAATATTGGTCCATCTACAATGTTGGTATGGCTGTCCTCATATTGTTCCCCTGCCACCTTGGCTGAGGACCATGGACTCAGACTTGGAGGTGCCAATTCTCATTCCCACTGATTCATATTTGGCTACAAACCGCTTCAGTGAAAGCTGGAAGCCACCACTTGATGAAGCTGACGGAACTATGTCATCTGTAAAAAACAGAGTTGAGAATCTGAGGCCACCTATTGGCAACAACTAGATATTGTGTCTATAAAAACAATGAACAGAATTGGTAACAAATCGCAGCACTGATGGAATCTAACACTCATTGGGAATTGTTGTACAAGAGCTGAATGGCTCGTAACAATGCACCAGACACCACAGTCTAACTAAGGTATGATTTAGGGTCACCTGATCCATCTCTAACTATATGCTAACTGTGTGCAACAAATATTGGAGGCACCGCTGGGATTATTAACGTTGTGTCCAGCGTGATGAAAATAAGGAAGGGACGTGGCTACAGCAACCATGATGGACCTAGAGGAGCTGGCAGACACTGTGTCCCAAACACTCTGGAACCTACAACTCGACCAACTCAAAGGGGTGTGTGCTGAAGCTAAAATCCCTAGTGGAAATGTCACAACAAGATGAACTTTAATAAAATTAATCACAGAATCTATGGACAAGGCTATTAATGATGAAAAACAGGATGTTGCACTCTACTATCTAAAGAAATTGTTAGAAAGTGTCAACCCAGCGACAGAGAGCACCTGAAACACAGAAAGTGTAGGAATTACAACAGGCTCGCCACAGGGAACTCAGGAAACAAGGGAATAAGTTGATTTAATATAAAGATACGCACAGCTCCAGAGAAACAGCGAAGCACTGCAGGAAGAAATTAGGAGGCTGAGTGAAAGGGTGGAGAGGACACCACTAAGTCTGCCGACCACCCCACAAAATGTGCTGCCTGTCGCAGCCAACCACCTTTCGGAAGTGACGATAAGGAGGGAATTCAAGATCTGTGGTCAAATTGGGGAGAAGGGCCAAAAGGACAGACTCTCATACATCAACTTGATGCATCAGATTGATCGAGGTCTGAACAACGGAAACAGTGAAGCGGAGGTTATAGAAGCTGTGGTGAAGTCTGTCAGCCCAGGTTTGAGTCTTAGAGCCATGCTTGAGATAAAACGTGATCTCACCCTCCCCCAATTGAAGGCCATATTAGAGGGGCATTTTAAAGAAGACAGCACCACAGATTTGTATCACAGACTAGTGAACGTCACACAAGACAGCCGCGAGTCTCCCCAAAACTTCCTCTTCAGAGCAACTGAGTTAAAAGAGAGGCTGCTGCTCGCATTGGAAGACACAGGGTCCGATGAACAATACAGCCCTGAGCTCATCCAGAAGAAATTCTTGAGGTCGGTTAGTACTGGGCTACTGAGGGACCTTATCAAGTTTCGGCTTAAGCCCTATCTTGATGACCCGTGGGTGACAGATGAAACCCTCATTGATAAGATGAATGAAGCAGCTGGTGTTGAATCAGAAAGGCAATTGAAGCAAAAGAAAACTACAGGCAGCAAATCTGTAAATGTAAATGAACTCCAGACGGAAAGGCAAGCCAGTCAATTGGGTCTGGGTGTGGCTGAAACTAGGTTGGGGACTCAAGAGCGGAAGTAGTGAAACCCAAGAGCCGCAGAACACCTGTTGTAGCTGCTTCCCGAGAGTCAGAGCTGCATGAAACAGTCAGGCTGCTGAGAGAGCATATGGCTGAATTAAGGAGGAGCATCACCACCCCTCAAGGCCCCACTCGCCCACGAAGAACCAGTGGGAAGAGGGGATGTAAGGCATGCCAGGAGCAGGGAACAGATGATCGGTGTGAACACTGCTTCATGTGTGGCCAGCCAGGAAGTTGGGCAGCAGAAAGATCGGAGGGCACTCAAGCGGCAATCCAGACCATTGCCCCTCCCAAATCATTAATTCCCATCCACACAGAAGCAGATGACAAGTTGCATGAACTGCTTTGGAATCAAATAAGACAGCTGGAGGCAGAATTAGAGCAAAGTGGCAAGGCTAAAGAAACTGGGTGCCACGTATGCCAGTCATCTCTCACTACACTGTCAGGCTAAGCTGAGAGCCCTGGTCGGGAAGAAGTGTATGGTGGATTGTTTCTTTGAAGGGGTAGAAACACAAGCATTGTGGGATACAGGGTCACAGGTGACTATCATTAATGAGAACTGGAGGAAGTCTTGCTTTCCACATATCCAACTGAGAAGCACAAGTGAACTCCTAGTTGAGGATGAGGCTCTAGTGGGTAAAGCAGCGAACCAAACACCCATACCCTTTGCAGTTTGGGTTGAGCTCAAATTTAGGCTGGGGTCAACTAGAGATCCGCAGCCAGAGTTAGTTGTCCCCATGCTTGACTCAAAAGAGCCAGGAGTAGCAGAGCTACCTATCATTGGCTATAATGTGATTGAGCATTTTGTAAAGGATGGAATGGAGCATCATCCAGATGTTACACCTGCTGTGGTAAAGGAAACCTTCTCGATTGATTGTAAGAAAGCAGAAGTGCTAATCAACATCATGCAGCGCTGCCACAAAAATGATGAAGAGGGTGTGGTGAAAGTTGGGAGACAAAAGATAGTGATTCCAGCTGGACAAAGCAGGGAGGTTAAGTGTAGTGTGAGGACAGGTCCCCTCCCCCTGAAACAGGAGGTTCTTGTTCAACCAGAGGACATTTCAAAACTACCAGAGGGGGTTAACCTGAATGATACTGTCATTGGCCTGCAGAGGGGAACCCTGTCCAGGGTGGTTATTCTGGTCACAAATGGCAGCAGCCATGACATCCCCCTCCTCCCTCATGTAGTGTTGGGACGACTACAGCAAGTGAAGGCTATTTACCCAGTAGACGTAAGACCAGTAAGTGCTGAAAACAAGGGCAAGTTGACGTGTGCTAGTGAAAACACAGGGAGCACCCCAGCGCCCCAGAACGGCACAAAGGGGAGTATAAGGAGGTGGGCAGTTGCAGCCAAGATTTATGGGACCCACCTGTGTCAGTTGATTACCTGACCCCAGATCAGCAGGAGCAGGTGAAAAAGGTGCTACGTGAAGAGTGTGTTGCATTTTCAAAAGATAAGAGCGATGTGTGATGCATCCCCTCCCTGAAGTTAAAGATCAGATTGAATGACACAACCCCAGTAAGCTGCACATACATCTCAGTTCCCAAGCCACTCCATAAGGAGGTGAAGGAGTATTTGGAGGACCTGTTGAACAGAGGATGGATTCAGAAATCCCGATCCCCCTACTCATCACTCATCGTCTGGGTGCGCAAAAAGGATGGAAGTTTGCGTCTCTGCGCTGATTACCGGGAGTTCCAGCGCAGTTATGGAAGAGTGCCTTGCAGGCTTGAGGGATGAAATATCTCAGCCATATCTGGATGACAATTTGGTCCACAGTAGGTCATTTCAGGACCACCTGCGTGATCTGAGGGAGGTCCTGCGCCATTATCAAGCGCACGGGGTGAAGCTGACCCCCAAAAAGTGTGAAGTGTTCAAGGACAAGGTGAAATTCCTGGGAAAGATTGTATCCAAAGATGGCTGCATGGACCCTGCTGAATTGGCACCAGTGCAAGGACTAAAAAATGCAAACCTGAGACTGTGGGAGACCTAAGGAAAATGCTAGGTTTCCTGTCATACTCCCGCCCCTACATTGCAAACTTCTCACGCACTGCCAAGCCACTATACCAGCTGCTATTGACCGGAAAGATTCAAGTGATTACGGAAAGAAGATCAACGGTAATCAGGCACAAAGGAATCATCCCACCAAGTGATTCCAGGAAGGCTGGGTACTCTGAACTTACTACACATTTTGGTGTGTAAATGCAAAAACACACAAGACTCATTATCCCACTTTAAGGCACAGGGAAGAAAACTTCTTGTCCACCAGTAAAACCCCAATGTACAGGCAGCAAGCTGAGGAGATACTAGGATATCCACTGCCTCTAACCAAGGGCAACTCTAGGCTGAAACAGAGTCCATTGCCTCTCCAGCAGACTGGTTCTAGTTCTAGACTAGCCCAATTACACGAAGAGGTTTTCTCAACCTCACGTTCTACCTCAGGTTACTTCCCTATCAGAGGGGTAACATTACATTTACAAATAGGTGTTGCTTCCTAAATTCAGAAACTTACAATCAGGATTTGTTTTCCTGTTTTCTGTAACTGAACTGTTTCAAAGCAGTACTGAACATGCAAACACAATTCAATTTGTCCATAACTCTGTCAATAAAGATATGAATGCTGCCAAACTACCGAATGTATGACTAAGACTGATAACCACTCCCTTCTCTCAACACACATTCACCATTGGCACTTTCAGTTCAGGCAATAGTCTAATCACTACAGTTCAAAGTACAAACATTGCAGCTGCTACAGAAAGGAGAAATGGCGCACAGAAGAAATGAGCTGAATTCAGAAACCTTCTCTTGTTGCATCTGTTTGGATCTACTGAAGGATCCGGTGACTACAGCCTGTGGACACAGCTACTGCAGGAACTGTATTAAAAGTTTCTGGGATGAAGAGGACAGGAAGGGAATCCACAGCTGCCCTCAGTGCAGGAAGACTTTCATACCGAGGCCTGTCCTGGAGAAAAACATCATGTTAGCAGCTTTAGTGGAGCAGCTGAAGAAGACTGGACTCCAAGCTGCTCCAGCTGATCACTGCTATGCTGGACCTGAAGATGTGGCCTGTGATGTCTGCACTGGGAGGAAGCTGAAAGCTATCAAGTCCTGTTTATCTTGTCCAGCCTCTTACTGTGAGAAACACCTCCAACCTCACTATGATGCAGCTCCATTAAAGAAACACAAGCTGGTGGCCCCCTCCAAGAAGCTCCAGGACAACATCTGCTCTCGTCATGATGAGGTGATGAAGATTTTCTGTCGTACTGATCAGCAGAGTATCTGTTATCTCTGCACGATGGATGAACATAAAGGCCATGAAACAGTCCCAGCTGCAGCAGAAAGGACTGAGAAGCAGAAGGAGCTCGAGGTGAGACGACTAAACATCCAGCAGAGAATCCAGGAGCGAGAGAAAGATGTGAAGCTGCTTCAACAGGAGGTGGAGGCCATCAATGGCTCTGCTGATCAGCTGATGCATGTTGAGCTGGAGCAGCTCTTAAGCAAAGAGGACCACAACCAGTTTCTACACAACTACCCCTCACCAAGAGAGGAATGGACAAACATCTCACTGACAGTCACTGAAGAGGATGTTTTACTGTCACCAGCAGAGCCAAAGACCAGAGCTGGATTCTTAAAATATTCACGTGAAATCACACTGGATCCAAACACAACAAATAAATATCTGTTATTATCTGAGGAGAACAGAAAAGTAACAGTAATGAAAGTACAACAGCCTTATTCTGTTCATCCAGACAGATTTACTTTTTATCGGCAGGTCCTGAGTAGAGAGAGTCTGACTGGACGTTGTTACTGGGAGGTGGAGTGGAGAGGGAGAGGAATTCGTGTAGCCGCTGCATATGAGAAGATCAAAAGAGCAGGGAGGTTTTATGAATGTGGTTTTGGGTGGAATGACAAATCTTGGGCATTACGTTGTGACACAAACAGCTATAAATTTTGGCACAACAAAGTCCAAACTGTCCTCTCAGGTCCTCGGTCCTCCAGAGTAGGAGTGTACCTGGATCACAGAGCAGGTATTCTGTCTTTCTACAGCGTCTCTGAAACCATGACTCTCCTCCACAGAGTCCAGACCACATTCACTCAGCCGCTCTATGCTGGAATTCGCCTTTATTCCTTTGATGGAGACACTGCAGAGTTGATTAAAGTCAAATAGAGAAGACAGGTTCATGTTGATCCCTGACCATTATATGTACTTGTGTAGTTTCTAAATGAGGCTTTACATTTTAGAAGCTGAGAAGTTCAGTGGTCCATTGATGTGTGAAAATAATATTGCACTGATTCAAACTGTACTTACATTTATATACCTTACATCAATATAAATCTGAATTTGTTCTTATGGCTGATAATCATGTGAGTTTAAATGATACTACTCTTCATATTCAGCATGTTTGAAATCTGTCATCAGTCTGGTTAGTGGTTTTATTCTGTAGTTGCTGTAGTGGGTTGTCAAATGCAACAATATGTTGGAGCTGCAGTGATTCATCAGTTAGTTGTCATGGTCTGCGTGCAGGCGGGCAGGAAACAGACCCAATATGCAGGCTCGTGGAGGCGTAAACTTAAATTCAAAGAACCTCAGCTTTATTGCTGGCACTGAACTGAACCCATACTAACACTAGAAATCACAAACCACACAGAAATCATAAAATAACAATAACAATACACAAAACACTGGGTCATCGACCCAGGACTGTGACATTAGTCAATAATTGGAGAACTGATTCTTTTATAATTACTTCACACTGAAACGTTTTGTTGTGTTTTTTTCTTTTCTTTCATTTTATACTTAACATTTTTTAACATTAAGTGTCTTATACCCCACAGGATTTAAAGCTGTGAAGTGACAAACACACAAAAATGTATATCCAAAAAAAAATTATGTTGATTTTCAAAACAGTTTAAGTTTAGTATGCTCCTGTTTTGTCATGTCACTTTAAATAAAGAGGGATACATATTTTGATGAATAGGAGAGATCATGTCTGGGGCTTGTAAAGAGGTGTGAGCCAGTTATTTGTGTTATCAGTTGTGTAAGCGGTAAAGGTTGTTGAACTGATATGGCTTCACAGTAACAAGCACACGTTGCCTTGATCAGGTCAAGGTTTAACTGTGGGTTTGTTTTATCTAGGACCAGTTAAGACCATCTCAGTTTATGCTCTTCAAGTGGAGGTAAGAGAAATTACGCCTTGAATTCAGAGGAGGCAGCTCTCCGCAAATTATTGGATTAGATTAAAGTGGAATGATGAAAGCCACTGACATAGAAAGTCTTGGAGGCTTGAAGAACTCAGCACAGCAAAAAAATAAATAAATAAAAATAAATAAATAAAAATGGATTGTTGCCCCTGTGTGCAAATCGAGTTTGCAAGTTTCAAAACGCATGTGTTCACATGGAGCTTCTGAAGCGCAGATGTTTCCAAACACTGCTCCAAAGCGTGGTTCAAAATGCCCAGGTCATGTGACCATAACTAAACGAGGTTTAGGTGCAATTCACCACAGTTTCAGCAGCTGGCGTACCTGGTACTGGGCAGTGTGAGACTCAGACAGTTACACTTTCTTTTAAACAGAGTGATTTGACCTGGGACTTGTAACTAGTGAATTGATGTTTTTAAAACTACCTCTTCTATGTATTACTCATGCAAGTGTAAAAGAAAGCAATATCCTCTCTCTCCTTATTATTGTTGCTGTGGATTGTGAAGACCAATATAGATGATCCAATCACATAAACACCAGAATCCAAAATGTAATCAAATAAATATTATATAGATATATAAACAATATGTAGACGTCTTATTAGAATAATTATGGCCACACAGATAAGAGAAAGTGAGATAAACAGAGACTAGTGGGTGAACTCCATTCACTCATATTAGCAGAGAGAGAGAGAAATACTGTGCTATTAACTCATTTAAGTATCTCAATAAAAACTGTCTGTGCTTTCAGGGAGAAAATAACGGGTCAGCATCTGACTCTGTCTGCGCTCTACATTTTTTCTACCTTCTAATCTGTTAGTCACATACTCTGCCACTATAAAGATTAGTTATTCTATAGAAAAATGATGTTATAAACACGTTAGAAAAACACATCCATTAAATGCAGGTGACCTATTTCATTAAATGTTTCATGGCAAAATCCACAGCAGTATACAGTTTTGGAAGGTTTTTTCATGCTTCAGACGTTGCTCAGCAGAGAATGATTTAAATGGCATATCCTTGTAGCACCTGTGAGGAGAGCGTCAGTGAGATGTCACAATTGAAAATTAATGTACAAATTCCCACAGGTGTAATCTCTTAAATATGGAAGCAGCATATCAGAGTGCTTTCAAATGCCTTTTTTCCCACACAAGTTTTTATTTTTCTTTCATTTCTGATGTTTTATAGAAGTGTAAAAATTGATGTTTTGACTGTTTGGATAAACTTGCCTCAGTCTGTATTATATTTTATTTTTTACATCACTATCATGAGACGTTGGTTGTTTGAAAGAAGTTGGACTTATTTTTTAATGACTGATGAAAATTTGGTGGTGGGAGAAGTTTTGAAATGGAGCACACCAATAAAAAATGTTTGATAACAAATGGTCTAAATCAGGGGTCTTAAACTTAAATGAGCTGTAGGTCACTGCTGGCGTTGTCATCTCACTGGAGGGCCACTTTAGTTTAAGTAGTACAAAAAACAAACAAACAAACAGCAAGAAAACACCCACAAATATTTCCAAAAATGTAGCGTTTTGTTTGTTAAATGTTGTATAACAAGACAAAACTGCAAAAGTGAATGCTATTTTTTCTCTCACTCTTAACTGAAACTTTTCATTGAACTACCAAATAAACACATTGGTACTCTCTTTCTGGACAGACACATGGCAGCACTTGTGCTATAATTTTGTTCATTTTTAACAAAATAAAAATGAAGACATAAGTGCACACATTAGTTTTTGACTGCGAGTACAAATAACTGTCTCACTGAAATAACACAGCCAAATCCCTCTCTCTGCTCATATTGCCTTAATATTAAATAATTTTTGGATCTATAAGATCTATAAAAACTTATTTTGACATTGTACTCAACAACAAACAAATACTCCCTAACAAAAAAAGTAACTTTAAGGGCCAAATTGCAATATATTTCCTCACATCAATATACAGGCCGCAAGTAGGGGTGACATGGGCCACGAGTGGCCCCCGGGCCGCGAATTTGAGACCCCTGGTCTAAATGTACAGGTGTGATAAAAAGCTTACATCCACTCATCATCATGGGCATAAATGACATTGTAGTTTACAGGATATCTGTACAGGTTTTTAAAATCTAAGAATATTCTAACTGCATCCTTTTTCTGATCTATTGCGTTTCTAAATCCTTCGATCGATGTAATTAATGCCAATCATGCCGAACTGTTTGATCTGAAACTACTGACTCTAAGAGAGTAATTTATGTCTGTTTCATCAATTATTGAACAAATTTTTGAGATTTCTGGAGAACTCTGGAAATTGAGAAACAGGCCTATAATTTGTGAAGTGGTGGCTATCCTCAGTTTTATGCAGCAGCAGAACTTTAACTATTTTCATTTAGTTTGGAAGTACCGTTCTGAATAATCCCGAAATGTATGTTAGTGGTTCTGAAATCCCTTCACTGATCTTCTTGACAGTTTTCATAACAGTAGATGATTTGTATCTACACTTATTTACAGTATCAATGCTTTCGTTTTCCTTCACTCTTGTAAAGAACATTGAGTTAGGATTTCTTCTACCACTCGGGTGCACTAACCTTCTAATTTACATCTGCTAATCAGAATGTTGGTAGTTTGATCCCTCGCTTCTCCAGTCTGCATACAAAAGATTCTTGATACTAGTTATGAATGTTTGATAGAAATCAATAAAGCAGAGGGAAAAAGCTTGTGTGAATGAGGCATGTGTCATGGTCCGGGTGAGTGCGGGGTTTTTCCACTCTGCTGGGCTCCACCTTCAGGCAGAGACTCCAATCAGCTTTCACACCTGATTCCAATCAAGTCACCAGTATAGAGCTTTGAAGTTGGCGTCATGTCGCAATGCATTGTGGGAGCGTGGCACCATTTTCGGGGTCTACGAATCAAAACAAACACACTGTGTTGGAACGACTCAAAAGAGAATGGACTGTATAGAGATCTAGAGTTCTATTGTTGATCAACAAAGCACAAGAATCAGAATACAATACAAAATACAAAATCAAACCAAAACAAGAGAACTCAAATTACTGGGTCAAACTGACCCAGAACCGTGACAATCACACCCCATTCACACAAGCACTTTTTAAAAACTGTTTAGTGCTTACTGTCTAACATTCATACGCATTCACACTCTGAATGCTTTGGAGAGCAACATGGGGTTAGCATCAAAACAGGAAACAGGATATATGATCCAGCAGAAATGTTGGGCTTTACAAAGGTGACAGGCTAAAGTTTTATGATATAAGCATGCAAAAACAGTACAGAAACAGGAGGAGGACATCTCTATTTACTGTCTGGTCTAATTATTAGTGGTTTACAAAGGATGAGAACTTGTTTAACCATAAACCTCAGCATGGTTCAGTCTGTTAATGATGGTAAATTCGATTCTTTTTACTGAATCGAGTTTGAATGAGTCACTCACCAAAGTGAATCGGGTTTGAGTCATTTCAGTCACAGAACCAGTTGTCCAGAGAGTGCAAAAAATGTACATTTTCACTCAACCTTAATTTGTTTCTCTTTTCATGTATATCCTACTGCTAAGATGAGTGATTAAAAAAAACCCAACTATTTTTATAGAGCAAAAAGATTAAGACTTCTAAAGGGAACATTTATTTGATTTATTTTCATTTTATTTTAGGCAAGGCAAGTTAGGCAAGTTTATTTGTATAGCACAATTCAACAACAATTTGATTCAAAGTGCTTTACAGAGACATTAGAAACAAAAACAAATAAAAGCATGATTTAAAACTGATTAAAACAAGCAAACAAACAAACAAACAAACAAACAAACAAACAAACAAACAAACAAACAAACAAACAAACAAACAAACAAACAAAACAGTATATAAAATCAAAACAGATAAAATCAGTAGTTAAAATGTTAGTTTTGAAATTTAAGCTTAAAAGTGTGGATTTGGTGCTTTATTCAAATGCAGCTGAGAACAGGTGAGTCTTCAACCTGGATTTAAATAAACTGAGTGTTTCAGCTGATCTGAGGCTTTCTGGGAGTTTGTTCCAGATATAAGGAGCATAAAAGCTGAATGCAGCTTCTCCATGTCTGGTTCTGACTCTGGGAACTGATAAAAGACCAGATCCAGATGACCTGAGGGATCTGGAAGGTTCATACTGGGTCAGGAGGTCACTGAGGTATTTTGGTCCTAAACCATTCAGAGCTTTATAGACCAGCATCAGAACTTTAAAGTCTATCCTCTGACGGACAGGCAGCCAGTGTAAAGACCTCAGAGCTGGACTGATGTGGTCCACTTTTTTGGTCTTAGTGAGGACTCGAGCAGCCGAGTTCTGAATGAGCTGTAGTTGTCTGACTGATTTTTTAGGTTGACCTGTAAAGATGCTGTTACAGTAATCAAGCCTACTAAAGATGAATGCATGGACTAGTTTTTCCAGGTCCTGTTGAGACATCAGATCTTTTATCCTTGAAATATTCTTGAGGTGATAGTAAGCTGATTTTGTTATTGTCTTAATGTGTTTTTCTAAGTTTAGGTCTGCATCCATCACTACACCCAAATTTCTCGCCTGGTTTGTGGTTTTATTAGTACTTTCCTCAAATGTGTCGAATATGTATTTTCTCATCTAAATGTCTACTGAGCCAGGGGGCGGTAATGTGCCTTAACATTGGTTTCCAACCAGGAAGATGAAGAAGAAGAAGCTGTGAGCCATGTCACTACCCAATCCGTACCGGAAACCCAATCGGTACCCCGCATGCGCGAAAGGTTTCTACTTCCGGTCGTAGCGTTTTACGATAGTTATGGGTCAGAGTATCTGTTAAGATGTTAAGAATAACAAGTATATCTTAAAATGTTTGCAATAATGAAGCGTTTCAGTACAATGTAGACAAAAACGAAAAATAAAAAGAAAGTTACGGATCAGGACTCTCCGATCCTTACTGCGCATGTGTAAAGTCTGACCGTACAAATCGGGTCTACCCGATCTGTACCGCGCATGTGCAGATGTTTTCTTCTTCTTCTGTTCGTTTAATGGCAGTTTACTCCCCAGTGTACGAGGATACCGCCACCTGCTGACCGAGCGAATAAACCCTATTATAAACTGAATTAGCGTCATTACAAACGTGTGTTAAATCTGATTTAGCGATAGTCGAGTGTGTTTATGCTTGTCTGTGAGGAGAAGATTGTTGGAATAGTGATGATGATGTGCGCTATCACTGTCAATTGTCAGTAAACACTTCATCTGGCTGATGAATCTACACGTGAGATATTACAAAGTCTGCATTATTAACTCTGTAATTAGGCGCCATTCTTATTTTACAGCGCTGTTGCTCAATCGGGGGACACTCTCTGTTGAGGAGAAAAGCATGAATTTCTTTGTATACGGATTATCCATTGTTTAAATGTCCCGGGCAGTCGAAAAGGAGGCAGAGCTGTTGAGAAATGCTAGGAGCTAACTGGGCGCTAACCCCATCATTCAAATATATTGAATGTCGCAATGTTGGCAAAGAGAGGAAGTGACGTAAGATTTGCGCATGCGGGGTACCGATCGGGTTTCCGGTACGGATCGGGTAGTGACAAGCCAGGAGGGAGGGGGTGAGTGAGTGCTGAGCATGAGAAGGTGGGTGAGGGTGCGGGGGGGGGGGGCTGAGCATTGACTGTAGAAAACATGGACAACGCGACAGCTCCCCGAAAATGAAGCCAAAACGTCTCTATCGCCGTCATAAACCCCGCCTCCTCCATGTTAGCGGATAAGACTGGGGTCAGACTAAAATAAATTTATTCTCTTTTGTTATCAATGGTTCTCATCACGCTGATTTATGTTCAAGGGGTCTCCTCTCCCATAAGTCTGATTCTAATTCCTACCGCGGTGATGTTAAATTGGAGTGAGACGTCATCATAGCAGCTTTGACTGGCAGCTGCAGTCACGGAGAAACTTGCGTATCTCTGTTCGGGAATAGCAGATAGAGCCTCTGAGAGGAGGGCCAGCGTTTACGCTACGAAAACACGACCGAGTGTTTTAACCTGACAGCCTGAGGTGTTCTTCAGTAAACTGGACTACCCGACAGAAGGACCCGAGGCCCTGCTGCACTTTTTCGGTAAGTTAAACGTGTTTGTAAGCTAATCCGTAACTACCGTCCTTAGCTCGGTCCTGAGACCTAGCTAGCTAAGATGAGGACTCGGCTGTCAGGGTTCGTTTAGCTAATCTGTGCAGGTGAATGAATTTACCCTGACTAAAGAAATCAAGAGAAACGCCCCAGGCTGCTCAGTCATTAATTAACGTCACTGTACTTTTATTACAAGTGTTATACTTTAAAAACAGCAGGCTGCACCCTGCTGCAGCTGAATATTAAATATGTGCAAACAACAGCATGTTTTCAGTCTCTTGCCACATCTGTAAAGACAGTAACATTTTTTTTTAAAGCTTGAACTTCAGTAACTCCTCATTAATCAGGAACTATGGATTAAAGTACTGTAGTGTACTGCAATACTGAAAAAAATGCAAGAGAAGAACTTCAGATCCTGAGTGTGTGAGGACAGAAGAATCAGCTTTATTTCAATTTTGAGGGATAAAATTTATATCTGAGTTTGATGGTTCTGTTCTCTTTGTGACTACAGGAGCTGCCCTCAGATTCAGACCTCAGCACCACCCAGTGACAGCAGACAGATCATCCAACATGTTAACTGCAAAATGAACTGATGAAAACAGTACAAAGGTTAAAGTACCACATGTGCTGTCAGTGAAAGCTGCAGCTGTTTTATTGATAAAGTTAAAAACAAAAGGATTAATCACTCATGTAACTGTGTCACTATATATCAGCATTAACAGGACCTCAGTTTGGTGTTTCACAAAGCTGCTGATCTCAGACCTGCACAGCTTCCGTTTTAAACACTTGATGTACTCAGCTGCATGAAGAGCATATGAGATTTTCTCTAACACAATTAAATAAAACCTGATGAAGGTCAAAGGTCGTCACTTGTATGTTGAACTACAAACTTGTCATGTGGAATTCTTTCACAGTTTTTTGCAGATAGTGTGTTATTTACCATAAAGTGATTCAGAGTTATTCATACCAAAGTAACCAGAGAGGATCATATGTTTTTAAATATGTAACTTTCTACAGGACTGAATATATTATGTTTATGTAAAAGTCCGGAGCCATCTTTTGTGTCTGTGTGTGTGTGTGTGTGTGATTTACATTGCTGTGCTTGAGAGCCACCATCTACCGGAACCAAATTCCTTGTATGTGTCTGCACATATACTTGGCCAATAAACACGATTCTGATTCTGATCTGTTTGACCATCACCAGTTAATCTGTAACACCGGCAATATTTATTCCCTTGGTTTGTTGCTGTGTGTGATTGCCAGAAGGTGAGTTCTGATCGCATTATGTTATGTAGGTTAAATGCTCTTGGGTGTATTTGTTCACTTGAGTGTATGCAATTGCTGTTTTTGCAAAGGCACTTTTCAAGCTACTAAGCTGTTGTGTTGCGACAACGCCGGTCTCTGCGATTCTTTTGGTCCTGGTAGAGATCACGCTGAGATGTTTCCATGTTTCACACAATCCTTTTATTACCCATTATTCTTACAGATGCATCTGGAGATCAGCACACTGCATCCTATGCTAAAGGCTGATCTAAAGAACTCCACAAAACAGTTACAGTTAAAACCTCTGGTCTCCTCCCCCCTACAGTAAACACCCCCACAATGGAAATAGATAAGATAAAACTTTATTAATCCCTCGGGTGGGTTCCTCTGGGAAATTCTGTTTCCAAAAGCACAGCACCGACAGAAGTTACAGAGTTACAGAATATTATATATACACACACACACATATATAAATAAAATATACGAAGGGGATAAATAGGAATAAAAATACAAGTAAATTGACATTTCAAGTATTGAGGTCTATTGCACCATTGACAATAAAAAGAAAACGTATTGCACAAAAATACACTAGTACAGTGGCCAAGGGTGCTGACACCCTGACCCCCATCTCCTTTTAAGGTAGTGTCTCTTTTGCCCTTTGTCTGCCCCTCACCCTCAGTAACTCTTGCTTTCTCCCTGGGGGTGGGTGTTGATTGTCCTCCTGTCCTGCACCTCAGTTCTTTGTTCCCATCCCAGGCCCATTTTTCTATTTTGTATTCCCATTAACCGCCATATTGTAATATTACAACCAATCCCCAAATATATTCTCTTTAACTCTGATCTATATTAAGGAATCTACAGGGAGTGCAGAATTATTAGGCAAGTCGTATTTTTGAGGAATAATTTTATTATTGAACAACAACATGTTCTCAATGAACCCAAAAAACTCATTAATATCAAAGCTGAATGTTTGTGGAAGTAGTTTTTAGTTTTTTAGTTTTAGCTATTTTAGGGGGATATCTGTGTGTGCAGGTGACTATTACTGTGCATAATTATTAGGCAACTTAACAAAAAACAAATATATACCCATTTCAATTATTTATTTTCACCAGTGACACCAATATAACATCTCCACATTCACAAATATACATTTCTGACATTCAAAAACAAAACAAAAACAAATCAGCGACCAATATAGCCACCTTTCTTTGCAAGGACACTCAAAAGCCTGCCATCCATGGATTCTGTCAGTGTTTTGATCTGTTCACCATCAACATTGCAGCAGCAGCAACCACAGCCTCCCAGACACTGTTCAGAGAGGTGTACTGTTTTCCCTCCTTGTAAATCTCACATTTGATGATGGACCACAGGTTCTCAATGGGGTTCAGATCAGGTGAACAAGGAGGCCATGTCATTAGTTTTTCTTCTTTTATACCCTTTCTTGCCAGCCACGCTGTGGAGTACTTGGACGCGTGTGATGGAGCATTGTCCTGCATGAAAATCATGTTTTTCTTGAAGGATGCAGACTTCTTCCTGTACCACTGCTTGAAGAAGGTGTCTTCCAGAAACTGGCAGTAGGACTGGGAGTTGAGCTTGACTCCATCCTCAACCCGAAAAGGCCCCACAAGCTCATCTTTGATGATACCAGCCCAAACCAGTACTCCACCTCCACCTTGCTGGCGTCTGAGTCGGACTGGAGCTCTCTGCCCTTTACCAATCCAGCCACGGGCCCATCCATCTGGCCCATCAAGACTCCCTCTCATTTCATCAGTCCATAAAACCTTAGAAAAACCAGTCTTGAGATATTTCTTGGCCCAGTCTTGACGTTTCAGCTTGTGTGCCTTGTTCAGTGGTGGTCGTCTTTCAGCCTTTCTTACCTTGGCCATGTCTCTGAGTATTGCACACCTTGTGCTTTTGGGCACTCCAGTGATGTTGCAGCTCTGAAATATGGCCAAACTGGTGGCAAGTGGCATCTTGGCAGCTGCACGCTTGACTTTTCTCAGTTCATGGGCAGTTATTTTGCGCCTTGGTTTTTCCACATGCTTCTTGCGACCCTGTTGACTATTTTGAATGAAACGCTTGATTGTTCGATGATCACGCTTCAGAAGCTTTGCAATTTTGAGACTGCTGCATCCCTCTGCAAGATATCTCACTATTTTTGACTTTTCTGAGCCTGTCAAGTCCTTCTTTTGACCCATTTTGCCAAAGGAAAGGACGTTGCCTAATAATTATGCACACCTGATATAGGGTGTTGATGTCATTAGACCACACCCCTTCTCATTACAGAGATGCACATCACCTAATATGCTTAATTGGTAGTAGGCTTTCGAGCCTATACAGCTTGGAGTAAGACAACATGCATGTAGAGGATGATGTGGACAAAATACTCATTTGCCTAATATTTCTGCACTGCCTGTATTCTCAACAGTTGTAAACTAGTCCAAACATCTGGCTATGGGGTGCCGGGCCGGCGGCGCGATCGTTGCTTCCTCCCCACGGATGGCTCCGATGGGCCGGGCAAACTTGTGATTTTTTTCCCCACCACTGAGCGATTAAAACTGACTTTTTGGTTTCTCCACCTGCTGAATCTCACTTTAACCTCTGACTGTGCTCATTTTCCTGTTAAGAGGCAAAGGCACTTTGTACAATAATGGCATTAAAAAAATTGCAATTTAAAAAAAAAATCCTTCTTTTTCTTTTGACTCAAGTTGAATACGATTAGAATTATTACATTACTATAGCACAAGGTTCAGTTAGCTTTATAAAAAAAAAATAGGTGGGAGAAATGTCCTGCAAAGAACTGCTTTTTACTTTTTTTTTACTTTGAGTACATTTCAAAGCCTATACTTAATTACTTTTACTTGAGTAAAAAAGTTGAACCAGTACTTCAACTTTTACTGTAGTAAAGTGTTTTTTAACACTAGTGTCTGTACTTCTGCTTAAGTACAGAATGTCTAGACTTTTGCCACTTTTGACTGGTTCTCACATACCTGTATTTAGCCACGTTCCTGTTAAAAATGATTGTAGAAGTTGTGATCAACTCAACTGTAACAACAGAAAAATATTTTTAAAGGAGTCAGGGTTTCTTTTTATTATTCCTGTCAAACATTTATCACATTTTTATGGAGATGAATGTGTTTGAAAACACTTTAATTTGTTTACTGACTCATATACCAACTACTACACCTGCTGCACCCTCTCACCTCTGATGGTATTTGAGGGAGAGAAACAACTGAAATGAACATAAACTTAAATGCAACATAAGCATCATGTCAGTGGCTGCCTTATCTGTATGTTTAGGATCATTATCCTCCTGCATTGACTGAAACTGAAGAACTGTTTGTTAACTTCGGTGAGAACTCTGACATTTCTAAACTGAAGTTTATTTATATAGAAGAAAGTGTTAACAAGCTTAAACGTTGATGTGAGCAGTAAATAAAGGGTTAAACTATCAGTATCAGTATCGCTCTCAAACTGCTCCTCTTCCTGGAGTGAAGCACAGCCTGATAACCCTCCCTCTTCTTCCTGCTCTTAAACACAGCACCTCCTCTCTGTCCACGTGTTTCCTCGTTCCCTCCCCCTCAGATCTGCAGTTTGAAGATGGGTGTAACCAACATGTGGTGACGTGTAAGTTTCAGAGCTGACAGGCTCCATTCACATTTTGAGATCAGAGCTCAGACTAGTTTCAGTTATGAGGAAGAGAAACTCACACAGTCACTGACACTGAGAGGAGAAATGGCGCAGAAAGGAGTTCAGCTGGATGAAGAAACCTTCTCTTGTTCCATCTGTTTGGATCTACTGAAGGATCCGGTGACTATTCCCTGTGGACACAGCTACTGCAGGAACTGTATTAAAGCCCACTTTGATGAAGAGGACAGGAAGGGAATCCACAGCTGCCCTCAGTGCAGGAAGACTTTCACACCGAGGCCTGTCCTGGAGAAAAGCATCATGTTAGCAGAGTTGGTGGAGGAGCTGAAGAAGACTGGACTCCAAGCTGCTCCAGCTAATCTCTGCTATGCTGGACCTGAAGATGTGGCCTGTGATGTCTGCACTGGGAGGAAGCTGAAAGCCATCAAGTCCTGTTTAGTCTGTGTTATCTCGTACTGTGAGAAACACCTCCAACCTCACTATGATGCAGCTCCATTAAAGAAACACAAGCTGGTGGCCCCCTCCAAGAAGCTCCAGGAGAACATCTGCTCTCGTCATGATGAGGTGATGAAGATTTTCTGTCGTACTGATCAGCAGAGTATCTGTTATCTCTGCACAATTGATGAACATAAAGGCCATGAAACAGTCCCAGCTGCAGCAGAAAGGACTGAGAAGCAGAAGGAGCTCGAGGTGAGACGACTAAACATCCAGCAGAGAATCCAGGAGCGAGAGAAAGATGTGAAGCTGCTTCAACAGGAGGTGGAGGCCATCAATGGCTCTGCTGATAAAGCAGTGGAGGACAGTGAGAAGATGTTCACTGAGCTGATCCGTCTCATCCAGAAAAGAAGCTCTGATGTGAAGCAGCAGGTCAGATCCCAGCAGGAAACTGAAGTGAGTCGAGTCAAAGAGCTTCAGGAGAAGCTGGAGCAGGAGATCGCTGAGCTGAAGAGGAAAGACGGCGAGCTGGAGCAGCTCTCACACACAGAGGATCACAACCAGTTTCTACACAACTACCCCTCACTGTCAGCACTCAGTGAGTCTACACACTCATCCAGCATCAATATTCGTCCTCTGAGCTACTTTGAGGATGTGACAGCAGCTGTGTCAGAGACCAGAGATAAACTACAGGACATTCTGAGAGAGGAATGGACAAACATCTCACTGACAGTGACTGAAGTGGATGTTTTACTGTCACCACCTGAGCCAAAGACCAGAGCTGGATTCTTAAAACATTCACATGAAATCACACTGGATCCAAACACAGCATACACACATCTGTTATTATCTGAGGGGAACAGAAAAGCAACATTTATGAACCAACAACAATTTTATTTTGATCATCCAGACAGATTCACTGGATGTTATCAGGTTTTGAGTAGACAGACTCTGACTGAATGTTGTTACTGGGAGGTGGAGTGGAGAGGGAGAGGAGTTTGTGTAGCAGTCACATTGAAGAATATCAGCAGAAAAACGGGCCTAAATGAATGTTTTCTTGGATACAATGACAAATCTTGGGCATTACGTTGTGACACAAACAGCTATAAATTTTGGCACAACAAAGTCCCAACTGTCCTCTCAGGTCCTCGGTCCTCCAGAGTAGGAGTGTACCTGGATCACAGAGCAGGTATTCTGTCTTTCTACAGCGTCTCTGAAACCATGACTCTCCTCCACAGAGTCCAGACCACATTCACTCAGCCGCTCTATGCTGGAATTCGGTTTTGTCACTCTGATGGAGCCACTGCAGAGTTGATTAAAGTCAAATAGAGAAGACAGGTTCATGTTGATCCCTGACCATTATATGTACTTGTGTAGTTTCTAAATGAGGCTTTACATTTTAGAAGCTGAGAAGTTCAGTGGTCCATTGATGTGTGAAAATAATATTGCACTGATTCAAACTGTACTTACATTTATATACCTTACATCAATATAAATCTGAATTTGTTCTTATGGCTGATAACCATGGCACAACCTCAATTCCAATGAAGTTGAAACATTGTGCCACATCTGTTTCATCTCAATTCAGAACCAAGAAATTCAAGGTCATCCATGTCTTTATGTCTTTAAGGCATTCTTGCAGTTAATTAATTGTTTTTGCCATCTAGTGCTGTGGATAGATAAAGATGGGTTACATCTGCATAGCAATGAAAATATGACATGCCTCCGAATCATACTGCGTAAGGGAAACTATATAATGTAAACAAAGTATATTTAAACTTTTTAAATATAAAAACAAATAATACGGACCTGTATATTGTGGAGAATAGAAATGTTTATTTGCCCTAAGCTGAGTCCTTTAAATAGTTTAATCTGACTGAATGTGCAGCTGCTGTACAGAGACACAGTGGGTTAAGTTTGAACAGTTTCTGTTTTAAAAGTTGGAATGTTTGGCTGTACATGGAAATATTTATCGTGCACTCACACAATTTTGACTCTTTCTGCGTGGAAATAGTAGCTTTTGACTTCGTGGTGTTTGAAATGAGGGAAGATACAAAAGTAAAATGTGTAGCAAACATGTGATAGAATTATACAATGGAATGACCATAAAAATCCCAAAACTGACCTTGACCATAAAATTGACAAATGGACTTTAATAATGCATTTCTGTGCTCAGCAAGTCACGATGAACCTGAAATCTGATTGATAACACAAGAGATGTGCCTTCACCCTGCTAAAAGGGATGGAGTGGTATTTCAGCTCAGATTGTCCACATGTTTTGCATTGTGCTATGTTTTCAGGCTGATTAAAGCTTAAATAATAAAGTGCATTGTGTCATTAATCATGGTAATCTGCATCAGAATTTCAGAAATGTGTCTGTCCTGCACCTGGTGAAATCTGTCATCAAATCAGAACATTAACAGTGTATTAAACACATATTACTGTGTATCATGTCATCAGGAATGTTTTTGAAAAGAATTATAAGACACTAGTGATTTTAATGTATTTTAATATATTTAATGTTTTTAATGTATTTAATGTATTTTAATGTGTGCAATGTATGTCTGTAACACATTTCATTTTTTCCCACAAGAATAAACATGTAATTTATGTCTATTTCATTTCTTTTTTTGTTTTTACTGGATTATGAATAATGTAAATGAATAATATTCAGGCACCTCATTGAACGGTTTTCTCCCCACATACATACCTAATATGTATATATTAGTATTACTAGTATATTAATATATACCTAATATGGAACAATAAGGACATCTATTATAATGTTTTTATTATCATACAAAGAATTTGTGGACAAATTCAAAATATCCAAAAGAATCTGCTGTAGTTTTTGATGCTGTAGCAAAAAGTGTCCTCATATATACACTACCAGCCAAAAGTAGCCACCTTTAGCAGACATAACAGGCGAGCACACTTGTGGCATTCTTTCTACAATAGAAATTAAACATTCTTCAGAAAGTTCTTCCCATATCTGTTGCAAAAGTTCCGATAAATGTGTGGCACTTGTAGGTTGCTTTGCTTTCTCTCTTCTGTCCAGTTCATCCCAAACCTGCTCAGTGGGGTAAGTCTGGATACTGTGCTGGACACTGCATATTTTCAAGCTTACCAACTTGTTCTTTTTTCCTGAAATAGTTCTGGCATAGCTTGGACTTATGTTTTGGTTCAGGGTTCCTCTCACTCTGTACAAGTCATCGACCCTGGATCCAGCAACACAGCCCCAGATCATCACACTTCCTCCTCCATGTTTCACAATTGATGCCACACACTGTGGAACCATCCTTTCACCTTCTTGATGGTGTACAAAGATTCTGCGTGATGAACCGAAGATTTCAATACCATCTTCCAGTCATCAGTAGTCCACTGGCAGTATTTTATGGTCCAGGATCAACCTCCATTGCTGCAGAACATCTTTAAATTGATAACCCATTTTATGCTCACTGAAAAGGGCATTTTTGTATTATTCTGAAATGTACATTATTTTTCAGTTTTGGGTAACCTCATTGTATTTATTCTTTTAAACAGCAGCTAAAGACTCATTTATTTAGACTGGCTTTTAACTAGAGTTGTGCTGTATGAGCAGTTGTATTGTTTTATATACATCTGTTTTATATTATTGTGAAGCATGCTGTGGTTCTTGTGAAGAGTTTGAAATAAATAAAGTTTTAATTATTGTTATTATTATTATTATTATAACCTTACTTTTTTTAACCTCTGGCAGTTCATCACTTACATTTGTACCTTTTCAATCTTTTCATTGGACTTTAACATTTGACATGAAACTTTAATTGCAATAACTAGAATAATTGGTGTGTTCTAAAACTTTTGAACGGTAGTGAGTACAATTCAATTCAGACAGCAGAGGGAAGTGACTTATCAGGAAGTGAAATAAGAGCAGAAGTTGATGGCGGGAGAGAGGTTGAAGGCTATGATAGAGCTGAATGAAAATCAAACATTAGGCGACAACGGAAAAATAAATAATAAATAAATAAGCCGTTGTGAAATTAAGTCTGTAATGTGGAGGAAAAGGACAGTGAGCGCAGTGTAACCGTGAAAACAAGACACGAGAACGGATTTAAATCATCTTAAAACGGACCGTGGTTCAGTGAGTGGAACCAGATTCAGCTACAACAGCGATAAATACGCCTGTAGGGAGATGAAGAGTGCTATAATACTGAGAAACGGATCTCTGATGAGTGTTTGTAGGGATGTGGTTCAGCAAAATAAAGACACACGACTCCATAACATGCTGCCTGATCCATAAGAGAGTCACATATATGTATGGCTTTTTGTCAAACGTGGTTAATTCCCCCAGGGATCAATAAAGTATTCTGATTCTAATTGTTTGCTTTATTGTTTGTTGGAAAGCCATTTCCCCCGTGCCGCTCAGCAGGCATACGCTTTTACCCGTTTAGATTTTTGTGAAGGATATTTTTTCCCATAATTTTCATTGATAGTTGCTCATAGGTCGAACAGAGCCATGGAGAGATTATTATACAAAAACATAAAAAGAACTAGGCACAGGTGGAAGGTCTAAATAGCTTTTTAGTGTTGCGTTCAGTTTCCTTTTGAAACGTTTTGAACAAAGATTTAAAATGACAAAATTTTGCTTTGTGGATGTGATAGTTACCTAGGATTATTAATAGGTTGTTTAAATTTAATTCTCTTGTTATTTTTTATCATTGTGGAAACCAAACATTACATCATTCCAGCACAAAGAAAAGCTAGATCATTCCAGAAGGTGCAAACCACGTGCATCAAGGTCTCTGGATGAATTTCATAGAATGAGCAGTCCAAACGTATCTTTCTTAAAAAAGTTAGAAGAATTGATTGACAGGGTAACATCTATTTATGTTTTTAAGAGAAACCTGCCTTATGGAAGTGTCCACATCTTTCCTCAAATGATGTGGACAGTGAGAGATAAGGATAAAGATGGTAGCGCTTTTCTAGTCCATAGGACCCCAAAGCGCTTTACACTACATTCAGTCATTCACCCATTCACACACACATTCACACACTGGCAATAGCAAGCTACATTGTAGCCACAGCTGCAAACCTGGGGCGCACTGACAGATAAAGGTCACTCTTTCGAGGATACCAATGTTCACATATTGGACAGAGAGGACAGATGGTTTGAAAAAGGAGTCAAAGAATTCATTTATTTCCACTGTGAGCGACCATCTTTGAACAGGGGCGGTGGCTTACGACACCAACTGTCTCTCATCTATAATTCAGTTTTAAGATCCCTTCCCAGATGCCTTAACACCCACTCATGCCCTGGACCACCTGACCTCAGGAAATCACATGATAGGGTGGGGCCAGGTTTCACAATGAGCTCAACCGAAACCCTGGCTGATTGTGATCCACACCCGTGTGGCGGCTCATGTGATTAGGTGGAGAATCATTAGGGGGTCCTTTGTTCCTCTCGGGGTGGGGGGACGACTCTCCACCATTTGACCCTGAAACCCTGAAAAAGTCCAGACGCTTTTCTTTCCCAGCTCCTTAGACTATCATTAAGAATCATATGTAGAATATTTGGCAGGAATATTAAGACACAGTATCTAAAAGTGTGTAGGTTTGAACAGAATGCAGTGCAGGAACTGGAACAAGGAACTCTCATACACTGCATGGAAAACCTCCCCATAGGTCTCAGCTTTTATGGTAATGCACCAGAAACTGTTGAACATGCACTGATCATCTCTAGCAAGGATGAGGGAGAAAGAAGAGAATGGTAGCCGTTTTCCTCTAGTATCTACTTGACCTGACTTAATTTTATTGGTTAACCATTAGTTGGTAATACCTGGTACCAGGTACGTTTTAGTATGTACTCGGCCGAGGTCCCAAGAAATTTGAGGTGATCCAAAATTCGACACACCTATTGGCCAGTCAGTGACTTGATTCAAGTTTTGAGAGCTTCTCCTTCACAAAAATAAATCAGATATTTCTGAAACCCAGCAATGAGGGAAATGGCTACAAAAAAACTGTGATCCCTGAGTCTCACAAAAAAAAACACGCACTGAGAAGCATGTATACCAGGGGTCTCAAAGTTACATCAGCTGTGGGCCACTGCTGGCACTGTCATCTTATGTGAGGGCCACTTTAGTGAACAAAAACAAACAAACAAGGACACACCCACTAATATTTCTGAAAGTGTAGTGTTTTGTTTGTTTTTTAACATTTCAAATATTGTATACCACGACAAAACTTCAAACATAAAACTAATTTGTTCCCTCACTCTTAACTAATTGAAGCCTTTTATTGAACTACCAAATAAGCAAATTGGTCCTCTTTTTCAGGTCAGACACGTGGCAGCACTTCTGCTATCATTTTGTTCCTATCTAACAAAATAAAAATGCAGGCGTAAGTGTTTTTGACTGCTAGTGAAAACTGTTTTCTTTACAAATAACTCTCTCACTGCACTAACACAGCCAATTCCTCAACTTGTTTGTGCTCTCTGCTCATATTGCCTTCATATTAAATCATTTTTTTTGCCAGCAGTCTGTGCAGATCAACCGTCAGCACAGACTGCTGGATATCAGCCGGAAACCCGACAGAAACTCACACATCATAGGTATGGACATGTTTTTAACTCTGTACGGTTGAATGTGTGTTCTTGTTTCATCACATTCCTGTGTTTTTTTGTTCCTCAAGATCTCCCACAAAAACAGGACTGTAAGGAAGAGGAGGATCTGGATGAGCAGCAGGTCTGAAACCACGCGAGGAACTTCAGTCTGGACCAGGAGGTACCAGAGCCTCCACAGATTCCAGAGGAACAGGAGGAGCTCTGCAGCAGTCAGGAGGGAGATCAGCTTTTACTCAAGCACAAGGCTCAAGGCATTATCACCTGGAGTCATCAAATGTGTGTCATCGTGTTTGAGACCTTCTGTAAACCTGAGATAAAGTTACATAGCATAGGTATTTAAAACTTTGATGTGAAACTGTGACTTAACAATGAATATGACACATGTAGGAGCTCAAAGTTACATTTGAAGAATTGATGGTCCAACTGCGATAAGCAGCATGAATTTATCTCTTTAGTTTGATTTTGAGTTTTCATCAATATAAACACATTTCCACATCACATCTGTAGTGCTTTTTCTCAACATGAAGCCACACTGCTGATCGTCGTGTCTCTCCTTAGCATGACTTCAAGGGGTATGTGACTGGAGAGGCATGTGACTGCAATGGAGGATAGTCCATAATATATCAAGCTATTCAGATATTGAGATGTTCAGTTTGAAGCCTTTGAAGTCCTTTTAATTTTGATTTTCCTTTTTATTTTAATATATCTTGATGTTTTAAGTTTAAATTTCAGCTCAGTGAAGCACTTTAAGCATGAATACTTTTTCAGTAACTTGTTTTTAGTCAGCCACCAGTTGTACAAGTTCTCCCATTTAAAAAGATAAGAGAGGCCTGTAGTTTTCATCATGGCTATTACTCAACTGTGAGAGACAAAATGAGAAAAAAAATCCAGAAAATCACATAATCTAATTTTTAAAGAATTTATTTGCAAATTATGGTGGAAAATGAGTGTTTCTTCTATAACAAAAGTTTATCTCAATACTTTGTTTTATACCATTTGTTGGCAATGACAGAGGTCAAATGTTTTCTCTAAAAGTCTTCTCTAAGTCTCAAGTTTTTCACACACTGTTGCTGGTATTTTGGCCCATTCCTACATGCAGATCTCCTCTAGAGCAGTGATGTTTTGGGGCCATCGCTGGGCAACACAGACTTTCAACTCCCTCCAAAGACTTTCTATGAGGTTGAGATCTGGAGACTGGCTAGCCCACTCCAGGGCCTTGAAATGCTTTTTATGAAGCCACATCTTTGTTATCCGGGTGCTGTATTTGGGATCATTGTCATGCTGAAAGACCCAGCCATAATTCATCTTCAATGCCCTTGGTGAGGAAAGGAGTTTTTCACTCAAAATGTCACAATACGTGGCCCCATTCAGTCCTTCCTTTACATGAATCAGTCGTCCTGGTCCCTTTGCAGAAAAACAGCTCCAAAGCATGATGTTTCCAACCTCTTCTTCACAGTGGTATGGTGTTCTTTTGATGCAACTCAGCACCATAGGACCAGCACCATACCTGAAAGCAGGCGGTTAAGCAATTACAGATCTTCTGTATTAAACTTGCCCTTAAGCCTCATGACACCAAAGTCACCTGACATCGCAGAAATGAAAGGGACAGAGTGTGTCTGCTAGCAGGGATGCTAAATTTGAACAGCATGCTTTAGAACTGTACCAATTCCAGATATTTAACAATAGTTCACCAACATCCTTACATGTCATACACATACAGCATTACAGACATCCACATATGAAGATGAACTTTGCTAGTAAGTTAGAACTAAACAGCCATCTGCATCCCACAGCTCACGTATAAAACAGCTGTGCAGACGTGACACCAGTGATTGTTTGATCTCCACTTGTTTGTCTGTGTGTGTGAGTGCCTTGAGAGTTCTGTATGAATGTGCGTCCATCAGGAGCGTGCTTCCGCATCCTCCATGGGCGCTGCCTCTCCCCTGGTATTCCCCGGTACTCCCCTGGTGTTCCCCGGTATTCCCTTGGTATGCCCTGGTATCCCTTAGCTTGCTTCCACCTAGCTGGCCCTTTGCTTCGCCTTGGTTGGTCCCCCTTTCCTGGCATGTCGCCTCGAAAAAAAAAACAGGCTTATGCGCTGGTCGGACCACGCTGTGCGGCTGCCAGCTAGTGTGAGTACAAGAAAATAATTATTATAATATGATGTGTTAAATTTGTTTAGATCAGAGGAATAAGGAAGGATTGGACTGTGTTTCAGTTTGGCTTAGATGTAGGCCTGAGAGTGTGTGTAATTGTTGTAATTGTTGCTGTCATAAAAGGAGACAGGAAGCTACAGTTGGGGGTTGCTGATGCTTTAACCTGAATCTAATAAACGGTCATAATTGTTATAATTTAGAAGTAGGTTTGCAGGAGACTCTCCACCTTATCTGTAAATGTAAGACAACAAGAGGGCAATGGCCCAGTGGATGCAAAGTGGGGGTCTCAGTGTTTGTAATGTAATATGTTAACTGTGTTTTGTATCTTGTCTAAAGTAATTTGGTGTAGATTGAGTGAGGAGATTACTTTTATGACTGGTAGGAAGTCACATACACAGAGACACACACACAGTGCTTTGACTGTTACGACGCACCCACACCTACATGCACAGTCACTCATGTGCACTCACATAGACATATGGGTACCGCACATACAGGCACTCACGTGCTCGTGCATACACAAACAGACACAGAGTTTGCAGCACACCATAGGGGTTTTTATGATGGGGTCACTTCTATAAAGCTGACTGTAACAAACAAAGGAGTGGAACATCTGCAGAGGGACACTGGCCTTGCACATCTCCCCTTCTAGAAGATGCATGCTTAACTAAAGATGAATGAAGACGAATAAAGATGAATAAAGGTTTTGTGTAATGACTACTGAGTCTGGTGCCGTCTCTGGATGCCCGGGGAATAAAAAAGAACCGGGGTGAAACTGCTTTTCGCAACACTAGCGAGTAGCTCAGCTACAGTGAGGAAACACAGCAGGGACACGGCTTCAGCATTCAAGCATTCGCTGTCGCCTTGGCACTGTGCAGCTCGGCTGCTATGTGTGTTAACACAGAGGGGATATGGCTTCAGCGTTCCAAGCATTCGCTGTTGGCCTGCTTAACGCTGTGGGGAATAAACTGCCAGCTAATCGTTAATCGGCCTGCGAGTAGCATTCTAGCCGGTTAGCCTGTCTGGCGTGTTGCCCGCAGCTCGCGGGTTAACGCGGCCAGTAGGTGCTCCGCTCGTAGCTCGGCTACATTGGGGAAATGTGTCAGAGTTCCAAGCATATGCAATGTGTCAGCAATGTGACACAGGAGCTAATAAACAGTGAAAGGGGAATTCCGGTGGCGGCTACTGCCGGCTGTCTGTTAGCACATCCTGGTTAGCGTGTGGCCCCGCCCCTTTGCTTGGTAGCAGAAGTATGGCAGCCCACACGTCCCAAACATGTTTGTGTATGGCATTTTTGCCTTTTTACAATAGGCACGAGCAGTGTTGCTGTGCCTAGGTGAAAAAGGGCAAATAAATGACTAACATGAAAGCAGTCTAGAGCATGCTGTGCTGGCTGAAGTAGCTGATGCTTGCATGCACTGATTTGTTGCCAGCACGAACTAGACAGACCGTGCTTGGTTTTGAAAGCATTAAATGGACCGCCCCTCCCCCTTCTCTGCCTCAAAAAATGAGAGAGCAGGCTACTATGGGGAACATGGCTGCCACTGCTGTGACACCAGTTTAGGCAGGCCATGGGCTGGGTACCCCCCACACCTGTTGCTGATTTACTGCTGGCCCCTCCCCCAGCGTCCCTGCCATGGCTCCGCCTCTGTGAGGCCTGGGCTTGTGGAGGTTGACTGCCAGGTGGCAGATGTCGATGAAGCTTCCATCCTCTCCTCTGGTGTTGCCCACCTGTCCTTGGGCTGCCCCCTGCTGGTCCCCGGGCACAGTGTCGAGTAAGATGGGTCCCTTCACCTCTTGATTGGAGCACTCCGGGTGTGGGAATTAGCCCTTCCTGAGGTCCCATCTAGTAGAGTGGACCTCAAGGTTGTTGCTATCACGCAGCCTCAGCGCCTACTGCCTAAGGTGCCACTGCTGCCTGGTTGGCCTGGTTGCAGGCCATGTGTGCCCTGCCTCCCGGCATTTATGGTCCCCTGCCTGCAGTTGGTTGATGCCGGGCATCGCAGGAGTAGCTCCCTTTGGCCCCTCCCTCGTTAGCCCCCCCTGGTCCCTAGTTGCCCCTTCGGGCCTTCCCTGGGCAGGGCGGCATGCCCTAACAGGGGCATGAGGGTTACTTATGCCGTGCTGGTGGCCATTTTCTCGCTCCATCTATGGATGGAGCTTGACATGACAGCTGCAGGCGGGCTGGGCGTGGAGAGCCCGCCCCAATCCTGTGCCTCTCAGGCTAAATGAGGTTGATGGCTGCAGCGTTCCCTCCCATGGCTCCACCTCTGTGAGGCCTGGGCCGGTGGAGGTTGATTATTGTGAGGCGGATGTTGAAGAACTTCCATCCCCTCTGGCTGCCACTTGAGTAGGGTCCAGATAGGTGTACCCATGTCTGGGTTCCCTGGTTCTGCGGCCCTCCCACAGCATTCCCTCCCACGGCCCCGCCTCTGTGAGGCCCGGGCCGGTGGAGGTTGATTATCGTGAGGTGGATGTTGAAGAACTTACCACTGGAGTGGGGCCTGGACAGGTGTACCCATGTTTGGGTCGCCTGATTCTGGGCCCCTCCCACAGCGTTCCCTCCCATGGCTCCGCCTCCTTGAGACCTGAGCTGGTGGGGGTTTGATTGTCAGGAGGTTGATGTTTCTGACGGTTGGCTCCGGTCAGACGACTAGGGTTGCTTGATGGAACTGCCTGTTTGCCCTGCAACCACCTCGCTATGAAGAAGCTGAGGGGCCTATGCAGGCATGCAGAGACGGCCGTGTTCAGTTGAGGTGGGGAGGACTCGGAACCTAGGCTTAGCTTTCCCACCCTGATTTACGAATAAATCCTTTACAAATCCTACCATGTGAATTCATGGATTTTTTTTTCACATTCTGTCTCTCACTGTTGAAGTGTACCTCTGGTGCAAATTACTGACCTCTGTCATCATTTTAAGTGGGGGAACTTGCACAATCGGTGGCTGACTAAATACTTTTTTGCCCCACTGTATAAAATGCTGTTTTTACCGTTTCTTCCCGCAGTAAATATAAACAACAATAGTATTCAGGAAGAAAACCAAACATTGTATATATTTTTATTATAACTCTGGTTTTACGTGGCCTATCAACACAATTTAAAAACTGGTATAAAGTCCACACTTTTTCTGTCAATTGTTCCGTCTGTCCTGCTCACATCTCCAATGGTTGTACATGTTGTCATTAACGTGGCTTCACTCCACATCAGCCACACCGCTTTGCTAGCTAAAACACTGGTGTCTGCACACAAGGACGCTGTCATAGCCTGTCAACGACGTTGATTAGCTGCGTATATACAAATGTGAATCACATTATTGGCTGGACTATGGGATAAAGTGGCATCATTTTAATCCCATATGGGAGCAGCCTGTCACTTACTGACTAACACTGCAGAATTGTTAAAGTTTTAAACTTAATTTAAATTCAGGTTCAATTTTTTTTTGTGTGCAACGCAGATTTTCTGTGCGCAGAGACCGTGCCAGCAGTGCGCAATTGCACACGCGCGCAGCTTAGAGGGAACATTGCTTGCACTCATCATTGATCCC
The DNA here is from genome assembly GCF_057382275.1 of Copadichromis virginalis. Taxonomy (NCBI): domain Eukaryota; kingdom Metazoa; phylum Chordata; class Actinopteri; order Cichliformes; family Cichlidae; genus Copadichromis; species Copadichromis virginalis. The sequence continues at coordinate 27,920,361 of NC_140620.1, forward strand.
ACAGACATCAGAGCTCTCCAAAGATGTTGAGAGGCTGTGGCAGATTGACCTCCTCCCATTTAGGAATGAAAAGGAGGTCACCAGGTCAAAGGAGGACCAGCAGGCAATCAACATCCTTGAATCAAGGACAGTCCGAGTACAGGTAGAGGGAGTCCACTGATATGCTACTCCCTTGCTTTGCCACACAGTTTCCTCAGGTGAAGGCACCTCAAGAGGCTGTCAAGGCTCTTCTGGGAGGCAATGAGCGTCGGCTATGCAAGGACCCCAGCAGAGCACAGACATAAAATGAGGAGATCAAAAAACTGGAGAAGGCAGGCTGTGTGGTAAAGTTGACTCCGGAGGAGGTGCATGGTTCCACTGAATCCTGGTACATTCCACACCATCTTGTTCATCACAACAACAAAGCCCGCTTAGTCTTTAACAGCATAACAGCAAAGACCCTCAACTGAGCTTACTCTACCACTGCAGAATACCATCTTGTGGACCGACTCTACTACTGTGCTGAGTTGGTTGCAGTCGGATTCCTGCTGGTACAAGGTCTTTGTTGGGACTCGAATTGCTGAAATCCAGGAGCTCACCAGTTCTCAACAGTGGAGATATGTCACGTCAGCAGAAAACCCGGCTGATGACATCACAAGGGGGAAGGAACTCTGTAGTTTTTCGGCAGCCTGCCGTTGGGCTCAGGGCCTCAAGTTCTTGCAACAAAGTTTGGCACACTGGCCCTCCCAACCTACTGGTAGGGCTGAGACTACAGATGAGCTGCGCAAAGGGATGCTATGTGGGCTTGTCACAGTGGCACAGTCTCCTACTCCAGACCCGGGCAACTTCACATCTTGGGAGGAGCTTGTGAAAGCAACTTACCTTGCTCATCATGGGGCGGTTTCTCCTCCAATGACCGCCACTGATCGTGTGGAAGCAGAGATAGCCATCTTAAAGTCAGCTCAGTATGACAGTTTTCCGGAGGAGGTGATGGCTTTGATGAAGGGACAAACTCTGGCCCTAAATAGTCCACTTTGTTCGCTCTGCCCTGAGTATGATCCGGTTACTGGCCTGATAAGGGTTGGAGGACGCCTGAGACGTGCCGAAGGTCTGGACTCAGACACCATACACCCTATCGTGCTACCTCCCAAACACCCGGTAACTAAGCTCCTCGTCCAACACTTTGACACGATTCTGTTGCACTCTGGTCCAGAGCCCGTCTTTGCAGAGATACGGCGCACTTATTGGATCATCAGAGGGCGACAAGTAATCTGGAGACATCAAAGACAATGTGCAGAGTACCTTGGCGGGGGAGGCCTGCTCCCACCATAATGGCTGATTTGCCAGCAGCGAGGCTCTGGATCCACAAACCTGCTTTCTGTTCAACTGGAGTTAATTGCTTTGGTCCCTACACCAGCGGTCCCCAACCCCTGGGCCTCGGACCGGTACCAGTCCGTGAGTTGTTCAGTACCGGGCCGCGTGAGTTAAGGCTCAGGTGTGAAATGTATGGTTTTCAGGGTTTTTATCGGTTTTCAGCGTTATTTTGTTATCGTTTTTATCGTTAACTCGGTTTTCCTGGGTCTTTTCACGTGTGTTATGAATAAATCTTCTTTTTTTCGGTACCGGTACTAGTTTTATTTTGTTGTATTTATCCATGACACCTTAAAGGCCGGTCCGTGAAAATAATGTCGGGCATAAACCGGTCCGTGGCGCAAAAAAAAGGTTGGGGACCACTGCCCTACACTATCAAGATAGGCCGGAGGCATGAGAAGCGTTGGAGCATAATCTTTAAGTGCCTAACCACAAGTTGTGTACACCTGGATTTGCTGCCATGCCTGGACTCAGACGCTTTCCTCATGGCCGTGCGAAGATTCATCTCTTGTCGGGGTACCCCATTCAAGATATGGTCAGATCAGGGCACTAATTTCCGAGGGGGTGCTCGAGAGTTACAGGACGCTTTCTCTATGATGACGCCAATTCTTCAGGCACAGCTGGAAAAGCAGAGGATAACCTTTCATTGTAATCCACCGCATGCCCCCCATTTTGGGGGGGCCTGGGAAAGAGAGATAAGGTCAGTTAAGGGGGCACTCCAGGTCATCCTGAAGGATCAGATTGTGATGGAAGAAGTCCTCCGCACGGCTCTCCTTGAGGTAGAAGGGATCCTTAATGCGAAACCTCTTGGTTACACATCCTCGGATATTGCTGATCCTGACCCCATTACCCCAAATCTCCTGCTCATGGGGCGGCAGGACGCTTCACTGCTGTAGGTGGTTTACGGACCAGATCATTTTATCACCAGTTGAAGAAGGAAACAAAGCCAGGTAATTGTTGACCACGTCTGGAGCCAGTTCATTCGGAGGTACCTCCCAGGTCTTCAGCTCAGACAAAAATGGCGGGATCTGACATCCGACCTCGCTGTAGGTAAGGTCATCATGATCGTGGACTCGCAACTGCCCAGGGCCATGTGGCCAGTTGGGAAGATTTCAAAGGTGTTTCCCGGAGCAGATGGTATAGTGCGATCGGCTGAGGTCCAAGTAAAGGATCATACTTACATAAATAAATAAAGTTACCTTACCTTACCTTACATCCAACCAGTTGTTAAGCTGGTCACCCTGCCTCAGATTCCAGAGGAAGAGACCTCCGCACAGTACAACACAGACTTTTTGCAATGATGTGTATTTGTTGCACAAATACAGGGGTGGCTGTAGAAAAGCCTGTGTTAGTGTGAACTACATTACCCAGCAGAGCAGCCTCTGGGCAGTTATGGGATTCATGGCACTTCTGAGCTAAATGGTCTTAGTTCATTCCTGGACAAACGATTGAGGAGAGAGCTGCTGGGAAGGGAAGTAATTAGCCCGTCCTGTATTTCTTGGGGAGGGTGTGCGTCACATAAAAAGCCCTTTCACTGCCACATGATATGAGCCTACAGATACACCGAGCCCACAGAGCTTTGACGGGAAATCCGTGTCACAACGCGCCACCCAGGTCAATAATAATAAACTTCCAGGAATATATACGTAAGGAGGACAGCTTAAAAAGAGCCTGGGCTGGTAAAGTTGTGTACGAAGGTCAGCATATATCATTCGACCATGACTATGCCACAGAGGTGGCCCAGAAGCGTCAGGACAGAAGCATCAAAAGAGCATTGAAAGACAAAGGCATCAGATTCCAAACACCACTTGACAAAATTCGTATCCACTGGGATACGGGTGTACACATCTATGACAGCGCACGGAAAGCTGCGCTTGAGTTGAGAAAAAGAGGAGCTGCCAGGAGCGGATCCAACGGATTTGGGACCGGAGATGGAGCATCTGTCACCAGCTACACTATGGCAGTGAATTGACACGACAAGAGGACAGTATACACTGATTCCAGAGAGGATGAGGATATCATCTACGTCACTTAAGGTACAGACTATGTTTACACCGAGACATTTAAGTTTAGAGCTACGAGTTTCAAACTACTGACTATCCAAGTTATTTTATTTCCATACTTGATATTGACAATTTATTTTTATACCTGAGAGTGACAATTTAATACAAATAAATAGACTTCACTTTGACCTTAACTATCGCTGCCAGAGGTCGTGTGACTTTTCTATGCGTGAAACATTACGTATCACCGCCAAGGAGGGGCCCTCTGTAAAGAGACTTTCTCCTCAGCCTGCCAACGGGGACTCAGGGTGTGAGGTATTCACCCTAATGTGGAAGTCGGGTCTTCTAGGATTTGTTTTCTTTTCCTTTATCGTTCTGTTTTTCTATGGTAGTTGGCCAAATGTTCAGGCCATAATTTTTTGTTGTCTAGAGAATTACGACTGACAGTTGTGCAGATTACATGTCTTTTAATAATATTAAACTGGTGCCATTAAATGTGAATGGATTGAATAATCCAGTCAAAAGAAGTAAGGTGGTAGCAAAACTCAAAAAAGAAAAGGCACAGGTAATATTCTTGCAGGAGACCCATCTGCCTTCACAAGAACATGAAAAATTGAAAAGACTTGGCTATAAAAACACTTATTATAACTCCTATAGACAAAGTCAGAAACAAGGTTATTATCGTTAACGAAAACTAACGAAATAACGAAAACTAGAAGTGAAAAAACATTTTCGTTAACGGAAATAAAAATAAAAACAAAAACAAAAAAAGGAAAACTAACTAAAACTGTTCACAAAACTAACTAAAATTAACTGAATTTATAGCAAAAATGTGTTTAGTTTTCATTGATGTGTGCGTGTCATACAATAGTCGAGGGTGAAAATGAAGTTTAGTTTCCAGATTTTTTTCTTGCTGTCTCATTATGCCAGCAGGTGGCAGTACGTTAGTCGAGTCGTCTGTGTCGCTGCTCCGTCCACGCGCAGAATCATGTCAGGAAAAGTCGTGAGAAAGCGCCAGAGTCCAATTTGGGATTACTTTGAATATGACTGTGTTTTGGATAAAGCAAGTGTCTTGTAGTGGAAAGAGACAAATTATGAGGGACATTTCTAAAGGGAAAAAAAATCCCACAAACCTTAAAGTGCACTTGAAAAGCTCACACAAGAAGGCTAACCTAGCTTACCTTGAGAAGGTAAGGGAGCACACTCAACCCTCATCCCCAGAAAACAGAAGCTAACCCCAGGCAAGGCAGCGTGATGCATCCCGAGACAACAGGACGGGGATATGTACATAACTGTGTGAGTCAATTGCCTTCAAAAAGTTTATCAATTCACTTGAACCAAAATTACGAACACCCAGTGCTGCAAGAGTTAATAGTCTCATTGGGGCCAAGATATACATTTTATAGTTGCCTGGTATCAATGGTTTTTCATCTGCCTTTATTTATTTATGTATTTATTTATTTATTTAAAGAACCCATAGGTGGAAATGTGAGTTGTCGGTCTCTGCGTGTTAGCCCTGCGACAGGCGACCTGTCCAGGGTGCAGGGTATGGTAGCTGGAATAGCAACATACCCAAGGATAAGCAGAAGAGAATGACTGATATGATGAAACTGGGATTTTGATACACTTAATTTTTGCAAACACAACTAAAACTATAACTGAAACTAATCAAAACTAAACTGAAACTAAGGATTTTCAAAAAATAAAAACTAAACTAAACTAGCAAACAATTGGTAAAGACGAATTAAAACTGATATAAAATTGAAAATCTGAAGTCAAAACTAAATAAAAATAAAAACTAATTAAAATTGCAAAACTATTAAAACCCTCGTCAGAAAAGAGGAGTTGCTACTTTAATAGCAAATTCTGTCAGATTTGAATGTTATAGTGAGGTGTCTAATAAGGAAGGTAGATATTTTTTAATTAAAGGGAAATTGGAAAATAAACTAGTCACCCTGGTCAATATCCATGCCCCACCAGGAATTAAGAAAAGTGATTTCAAAGATTTATTCAATTTAGTGACACAAGAATCTGAAGGTCTAGTGGTATGTGCAGGGGCCTACAATGTTGTGTTAAATCGGAACATTGATATAACCAGTGTTGCAATGTGTAAAATTCGCCTGACAAACTTTATGAACACAATATTACAGGAGGTGGGATTGATAGATGTATGGAGAACACTCAACCCTCAAACTAGGGACTATAACATTATTCCATCCCTCCCGTTACATATTCGAGAATTTATTATTTTCTAATTAATATTGAAGAAATTCATAATGTTACAGAATGCAAAATTGGGGTGGCCGATGTCTCAGATCACAGTTTGATCTAGAACTAAGCCTTAATAATAGGAAAATATATACAGCATGGAGACTTAATTTGGGTATTCTAAATAGGGATGAATATGTTAAGAAAATTGTATATAGAAGACAACGATACTGGAGATGTGAGCCCAATCATACTTTGGGATGCACTAAAGGCAGTTTTACAGAGAAAACTAATAGCTCTAACAGCAGCACAAAAAACTGTGCGACTGGCTTTATATAAAAATTTAACAGAAAAACTTAAACGTCTTGAGAAGAAGCACAAACAATCTAAAAAATCATTAATTTTAGAAGAAATACCAGATATTAGAAACCAAATTGATGAATTACTGAAATAAGAAGTAGAAAAAAAGGCTAGGTTTACACAGCAAACTTATTACGAATCAGGGCCCAAAACAGATAGAAAATGAGTTTAAAAAATACTACACGAGACTGTACTCACAACTCAGATCATGAGACAATTAAATATTTCCTTGATCCTGTCAAGGCTCGGCTGTGTGGCAGGCAGGAGGAGGACCCAAACGCAAAACTCACAGACACGGGGATGAAACTCAAAATCACAGCTTTAATGCTGGAATGGCCGAACATAGGAAATACAAAACTAAACTGGGAAAAGTAAACATACGCGGAGAGACACAGGGAGATCCACACAACATGAGGGACGACGTCACGCTGAACAGAGGGAGACGCAGACAGAAATACACAGAGGGTTAACGAGGGAAGTGGGAACACACGGGGAACACGGGTGACACTGATAATCATAACGAGACAGGGCGGGGTGAACTGAACACTGACGGGAGAGGTGAAACAGGAAGTACAGGAGGAGAGAGAGCACGAGTAGAACACCAACGTAACAGGCAGGGGAGACATGGAATAAACACGAAAGGGGACGAGGGCTCATAAATACATAGAGGGCACACAGGGGGAAGAGAGAGCACGGGGAGAACTTAGACATAATGGGCAGGGGAAGCATGGAATAAAATACAAACATACAAGGAAACTAAGAACACTGGGCCAACATGGCCCAGGACCATGACAGTACCCCCCCCTCAAGGGCTGGCTCCAGACAGCCCAAACACAGAAAAACAAAACCAAACAGAAAACAACCCAGGGCGGGCGGCGGGGGCCCAGGACGGAGGGCCCGGAACAGAAAACAAAAGAGCACAGCAAACACCGGAGCCCAAGAAAATAACCCAAACACAGAGCAGTTCAGGGGGCCGACCGTGCGGAAGGCAGCGGCGGCGGCTCTCCAGTGTCAGGCGTACCGGCCGAGGCCCGGTGGGCACAGGACCAGTCGAGGCGGGACCAGGCGAAGCACAGGCTGAGGCTGCAGCAGACGAAGGCTCTGAGGAGGCTGCAGCAGACGAAGGCTCTGAGGAGGCTGCAGCAGACGAAGGCTCTGAGGCCGGGCCAGGCGAGGTTGCAGAGGCTGAGGCCGGGCCAGGCGAGGTTGCAGAGGCTGAGGCCGGGCCAGGCGAGGTTGCAGAGGCTGAGGCCGGGCCAGGCGAGGTTGCAGAGGCCGAGGCCGGGCCAGGCAATGACGAGGCGGTCGCAGATGGCGGCTGGACAGGCTCCTCGGGCCCTCCAGCTGATGCGGCGTGAGGCTGAACGGGCCCCTCGGACCCTCCAGCGGAGACAGGAGGCTGAACGGGCCCCTCGGACCCTCCAGCGGAGACAGGAGGCTGAACGGGCCCCTCGGACCCTCCAGCGGAGACAGGAGGCTGAACGGGCCCCTCGGACCCTCCAGCGGAGACGGGAGGCTGAACGGGCCCCTCGGACCCTCCAGCAGAGACGGGAGGCTGAACGGGCCCCTCGGACCCTCCAGCGGAGACGGGAGGCTGAACGGGCCCCTCGGACCCTCCAGCGGAGACCAAAACAACGCCAACAGGCATGAAGTCCTTCGGCCGACATGAGGACAACTGGCGCTGCACTGAGCACTGACTCTGCCCAGGCAATGCGAACATGGTGCAGTTCTTAGGGGGCTGCTTAAACTTCAGGGGTCCAGAATCAGCTGGTGACTGAGACCTAGCCTCTGGGGAAGCCCTGGAGTGGCAAACTGTGCCAACGGCGGCTAAACCATGGAAAGTACCCTGAGTAGAAATCCAGTTACCTCTCTGCATGGAGTGAATGAGCAAAACTGGCGACCCAGGAGACTGAGCGGAGAGTGGCTGCTGGGCAGCTAACTGAGTTACTGGAGACACGGGTGAGAGCGGGAGCTGAGCTGCTGGACACACGGGGACCTGAGCTGCTGGACACACGGGGACCTGAGCTGCTGGACACACGGGGACCTGAGCTGCTAACGGTGGAGAAGTAAATGACTGCACAGGGGACTGAACTGATGTCTGTAGTAACGGTGGTGGTGAGAGTGGAGTAGGTGGTGGAGTTAATGACTTCACAGGGGAATGAACTAGAGGTAGTGACGGTTGTGGTGCTGGTGGTTGAGTGGGTGACTGTGCTAAAGGAGGCTGCACTGGGGACAGCAGGGCTGCAGGAGACTGCACTGGGGACACTGGAGACTGCACTGGGGACACTGGAGACTGCACTGGGGACACTGGAGACTGCACTGGGGAAAGCAGAGCTGCAGGTGACTGCGCTAGAGACCGCAGTGATGGTTGTAGTGGAGGTGTGACGGGTGGAGGAGTGGCTGAAGTGGCTGCGGGTCGGGCGGCTAGTGGCTCAGCTACAGAGCATATTAACGGCAGGGCTATGGGTTGAATGACTGACTGAGTAGCAGCCTGAGTGGCTGGGTGAAGCGACGGTTGTGGTGGAAGAGAAACAGGTGGTAGTGTGGATGATGGAGCTAAGGGCGACTGAGTGGCAGACCGAACTGATGACTGAAGCGATGGTAGAGGTGAAAATGGAGCTTGTGGTGGAGTTAATGGCTGAGCTAGCGGGGACACAGGAGACTGAGCTGCGGGTGGCGGCGAGGGAGCTAACTGAGCTGCGGGTGGCGGCGAGGGAGCTAACTGAGCTGCGGGTGGCGGCGAGGGAGCTAACTGAGCTGCGGGTGGCGGCGAGGGAGCTAACTGAGCTGCGGGTGGCGGCGAGGGAGCTAACTGAGCTTCTGGCAGCACAGAAGGTGAATTAGAAGGCCGAATGTCCGGCTGTGGGGTGGCGCGTCGGCGGCGTGAATGCCGTTTCTTTTTTGATGATGGCTCTGACGGGCCGAGCGGCTCCACATCCGGCCCTTCAGGCAGGTGGGTAGTAGCAGCTGGGGGATGAAGGTGGAGCTCGTTGCGGATTAAATCCTGTTCGAGTGGGTGGAGCGCACTGAGTAGCCAGGGAAGACCAGAGAACAAGCGCTGTAGTCTGGTTTCCACAGCACGGCGAAATTCCTTCCCCTCATGTTCGAGCCACAGATGCAGGAGTCTTTCCACGGAGTAGATTATGTCCAGACGCAGTTCTTCTGGTGGGTTGAGTGCTGCTGGGTCCATTACTGGTGACGTCGTACTGTCAAGGCTCGGCTGTGTGGCAGGCAGGAGGAGGACCCAAACGCAAAACTCACAGACACGGGGATGAAACTCAAAATCACAGCTTTAATGCTGGAATGGCCGAACATAGGAAATACAAAACTAAACTGGGAAAAGTAAACATACGCGGAGAGACACAGGGAGATCCACACAACATGAGGGACGACGTCACGCTGAACAGAGGGAGACGCAGACAGAAATACACAGAGGGTTAACGAGGGAAGTGGGAACACACGGGGAACACGGGTGACACTGATAATCATAACGAGACAGGGCGGGGTGAACTGAACACTGACGGGAGAGGTGAAACAGGAAGTACAGGAGGAGAGAGAGCACGAGTAGAACACCAACGTAACAGGCAGGGGAGACATGGAATAAACACGAAAGGGGACGAGGGCTCATAAATACATAGAGGGCACACAGGGGGAAGAGAGAGCACGGGGAGAACTTAGACATAATGGGCAGGGGAAGCATGGAATAAAATACAAACATACAAGGAAACTAAGAACACTGGGCCAACATGGCCCAGGACCATGACAGATCCACTCAACCTGCCCTCCATTATTGATCTCACAGATTACTGATAAGGAATTAGATAAAGCTATTGCCAAGCAGAAAACAAACAAAGCCCCAGGAAGTGATGGCTTTCAGTCTGAATTTTATAAAGTGTTTAAAGAAGAACTCAAGCCACTTCTTCTATCCTGCTTTAACTGGACTCTGAAACAGGGCTAGCCCCACCATCATGGGGAGAAGCCATTATCACAATTTTACATAAAGAAGGCAAGAACAAAGAGTATTGCAAGAACTATAGACCCATTTCCTTCTTAATAACAATTACAAACTGTACGCCTCGATTATTAACAAAAGACTTGAAAACTTTGTACCGGACTTGATAGAAGTGGACCAAACCGGATTCATTAAGGGACATCAGGCACAGAATAATACAAGGAGCATCCTCCACATCATCGACAATGCCGAAAAGACCAATATTTGTACTGTGTTAATAAGTTTAGATCAAGAAAAGGTATTTGATAGTGTTAGTTGGCTCTTCCTATTTGAAGTATTGAAAAAATTTGGGTTTAAGGAGAGTTCAATACAGTGTATAAGGACAATCTATAATCGATCTACAGCCAGAATCAAGGTGAATGGTAGCCTGAGGGACAGAATTCAGCTACATAGAGGTACAAAACAGGGCTGTGTCTTGTCACCAATTCTATATGCCGAGCCACTAGCATAAGCAAAGCGGCAAGATCCAAATTTGGAGTGGGTAACTCTAGCCGGACAAAAACATCTTATTGAATTATTTGCTGACGATGTCATTGTTTTCTTACGAAATCCTGACAAGTGTTTTCCAATTCTGATGCAACTATTCCATACCTTTGAACACTTATCGGGCTATAAAATTAATGCATCCAAAACACAAATACTATCATTCAACTATACACCTTCTCAAAAGATTATAGATGGACATAAACTAAAGTGGCACTTGAATACCATGAAATATTTGGGTATAACCTTGACAAAATCATTATCTGCTATGTTTGACACAAACTACAATCAGGTGGAGGGTAACATAAAAAAAGACTTAGAATGGTGATCAACAATACCTACAAATTTTTACTGTAGAATCCAAATAATAAAGATGAACGTTCTCCCAATATTGCTATCCGTGTATCAGTCACTCCCACTTCCCATACCTCAAAGTAAATTTAAAATATGGGACAAAATGATCTCAAGGTTTATATGGGATGGGAAGAAGCCCAGAACAAGGTTAACAACATTGCAACTCCCAAAGTATAAGGGAGGGATGGCTTTGCCCAACCTAAGGGAATACTTTTACGCAGCCCAATTTAGGTCTCTTGTTTGTTAGTGAAGATCAGATTATGAGGCACGGTGGAAGGAATTTGAGAAAGAAATTGAGGGAAACAAAATTCAAATTTTTATCTCTGACAAACAACTAATGACCTCTTATAAAAGTAGAATGAATCAAATTGTGAAATTTACATTAGACAGATGGGACACAGTAATAGAAAAACGTCAGTTAAAAAAACAATTATTTTTGCTGAGATGGTTTAGACATGATAAAGAATTTCAGCCAGGACAATTGGACCAAACATTCAAATGGTGGGAGTTAAAAGGGATTACAGCAGTTTGTACTCTAATGAAAAATGGAACACTAATGAGTTTCCAACAACTAAAAAATAAATACAAATTGGGAAATAGAGATTTTTTTAGATATCTGCAAGTAAGGGACTATTGCGTAAAGCAAATAAAGACTGACTGGCTTGAAAAACCATTGGGTGTTATCGGACTAGTAAAAAAAATGCTATGAACATAAACAATTCAAAGCAATTTCCACCTTCTATAGATCATTAGAAGAAGATAGACAGGACACAACCTTTTACCTTAAAAGGAAATAGGAAGCTGAACTGGCCATAACTATAACAGAGAAGGAATGGGTTAGTATGTTAGCACAACGAATTCGCCGTTGTGGAGGGAATTTTGCTGGAAAAATTTGACGCGTTTTTCATTACACCCAAAATTAAAAGTAAACAGATCTCAAGTCCACAGAAATGTTGGAGACTGTGTGGAGAAACAGAAGCAGATCATTCACATGTATTCTGGAAGTGCATAAAAATAAAAAAAGTATTGGGAAGACTTTAAAATGACCATGGATAATATTCTGGGCTATGCACCCCCAAACACCTGTCAAGTGATGTACCTTTGAAACATAAAGGAACAGGTACAAAAGGAGGACTTATATCTAGTAAAAATAATTCTAGCCGCAACTATAAAAGCAACCCCAAAGAAGTGGTTACACCCAGACCCTCCTTCTCAACAAGATTGGATTAGGATTGTAGAGGGTATCTCAGAGATGGAAAAAATAACATTCAATATTAGACTGATGGGATGTAAATATGATAGACAATGGAGGAAGTGGAAAGCATTCCAAAGTGTCACCAAAAACACAACTTAAAAAGAAATTTGCACGTGATAGGTGGAAAAACGAAATGTCAACTCTAGACTGTTTGTATGTTCGTTTGTAATTTTCTTTAAAAAAATACAGATTTGGGATATACACTTTTGATTATATGAATAACCTGAAGTCAAATATTTGTAATTACTGTTTCTATATTTCAAATTATACTTCTTTGATCCACTCAGATTTGATGTGGAGATTTAAAAAGAAAACTTTAAGAATAAGTTCATGTCCCAATTTAAAAAACAAACAAAAAAATGTTAAAAGGTAATTCTGATTATCATTTAGAATGATGGATGGACACTTGAGGTGCAAAATCCAAGCTAAACTGAGTTTTGCTCTGCATCTTTTTTTTTTTCTTAAAAACAAACAAGGTGTTCCAACTGAAAACACTAATGATTAAAATCATTCAAATTAGGTACATTTAGTATTAAGAAAAACATGGAATAGCAAACTTTAGGAAAATATAAATTCAGAAAGCTGTTCTTGAAAAAGCATGAAACAGGAAAGTCCCAAGCTAAACTAATAAGGAAAGTGTTTAAAGTCATGTTGAGTATGATGAGAAATGAGGGCTGAAATGTGAGGAGGTTTCTGAGGGCAGTACTGCTAGAAAAAATGCTAAATGTTCATCGGGGAGTTGGCTAAGATGATAGTCAACTATCTTAATGATTTCCCAACAGCCATGGCAGAGGTCGGCTGGCCAGATCAGGCTTTGCTGGGAATCTATCTTCAGTCATTAAATGAGACCATGAAGGATCAACTCGCTCTCAAGATGAGCCCGTAAAACTTGAGGGATTATCCTCCCTCACGTTGTGATTAGCCCCACCCACAACCCCCACCTTGATTGGGAAGGGCAACGAGTAGCTAGTTGGAGTCTATTCTGCCATGCTAACAGACTTACCTCCGCGTGTCCCCCAGAGGCCGCTCAGCTCGCCTGTGAGAACGAACTGACTGCTGATCTTTCCTCTACACCAGGGGTGTCAAACTCATTTTAGTTCAGAGAGAAAATTCTATTCTCAAGTGGGCCGGATTGGTAAAATCATTGTATATATAACTTAAAAACAACAACTTCAGATTGTTTTCTTAGTTTTAATACGATCAACATAAAAATAAATCTAGAGCCTGTGGACAGTATGTTCAAAATGGTACAGGCACAACATAGCTAATAATCATAAAACATCTCAAGTTATTTGAAAAAAAAAAGTTATTTGAAAATTCTGAGGACAAAGAACACACAAGCACAAAGTGCCTCAGTGATTCACAGAAGTATATCACAGATCACAGAACTACATCAGGGTGTCTCATGCAGCACTTTCAGTGGGGTTGCATAGTTTATTTGACTCCTGATACCTGGCATCTTTTAGCTTTCACCAGCTCATCAATATCAGCCTTCACATCCTGAGCGACAGCTAACTTCAGGATGTGATTCAAGTGCCTGTGCGTGAGCCTTGAGTGCAGTTTTGTTTTATTTATTTTCATTACAGAGAAAACTTGCTCACAAAGATACGCGGTTCCGAACATGCACAACAGTTTCGCAGCGAGGGCTGTCAAGTTGGGGTAACCTGGCAAGAGATTCTGATAGAATGTGTTCAAGCCACCTGCGGCAAATTTGCCCTTCAAATCCGAGTCACACTGCAAGTCTATTATTTCAAGTTGGATCCTGACGGGCAGATCAAAGGGATTCACGGTGAACGGCGAGCAAAAAACTTTGAAGTCTTTCTCCAGTTCACCAAAAATCTGAAATCGTTGCTCAAACTCTAGTAACAGTCCCGTTATTTTATCTTTAAACTGCTTCATATCTGCCACACTTTGGATCGTGCACACATTTTTCAGACAGGGGAAGTGAGCTGCATCACCACCAGCGAGCTGCGTCTCCCACAATAACAGCTTCAACTTGAAAGAATGTATGCTGTCATAATACTGCGTGACAACTTTGTTGCATCCTTGCAGCTGTTTGTTCAAGTTATTCAGGTGCTCTGTAACATCCACCATAAATGCAAGGTCCTGCATCCATTCTGCGGAATGAAATTCCTACACTGGTTTCCTCTTTTCTTCCATAAACTGTTCAATTTCTTCTCATAAATCAAAGAAACCCCTCAGCACAGCACCTCGGCTCAACCATCTTACCTCAGTGTGGTATGGCAAGCCATAGATGTGGTCTTTCTCTCTGAGAAGACTGTCAAACTGATGGTGATTGAGGCTTCTGGATCGGATAAAATTAACAGTTTGAATGACCGCCTTCATGACGTTATCCATTTTCAGTGACTTGCAACACAAAGCCTCCTGGTGCAAAATACAGTGAAAAGTCCAAAAATCACGTCCTCCATTTGCAGATTGCACTTTATCTCTGAACTTTTTTACAACGCCTACTTTCTACCCGATAATTGAGGGCGCACCATCTGTAGCCAGGCTGACAGCGCGGGACCAGTCCACTCCGACCCTGTCCAGCGCGCCGACGAGTGCGGTGAAAATATCAGCTGCGGTCGTTGTATCTGTCATCGGTACCAATTCCACAAACTCCTCGGTGACGGTCAATGTGTCATCAACTCCGCGGATGAAAATTGCCAGTTGTGCAACATCTGTAATGTCCGTGCCTTCATCAATTGCAACTGAAAACACAATAAATGACTGAACTGAAGAAGCTTCTCGGATGAGAGGTGAAACGTCTTCAAGCAACTTAAAGAAGTCCAGACGCTTTTCTTTGCAAGCTCCTTTGACTACGATGACCTGGATGACTGAGAACCTTCACAGACACAATAAATGACTATTTTTTGCTTCAACTGGCTGTCCAAATCCGCTGAAAGATCAGAAATCCTGTCGGCAACTGTTCTTGTCAGGCTGATATTTGCAAAGGCCTGGCACTTTTCAGGGCACACAATCTCCGATGCCCTCATCATACATGTTTTTACAAATTCACCCTCACTAAATGGTTTTGAAGCTAGTGTAATTTCGTTAGCAATGAGGTAGCTAGCTTTCACTGCAGCATCACTGATGTCTCGGCTGTGAGTAAACACAGACTGCTGTTTCTTCAGACCCGCCAACAGTTCATTCACCTTCTCTCTTCTCCGCTGTCCTTGAAAGTTGTCATATTTGTCGGCATGAAGACTCACATAGTGGCGACGGAGGTTATATTCTTTCAGCACTGCAACATGCTGGGAACAAACCAAACATACAGCTTTCCCATTCACTTCCGTAAATAAATAGGAGGATGACCCTTTTTCTTGGAACACTCTGCACTCTGCATCCACTTTTCTCTTTTTTGACAGAGACATATTGGGGCAATGACGGCAAAGCACATCAGGTTTAAATTTTGCAGGCAAAACAAAGTAGCTCACAATTGCTATTGCGCCATCCAATGGACACAATTGGAACAGCAGTTTCTTTATTGAAAAATTGCTGCTCATTTTTATACTTTACATAATCATCTCACGGGCCGGATTAAACCCGTTTGCAGGCCTGATCCGGCCCGCGGGCCGTACGTTTGACACCCCTGCTCTACACTGTAGAGGAAAGATCAGGAGCCGTTGTACTCCGAGGGTATACTGTACAGTATACCCTCGGAGTACAACGATTTGCAGGAAGTGTTTAGCAAAAGCAAAGCACTCACTCGCCTCACAGACCGTATTATTTCCCCATTGAGTTACTTCCCAGTTCTCCTCCGTCTAGTCGGCTCTATAACCTTTCCCATCCAGAATGTTCAGCCATGGAGAAATACATTAAGGACTCGCTCGCGGCCGGCATCATTCGACGTTTCTCCTCTCAGGGTCGCGCGGGATTCTTTTTTGTGGGGAAGAAGGATGGTTCCCTCCTGCCACGTATTGACTTCTGGATATAAAGATATAACAATAAAAAACAAATACCCACTACCCCTCATTAGTTCAGCTTTCAAACCCCTCTACGGAGCCAATATCTTCACAAAGTTTCATCTATGCAACGCTTATCACCTGGTTTGCATCAGACAAGGGGATAAGTGGAAAACTGCATTCAACACACCCCTTGGACATTTCAAATTCTTTGTGATGCCGTTTGGACTCATAAATTCTCCAACGTTTTTTTTCAGGCAATCATTAATAATGTTCTCCAGGATTTCCGGGACAGGTTTGTTTTTGACTCCCACATCCCGGAAGCACCGGCAACAATTTCTCAGATTCGCCAACTTCTACCTACACTTCATTGGCAACTATAGTCACGTAGCTACATCAGTCACACAACTCAGTAAAACACAAGGTTCCTTTTTATTGTTGTTGTCAAATATTTATCAAAGTTTTGTGGAGCTGAATGTGTTTCAAAACACTTTTATTTGTTTACTGCCTCATATGCCAACTACTAAATCTAGCGGTGCGCTAGATTTAGTAGTTGGCATATGAGTTTGATGGTTTTTGAGGGAGAGAAACAATTGAAATGAACATGAACTTAAATGCAACATAAGCATCATGTCAGTGGCTTCATTATCTGTATATTTAGGTTTATTATCCTTCTGTATTAACTGAAACTTAAGGACTGTTTGTTAACTTCAGTGAGAACTCTGACATTTCTAAAGGCAAGGCAAGGCAAGGCAAGGCAAGGCAAGTTTATTTGTATAGCACAATTCAACAGCAAGGTGATTCAAAGTGCTTTACAGAGACATTAGAAACAAAAACAAATAAAAAGCATGATTTAAAATTGATTAAAACAAGCAAATAAACTAACTAACTAATTAACAAACAAACAAACAAACAAACAAACAAACAAACAAACAAACAAACAAACAAACAAACAAACAAAACAGTATATAAAATCAAAACAGATAAAATCAGAACAGTAGATAAAATCAGTAGTTAAATGTAAGTTTTGAAATTTAAGCTTAAAAGTGTGGATTTGGTGCTTTATTCAAATGCAGCTGAGAACAGGTGAGTCTTCAACCTGGATTTAAATAAACTGAGTGTTTCAGCTGATCTGAGGCTTTCTGGGAGTTTGTTCCAGATATAAGGAGCATAAAAGCTGAATGCAGCTTCTCCGTGTCTGGTTCTGACTCTGGGAACTGATAAAAGACCGGATCCAGATGACCTGAGGGATCTGGAAGGTTCATACTGGGTCAGGAGGTCATTGATGTATTTTGGTCCTAAACCATTCAGAGCTTTATAGACCAGCATCAGAACTTTAAAGTCTATCCTCTGACGGACAGGCAGCCAGTGTAAAGACCTCAGAGCTGGACTGATGTGGTCCACTTTTTTGGTCTTAGTGAGGACTCGAGCAGCAGAGTTCTGAATGAGCTGTAGTTGTCTGACTGATTTTTTAGGTAGACCTGTAAAGATGCTGTTACAGTAATCAAGCCTACTAAAGATGAATGCATGGACTAGTTTTTCCAGGTCCTGTTGAGACATCAGATCTTTTATCCTTGAAATATTCTTGAGGTGATAGTAAGCTGACTTTGTTATTGTCTTAATGTGTTTTTCTAAGTTTAGGTCTGCATCCATCACTACACCCAAATTTCTCGCCTGGTTTGTGGTTTTTAGATGTATAGATTGAAGTTCTCTGGTGACCTGTAATCGTTTTTCTTTGGCGCCAAAGGCTATTACCTCAGTTTTGTTTTTGTTTAGCTGGAGAAAATTGTGGCAAAACCAGTCATTGATTTCCTCAATGCATTTACCAAGAGCCTGCACAGGGCCTTGGTCTCCTGGTGACATTGTGATATATATTTGTGTGTCATCTGCATAGCTGTGATAGTTTATTTTGTTGTTGTTTATAATCTGTGCCAGTGGGAGCATGTAAATGTTAAACAGAAAGGGTCCCAAGATGGAACCTTGGGGAACTCCACATGTGATACTTGTCTGCTCAGATGTGAAGTTACCTATTGATACAAAGTATTTCCTGTTTTCTAAGTATGTTTTGAACCAGTTTAGTACAGTTCCTGAAAGACCTGTCCAGTTCTCCAGTCGTTTGAGTAATATGTTGTGGTCAACTGTATCAAATGCTGCACTGAGATCCAGTAAAACTAAGACTGACATTTTTCCACTGTCTGTATTCAGACATATGTCATTAAACACTTTGGTCAGAGCGGTTTCAGTGCTGTGGTTCTGTCTAAAACCTGACTGGAAGGCATCGTAGCAATTATTCTGTTTTAAGAAGTAACTGAGCTGTTGAGAAACTGCTTTTTCAATGATCTTACTTAAAAATGGGAGATTTGAGATCGGCCTGTAGTTGTTCATTTGTGTCTTGTCAAGATTGTCCTTTTTCAGTATAGGTTTGATTACAGCAGTTTTTAGTGATTCTGGAAACACACCTGATAATAAAGAAAAGTTGACGATCTGTAACAGGTCTGACTCTAAAGTCTTTGAGACCTTTTTGAAAAAACTTGTTGGCAGGACATCTAAACAGCAGGAGGAGGAGTTCAGTTGACCTAAGATGTCCTCCAGGTCTTTGCTGTTAATCGGGTGAAACTGTTTGATGTTTAAACAGTTTTTCGGTGGACACAGTACATATCCTGGATCTGCTGTTGATGTACCAACTGCTTGTCTAATCTTTTGGATTTTGTCTGTGAAGAATTTGGCAAAGTCATTGCAGGCCATGGTCGAATGAAGTTCAGCTGCCACTGACACAGGAGGGTTTGTTAGCCTGTCAACTGTAGAAAATAAGACCCGAGCATTATGGCTGTTTTTAGTGATGATGTCAGAGAAGTAGGACCTCCTTGCACTCCTCAGTTGTAAATTATAATTGTGAAGTTTCTCTTTATAAATGTCATAATGAACCTGGAGGTTTGTTTTTCTCCATCTGCGCTCAGCTTTCCTACACTCTCTTTTTTCATTTTTCACCAGTGTGGAGTTTCTCCATGGAGACTTTTTCCTTCCAGAGATAACCTTCACCTTAATGGGAGCAATAGTGTCCATTACATTTAACATGTTAGCATTGAAGCTATTGACGAGCTCATTGACTGACCCTCTGGACAGGTCAGAGGTTAATGGGAAGACCTGGTTAAAAATTGCACTACTGTGTTCAGTTATACACCGTTTTGTGATCACTGTTGTTGATATATTTGTGTGGGCTGAGATTTTACTTTGAAAGAAAACACAGTAATGATCAGACACGCCCACATCAGACACAGTAACCTTTGAAATGCTCAGGCCTTTGGAGATCAGTAGGTCAAGAGTGTGTCCTCTATTATGTGTGGCCTCTGTTACATGCTGAGTCAGCCCAAAGTTGCCCAGAGTGTTACTCAGGTCTTTAGTCCCTTTGTCCTGAGGGTTGTCCACATGGATGTTAAAATCCCCAACAATAATTACACAGTCAAAATCAACACAGATCACAGACAGCAGTTCACTGAGGTCATTAAAAAAGTCTGTGCAGTATTTGGGAGGCCTGTAAACATTAAGAAACACAACTTTGGATGGGGCCTTCAGCTGTAAAGCCACATATTCAAAAGACTGAAAACTTCCAGGAGATAGCTGCTTACATTGAAATGATTCATTAAATAAGACAGCAACCCCCCCTCCTCTCCTGCTCACCCTGGCCTCACTGATAAAACTGTAGTTAGGACGGGTCGTCTCGATGAGAACAGCTCCACTGTTACTTTGGTCCAACCAAGTTTCAGTTAAAAACATAAAATTAAGGCTGTGCTCAGTGATTAAATCATTAATTAAAAATGTTTTCCCAGCTAAAGATCTAACGTTTAATAAAGCCAACTTAAGTGGGAAAAGGGAAGTTAAAAAGGGAAGTTTTTTTATAAAGAAAAATGGGTTGACAGGTTTAAAAGTTGATGTGAGCAGTAAATAAAAAGGGTTAAACACACAGTATCGCTCTCAAACTGCTCCTCTTCCTGGAGTGAAGCACAGCCTGATAACCCTCCCTCTTCTTCCTGCTCTTAAACACATCACCTCCTCTCTGTCCACGTGTTTCCTCCTCATGGGTGTAACCAACATGTTGTGACGTGTAGGCTGTGATAAGCTCCGTTTACTGAAGAAAAAGACTTTGTGGAGATTACACCTCAGACTAGTTTCAGTTATATGGAAGAGAAACGCACACAGTCACTGACACTGAGAGGAGAAATGGCGCAGAAAGGAGTTCAGCTGGATGAAGAAACCTTCTCTTGTTCCATCTGTTTGGATTTACTGAAGGGTCCGGTTACTATTCCCTGTGGACACAGCTACTGCATGAACTGTATTAAAACCCACTTTGATGAAGAGGACAGGAAGGGAATCCACAGCTGCCCTCAGTGTAGGAAGACTTTCATACCGAGGCCTGTCCTGGAGAAAAACACCATATTAGCAGCTTTAGTGGAGCAGCTGAAGAAGACTGGACTCCAAGCTGCTCCAGCTGATCACTGCTTTGCTGGACCTGAAGATGTGGCCTGTGATGTCTGCACTGGGAGGAAGTGGAAAGCCGTCAAGTCCTGTTTATTCTGTTTGGCCTCCTACTGTGAGAAACACCTCCAACCTCACTATGATTCACCATCATTAAAGAAACACAAGCTGGTGGCCCCCTCCAAGAAGCTCCAGGAGAACATCTGCTCTCGTCATGATGAGGTGATGAAGATTTTCTGTCGTACTGACCAGCAGAGTATCTGTTTTGTCTGCTCAATGGATGAACATAAAGGCCATGAAACAGTCCCAGCTGCAGCAGAAAGGACTGAGAAGCAGAAGGAGCTCGAGGTGAGACGACTAAACATCCAGCAGAGAATCCAGGAGCGAGAGAAAGATGTGAAGCTGCTTCAAAGGGAGGTGGAGGCCATCAATGGCTCTGCTGATAAAACACTGGAGGACAGTGAGAAGATGTTCACTGAGCTGATCCGTCTCCTCCAGAAAAGAAGCTCTGATGTGAAGCAGCAGGTAAGATCCCAGCAGGAAACTGAAGTGAGTCGAGTCAAAGAGCTTCAGGAGAAGCTGGAGCAGGAGATCGCTGAGCTGAAGAGGAAAGACGGCGAGCTGGAGCAGCTCTCACACACAGAGGATCACAACCAGTTTCTATACAACTACCCCTCACTGTCAGCACTCAGTGAGTCTACACACTCATCCAGCATCAATATTCGTCCTCTGAGCTACTTTGAGGATGTGACAGCAGCTGTGTCAGAGACCAGAGATAAACTACAGGACATTCTGAGAGAGGAATGGACAAACATCTCACTGACAGTCACTGAAGTGGATGTTTTACTGTCACCACCTGAGCCAAAGACCAGAGCTGAATTCTTAAAATATTCACATGAAATCACACTGGATCCAAACACAGCAAACACACATCTGTTATTATCTGAGGGGAACAGAAAAGTAGCACGAATGAAGCAACAACAGTCTTATTCTGATCATCCAGACAGATTTGCTGATTGGTGTTTTCAGGTCCTGAGTAGAGAGAGTCTGACTAAACATTGTTATTGGGAGGTGGAGTGGAGAGGGGGAGAGGTTTGTGTAGCAGTCACATGCAAGAATATCAGCAGAGTTGGGAGCCTCAATGAATGTGTATTTGGATTCAATGACAGATCTTGGGCATTATATTGTTACACTAACAGTTATCAGTTCTTGTACAACAGTGCACAAATTGTCCTCTCAGGTCCTCGGTCCTCCAGAGTAGGAGTGTACCTGGATCACAGAGCAGGTATTCTGTCTTTCTACAGCGTCTCTGAAACCATGACTCTCCTCCACAGAGTCCAGACCACATTCACTCAGCCGCTCTATGCGGGACTATATCTTTATGGAGATGGAGTCACTTCAGAATTGATTAAGGTGAAATAGACAGAGAAGATATGTTCATGTTGATCCCTGACCATTATATGTAGTTGTGTAATTTCTAAATGAGGCTTTACATTTTAGACGGAGAAGTTCAGCTGTCCATTTGTTCTGGATTTTTTGAGGACATATATTACATATAATCATGTATGCTTGTACACAGTAGATATCCACACTGGAATGTTTTTCATAGAGGATTTACCCTGCTAAGCATTTAACTCTTATAATCAAACTCTATAAGACTCATATACTTAAGTGAAATATTATCCATATTCATATCATAAGGCTGTGTCATCTGTTGAATGATTACCTGTTCATGCATACAGTTTTGCTCTGTAATTTATTAAGTACAACTTATATGTAACTTTTGACAGATTTATAGACCATGGTGACAGGTTATGACATACAGATAGTCGAACTTGGCCCATTGGAAGATGCACCTGGTATGACAGTCCAAACTGGGCCAACAATCATTAAGTTCAAACGTTTGAGCTCACTTTGGCCCTAACCCTGTAAAAGGGAGTCATAAAAGTGATGGACAATAAGGAGGGGAAAGAAAGGCAGGGCAAGTTATGTAACACAAGTATTGAATATCAGAAACACAACAACGTGGGTAAAAATTGATGCATTGGAGTGAACCAGTGATTTAATCCATAATTGTTGTAATATCAACATTTGCAAAGTTGGCAAAATACTTGTACTAGTTTAAACTTAAAACTAAATCAGTGAAAGGACAAGGAATGGTAAAGTTACTCAGCAGCTGTTTGTTGTCTCCTATTACAGGAAGGTCAGATATGACCCCACCAGCTTTTTCTTTTTGTTACTTTGTGTGTCTCTACTGATTGTGCTTAAAGGCTCTACACCCTGGCCTTTGCTTTGTTTGTTTTGCCGTGTGTTGTCTTCTTGTTTTGTGTATTGTGATGTACTGTTTTGCTGTTCATATAACTCTGTTTAAAGAACCCTGTTTCAAGAATTCTGCTCCTTTTCAGAGAGAAAAAAAATTTGAGTGACTTGATTTTAATTCAATCTAAAAAGCTGAATCTCCACACCATTGGCCGAATATCACGTTATCACGTTGGCTTTAAAATTGCAACCCACCACATTGATGTGTGAAAATAATATTGCACTGATTCAAACTGTACTTACATTTATATACCTTACATCAATATAAATCTGAATTTGTTCTTATGGCTGATAATCATGTGAGTTTAAATGATACTACTCTTCATATTCAGCATGTTTGAAATCTGTCATCAGTCTGGTTAGTGCTTTTATTCTGTAGTTGCTGTAGTGGGTTGTCAAATGCAACAATATATTAGAGCTGCAGTGATTCATCAGTTAGTCAATGATTAGAGAATTGATTGTTTTATCATTATTTTAGTCACATTTAAAGCTGGTTCCAGTTTCTGAAATGTGAAGATTGTTGATTTTCTTGATCATATATGACTGTAAACTTAATGTCTTTGAGTTTTTAAATGTTCCAATGTAGTAAGATTTGAATCCTTGAGGTTTTTGATATTGCATTATTATTTTGTCTAGAATGATGACATTTAATGTCATTTTTTGGGATGTAAAGTTTGATCACACTCGATCATTTATACATTGAAATATAAATACTAAATAACACAGGCCTGTATATTGTGGAGGATAGACATGTTTCTTGCCCTGAGCTGTGTCTGGCAGGCAGAGCGTCTCCACAAATCTGATGCTTCTGATTTGGAGAAAATGAGCTGAGGGAGACACCTGGTGGCCAAACAAAGACATGACAGGAAGAAAGACTAAAGTGCAGAGTGGAGACAAACAGCTGGAAATACTTGTTGGAAAGGATTGTCATTCATTCAGTCACTCTAACAGTCCTTTATTTGCACTGAAGGAGACACGTGAAGAAACCAAATCACACAATAATGAAGTGAACACATTTATAGTCAGTGTTCAAGATGGTGGATAGAAATGAGAATCGTGGAGCATTTATACATTTATAGGTCTGTGACTTACAGCAGAAGCAGCATTCACATGAATTCACCAACTGTTTATTTCTCTGTTATTCTGATTAAAATGTCAAATAAATATATTTTCCACTTTTGTGGCAGGAATTTCTCGGTCCTGCATGTCGAGAAATCTGCTGTTAAATCAGAACATTAACAGACTTCAGATTGTATTCAAAGACATGTTACTTTGTATCATCTGTCAGCAGGCATGTGTTAACAGGGACTATCAGACAGTTTAGTGGTAAGGAGAAATATTAATCGGATTGGAATCCACAATTCCCCAAAACAGGTTATGTATACAGTTAATGAAACTAAAAGAAATAAATCATTTATCCCTGCTCAAACACTCGATGTTTGTCATACTTTTTTGTCATTTTGTTTTACTTTTGTGACTCCTGGTTTTAGGCTGATTCAAAGAGGAAAACAAGATTAACAGATTATTGCTTTGTTGAAAGCACCAATGCAGCAAAATGTTTGAAAGTTACCTCTGTGGTAGCTGTCTTGTTTGTTTCTGTAAAGAGGAAGCTTGTCTTAACTGCACTTCTTTTATAGGCCAGTTTGAATTGAGAAGCTGTGGTCTCAGAGTATATAAAGCTGGCAGGAAATGAATAGAGGGTCATTGAAAGCTGTATATACTGGGTTAATTAGATCAGTATTGGACTATGGGTGTATAGTATATAATTCTGCTGCTGAAACAAGTCTTGGAAAGCTAGATAGTATCTAATAGCTGTGTCCCAATCCAGTGACCACACGCTTTGTAGTATGCGCACTTTGTGGACTAGTGATTTGTCAGTCGCGAATGAAATGGCTCTTAGAACCGGATCTTTGACATGGACTACGCGAGCCGGCTCCTTATTGGGAGCCGTGTTTTTTTTTTTTTTTTTTCTATCACCCTCTCTCTCGCACTTTTTTCCCTGCTTCACTCCGCATGTGAGCCTTGTGTTTTGCGCTGGGCAGAGGGGGAAGGGGCGGTAGTTACACTCGCAGTAGCACAGGAACAGAGCCGGAGGGAGAGAGAGAGAGAGCCAGGGACAACAACGTCACGTTAGAAAGGTATAGTAATCATCCACAACTATTTTCAGATGATAAAGGATTCAGAAAGTTTATTCATGCAGGCCCATATGACAGAATGTGCATCTTCTCTTTGTTTTCATATTTTAATTTATATTTAATTGTGTTGTGGTTTGCAGTGTTTTGTGTTGTTTCACTTTAAATTTGTTTAAAAAAAACCTGAAAATTTAAGTAGCCAAAAGTTGAAACGTGAATAGTTGGTTTTTGTATAATATGATTTATTTATTACATTTTATGTGGAGTGAATAAATGAAAGTATATTTACGGTGGCCCCTACAGACAAAGCACGTACAAACCCCGAAGCACGGAAAAACTCCAAAACACGTACAAAAGACAACAGAAGTGCTCCAGAATGCTAGGCGCAACATTGAGCTTTTGTTGTCTAGTGGCTACACAAGCCAGTAAATACCAACGACTAGATTTGGTGTGTGGTAGTAACAGGTAAAAAAATTTTTTTTTTAATTATTTGAATATATATGAGTGCTTGTGTATAAATACACAAACAATACACATATGATTTCAATTGTGTAATTTAAGTGATCTAGGTAGCTCTGTTAAGGAAGTTCAGTTAACGCTAGAAATATGTTTTGGAATTTGTACGTGCTTTGTTTCTAGGGGCCACCATTTTTAGCTCCATTCTGCTGCTGATACATACTTTAGGTTTCTGAATATTAAACTTGTTGCTGCCTTTCATAGTGTGTAACTTGAACAGTCTGTCTATTCCCTCCATCTGTCAGCTGCTGCTGGCTCTTCCTCCTCCTCTTCCTCACACACTGCTGAGTTTGTCCTGGTGGATCATCAGGGGTGCAAAGCCTCACAGATGATGTGCAGCAGTGGGTCCCTCAGTCTGTCCTCACTCTGGACACTTGCAGTTGTCACACATGGAAATCAAATGTGTGATAAGCTGCAGGATTCAAACACAAGTGTAACTTATAAATACATTGATAGGTTCGTAGCATAAACCTATTCGCTGGAACGTTCAAGACAATTCTACTACAAAGCAAAGCAAGGGAAAAATACAGTTTGGACAGAAAGTAAGAATTTCTGGAAAATAGCATGGGATAATGAAGTAAAAGGGAGACATTTATATAGGATACAAAACACAATAGAAGTTAAGAGCCATAGTGGATTAAATAGACAGGATATTATAGGTTATTATAAGTAGAATACAAACAGGTCATTGCTTTCTAAATGGTACTCTTTTTAGGATGGGGAAACATCCGACTGGGTTGTGTGATTGGTGTAATGCTATGGGGACGGTTGAACATGTGCTTATTAGTTGTAGGAAGTATGTAAGAGAGTGTTGAGGGTAGAAATGGGTGGTGTAATGGAACTAACATTTGAAAAGGTGGTTAATCAGTTAGGTCATAATGAAGGGAAAGGAGTGGCTTTTTGTTTTGTTTTTTAAGAAATACTGGTCTCATCAAGAGGATCTAAGGATTTGGAAGTGAATTTAGAATAAAAGCCAGGAGATGGCAGTAGTGCAACATCTTTGGATGCAAGCTGTTGTTAAAAATGACAGAAGAAGAAGATAGGGGGGCATTTTTGGAAGTTACTGTTTGTATGTGTAAGGGATGTCCAATAAACTAAGTACTAATTACTTCAGTTTAGACTGAGTGATGTCTGATGTGTTCCACACCTCTCTGCGTAACGCTCTTATAAATTCCATTTATTACATTTTTGCTTTTTTTTTCTTTGTTTTGTTTTTGTTTTTAAAAAGTTTATAACTTAACTGTTTTCCAGCCTGGAGTTTCTGATGGTTTCATGGGGTGATTTTGTCCAAACTGTGTGCAGGACAGGAGCTGGATGCAAATCTCATCTGTAACATTTAGAAATGGAAAGCCCCAAACATCAGACCATCAAAGCCAATGTTGGTATGTTATTTGACTTTTGAATAAATCTACTTAGCATTGTGCACTAATAACATTAAAATCAAACACTTCTGCATAAACATGCATACCAGAATATTCTCAGTTACCTTTGAACTTTGTCATCTCACTTCTTTGTAAACTCTTTGTATTTCTTACCCTGTGGTAGCTGGGATAAGCTCCCACACAACCTTGAAAAGAATAAGAAGTAGAGGATGGATAGATGGTATTTACAGTTGAGATTAATTATATCTGATTCTTTTTTTAATCTAAGGATGATTGTGGTGCACAGTCTGCAGTGTTGTGCAGGGGAGATGGGCTCACCTGCAGCGAAGGGCTGTCGGAATTCAAAGAGTCCTTCAAATGTGGCGACAAATGCGTCCTTTTCCCCGAATTTGAAGGATGGCTGGTCCAAATTCAGGGGAAGGATGCATCAAATGCCAATTTGGAAGCAACGACAGTATACTGTGTATATTTATACTGGCAGTATGGAAAATGATTATTTGGAAATGCTTAAAATGGAAATGATTATTTACCGTGAGGTGAGGTGTGGTTGGGGTGTGGACAGTGGTTGTGCTTTTGTAACGTTGAGGTATAGACAGCTACAGACTGAGGCCTCAGTCCTGCCTGTTCACATTTTATTCAGTAAAAACTAAATTTTCACTGCTTTTATGGCCTTTTTAGTGGGGAGAACATAGCTAGGATTTAATGATTTAACAAATCTTTTAAATCCTTTGTCCTCCACAATGCTAAATGGCTGGGAGTCCTCAATCACCATGCTAACCAGGTCTTCATCTATTTGAGATTGTTCTCCTGAGGAAAGACAATAAAGACAAAGCACAAATATAAATATCACACACGTAACTTATTACAGTTGTATAATATTGTTATATCATTTAGTAACATTACAGCATGCTATATTATCATGGCATTTGATGGCTCACCTGGTCTTGCTCCACAATCGGTGTTCCCCTTATTATCATGCAAAGCTCTGTAGTGCCTAAGCATGGATGAGGTGTTGTTGTTATATCCCAGCTCCCTGGCACATAGCAAACACTTCACCTTGTACAAAAGTAACGGCGCTTAACATAAATTGTATTGCACCATCAGTATTATGAAAATGCATCTTCTGTAGAAATTTACATACCTTGTTGGGAGGAATGAAATCAAAATGTTCCCACACAAGGGAGGATATGCTCCTCTTCTTAGCTGGCTCCATTCTCTCATAAACCTCCAAACTGTCTCCAAACTCTCACTAACCGCAACTCTCCATCAAACACCCACATTTTGAAGTCTGAGGGGTTTATATCTCTATCATAGCTCGCGGCAAAGTTCGAACCACTTCCTGAACCAGTCACGTGGTACAGCCGGGCAGCGAGGCTTCGGACGTCATCATTTTCAGCTCCTCCCATAAATGAAGCAAGCCCCGTTACGCGCATCGCGGAAACGCTTCCTCCATTACTCGACGCAGAACGTCACATCACTAGTAAATATCATAAAAGATACTAACAAAGAACAAAGCGTAAAAGGAGAGCAATAACAAGAGTGAAAGTAAACCTGTAATGTGGAGGAAACGGACAGTGAGCGCAGTGTAACCGTGACAACGAGACACGAGGACGGATTTAAAGTGATCATAAAATCGTCTCCAGACGGTCGTCGTTCGGTGAGTGGAACCAGATTCAGCTACAACAGCGATAAATACGCCTGTAGGGAGATGAAGAGTGATAAAATACTGAGAAACGGATCTCTGATGAGTGTTTGTAGGGATGTGGTTCAGCAAGATAAAGACATCCGACTCTAAAACATACTGGCTTATCCATAAGATAATAATTTGGTGTGTATTGATGTTGAAAGGGAAAAAGAGAGTTCACAGAGTGTTACTGATTTAATGTGCGGGTCAGCTGTGACAGCAGGTGTTAGTACCTGGGAAAGTCTGAAGTATTTATCACAATTCAATAGTGCTAAATAAACGATATAAATGCAACTGATGATGAAGAAAAGGCTGACATTTTAGTAAAGTCACAAGTCACGTCAGCTTTCTTTACATAGCACATTTAAAAGACATCAAGTAAGTAAAATTTATTTATATATCACTTTTCACAGATAAAAATCCCAAACTGCTCCACAATAAAACCAGAAATATAAATAATAATATAAAACAATCAGAAAATTAAAAACGAGAAGAAAGAAAAGCATGAATAATCATCTCAAGTTCTGCCTTTGACACCAGTAGTCTGAGTTTATAAATGTTTCTTTAGATGATACAAACAGTTACGAAACAGTAGTTTGGAGTGTTTCTCAAGTGACAACTTTTCTGAGATTCGATTGAACTGAAGGGTTTAAAACCTGATATGCTGCTTAATTTCTGAAAACATGTAATCAGGAGCACAATTAAAGTTTCTGTTTTATCTGTATTTAACTGGAGGAAATTTATGGGCAGAACGTTGTGCCATTAGAAACTGAATTTGACTAAGTTAAGTTTGAATTTGAATTGCTCAGATTGAATCTGAATTCTAACTTGAATAAATACTTTTTAAAACTGAATATGAATTAGCCTAATTTGAAATTCAATTTATTGGTTTGAAACTGATTGTGACTAAATTAAAATTGAATTTTATATTTTGAAAATGAATTCATTTGCTTTGAATTCAGTTTCAGTTCCAAAATTCAGTTTTGGCTCAATGCTTACATATATGTATAAAAATAAAATTTACAAGCTGTGATAACTGTTTCTGATAAAATGGAGAGTAGACCAATATATTAAAATTTTCCTTTATTGGGTGAGAAAATCATACCATGTCATCTTACAGAATAGATATCAGAGCCTTAAACAGGCTGACTTCTGCTAAATGGGTCAAACTGGGCAAAAATTATACAACCTGGGCTGACTTGCACCTCTGCATGTCAGTCTGTTTCAATATGTGACCCCGCCGGGGTCTTGCTCTTGACGAAGGCGGTCGCACTTTTCTCCTCTCCTCCTCTCCCTTAGCTTCCCTGCTTAGCCTCTTATGTCCTTGTCTAGTCTCATGTTTTTTGTATTACTTTTCCCTGGAACATTCTCTCACAGTCTGTTCTCTAAAACCTAAAAGAGGTATTATGGATTTGATCAACTGGTCCCTAAATGCAATTGACACCCCTTCTCAACGAGAAGTCTGGGCTCGGGTGAGCCTGAGTGCTGAAGATATCTACCTATTCGGAACCATGGTAACAGGGTTCTTGCTGATCGGAGCTGGCTTGGCCCTGACTTATCGAAGAATTAAGGAAGCGGAACTGGCTGTTCAAACCCCCACAAGGCTGCTCGCTGGGATTGAAACGATGGGAAGAGGCGTGAGTTTCTCAAAATGAGCTCATTGAGTGCAGCACGGATAAGATCTTGGAGAGGCTTACGGCTGCCGTGAATACTCAGAATAAGATCTCTGAGTGCAGACTGGATTACATCTTGGAGGGGCTCGCTCGGAATAACACCCCTGGGCGCAAATTGGATGACATCTGTAACAGTGTGTCACTGTGGTTGTGAGTTCTCAGAATCGGCTCTTTGAGCACAAGAATGACAACATCACAGAGCGCAAGTTTGATAACATCATGGAGAAGCTCACGGCTCTCCAACGGGAGATTGAGAGACCAGTGTTGGACTGTTAAAACAGCTTTGAAATTCATGTGAGCTGTTCGCACTAAAGTAAAAAGCACTATCACTTCATGCGGATACCCTTTCGGCGCCAGCTGCGGTGGCAAGGCTGAGCCGAACAAAAACACCCTAATAACGACTGTGTTTAGACTGTTCCTTCCCATTCCATGCAAGGCCACCTGGGTTGGCTGGAAGACTGTTTACTTAGCCTAGCAGGGCGAAGGACACTGTCTCAGCTGAACTCTGGACACGCAGACACACACATACACTGATATGCACACACTCATCCCCCCTGCCTTTCCAAACGCCTTCGATGCTTGTTCCCTCCTGGGAACACGGCGGGTCTGAGCCCGTACTGGAATGGTAGCGCTGGGCAGGATGGCTGCTGTGTTTGCTTCGGATTACTCCTCACCCCCCACCCGACCCTGTGGTATGTCACGTGTTCCATAATGTTGTGCTGTGGACATTTATGTGCTTTTTTGTGCAGAGGAATTTTTTTGTTTCCTGTTCTCATGCTGTCCTCCCAGGAGCCCAGCATGAGTAGAGGTCTCTTTTTTTCCTCTTATACTTTCCCATTGTAGTGCATATTTCAGTGTTTTTTTCTGTAACGCTACCGATCTCCGACCTGTATCCCCATGTGATGTCTGTGTTGTGTGTGTAAGGTTGGGGGGAGGGGTCCTATTTCACTGCAGGGCAACCTGCACCTGGTGAATAAAGCCTTGATTGATTGATTGATTGATTGATTGGACAGTCAGGGATGAGTAAATGGTAAGTCCTAGTAAATAATTTTTGAGAATATGAACGTAACACATCCCTGGCTTTCATTCAATATTTGTTTATTTTTATAAATTATACATGGCTTCAAGCTCACATTGAGGCCTGTGGGGCACTGAGACAACAGACAAATTTAAGTGTTTTTGATATATGAATATTTCATACTTTAAGGTTGCCTGTTTTATTTAAGGGAGATGAACAATACATTATAATTGTACCTAATAATACCACAGACGACAGACTAAATAACTAGATTTTAGGTAGATGCTTGTGCATTCTTAAAGTCTTAACTGAGTAGGACTGGGCGATATGACCCAGAATTCATATCTCGATATTCTTTAGCTGGATATCAATATACGATATATATCTCGATATTTTTTTAAAGCCATAAAGTAAGAACAAAAAGAGAGTTCTTAGTCAAAGCTGTGTCCCAAATCTCACACAGGCACTTTTATTAACATACAGCATAGATTTACAAGAAAAAATTACTCAGAAATAAATTATCAGCATTTATTAAATAATAATGCTCCATAAATAAAATAAAACAATGTTGTTTTTGTGCATAACAAAAGGCTCACAATTGTGCAGTCAAAATGTAAACTAAAAGATGCTGAGCATAATAACAAAGACAGACAGATTTCGCAGCTCCTCTGTTCCCAGGTTCTACTGCGTCACTGACAGCCTGGAGTTTGAAATCCTCTTTGTAACCATGTCTCTTAACATGTATCATTTGTGGTCCTTATACACACACAGTACAGTAATATTACGTTGAAGCACAGTATGTATTACACCGCGAGGCTCCTCGGAAATGTGCTGGAAAAGCTTGAAAAATGGACCTTGAAAGTGCTTAAAAGGTGCTTGACCCTGAAAAATGTGTACCCTGATTCTGCTACTGATACATAATTTAAGTTTCTGAATATTAAACTTGTTACTGCTTTTAATAGTGTTTAACTTGAAGGCCCAGAGTACTTTCTCCCACACTGAAAACACTTAAATGATAAAGTTATTTTAACATTACCTAATAAGACTGATTCTGATACTATAGTTATTTGAAACTTTTCATCAAGCGGTCCCTGTTTTGGTCGAAAGCATTGCACCAGCTGCAAGCAATATCATCTGCTAATTATGCCAGGTGACATTAATAGGAAAGAGACAAAGTAGATTTTGAAATATGGGGAAAGCCAAAAACTGTGCTTCCTCCACTTCTGTACCATTGATTCATTAATGTTGAATTCTATAACATCTGCTCTATTCCCGTATTGTTTCAGTAGAATAGAATAGAATAGAATAGAATTCAACTTTATTGTCATTGCACATGCACAGGTACAGGGCAACGAAATGCAGTTTGCATCCATCCAGAAGTGCTTTAGTGATATAGATATATTACAATATATATTAGCAATAGTATAGATATGTAAGTATATTACAGAAATGGGTCTATTATGGTATGTTATAATGTACACGGTATGAACTATGTTGTGAATATGCTATAACTATAAGTATGTACAGGCTGTAGTGAGTACAAGCTATGTACAGGCTATGAACAGGATATAAATATGAAAAACTATACAGAATATGAAATAAATAACTTTACAGAATCTGAGATATACAGCTATACAGAAATGTGAACTATGGAAGTTGTAAACAGTTGTAGAATTAAAGATTATCGAATGTACAGAATGATTATTTACACAGAGCTATACAGTAGTGCAGTTAAGATAAGTGAGGGTGTAGATAGTTTCTACAGAGGCTATATAAAGTGCTAGTGGTTGTGAGTGGTGGTTCAGTCCATGTTATTATTGTGTGTTTGAGGGTACAGTTGTCCATTGTGGGTGTGTGTATGTTCAGTCCATATGTTAACGTGGGTCAGATGTCAGGAGGCAGAGTTCAGGAGTCTGACAGCTGTGGGGAAGAAGCTGTTCCGGTACCTGGTGGTCTTAGTCCGGAGGCTCCTGTAGCGCCTCCCAGAGGGCAGGAGGGTGAAGAGTCCATGTGATGGGTGACTGGGGTCTTTGATGATTTTCCCAGCCCTTTTCAGACACCTCTTCCTGTAGATGTCTTTTATGGCAGGAAGTGGTGCTCCGGCGATGCGCTGGGCAGTTTTCACGACCCTCTGCAACGCCTTCCGGTCCGAGGCAGAGCAGTTCCCGTACCAGACTGTTATACAGTTGGTCAGGATGCTCTCGATGGTGCAACGATAGAAGTTCACCAGGATGTCTGAGGACAGGTGGTTCTTCCTCAGAGTCCTCAAGAAGAAGAGGCGCTGATGAGCCTTCTTGACCAGCTTGGAGCAGTTGGTCGTCCAGGTGAGATCCTCGGAGATGTGGACTCCCAGGAACTTGAAGCTGCTCACACGCTCCACAGCCGTCCCCTTAATGTGGATGGGTGGATGTGGGTCAGCATTCCTCCTGTAGTCCACGATGAGCTCCTTGGTCTTCTCGGTGTTAAGCAGCAGGTTGTTTCTGTCGCACCACTCAGCCAGACGATCCACTTCCTCCCTGTAGGCGGCCTCATCGTTGTCACTGATGAGGCCAATCACCGTGGTGTCATCTGCAAACTTAATGATGGTGTTGGAACCATCAGCAGGTCTGCAGTCGTGGGTGAAGAGGGAGTAGAGGAAAGGGCTCATCACACAGCCTTGTGGTACACCGGTGTTCATTGTGATGGTAGATGAGCAGCGGTTATCCAGCCGGACATGTTGGGGGCGGTTGGTCAGGAAGTCCAGTAACCATTTGCAGATGAGGGAACTGATGCCCAGGTCTGTCAGTTTCTTGATGAGTTGTGAGGGGTGGATTGCATTGAACGCTGAACTGAAGTCTATAAACAGCATTCTGGCGTAGGTGTTGTTGTTGTCCAGGTGTGAGAGGACAGAGTGCAGTGCGATGGAGACTGCATCCTCTGTGCTCCTGTTCTGGCGGTATGCGAATTGGTGGGGGTCCAGGGTGGGGGGGAGACAGGATTTGAAGTGTGCTAGGACCAGAAGTGTACCTCTGGTGTAAATTACTGACCTCTGTCATCATTAAAATTGGGGGAACTTGCACAATCGGTGGCTGGCTAAATACTTTTTTGCCCCACTGTATATGAAAAAGGCACAATCCCATCAGTCAGGAAGCAGATAATAGTAAACTAGTTAAAAACCCATCGTATCATTGGGGAGAGCATGAAAACAGATGAAGCTGATTTTTAGATACTAACAGTCTCTTCTCTGGGGATCAGAGTGGGTTTCATAAAGAAAGAGGGACGATGGATAGTTTATTATATTTGGAATCAGACATCAGGAAAGCTCAAACAAATAAGGAAATGATGATAGCAGTCTTCTTTAATACAGCCATACAACATGTTATGGAAAGAGAGACTCCTCATTAAACTCAGAAATCTACGAGTAAATGGATGATTGTTCTATTGAATTATAAGATTGATGAAAGAATATAATTATCCTTGTTTTTCCTGCTATTCTCCTGTCCACACTCCAGTCCAGTAGGCGGGATTAATGCACCTGTAAGCTGATTTGTCAAACGCCATCAGGTCCCGAAGAAGAACGGAGGAGGACAGCACTACTGTGGTAGAGGAGCAGTGTGTGTGCAGACATGGCTGCTGTTGATGAAGCGAACTGAACTTGGAGGAGAGACACAAACTGAAGTATCAATCCCGTCACATCAGTGTTGATCTGATACCAACGTCTGTATCGCTTTTATTGATGCTTGTATCGATCCGCTCAGCCCCAGTTGAAGCAGCAATGAGTTCAGTTCAGTATCTGAGAGAGTTCATCAAGAAGAGATTAACTGCTGTTTGTGAAGAAATCTTCTCAGAGGTTCAAAAAACCATCGTCCAGTATGAGGAGGAGATCAACCATCAGCACAGACTGCCGGATATCAGCCGGAAACCCGACAGAAACTCACACATCATAGGTATGGACATGTTTTTAACTCTGTGCTGTTCAAGCTCAGATTCTTCAGTGTGACTGACTTTACTAGAAGATGTTAAACTGGGTATTTATCAGTGCTGTGGGTCAGTGTCCAGTGATGGACTATGTTGGATTGGTGCAGGTCCATGGTCACTGATAGGTTAGGTTTTAAAAATTTTGATTTATTTATTAAACTTTTTTCTCTCTAACATATTCCACTGTTGAGTACATCAGGCGTGTGTTGGATCCTCTGTAAACACTGAGACTGTGCAGTAAAGATCTAGTTAGATGTCAGCAGAAAACACATTTAACAAGTTGTTAACAGACTTCTCTGAAGTTAAAGTGAAGCTTTGTTTAAAGAAGGATTTCAGACACTGATGTTTTCATGGTGTCACCCTGCAGTTTAGTTTGGGAAACTTCGATCCTAACATGTTAGCATGTAGCTTTTAAAAGATAGTTTGAGTTTTTATATCAACACATTTGTAATTATTGTTCTTGTGTTTCTTTGTTCCTCAAGACCTCCCACAACAATATGACTGTGAGGAAGAGGAGGGTCTGGATGAGCAGCAGGTCTGTAACCAGGAGAGGAACTCCAGTCTGGACCAGGAGGACCCAGAGCCTCCACAGATTAAAGAGGAACAGGAGGAGCTCTGCAGCAGTCAGGAGGGAGAGCAGCTTGGACTGAAGAAGGAGGCTGAAGGCATTATCGTCTGGACTGATGAAGAGCAGCTCAGACTGCTGGAGACCATCTGTAAACCTGAGATAAAGTTACACAGAATAGGTATGTAAAACTGTGATGTTTTAATAACAGTGAATATGACTCATGGGTGTCACAGTGGAACAGTGGCTAGCGCTGTTGGCCCACAGCAACAAGGTCCTGAGTTTGACTCCATCATGTGGCCGGGCCTTTCTGTGTGGAGTTTGCATGTTCTCCCCTTGTTCACTCTCCAGAGACATGCAGACAGCTGGGTTAGGTTAGTTGGTTGCATTTATTTTCAGAGTCACAGGAAGAATTGAAAGTCCAAAAGTAAAAAGCAGCATGATTTAATCTCTTTGGCATAATTTTCTGTTTTCATTTACATAAATGCATTTCCACCATTAATTCATGCAAAAAGGTGAAAAATTAGTGCATAAGAATTCAGCAGAATGAAAGATGTGAAACATCTGAGTTTCAAATTTCCACCCACTGCTCAGACAAAATCTGCACAGAGACACAAAGCCAACAACACAAGTTTCATTTTGTTGTGTTATCAGTTTAAGAATTACATGTTTCCTCTGCAGCATGGAAATGGTGAGTTTTGAACAGTTTACAGGTCTGAGTAAGTATGAATAAATATTTCTATTCTGTTTTGGAAAATATGAATTCAGAGTTTCTAAACTGAAATTTATCAGACAAAGAGAGTTTTCATGGCATTTCAGGCACAGCCAAAACACTGTGCAAGAGAGCTCTGCCCCAGCATGCCATCTTATAACTATAGCCAATCCAGACATCCACATTCATTTAACAAAAAACATTTAGTTATTTCTAGGGCTGCCATGATTAGTCTACCATCAAAATCGTCCACCACTAATTTAATAGTCAAATTGTCATGGGAAGTTTTGTAAGATTTAAGATTGTAATAATGGACTGAAACAGAAGATGGCAGCACTGCATGTACAAGAATGACAGCTGCCATTATACCCCGAAGAAGAAGTAGTGTCCAGTATCATAGCTGTGTCCAAATTCAGGGCCTGCATCCTTCGGAGTCTGCATTTGTAGGCCGATTACGTTGCAGCAATGCAATGAAGGCTGTCCAAATTCGAAGATTCCTCCAAATGCGGCCTACAAATGTGTCCTTCATTTTCCCAGATTTGAAGGATGGGTTGGGTGTATCCTTCGTGGCCCAACCTATCCCAGGAATCATAGTGCGCCTCAGCCAATTTACGTTCCCAACAATGGCGGCAGCTACTTAGTTTTAATATTACTCTTTCTGGGTGACAAAATTAACTTTTAACATATTTTCAGGCGAGAAATGTAGCTGTGTAAACTTCAGATATCTGCACGGTTTATCAAGACATCACCTATTTGCAAAAGTGCTCTGACGTTTTCAGAGACGTCTGTTACCCACCAGCTCGATAGCTAGCCAGGGGTTCAAGGCACAAGAAGAACTCAGAGTTTTCAAACCTCCTAATTTTTCACATTTTTACATTTTAAATTTCAGTGGTATATGTGAGCAACATACTCAAGATGTAGAGATCTGCTAATGGTTTAGACCAGTAAATATTTTCTCAAATGTTTGTTTTGCTATCATTTTGTCCCCTTTGTGCCTTTAGATGTCCATCAGCATGCTTTTAAAGAAGAGGATGTTCTTACAGACCAGCAGGTCTTTAACCAGGAGAGGAACTCCAGTCTGGACCAGGAGGATCCACAGCCTCCACAGATTAAAGAGGAACAGGAGGAACTATGCAGAAGTCAGGAGGGAGAGCAGCTTGGACTGAAGCAGGAGGCTGATACTTTCAAGGTGACACCCGCTTATGAGAAAAGTGACCACAGTGAACCAGAACCAAACAGCGAGCAGCTCCTTTCTCACAGCTCTCCTGAAGCAGAGAGCCGAGATTATGAAGAAAATGGGCATGTGGACTCAAGATCAACTAGAAATGCAGAGCTGAAGAAGAGACGTCACAGTCAGAGAGTAGACAACACTCTTGTGTCAGTGAGTCAAAGTAGAACAGACACAAAGAACAAGTCTGTACAATGTGACGTGTGTGGAAAAACTTTACCTGATAAATACAAACTGATTGCACATCTAAGAGTTCACACAGGTGAGAAGCCGTATTCTTGTAGCACCTGTGCGAAAAGATTTTCTGACTCATCAGCGTTAAAAAAACACACGAGAATTCACACAGGTGAGAAACCTTATTCTTGTAGCACCTGTGGGAAAAGATTTTCTGACTCATCAGCGTTCAAAACACACAGGAGAGTTCACACAGGTGAGAAGCCATATTGTTGTAGCACCTGTGGGAAAAGATTTGCTACCTCATCAGCAATGAAAACACACACGAGAATTCACACAGGTGAGAAGCCATATTGTTGTAGCACCTGTGGGAAGAAAATTTGTACCTTGTCAGCATTCAAAACACACACGAGAGTTCACACAGGTGAGAAGCCATATTGTTGTAGCACCTGTGGGAAAAGATTTTCTGACTCATCAGGATTCAAAACACACACGAGAATTCACACAGGTGAGAAGCCACATTCTTGTAGCACTTGTGGCAAAGGATTTATTCAGAAGTCAGGTTTGGACTGCCATATAAGAATTCACACAGGTGAGAAACCGTTTCCTTGTAGCATCTGTGGGAAAAGGTTTGTCGATAAGCTACAATTAAAGAAGCACATGAGAATTCATACGGTGTAAAACGTATATACTTAGAAAATGTGGGACAGATGTGAGTCATTGCTGAACACCTGAGTAAAAAGATGATCCATATTCAAATCATTTTTTTCTTTTTTTCCAGAGCAGTAAAGAACTCTCAGCATTGTTTGTTCAGTTTATTACATTATTTTATTAATTGTATCAGGAAAACTGATCTTACATTTCATGAGGGTTAAGGTTCAGTATGCTCTTTTCTATTGGTTCATTGTTTAGCTCTGTTGTTTATTATTATTACTTTATATCCTATAATGGGACAAATGGACCCCAAACCAGTATTCTGGTTAATAGTTTTAATCCTTTGCTCAACTGAGTTTAAGTCACAATAAAAATGAAGAAAGTGAGCAACAGTCAAGAATTGTGTTTATTCTTGTAAGGGAGCAAAAGTATCAAATACCAAGTTTCATGCTTGAAGGGGGAAGTCCCCAGTATATTTTGTCAGTCCCACCTAGGGATGGGTATTGTTTAGGTTTTATCCGATACTGGTGCCAAATCGGTACTCTTGAAATGGTGCCGGTGCTCAAACCGGTGCTTAAAGAATGGAGAACACAAA
Source organism: Copadichromis virginalis (assembly GCF_057382275.1). Taxonomy (NCBI): domain Eukaryota; kingdom Metazoa; phylum Chordata; class Actinopteri; order Cichliformes; family Cichlidae; genus Copadichromis; species Copadichromis virginalis. The sequence continues at coordinate 27,959,373 of NC_140620.1, forward strand.
ATTGGTCCAAAAACCTCTCATGTTCAGCTGGTTTTTTGTAAAAAAAAATAACAATGTTAGCCTTTTCTGCAGCTATGGGGCATATATGGTATCACTCTTGGCTGGTAGCAGTGCTTAATCAATGGAAAAAACACAAACTTTGTCCAAAAACCTCTCATGTTTAGCCGTTTCCCTCTTTTTCTTTGGTCATTTTAGCCTTTTTGGCCAGGGTGAAGGGAGTATCTGTCATCAAACAAGAAGACAGCCGCATGTAGCTGTGATGATGTTTGCTAGTTCACCTTACATGCATTAATGTAATAACGTGGTTAGCCTACTCAACGTAAATTACACACGAACAACATTAAGCTACTCACGCAGAGAAGAACGGCTGCTGCTGCCATCATCATCCGTCATCATTTCTGCTACACTGGCAGGGCTAGGGGCCAGGACTCTCCTCTTCGGGTTTTTGGGGGATGTTGCTAAATCCGGGTCCGATAACAGGCACCACACCCGCAGTAGATGTGCTCGGTGCGAGGTCTCGCAGCAAGCTATCAAATACGGCGCATTTCTCGGCTTTTAAAAAAAAAACCGCTATGCGTCGCCAGGTGTTTCATTGGATTCGAGGTGTTACCTCCTTTGACAGTATCACAGTATCAGCTTAAAGCACTTGTTGCAGGCTGCTGAGTTTGCATATTTTGCTGTGAAGTACAGCCAGACTTTTGACCGCTTCACCTTGGGCATTTTTAATCTGTAGCTCTGCTCTAAAAGAACGTACATACCTGGACCCACCTACTATCCTCAGAAACGTAAAATGATTGGCTAGAAGTGTATCACAGCTCAGGAAAAAAAAGCACAGAAATGTGCGCTGCTTTTCGGTCTGGTTACTACTGTTTATATCAGAACCGGTGCAATCATGGCACCGGACACTGGTACCCATCCCACCCGCAGGCAGACTACTGTCTGTCACACATGAAGCCCTACCTCGACAGCAAGGGCCGCGAGCTGCCGTCAGCTTTCGACTTTGTCGAATTCACTCGCTCTTTGTCAACTGATCCCTTCCCACCCTCCTTTGCCATAAAACTGTCACACGATAACTAATTTCCTTCTAGAGGCTTTTGAGAAGCCTCTAGAACAGGGGTCTGAAACTCGCGGCCCGAAGGCCATTTGTGGCCCACGTCACCTGTACTTGCAGATGTGACAAAAAAAATTTTAAAATTATTATACAAAAAAAATGATTTAATACAACGGCAGAGTGTTACAGGCATGGCCCTTTAAGACTGTAGCCTCATGGTGTAGTCCGTGCTACAGGGAGAACGTGTGGGACCACCCCTCCCGCTGTGTGTGTGTGAGCGTGAGGGAGGGAGAAAAAGTAAAGTCGAAAACTATGAGGTGCTACCGAGCAGAAATGGGAGATGGAAGCATGTAAATATGCTGATGAGCCCAGTTGTAAGTAAGCTAGCTAGCTTAGCTTAGCTCATAGCCGACTCGTTAGCACCATGGCTACTTCACCTGTCCCTCCTGCACTTTCCTGCTCATTGTGTCAGATGTTTAGTTATTCCTCAGCCTCCTTTAGCAGTAATGATACTTGTAAGAAATGTATCATATTTGTAGCTCTGGAGGCCAGGATTACTGAATTGGAGACTCGGCTTCGCACCCTTCATTCACCCATAGCTAGCCAGGCCCCTGTAGCTGGTGCAGCCGAAGATAGCGTAGGCCCCGCTAGCTGTTCCCCGGCAGATCTCAAGCAGCTGGGGAAAGAAGGCGGCTGGGGGGGGTCAAACTCTGGTAATTGGTGATTCTGTTCTCAGACATGTGAAGCTAGAGACACTGGCAACCATAGTCAATTGTCTTCCAGGGGCCAGAGCAGGCGACATTGAAGGAAATTTAAAACTACTGGCTAAGGGTAAACGTAAATACAGTAAAATCATACTTCACGTCGGCAGTGATGACACCCGGTTACGCCAATCGGAGGTCACTAAAATCAATATTGAATCGGTGTGTAACTTTGCCAAAACAATGTCGGACTCTGTAGTTTTCTCTGGTCCCCTCTCCAATCAGACCAGGAGTGACATGTTTAGCCGCATGTTCTCCTGAAATTGCTGGCTCTCTGAGTGGTGTCCAAGAAACGATGTGGTCTTCATAGATAATTGGCAAACCTTCTGGAGGAAACCTGGTCTTGTTAGGAGAGACGGCATCCATCCCACTTTGGATGGAGCAGCTCTCATTTCTAGAAATATGGAAAAATTTATTAAACCCCCCCCCAAAATATGACAATCCACAGTTGGGACCAGGAAGCAGAGTTGCAATCTTACACGCCTCTCTGCAGCTTCTCTCCTCCTGCTACCCCCCCAAAAAACCCATTTCCATTGAGACTGTGTCAGCTCCCAAAAAGACAAAAAATAAACTAAAAACCAGCAACAAACAACTTAAATATAAAAAATCACAAAGAAAGAACAGTACCTGGTTGCAGCCGGATGATTATGTTAGTTTAAATGAATCAACACTCCCGAGTCATTCTAACTACCAGAAACCTCAAAGCACAGGCCGAGGGGGCGGTGTGGCAGCAATTTTTCACACCAGCCTATTAATTAACGAAAGACCAAGACAGACTTTTAATTCATTTGACAGCCTGATGCTGTCAAATGAATTAAACCTTGTCCACCCCAGCTGTAAAACTCAGAAACCAGCCTTACTTGTTATCATCTATCGTCCACCTGGGCCTTACACAGAGTTTCTCTCTGATTTCTCAGACTATATATCTGATTTAGTTCTCAGCTCAGATAAAATAGTTATTGTGGGTGATTTTCACATCCATGTAGATGCTAAAAATGACAGCCTCAATATGGCATTTAATCTCTTATTAGACACAATTGGCTTCTCTCAAAGTGTAAAAGAACCCACCCACCACTTTAATCACACTCTTGATCTTGTTTTAACATATGGCATAGAAACTGAATATTTAACAGTGTTTCCTGAAAACCCTCTCCTGTCTGATCATTTCCTGATAACATTTACATTTACAATAATTGATTACACAACAATGGAGAGTAGACTTTATCACAGTAGATGTCTTTCTGAAAGCGCTGTAACTAAGTTTAAGAATATAATCCTTCCACTGTTATCATCTTCAATGCTCATAGAGCAGAGCAGCTATCTGAACACTACCCCATCAGAGATCAATTAACTTGTTAATAATTTTTACCTCCTCACTACGTACGACTCTGGATACTGTAGCTCCTGTGAAAACTAAGGCCTCAAATCAGTACCTGACTCCATGGTATAATTCTCAAACACGTAGCCTAAAGCAGATAACTCATAAATTTAGAAGATCATCATTTAGCCTGGAGAAATAGTTTGCTGCTTTAAAAGAAAGCCCTCCGCAAAGCCAGAACATCTTACTATTTGTCACTGATTGAAGAAAATAAGAACAACCCCAGGTTTCTCTTCAGCACTGTAGCCAGGCTGACAAAAAGTCAGAGCTCTTTTGAGCCAACCATCCCTTTAATGTTAACTAGTAATGATTTCATGAACTTCTTCACAAATAAAATTTTAATCATTAAAGAAAAAATTACCAATAATCATCTCACAGATGTAATATTATCTACAGCTACTTTTAGTACCATTGATGTTAAGTTAGACTCCTTTTCTCCAATTGATCTTTCTGATTTAACTTCAGTAATTACTTCCTCCAAACCATCAACGTGTCTTTTAGACCCCATTCCTACAAAACTGCTCAAAGAAGTCCTGCCATTAATTAATGCTTCAATCTTAAATATGATCAACCTATCCTATCTCTAATAATCAGTCAATGTACCACAGGCCTTCAAGCTGGCTGTAGTTTAACCTTTACTCAAAAAGCCATCCCTAGACCCAGCTATCTTAGCTAATTATAGGCCAATCTCCAACCTTCCTTTCATATTAAAAATCCTTGAAAAAGTAGTTGTCAAACAGCTAACTGATCATCTGCAGAGGAATGGTTTATTTGAAGAGATTCAGTCAGGTTTCAGAGCTCATCACAGCACAGAAATGGCTTTAGTGAAGGTTACAAATGATCTTCTTATGGCCTCTGACAGTGGACTCATCTCTGTGCTTGTGCTGCTAGACAAAATGCTGCAGCAAGAGTACTGACAGGCAGTAGCGGTTTTTGATACGGGCGACATGGGCAGTTGCCCGGGGCGGCATCGTGGTGGGGGCATCACGGGCATCGGCAAAAATAAATAAATAAATTAAAAAAATTGCTCGTACTCATGCTGCCCCGACGTCATGCCAGCGCATATTGGGAATGGCATAGGCACCGATTGGTTTTCTATCGCCCATTTGCTGGGAGTAAGGGCGCCCTCCGTTTGCGAGGTGCGCCTGCTGCTTGCGGCACAGGGAGGAGAGGGCGGGGCGGCAGGGTATTCACTGGCTGGCTGGAGCAACGTCTAATAACCCACCCCAAAATAAAACAAAATAAAAACAAACCAACAAACACGAAAACACCAGACATTATGATACAGACTTATAATTTGCACCAATGTTTTTTCGAAATTCTATATGTTCAGAGTGAGCGCGAGAGCCCTCGGTGCGCCTGCTTGCTGCTGAAGTCAAAGTAAACTTTGTCATCTCCGCTACATACAGTCCAGGATATAGAGAGACGAGACGACGAGGCTCCAGTTACAGCAGTGCAAGTAAACAAACAATATATATATATAAGAAGAGTAAAAAAAATAAATATACACTTTAGGACTAGTGGTAAAGGGATTAATAACAATTTAAAACTTATCATTTACAGTTTGATGATTTAAAGTCTCACACACAACACATCGAAAGGTGAGGGGGCCGGCTGCTTCCAAATAGAGCACATTTCATTCATAATGCTGTAAATCCAAGTCCATTATGTACTCTTGATTTGAATACTGGGTTGTGCGAAATCCCAGAAATACACCTTGTGGTGATCCTCGAGTTGGGGGATGGGTGTTCATACTGGAGTGCAAAATTAAAACCAAGATGGACAAGAAAAGTTCAAAGCCATCAGTATGGAACGCCAGGACTGCCATAATGAATTAATTAAATACACCATTAAATAATTAATTAAATGTGTCAATAATTAATTAAAATTGGAATTAATTAATTAAATAAATAGTTATGACACATGTAATTAATTAATTATTGACACATTTAATTAATTATTTATGTATTTCACATTTTAATTAATTATAGACACATTTAATTATTTATGTATTTCACATTTTTATTAATTATTGACACATTTAATTAATTATTGACGCATTTAATTAATTATTTAATGATATATTTATTTATTTCATTTTGCCAGTCCTGGCGCCTGGCAGTCATCTTGAAATAATTTTATCTGTCAGCCTCATCCATCAAACCCAGGGGGCGGGGTTAACGCTGATCGAGTCAAAACCATTGCTTTGGCCTGGTGGCCATTGTTTTTAGCACACAACAACCGGCATGTGGAAGCTAACAGAACTGAACTTTGAAAAACCCTGTTTGTGTGTCACCAAATACCGTTTTAATATTTTTTTAGCCGAGAATGTAGTGGTTTAATCTTCATGTGTCTGGTCGGTTTGTCAAGATACAGCCTCTTTGCAAAAGTGCTTCGATGATTTCAGAGATGTCTGTCCAGTCTCACGGCAAAGCGTGGGATAGACCCGCTCGCCTCGCAAGCAATCGAGCTATTATTACCGCCGACAAAGCGCAGGCCCCGGTACACAGCTGTAGTAACCCCCGCTGACTTCTTTTACTGAGGTTATATTTATCGGTGTTTTATTTCCTGATGTTCTTATGTGTCCTACGTGTTTCAGTCGCCAATTCTGAATTATAACTAACATTAAAAACATGTTTAAGGAGGAGAGAGAGCAAATAAATCTGTTTAACATCTGATCTTTGGGTTTTTGTTCAGTAATCAGCGTGACCTGTGTATAAACGCATAAAAGAGATAACGTTGGTGTTTCTGTCATGTAGTAACTGCTGGCTTTAGCTGTACAAAGGTTGTTCGACACTATGAAACACATACAGACTTCATGATGTTCAGCTAATATTTTTATTGTGAATATTAATCATGAGGGTAAACGGCCCTGTACACCACGGAGCGAGGTCAGCATATCCACGATATCCTCAGCTCCATGAGTTAACACAGTTTCCCAGCTGACTATCTAACTGCCAACTATTCCAGAGACGTGAAAATATACAGCATAAAGAAAAGTGTAAGAGACTCAGCAGCAGATTAGAATAACAGTTATACATTTAATAAATCACCAAATGAATCCAAGAAACGAGCAAACCTGTTCCGACAATTTGAGTTTGTATTCCCTCAGCTGCAGACTCGCTGCTGTTTAAATGTTTGAAAAGGAAGATTAGATATAAAAAACGTCAAACATAGACTCAGTCTGCCTTCACATTTGATATGAGGCCAGCACGTATAGTGGCTGTGTCCTGTTTTAAGATCATACATGTAAAATTGTTGTCTGACCTCCGTCGATCCAGCCGCTCAGAGTCTGTGGTTACCCTGGTTACTGCATAAACAGCTGTAATGTTAAAAGCGGGCACTGAGGAAACCTACCGGCAGCATGAGTGTTTATGTTTTTCATTGCAAAAGAACTGTCTGAATAGTTAACTGAAGTTAACTTGGATAAATTATAGTTAAGGAGTATCACAGATACTACGTGAGCTGTGCGACTGTTCACCGCTACACTGAAATCAGCAGGCTATTACTGAAATACACGTGCTATATCATAAACTATGATATAAATAGGGAGGTCCTATTAACATGTTTAGTTTTAAAGGACACCTTCCTGCCTTTAGTCTCATTCATGAGCAGTATTAGTTTTCTTCTAACATCCAGAAGTCTGCACGATGTGTTTCATAGTTTGTAACAAACCTTTGACAGGTAAACATAACATGACCGAAAAAGCAAAAAAAAAAAAAGAGAGAGAGAGAGAGAGAGAAAATCACATTCTAACAGACAGCTGGTGCTTAGAATACAGTTGAATAACTATTAAAAAACAAATGCAACATGTGAAACACGGAGAGTGGAATATGTAAACAAACCGGTTAACGTAACCCCCTGGGTGCACTCTGCATGCTGACTGTTAGCAGAGCTAGTGAAATCTCTGAAAACATCTGAGCACTTTTGCAAACATGTTCTATGTTGACAACCTGACCAGACATATGTCGCGACATTCGCAGCCAAAACACTGTTAAAAGTGTAGTTGGTGACAGAAAAACGGGGTATTTTAAAACTACACCACCACCATTGCTGGCTGTGATTTGATCTGCATTCTGGGATACCTGGCTGCCCCAAGTCTACACAAGCAATCGATTATCTAGGATCGACCTGCTTTGACTTACTTTGCACGGCAACCAATCAAATGTTAGAGAAGCTGCATGGGCAGCGTTAACCCCGCCCCCTGAGTTTGATGGGTGAGGCTGACAGATAAAATTAATTCAAGATGAGAGCCAGGCGTCAGGACTGCCAAAATGAAATAAATAAATATATCATTAAATAATTAATTAAATGTGTTAATAATTAATTAAAATGTGAAAAACATAAATAATTAATTAGATGTGTCAATAATTAATTAATTACATGTGTCATAACAATTTATTTAATTAATTAATTCCAATTTTAATTAATTATTGACACATTTAATTAATTATTTAATGGTGTATTTAATTAATTCATTATGGCAGTCCTGGCATTCCATACTGATGGCTTATACTTTATTAATCCCTAAAGAAATTATGTTTCAGTTTGGATTCGGGAGACAGACACTATCTCTACTCTCAAGATTCGCCTTAAAACTTTCCTTTTTGCTAAAGCATACAGTGGGGCAAAAAAGTATTTAGTCAGCCACCGATTGTGCAAGTTCCCCCAATTAAAATGATGACAGAGGTCAGTAATTTGCACCAGAGGTACACTTCAACTGTGAGAGACAGTTGACAGTTGTTGAAAAAAAAATCCATAAATTCACATGGTAGGATTTGTAAAGAATTTATTCGTAAATCAGGGTGGAAAATAAGTATTTGGTCACCTCAAACAAGGAAAATCTCTGGCTCTCACAGACCTGTAACGTCTTCTGTAAGAAGCTTTTCTGTCCCCCACTCGTTACCTGTATGAATGGCACCTGTTTGAACTCATCATCTGTATAAAAGACACCTGTCCACAGCCTCAAACAGTCAGACTCCAAACTCCGCCATGGCCAAGACCAAAGAGCTTTCGAAGGACACCAGGAAAAGTATTGTAGACCTGCACCAGACTGGGAAGAGTGAATCTACAATAGGCAAGCAGCTTGGTGTGAAAAAATCAACTGTGGGAGCAATCATCAGAAAATGGAAGACATACAAGACCACTGATAATCTCCCTCGATCTGGGGCTCCACGCAAGATCTCATCCCGTGGGGTCAAAATGATCATGAGAACGGTGAGCAAAGATCCCAGAACCACACGGGGGGACCTGGTGAATGACCTGCAGAGAGCTGGGACCAAAGTAACAAAGGTCACCATCAGTAACACACTACAACGGCAGGGAATCAAATCCCGCAGTGCCAGACGTGTTCCGCTGCTGAAGCGAGTGCATGTCCAGGCCCGTCTGAAGTTTGCCAGAGAGTACATGGATGATACAGCAGAGGATTGGGAGAATGTCATGTGGTCAGATGAAACCAAAGTAGAACTTTTTGGTATAAACTCAACTCGTCGTGTTTGGAGGACGAAGAATGCTGAGTTGCATCCCAAGAACACCATACCTACTGTGAAGCATGGGGGTGGAAACATCATGCTATGGGGCTGTTTTTCTGCCAAGGGGACAGGACGACTGATCCGTGTTAAGGAAAGAATGAATGGGGCCATGTATCGTGAGATTTTGAGCCAAAACCTCCTTCCATCAGTGAGAACTTTGAAGATGAAACGAGGCTGGGTCTTCCAACATGACAATGATCCAAAACACACCGCCCGGGCAACAAAGGAGTGGCTCCGTAAGAAGCATTTGAAAGTGCTGGAGTGGCCTAGCCAGTCTCCAGACCTCAACCCCATAGAAAATCTGTGGCGGGAGTTGAAAGTCCGTGTTGCTCGGCGACAGCCCCAAAACATCACTGCTCTCGAGAAGATCTGCATGGAGGAATGGGCCAAAATACCAGCTACTGTGTGTGCAAACCTGGTAAAGACCTATAGTAAACGTTTGACCTCTGTTATTGCCAACAAAGGTTATGTTACAAAGTATTGAGTTGTATTTTTGTTATTGACCAAATACTTATTTTCCACCCTGATTTACGAATAAATTCTTTACAAATCCTACCATGTGGATTCATGGATTTTTTTTTCACATTCTGTCTCTCACAGTTGAAGTGTACCTCTGGTGCAAATTACTGACCTCTGTCATCATTTTAGGTGGGGGAACTTGCACAATCGGTGGCTGACTAAATACTTTTTTGCCCCACTGTATCTCTGCTTGATGGATGAACATGAAGGCCATGAAACAGTCCCAGCTGCAGCAGAAAGGACTGAGAAGCAGAAGGAGCTCGAGGTGAGACGACTAAACATCCAGCAGAGAATCCAGGAGCGAGAGAAAGATGTGAAGCTGCCTCAACAGGAGGTGGAGGCCATCAATGGCTCTGCTGATAAAGCAGTGGAGGACAGTGAGAAGGTGTTGTAGGAATGTTTAGCTTATTTTAGAGTTTAGGAATGTGTTAGATAGGATATAGAATTGTGAGACACTGACACTGCCCTGGATCTAAATAAAGGCCTGACTGTGTCATGAACTTAGGAGTAGATTTTAGGAGACCCTCCCCCAGTTGAACTGTGAAAGTAAGACAAAGAGGAGTTAATGCTGAGTGGAAATTCCCCAGAGGATACAGAGTTTGCAGCACACTATGTTTTATAGTTATATAAGGGTTTTATGATGGGGTCGCTTCTATAAAGCTGGCTGTAACTAACAAAGGGGTGAAGATTTTGCAGAGGGACATCGGCCTCGTCTTCCGTTCTAGAAGTGCATGCTTAAATGAAGATGAATAAAGGTTTTGTGAAATAACTACTGAGTTCTGGTGCCGTCTCTGGAACTTATGAGGAATAAAACGAACCGGGGTGAAACTGATTTCGCAACAATGTTCACTGAGCTGATCCGTCTCCTCCAGAAAAGAAGCTCTGATGTGAAGCAGCAGGTCAGATCCCAGCAGGAAACTGAAGTGAGTCGAGTCAAAGAGCTTCAGGAGAAGCTGGAGCAGGAGATCGCTGAGCTGAAGAGGAAAGACGGCGAGCTGGAGCAGCTCTCACACACAGAGGATCACAACCAGTTTCTACACAACTACCCCTCACTGTCAGCACTCAGTGAGTCTACACACTCATCCAGCATCAATATTCGTCCTCTGAGCTACTTTGAGGATGTGACAGCAGCTGTGTCAGAGACCAGAGATAAACTACAGGACATTCTGAGAGAGGAATGGACAAACATCTCACTGACAGTCACTGAAGAGGATGTTTTACTGTCACCAGCAGAGCCAAAGACCAGAGCTGGATTCTTAAAATATTCATGTCAAATCACACTGGATCCAAACACAGCAAACACACATCTGTTATTATCTGAGGGGAACAGAAAAGTAACATTTATGAAGCAACAAAAGTCTTATTCTGATCATCCAGACAGATTCACTGTATGGTGTCAGGTCCTGAGTAGAGAGAGTCTGACTGGACGTTGTTACTGGGAGGTGGAGTGGAGAGGGGGAGGAGTTTTTATAGCAGTCACATACAAGAATATCAGCAGAGCAGGAAGGGGCAATGAATGTGGATTTGGATGGAATGACAAATCTCAGGCATTATATTGTGACACAAACGGTTATGAATTTCAATATAACAAAGTCCAAACTGTCCTCTTAGGTCCTCGGTCCTCCAGAGTAGGAGTGTACCTGGATCACAGAGCAGGTATTCTGTCTTTCTACAGCGTCTCTGAAACCATGACTCTCCTCCACAGAGTCCAGACCACATTCACTCAGCCGCTCTATGCTGGACTTTTTCTTTATGGACTTGGAGCCACTGCAGAGTTGATTAAAGTCAAATAGAGAAGACAGGTTCATGTTGATCTCTGACCATTATATGTACTTGTGTAATTTCTAAATGAGCTGAGAAGTTCAGTGGTCCATTGATGTGTGAAAATAATATTGCACTGATTCAAAATGAACTTACATTTATGGGCATTTTTTACGATTATGTAATCGTGCTACTAACAACCAGTTATTGTATTTAGAGTAAAATCATTTAAAGACATTTTTAGATGAAAGGTTTGTACTTGATAACTACTTGAACTGCTTTGTTTGAATTTCAGAAGATTTGGCAGGAATTTTGCTCTTAGGCCTTTCAGTTTTACAATCCAGACTTTGGAGGAGAACAAATAAAATCTAAAAGTGAGCTGTAGTGAGTATTGATTTCTTCTCTCAGTACATAAGATAACCAGTCCCAGTTCAAATCTGTTGCCAGAAGACTCATTAGAATCATGGTAGTTACTCTGTATCTGATGCTTTAAAAAAAAAAAAACTAGTTTAGAATAAAGGTTTCTGATGTTTAGTTGAAGAATACTTGGACCAGATGTGAAAAACAGTTAAAAACAGAACATTGATGAGAGCAAACAATAGGGGCATGATATCAGCAAACATTATGGTTTAAAATAAAAATAATAAAACTCCAATAAAATTTAGGCAGATATTTCTGCTTCCTACTCGTCTGCAACACATCCACCATGTTTCAAATATTCCTGCTGTTTTTGCGCTAATTTTAGTTTCTGCTCGCAGGAAGTTCATGTTGAGCTCAGTGAGTCTGATCTGAATTCATATGTGAGAAAATGATTACACACAAATGAACCTGGAGCAAAATGAGCAGAGAGACTGAAAGAAAAATTGATCACAGCTTTATATATTTGTGATAATGATGTGAAAGAAAAATGTTCAAAGAACAATATTAATAATATAATTAATTATGTTACTGTCTCTGCTTCTAAACACTGCTGCTCTTCCTTATTTAATGACATACAGGAGCAGAATGATGGAGGACCTGTGATAAATATTGTATCAATAATAAGGTTAAGCAAGTGTCTTTCAACATGTCGCAGATTTGTTGTACGGGCCTCTTTACACTGTCTCTATAAGTTTTGTAAACCAAAAAACAAACAAACAAAGGTGTCTGCTCAGTCAGCAGTGTAGGGGGGAGGGGCTCTAAGTTGACCTAACGGGCTGTGAATGGACAGCAGACTGCAGAGGGAAGTGACGTCTCAGGAAGTGAAATGAGAATAGAAGTGGATGGTGAGCGATGTAGCGGTGAAATAAGATAAACACAATAAGACAAACAAACAGAAAACAAAGCGGAAAAGGAGAACAACAAGCAGAGTGAAAGTAAACCTGTAATGTGGAGGAAACGGACAGTGAGCGCAGTGTAACCGTGACAACGAGACACGAGGACGGATTTAAAGTGATCATAAAATCGTCTCCAGACGGTCGTCGTTCGGTGAGTGGAACCAGATTCAGCTACAACAGCGATAAATACGCCTGTAGAGAGATGAAGAGTGCTATAATACTGAGAAACGGATCTCTGATGAGTGTTTGTAGGGATGTGGTTCAGCAAAATAAAGACACACGACTCTATAACATGCTGCCACATAAAATACATCAAGTAATTAAATAAAATGTATTTATATATCACTTTTCACAGATAAAAATCACAAAGTGCTTCACAATTAGATTAAATTCAATCAGAAGCATTATCAAGGACTACAACATCTAGTCCTTTTACTGAATATAAGTTTGTTTGTAGTGGAGTCTTGGCAGCGTAACGACAACGATAGAGAGTCCCACAGCCTTGGTGCCTGAAAAGCCTGATCCCCACAGGTTTTGAACCTAGTACGTGGGGGCAACAGTAACTTCTGCCCTGAAGAACTATGTGCTCGGGATGAAGCATGAGGTTTCAACAGGTCAGCGATATACTGGCCCAGCTGTCTGATGAACAGAATCAACCTTTTGAGATTTACTTACCTTGATCATTAAGCACGCATCAAGACCTTATTTTATTAATATATTTTAAATGATAGCAGCACAAACAAAATATGTTGCAGCACAAAACGTAGCACAAATGTTTGACATCAATTTAGTTTGATTTGTGTAATGTGGAGGGGCTGGTTGATCTTTTGACCTTTACATTTTCATTAATATCTTTAAAACAGAAGCAGCACAAATGACAATTTTAGCAGTAAATGGCAAATTATACTATTGAATTATAAAATTGATGAAAGAATATAATTATCCTTGTTTTTCCTGCTATTCTCCTGTCCACACTCCAGTCCAATAGGCGGGATTAATGCAACTGTAAGCTGATTTGTCAAACGCCATCAGGCCCCGAAGAAGAACGGAGGAGGACAGCACTACTGTGGTAGAGGAGCAGTGTGTGTGCAGACATGGCTGCTGTTGATGAAGCGGACTGAACTTGGAGGAGAGACACAAACTGAAGTATTGATCCCGTCACATCAGTGTGGATCTGATAGCAATACCTGTATCGCTTCATCGATGCTTGTATCGATCCGCTCAGCCTGAGTTGAAGCAGCGATGAGTTCAGTTCAGTATCTGAGAGAGTTCATCAAGAAGAGACTAACTGCTGTTTGTGAAGAAATCTTCTCAGAGGTTCAAAAAACCATCGTCCAGTATGAGGAGGAGATCAACCGTCAGCACAGACTGCTGGATATCAGCCGGAAACCCGACAGAAACTCACACATCATAGGTATGGACATGTTTTTAACTCTGTGCTGTTCAAGCTCAGATTCTTCAGTGTGACTGACTTTACTAGAAGATGTTAAACTGGGTATTTATCAGTGCTGTGGGTCAGTGTCCAGTGATGGACTATGTTGGACTGGTGCAGGTCCATGGTCACTGATAGGTTAGGTTTTAAAACATTTTAATTGATTTATTTACTAAACTTTTTTTTCTCTAACAGATTCCAGTGTTGAGTACATCAGGCGTGTGTTGGATCCTCTGTAAACACTGAGGCTGTGCAGTAAAGATCTAGTTAGATGTCAGCAGAAAACACATTTAACAAGTTGTTAACAGACTTCTCTGCAGTTGAAGTGAAGCTTCATTTAAAGAAGGATTTCAGACACTGATGTTTTCATGGTGTCACCCTGCAGTTTAGTTTGGGAAACTTTGTGTCTTTCTGTGTGGAGTGAGGAGCTTCAATGCTAACATGTTAGCGTTTAGCTGTTAGTGTGCACAACTATTTCCCTCTGTGTGTGTGTGGCTCATAATTGGTCATATGACAGGCTGATCGGCATTTATTCAGGTTTTGATTCATGCTTTATAAAATAGTTTGAGTTTATGTATCAACACATTGGTCATTATTCTTCTTCTGTTTCTTTGTTCCTCGAGACTTCCCACGACAACATGACTGTGAGGAAGAGGAGGGTCTGGATGAGCAGCAGGTCTGTAACCAGGAGAGGAACTCCAGTCTGGACCAGGAGGACCCAGAGCCTCCACAGATTAAAGAGGAACAGGAGGAGCTCTGCAGCAGTCAGGAGGGAGAGCAGCTTGGACTGAAGAAGGAGGCTGAAGGCATTATCGTCTGGACTGATGAAGAGCAGCTCAGACAGATGGAGACTATCTGGAAACCTGAGATAAAGCTACACAGAATAGGTATGTAAAACTGTGATGTCTTTATAACATTGAATATGACTCACAGGCATCACAGTGGAACAGTGGTTAGCACTGTTGGCTCCCAACAACAAGGTCCTGGGTTTGACTCCACCTGGGGTCCGTTCTTCGTACCTCGCTAAGTAAGTTAGCTGGATTAGATTGTTGACGATTTCGCGTGATCTTGGATCGTTCGGTTCCCCGAAGCTCATCCGGGACTTGCTGTCATAGCAACAGAGCCGTAAGCGTAAACCTGCTCGGGAGCAGGTTTACTTTATGTAAACAGGATTAGATCGCGGCCACGCAGGTATGTCCGCTTCATTTATACGAAAGCAACAGCGATATTCCACCACTGTTTCACCATAAATAAATAACATCAATGTAACTAAAGATAATGCAGCACTTGATCCTTTTATTGATGTCACACAGATACATACAGGTCATTTCCTAAAAAAGGGAAATGTACTATTAATCATTCTATTTCATGTATTTGATTATTTCAGATGTAATTCATATTTCAGAGTAGTAATTGTAAATTACTTCGTGTAATCAAGATGAGAGACCACGGCTATAAAAGCGAAGGTGGATTTGGGAAGCCTGTCGCAGCCATGTCCTGTCCGTTTACACGAGCAGCCCATTGCAGAAGGTGCAAGATTGATAAGGAGAGTCCTCAGAATTCAGCGTATATTGCGGGACAGACAGGATCCTTTAGCTCAGCGCGACAGTGTGCTCATAGAGAGATATCGATTTCCCCGTGAGGGTATTATTCACTTAACCAACTTGTTGACGAGGGGGTGCAGGACCACCACCTGTCTTTGTTTGCTCTGCCCTTTTCTTGGTTGCTGTTATGAACAAACAAACAGATTATTCCAGGGTCTCTTTCCAAGAGACTAAAAGCAATATAAGTGATAAATATTACCACTCTGTAGAATATTCTTATATTTCACTTTTACCTGTTCCCATGTTCTAGTGGGTCCTGTTGTGGCTCTAATGTGAAAGGGGATATAATATAAC
This sequence comes from Copadichromis virginalis, assembly GCF_057382275.1. Classification (NCBI taxonomy): domain Eukaryota; kingdom Metazoa; phylum Chordata; class Actinopteri; order Cichliformes; family Cichlidae; genus Copadichromis; species Copadichromis virginalis. The sequence continues at coordinate 27,975,020 of NC_140620.1, forward strand.
ATAATATAATATAATGTAATATAATATTGGATAATATAGTGTAATCTAATAAATTTACCCTACCGCCTACTGGTGTTGGCCAGAGGGGCCGATGGCGCGATATGGCAGCCTCGCTTCTGTCAGTCTGCCCCAGGGCAGCTGTGGCTACAACCGTAGCTGCCTCCACAAGTGTGTGAATGTGAGAGTGACTGAATAGTGGCATTGTAAAGTGCTTTGGGTGCCTTGAAAAGCGCTATATAAATCCAATCCATTATTATTGTTATTATTAAATTACTTACGAGTTTAATTTGTCAGCAACTTTCTGCCAGCCCTCTCTCCTTGCTTTTGCAGCCTTTGCAGTGTTCCCTTGCGTTCTGATTAAACTCTGAAACTCCTGAAATCCCGCACTCAAGAGTTCTTGCTCTGCTGCCGAAAAATACCGAGCGCGCTCCTTCGCCATTTTCGCCGACCAATCAGAGGGTTGCCGATCAATGTTTCTACTCTCGATGCGTAGCCCCTTTTACGACACCCAGTGATCTCACATTACTTCATCCAGCTGTACTAATCGTCAACAGCAGGTGTGTTCGGAGAACCGGATTAGCGAGCTCACGGTTAGCGCGATGATTTGATCTTGGATGTGTCATTTGATCTTGGATGTAGTAAGCGACGTACGAAGAACGGGCCCCAGGTGTCTAGGTCTTTCTGTGTGGAGTTTGTATGTTCTCCCCTTGTTCACTCTCCAGAGACATGCACACAGCTGGGTTAGGTTAGTTGGTGACTCTAAATTGCCCATAGGTATGAATGTCAGTGCGAATAGTTGTCTGTCTTTCTGTGTTGCCCCTGCGACAGAGTGTTGACCTTTCCAGGGTCAACCCTGCCTCTCCCTATGGTAGCTGGGATTGGCTCCAGCACCCCATACCCTAATAAGAACAAATGGAAGAGAATAACCACAGCTCAAGGTTGCATTTATTTTTAGAGGCACAAGAAGAATTGAAGGTCTAACTGTAATAAGCAGCATGAATGAATCTCTTTAGCCTGATTTTCTGTTTTCATTTACATGAACACATTTTTGCCATTAACTCATGCAAAAAGGTAAATGCATGCATAAAATCCAGCAGAATGAAAGATGTGAAACATCTAAGTTTCTCACAATATTTGGAGGGTCATGAATATCATTTATGAAAAAAAAGGGCAGAGACAATGCTTTAATTTCAGGGGATGCTGAAAAAGCCTTTGACAGGATGGAATGGCCGTTTGTATTTGAAGTTCTGAAAAAGTTTGGTATTGGAAACACATTTTTTAAATGGATTCAATTGATATACTCCAATCCTCAAGCAGAGATTTTAACTAACAGTCATTTTTCCACACCATTCAGACTACACCGCGGAACTAGACAAGGGTCCCCCTTGTCACCTCTCTTGTTCACCTTGGCAGTTGAGCCTCTTGCATTGTCAATTCAATTCATAAAAACATCAGGAATTAAAGTAGGCAATATTGACCATCGTATTGCCCTATATGCTGATGATGTGATCCTGTTTTGCACCAACTTAAACAAATCAATACTAAATCAAAACTTCCAAATTTAATGTGCTACTTTTTGGCTACCAGGAAGACACTAAATAAACAAACTGAGAATCCGTTTCTGAAAAACACTATAATAATCTGGTTTGAAACACATAACTACTTGGGAGAAACATCACAACTGTCAAGGTTCCCTCCAATATTTAGAAACAACAGCTTTCCTCCCGGTAGGGCAGATGCAGGCTTTAGACTTTGATTCGATCAAGGTATAAGAAAAGTGTCTGATTTATTTAGGAATAATACTCTAATGTCTTTTGAACAACTTAGAAGTACATTTTCTATTCCTGCAAAACACTTTTTCAATTTTCTTCAATTAAGAAATTTTATTTTAACCACACAAGGTTAAAGCTTAGAACTCTCCACCTACTGTTCTCTAGAGAGCACAGTTATAAAACATCTAAATGGGAGAGGTCAAGTTTCTGCATTTTTCCAAAGTGTTTGTTGATTCTTTGGAGTTTTCCATAGAGTCTATTTTAGAGGCATGGAGGAATGATTTGCAAATGGATATATCTGATGATGAGTGGTATAAATCATGCTCCTTGGCCTAGAGTCAGACAATCAACATTACTTCAATATAGATGGTTAACAAGACTCTATATTACCCTCTCAAAATTGCATCATTTTAACCCAAACATCCCAGACGCCTGTATTAAGTGGGGAGTGGATAGGGGCTCTTTGTTTCATTGCATATGGGAGTGCCCACATGTGAAAGTCTTTTAGGAAAAGGTAATAAATCTGACGGATGAAAGCTAAACCAGTTCCACACCGCTGAAGTTGCATTTTTACAAACCAATTCTGGTTCCTCCGTTTCATTCAACGATCCACTTTCACCCTTGTCATTCTCAGTTGCCGCTGTGCCTTTTTCGCCATGTGCGTACGAAAACAAAGGCACTGCGCATGCGCGTTTTACCCATGTTCTATCGCGATATTTCCTTCTCTTGTCGTTGCCCAACATTATACTGGTATTACTGTGAACGGTATGATATGGCCCAGCCCTAGTTCAGAGACTTATTCCTGTGAACAAAGCTCTATCCATTTTAAAGGGAAGCTGATCGGATCAGGGTCTTGGAGCTAAGAGCTCCTGCCCGATCCCAGACAACTTCAAAGAACCAGCCTTCCCTGCAGTTTTTTTATTCCGTGAGCAGAAGCACCACCCATTGTAAAACCCATATGGTCATAAAAGTTAAAGGCACTGTCTTCTGATCACAAAGGGTCGTCTCCCCTCACCCCTGTATACGATTTAACCCCTTCAGCGGTCCACTATATACAAACACAGGTGAGCCTATAAAGGGCAGGAAGTAAACATTCTTTACCAAATAAGGAAACCCAGAATCTTTCATGAAATGTTAAACACTATAGCTAATTGCCTTCCCCACCATCTAAGGTGTGTAGGGGAGGAACAGAAAAACATCTAAACATGCAGTTTAGGACAAGATTTACAAATTTAACTACAACAGTGGCAACTTTTATCCAAATAACTATGTGTGCACGTGTGTGCATGTGTGTGTATGTATATGCATGTGCGAGTGTGTGTGTGTGTTTGTGTTTGGGGGTGCACTTGTGTGTCCTCCTGCCCACAAAAGGGTCATAACGGCAGGAAGTTTACTAACCAAAAAACACAACCTTAACATAGGATGTCCCTATAATGAAACACTATAGCCTCCCCCACCAACAAATTGGCTGGAGAGGTGGTCAGAGACAAAGGAATGTCTTTGATGCTGCTGCTTGAACTAAGACTTACAAATTTAAGTAACACAATGACAATATTTAACATTTGACTCCAACATGGGTAACTATGAATAAATATTTCTATTCTGTTTTGGAAAATATGGAATTCAGAGTTTCTAAACTTAGATTTATCAGGCAAGAAGAGATTTTTTTTTACGGCATTTCAAGCACAGCCAAAACGTTTACACCTATGTAATAGAACTCTGCCCTAGCATGCCTTGTTATAACTGTAGCCAATCCAGACATACACATTCATTTAACAAAACACAACATCTATTTATTTCATACGTCACAGATATTCACATATGAATTTGAAATTTGACCTTTGCTAATAAGAATGTTAGAACTAAACATTTGCATCAGTGCCTGAATAATTTGTCACATTTGTACACTTTAAATTTCAGTGGTATATGTGAGCAACATGCTCACTATGTAGAGACCTGCTAATGGTTAAGACCAGTAAATATTTTCTCAAATGTTTGTTTTGCTATCATTTTTTCTCCTTTGTGCCTTCAGATGTTGTACAGCAGCATGCTTTTGAGGAAGAAGATGTTCTTACAGACCAGCAGGTCTGTAACCAGGAGAGGAACTCCATTCTGGACCAGAAGGACCCACAGCCTCCACAGATTAAAGAGGAACAGGAGGAAGTGTGCAGCAGTCAGGAGGGAGAGCAGCTTGGACTGAAGCAGGAGGCTGATACTTTCATGGTGACACCCACTTATGAGGAAAGTTCCCACAGTGAACCAGAACCAAAAAGTGAGCAGCTCCTTTCTCACAGCTCTTCTAGAGCAGAGAGCCGAGATCATGAAGAAAGCCAGCATGTGGACTCAGGATCTTCTAGACGTACGGAGCTGAAGAACAGACGTCCAAGTAGAACGGACACAAAGAACAAGTCTATTCAGTGTGATGTCTGTGGAAAAACTTTACCTGATAAATACAGAATGACTGCACATCTAAGAGTTCACACAGGTGAGAAACCGTATTCTTGTAGCACCTGTGGGAAAAGATCTTCTGACTCATCAGCGTTAAAAAAACATATGAGAATTCACACAGGTGAGAAACCATATTGTTGTAGCACCTGTGGGAAAAGATTTGCTGACCCATCAGCGTTCAAAAAACACACGAGAATTCACACAGGTGAGAAACCATATTCTTGTAGCACGTGTGGGAAAAGATTTACTGACTTATCAGCTATCAAAAAACACACAAGAATTCACACAGGTGAGAAACCATATTCTTGTAGCACCTGTGGGAAAAGATTTGTCCAGAGGACGCAATTAAAGAAGCACATGAGAATTCATCCTGGTTAAAATGTTCATATTTAGAGAATGTGAGACAGCTGTGAGTCATTGGTGAACACCTGAGTGAAAAGATGATCCATATTCAAGTCACTATTTTTTTCCAGAGCAGTAAAGAACTCTGTGTTGTTTGTTCAGTTTATTACATTATTCTATTAATTGTATCAGAAAAACTGATCTCACATTTCTTGATGGTTAAAGTTCGGTATGCTCCCGTTCTATTTAATAGTTTTAATCCTTTGCTCAAGTGAGTTTTTATCAAAATAAAAATCAACAAAATTGAACAACAGTCAAGAATTGTGTTTATTTTTGTCAGGAAGCAAAAGTATCAAATACCAAGTTTCATGCTTGAAGAGGGAAGTCCCCAGTACAGCTTGTTAGTCCCACCCTTTTTTTGCCTTAACCCTCTGGGGCCGACGGATGCACCGGCGTGTCAAAATCACATGACCAATTTAAGATGACACAGTTACAAGATGCAGCGACTCAGTCTCCATTGGGTCGAAAATGCGAACTTCAAACTATATACCAGTTTTTGAATTGTCTCGATTGGCCAGGTAAAACCAATGTTATGATAAAAAATACACGCAATGTTTTTTTCTGAACAAAACAGTGGTGTTTACAGCAGGAAGAACGGTAAAAACTGCGTTTTCTAAGGACAGCGCTAGCAAACACTCTCCACTTGCGAGTGAAAAAAGAAAAAGAAAAAACACCCTTCCCTATTGGTGTTAGAGTTTACCTCAGGCCCTCCAAGGTTTGGAGGCCTATCTCCACCCACCACCACTTCCCCTGCCGGTGGCGGACTCCCTCAGGTGTCGGTGTGTTGGTGGTTCTTTGTGTCTGGGGGTGGGCGTCCGGGTACACACCGGCTCACTCCTTGGCGGCCGCTTGTCGGGGCCTGGGGCCTGGGGCTCGCTCGGGCCCCTTTGGAGGTGGGGTGCCCCCGGCCTCTCGGCCTGGGGCTCGGTCACTCAGGCGCAGCTGGGGGCCGGCGGAGCTCACGGGCGCGTCACTGCAACTCCCCCTGACTTCTGCTCCGCGGCTGCTGGGCGAGCCCTCATCTGGGACTCTCCTCAGCTCTTACTGGAACAGTGGCGCGGCTGCCCCTCTGTTGGTCTTCCATGGTCTCTTGTGTTCTGGGGGCCTCTGGATGTCTGGAGTTTTGATCTCCTCCATACCCGCTTCACACCCTGGAGGACGGGGCTGTGGCCCCCCCACACTCCCTAGCAGATCATTACATGGAGAAACCTTTGGAATGCAAGCATGCTGATCCACACAGGTATGCACACATGGGTATTCACAGACGCGGACTAAAGCTTTCTTGGCTGCTGCCTCAAAGCACACTGTGCGCTGTCTATCTTGCGTGCTGCACAATATCGTTTATTATTTAGTAAATATTGATATCTATGACTAGCTAGTTTATTGTGATGGTGCTTTGTTTTCTCTATTATTATGTTGCTCTTTGTTGTTTGCTGTCTCCTCTGTTTGTTTTTTTTTTGTTTGTTTGTTTTTTTTTCTCCATACAGGTGACCCAGGAGTTCTTTTTTTTTTTTCTCTCTCTTCCCCCCCCTTCTCACAGTCTCTTCTCCCCTTTGGTTTTCTTTCTTTCTCTCCCCCTCTTTCTCTCATTCATTCCCCCTGTCCTATTTATTAAAAAAAAAAAAAAAAAAATGACAAAGGATGAACTGAAGCTCTGCCATCACGTAATGTCGCATACTGCTGTTTCTGATGTCATTTATTAAAAAAAAAAAAAAAAAAAAAAAAGAGTTTACCATGTCAGCCAATCAAAAAATGATATGGCAACATGTGACACTTGTTGTTTAAGGAAAAGAGGAAGTTTTTAGGAGTGACACCCGCGACGGAAAGCGGGCGAGTGAAAGAAAGAGAGAGCGAGTTTTCATATGTGAGACATTAGTGACGTGTAGTGTGTTTGGAGCCTATAGTTAGTGTGTTGTGTAGTTATTGTTTTGTATTGTGTGTCAGTTAGACTGCTGAATGTCACATTTGCTCCAAAAAGCCACCAAAGGCAGATTCCAGTGTAAACGCTGTTTCCACCTGGAAAACTGGACTGATGCACCTCCTGCTGTCAAACTTGCAGGGTTTAGGCCTGTGGTGTTCTCCTCTGTCTTATACTGAACACAAACTATTTTTATTTGGACTGGCACAAATAATTTGTGTGCCTTCTTATTTGATGCAGAACACCTGATTGTTCTGTAAATAGATTTAAATGTTTATATTAAAAAAACAAAAAAATGCCTGAGGCCTTGGCTGCATTTTTAGGTAAATAGTACCATATAACTTTGTTGTTTGCAAAACATGTGCAGGATTTTTAGAACTGTACAATTTCTATTTGCATTCCAAGTTGTGAAAATGATTCAATAAACATGTTTGTGGGTTTTACAGTATAAAATATAACTTTTTTCTATTCGGATTTTGAATTTTTTTGTCTGAATTTAGATGAATTGTGCTAATATAATATGCCAAAATGGAAAAAATAACTCAGATTTCAGATATTTGAGGTTGTGCTGGAAAAAAAATGATACCAAACAAGGCAAGATAAAGCGTTTTTAAAGGTGAAATATAGAGGTAAAATCAAAAGTAGTCAAAAACGGCCAAGTATACCCTGGACCACAGAGGGTTAAAAACCCATCCCTAGACCCAGCTGTCTTAACTAATTATAGGCCAATCTCCAACCTTCCTTTCATATTAAAAATCCTTGAAAGAGTAGTTGTCAAACAGCTAACAGATCATCTGCAGAGGAATGGTTTATTTTAAGAGATTCAGTCAGGTTTCAGAGCTCATCACAGCACAGAAACAGCTTTAGTGAAGGTTACAAATGATCTTCTTATGGCCTCTGACAGTGGACTCATCTCTCATCTCTTGTCCTGCCACTTGGGCCCTAAAATCATAGAAATATGGTATCTAACCAGATTCTTTCTCTGGATGGCATTACCTTGGCCTCCAGTAATACTGTGAGGAACCTTGGAGTCCTTCAACGCACATATTAAACAAATATGTAAAACTGCTTTCTTCCATTTGTGCAACATCTCTAAAATTAGAAATGTCCTGTCTCAGAGTGATGCTGAAAAACGAGTTCACTGCAGGTCTGCTTGTTGTTCCTAGCGTATTTAAAAGTAGAATGGGAGGCAGAGCCTTCAATTTTCAGGCCCCTCTTCTGTGGAACCAGCTTCCAGTTTGGATTCGGGAGACAGACACTATCTCTACTTTAATCTTTCCTTTTTGCTAAAGCATATAGTTAGGGCTGGACCAGGTGACCCTGAATCCTCCCTTAGTTATGCTGCAATAGACGTAGGCTGCTGGGGGATTCCCATGATGCATTGAGTTTTTCCTTTCCAGTCACCTTTCTCACTCACTATGTGTTAACAGACCTCTCTGCATTGAATCATATCTGTTATTAATCTCTGTCTCTCTTCCACAGCATGTCTTTATCCTGTCTTCCGCCCCTCCCTGAGCCTGGTTCTGCCGGAAGTTTCTTCCTGTTAAAAGGGAGTTCTTCCTTCCCACTGTCGCCAAAATGCTTGCTCATAGGGGGTCATATGGTTATTGGGGTTTTCTCTGTTTCTATTATTGTAGGATCTACTGTACAATATAAAGTGCCTTGAGGTGACTGTTGTTGTGATTTGGCGCTATATAAATAAAATTGAATTGAATTGGACAAAAAACAACTAAATTCAGACCACTGAGGTTGAGCTGAAAAGAATGATACCAAACAAGGCAAGGGGAAAAATAAAATGAAACAATTTAAAGGTGAAATACAAATGTAAAATCAAAAGAAGTCAAAAATGGCCAATCATATTTTGGACCTCAGAAGGTTAATCTGACAAATCATGAAAAATTTGGTTTAATTTTTTTTCATGACAGTGCAGATTTCTGACATTTTATGTAAATTAAGCTTGTAACAATCTGATTTTTTTTTTCTTACAAAAAGCAGTGGAACTTAAGTTAGACTTGTGTTTGCCCCATGTTGTTTCTTTCCAGCTTTCTGGATTTTATACTTATTGGGTTACATGTTTATTTATTATACGGGCTAGATCCACCGATGGACCCTGAGAGGAAAATCCGCCTCTTAATCATCCAGTGCGCAGATATCATGACCACAGACACTTCAAATAAGTTATCAAACCTCCAGCATACCCTGAGTTGATTGTATTCCTTTAAAAGTTTCAGTTTTTCTCAACAACACTGGATCAGATTCATGTGCGTGTCCGTGGGAGCACCAGCACTCCCTGTAGCATCGACAGGTCGGAGGTTTCCAGTTCAAAACCTCCAACCTGTTTTATAGAGCGGCAGCAAACAGCAGTTTCATTCTTTGTTTACCCACATCAGCTGTTCATCCACAGGCTCCACCTGTGTGATTATATCACTGGCCTGCACAGAAACACAAAGAGAGAGAGCAGATATGTTATTAACCCACCCAAAAAAATCAACACCTAAAAGTAAACACAGGAAATCTGACAGGGTATTTTATTTATATCTGTAAGGATTTGTCAGTGATATATTGTTTTCTGTAGTTTTTCTTGTGTACACCACCAGAGTGGATTTGAAATCAACCAGTCAAGATGTGATTGAAGTGCAGTCTTTCAGCCTTAATTTAAGGCGCTTAACAAAAACACTGGATTAACAACTGTTTTTATACTTTTTCTTTTTTTAAGCCAATTTTCTGAGGCTTAAAAATACCTGAATAGTTAACTGATAGTTTCATGACCAGGTGAGTCCTGTTCTCTCATTATCCAAGGAGAAACTCGTCAGATTACTGGAACTGTCAACATGAAGTCTACAGAGGTATTAATGCCAGTGAAGGAGGGATTATGTATAAAATCAGCACTTTGAAAGTGTACAGAGGCAAGACTACAGTGTGTTTGTGTCCAAATACTTATGGCTCCTCACACACCTTCAGTGTGAGCTCATCCTCGCTTTCTGCTGTGAAGTCAAACAGAGCTTTGGCCATTCCTTTAGCCACAGGCTGCTGGCCTGTGATTGGCTGAGCTGGAGAAGAGAGAAAAAACAAATGAAAAACAGCTACGACCCACACCTCAGTCTGCACACACACCATTTAAAAAAAATCAATAACTGAGAGAGTCCCTTACATTTTAAATCAATGTTGACAGCATTTCTAGTAAATAAGGGCAGATGGCATGAAGATGAACTGAGGACGTGATTTTGGGATGACCTCATTCGGCGCTACCTGTGTCTCCCATGCCAGGCAGATCCCCTTCCACTAATTTGAGGTGAAAAGGGGGAAGAAGGGCCACGAAAAACTGTAGTCCCACTCCTTAATGTCAGATAATTTATGTCCAACTAATTAGAAAATAAATATAAATAATGTTGTTTAACAGAAATGTACTATCTAATCTTATGTTTGTATACTGTCTTATCATCACATCCTGTGACTTACCTGAGCTTGGTCCACCTTGGTTGGTCTCCTTGTTTTTTTGCAGGTCTCTGTAATGTCTTAGCATAGATGAGGCGATGTTGTTGAATCCAAGCTCTTTTGAACACAACAGAAATTATAAGAAAGATGTAAGAACATGTGATGTGCTGTGTTGTTTATTGGTATTTCTGTAGTTATTATTACTATGTGGGTATTGGGAGAAATCAGATCAAAATCAAAACGGGAAAATCTCTTTCTTGCTGGTTCAATCTCAAAAAGACCCTTGAATAGTCTCAAAAGGTTGATTGTCGTTCCTTCGGACATTTTCAGTGGGAGAAACGTTTCGTCACTCATCCAAGTGACTTCTTCAGTCTCAGCTGAATGCAGGTTTCCCCAACCTTCACAAAAATCTTCCTGGATTACTCAACACACACTCTGAACCCTCTAAAAGTGACGTGTGATACCACTGATGTCTTTTCTGAAGTGATACCAAGTAAAATTCAAGGTAATGTCGGTGTTACTGATCTGATACTTTGTGCAAAAACCTAATGTGTTCTGAAACTAAAAACAAAACGTAGTGTATTTAAAAGTATACCTTCATAATGAAAGCAAGACATCAGACTACTTGTTCTTATTGTTTAAATGTGAAGAATTCTCATGAGAGAAATAAAGAACCCGAAAAGCCAATGCCAACATTTTGAAATATTAATTTAACAATCAAAAGCAAATGTGACTGATTATAATGATAATACAGCTGAGAAACATTTTCTAGATATAAGCTATTATCTTATGTATGATATCTTTTTGAGCTGTATTTGTATTTTTTAAAGCCTGCAGTGACTGTTTTACTACAGGTATGCTGTACATTTTTATGATACCTGGCCTATTTAATCCAGTTTAAATGCTATATGCAACCTTAGCTGACTAAATCTCGGACAACTAAATTCATGTGAGGTGATTTCAAGGACGCACATTTTAGTCCAGGCTAAACTCATACAGCTATTTAGTGTAGCATGTATTTATTTCATCAGTTATTTCATAACCATATTAGTCAGTGTAAATTTGAACACATGGTACTCAATAAAAAAAACCCTAAGCCTACACATCAGCCACGTTCCAGAATTCACGTCGCCAACAGCACCACATTTTGTCCCTCTGTACCTGGATAGTGCTCGTCTGTGTTGAGTATAACTTAAGTTAAGAACAACACAGCGATTGTTCAGCAACCATGTCAGAATATTTAATGACTGAAATAACACAAAATACACGTAATAAATAAACAAGTTTTACCCGAGCTGTCTATCCTCCTCTCACTCGTGCCCAATAGTGCTCACTGCTACCACACCTGTAACAGTGTACACAGTTATCATGATCATGTTGCACGTGTCCTCTCCGTCGATGGGCAGGGCTATAGAAGAAGGGCTGGCTGGCTGCATATGTTGGTATTGGGGATTACTTTTTGCTGACCATGAACTGGCATGAACAACTGACCCTGTGGTGCCACCGGAACAGGAAGATTTGACATTTGGCATAGCTCTGATTGTTGGCATGAGCTCTAGTAGCAAGTCGTCTACACCTCAGAGAGCAGGCAAGCTGTGTTTGAGCTCTTCCCTAAAGTACACCTTGAGTTTTCTCCTTCCTCCACACTTGGGATAATTTTGGAGGACGGGGTCAACTTGGTTACTTCTTTCCAGTAGCTGTCCCACATAAAATACATCCCAGCAGAAATGTTGCACCTCTGAATAGGGGAGTAAAGAACAACACAGTGACTGTTCACCTCCCCCTACAGGCTAATTTGAAGACGCTTCTGTGTTATGATTTACTTTTGTTTGTGTTTGATAAGGATTGTGGTCTTGTCACATGTGTTACAAACTGCATCTTGGCTGTTTGTGGAGCTGAAATAGATCCACACATGACTATAATCAGCTATTATTGTAAATCGAGTGACTGAGCACATGTGAGCGATGATGCATTACATATCACTGTGACAGAAGTAGTTCCTACCAATCATTTAGATGATCCCAACAATAGCAACAATGTAGTTACTTTACACTGTGTTCCTGTTAATCATAAACCACAAATTTACCTCAGTTTACTAAAATATTGATGTTTTAATATATAGAAACGATTGTGGAACATAGCTATCTGGTATAAGAGGAATTGATATTTCTGTATCGATCTGTACTCCAGAAGGACACATCGCTGCCTCTGTCTTTGTGTGCTACTGTCCCTTTCCTCCTCTGCTTCTCGTACTCATGGGCAAAGTGAAGCTTCATGAAACACTGAAAGGTTTGAGGCATTTGTGCTGGAATTATATTGATTAAATAAGTAAGTAATTTATTATATCTCCACAGTGACACCTGCTGGCCAATTTGATTATCACTGTATCTTGATTTGTGAAACAATGACACAGACAGGAGCTGCATGTACAGTGTAGCGAGGAATGCTTTGTTCTCTACATTGGAAAGACCAAACAGCCACTGCATAAACACATGGCACAACAGGGAAGAGCCACCTCGACAGGATAAGACTCAGCTGTACATCTGCATCTAAAGGTCAAAGGTCACTCTTTCGAGGATGCCAATGTTCGCATTTCTGATAAAGACAAATGGTTTAAAAGAAGAGTGAAAGAAGCCATCTATGTCCACTGTGAACAACCATCTTTGAACAAAGGCGGTGGTTTATGACACCAACTGTCTGCCATCTATAATCCAGTTTTGAGATCCCTTCCCAGACGCCTTAACACCCACTCTTGGCTCATGTGATCTCAGTAAGTCACATGATACAGTGGGGCAAGTTCTCACAACGGGTTCACCCGAAGCCTTGAAGTGGAAAAAAACTAGAGAGTAGACAGCACCAGAGCTAAAAACCTTCAAATTCAGTACAGTTCATATTTTCAAAAAATTTGAGTAGAAAAATTTAATAAAATATAAGTTCAGAAAGCTGTTCTTGAATAAGTGTGAAATGGGAAAGTCTCAAGCTAAACTAATAAGCAATGTGTTTAATGTCATTGATTTAAGGACCCAGGGTCCAGGCCTTGGTCCAGGGACCCAGCACTTATGGGTTTTGTTCTTAACTCGGGCTGGCAATCCTCTCGGATCGTCCTGCCCGGGAGGTCCTTATTAATATATTTGTTTTCCATGTTATTTTCCATATTGTCATTGGTCGCTCTCCCTTTTTCCTCTGTCTCCCCCTGTGTGTGTGTGTTTGCTCGTTCACGATCCTGGAAGGGTTCTGCATTGGAGGCTGCTACACCTGCCGCTCATCATCAGCTGTCACCAGCTGCCGCTGATGCCACTTTACTTAAGGGTGTAGCAGAGCTCTGATTGTTGTTGTTCAGCTCCAGCATTGCAGCTGGCGCCGATGTGGTAGCCGCATGAGATGATAGTGGTGTTTTCCTTTAGTGCAAACAACTGCATGTCAATTTAACAGTTGGTCTAATTCATTATTTGTTAAAGAAAATGCAGATTTAAGACACTTTGCCATGGTTTCATTTTCCAGACCTGTCAAGTAAATTCTTTTTTATGTAATTGAGAGTTTTACCAGAATTAAGTAATTCTGAAAACAAGCTCTACTTTTATGTTTTCATATTAATATTTCACCTGCGGATGTTGTGATTGGAGGCTCCATCTTCACATTGATCTTTCAGCAAAAATGTTTTTGCTTGACACGTTATTTTCCTACAAGTGTATAATACGTACAAGGCATGACAAAATTTGAGTGAATTCAAGTATGTTTTTTTAAGTATATATTTTCTAGTTTTGTACTTGTTTGTTGCTTTTATTCTCTGGTGTCCCGCTTCAATAATGTTTATCTGACTCTGGTATTCTATCGGATCACATATTCAGTCTTAACCGTATTTACTGATTGCATTCAAATTAATGTTGTCAGTTATAGTTATCTTGTTTCAAAAGGCAACATCAGTTGGTAAAATGACCAATAATGTTTATTTAACATAAACAAAAATGTGGCTGCACACATATTTCTCTTTCTTTTAACAACGTGTTTTAAAGTGAAACATGGTTGTAAAATATAAATACAAAGAAAACCTGTAACAAGATCAAGGAGTAAATGAAACAATGATGATTGCTTTAGATGATCCATTTTGCTATAGAATCAATTATAATTTTAAATGTTCTTAATTTACTTTCAGTGAAATCGAGCATTTAAGTACTTTTTCAGAATAGTATTAATAAACTGACGAGTGACTTTTTACTGCTTTATTTATTCTAAGTTGTTCTTTTAGAATTTCTCCACCATCGCTGATTAGAGATTCGAACACTGTACAGTTGTTGATGTATTGCATTGCATCTTCTCAGTGACCTTACAATAGGGTCAGTGTGTCTGTACAGCGTACAGCAGCTAACCTCTGAGCACGTTCCAATGTTTTGACAGTTTATTCATCCATCCATCCATCCGCTTCCGCTTATCCTTTTCAGGGTCGCGGGGGGCGCTGGAGTCTATCCCAGCTGTCATAGGGCGAGAGGCAGGGTACACCCTGGACAGGTCGCCAGTCTGTCGCAGGGCCAACACACAGGGACAGACAACCATTCACACTCACATTCATTCACACCTAATGGCAATTTGGATTTTCCAATTAACCTATCCCCACAAGCTGCATGTCTTTGGACGGTGGGAGGAAGCCGGAGTACCCGGAGGGAACCCACGCAAACACGGGGAGAACATGCAAACTCCACACAGAAAGACCCCGGCCTGATGTTAGAATTGAACTCAGGACCTTCTTGCTGTGCGGCAACAGTGCTAACCACCGTGATATTAGAGATAATAAATGAGATATTTGCTCTTTTGAAATGCTGTTTCATGGTCAACGTTAATATCCAGTCATGAGAGATGGAGGCACCAAGACATGTCTATTCCTGGATGCAGTGGTGATCCTAGCCTGTTTGGTGCCCTGGGTGAATACTCCCACTAAACACTTCCTTTTCTAAACTAAGGATCTGATGGCTTTGAACTTTTCTTGTCCATCTTGGTTTTAATTTTGCACTCCCGTATGAACACCCATCCCCCAACCCAAGAATCATAACCTAACAGACCTACACCTTATTTCACAGATTTGCTTTGTCTACGGTTTATTTCTGGGATTTCGCACAACCCAGGATTCAAATCATGAATACATAATGGACTTGGATTTACATCATTATGAATTAAATGTGCTCTATTTGGAAGCAGCAGGTCTCCCTCCCCTTTTGACGGGTTGTGTGTGAGACTTTGAATCATCAAACTGTAAGTTATAAATTTTAAATTGTTATTGATCCCTTTACCTCTAGTCCTAAAGTGTATATTTATTTTCTTACTCTTCTTATATTTATTGTTTGTTTACTTGCACTGCTGTAACTGGAGCCTCGTCGTCTCGTCTCTCTATATACTGGACTGTATGTAGCGGAGATGACAATAAAGTTTACTTTGACTTCAGCAGCGAGCAGGCGCACCGAGGGCTCTCGCGCTCACTTTTCGTGTATAGAATTTCCATAAAACGTCGGTGCAAATTATAAGTCTGTATCATGATGTCTGGTGTTTTCGTGTTTGTTGGTTTGTTTTTATTTTGTTTTATTTTTCGAGTTGGTTATTAGATGCTGCGCCAGCCAGAGAATCCCGCCCCGCCCTCTCCTCCCTGTGCCGCAGGCAGCAGGCGCACCATAGACAAACAGTATCACACACTCTTGATTTTTAGTCTACGAACACCTCTTATAATGACTAACTACTCCTGAAATGTTGGAGGTTTTAGCTCTGAACAGAAGAATAAAAATAATAATCAGTCAAAATGTCCTTTTGTTTATTGAAATAATCCTGTCCGATAACATGAGGACAGTATATGTATCATTTTCTGTTGTAACCTACAAACTGAACGGTAATGTGACAACACTCATTTTTCACAAAAGCAGTTCAATACTTCCACGTCTAGTTGGTTGTAATGGAGGCGGAGTCAACTGGATCCGCTCGCCCTGCCCAGTGAATGCTCCCGACACAAGAGAAATAAATTCTGTCTCCATGCCACAGCTCTGCAGTCAAAAACAGGCTCACTGCAGCCACTAAGAGTGAATAGTATTAAACTCTCACTAAGTTCGATATTTTTCATCTCTGTTCACAGGTTTCTGGGTTGTTGTTTTTTATAAGACTGAACTTTATTTTTCCATGTTTGGCAATGTTCACATTCTGCTTTATTTGTTGCTTTTTTGAAGAAGTGGTGGAGACTAATGAAGCAGTCTAGTAATGAAAGTTACAAATAGTTGTTTGAAATGAAAGTTAAAACAAAAAATACTGAAGGATTCATTGTGAATGAGTTTATTGTCTAAATAAAGTTGCAGCTAGGCTTTTCTGTCATTGTTTAGATGGGGTGTGAAAATATTTCGTCCTGCCACGTGGGGAATGAAGAAGTCTGAGAACCACTGCCTTATACAATATAAATCTGAATTTGTTCTTATGGTTGATAATCATGTGAGTTTAAATTATACCTGTGGCGGGGTGTGGTCTGAGATGGAAGGGGAGATGGAATCACCTGCATGTCATCTACAATCACACCTCACCGGCATAAAACGCTCTGCTTTTTGTCTGTCGTTGTTCTTGTTGGTGATGTGTGTAGCTGAGCTGAGAAGCTGCAGCCGGTCTGGAGTGAACAGCAAACAAAAGTGTGAATAAAAGTATTCTGAAAAGCATGAGCATGTCATCCAGTCTGCCGTAACGTGCTGAATATGCATATTCATATTCAGCACATTACAAATCTTTAGAAAAACCATATGAGAAGTGAAGGGACGCCTTGAGGAATTATGCGCTTAAAATGTCTTAAAAAAGAGCAATCGAGGATAGAGAACCTGGAATCCTGTTGCCACGATGGTGCACTGCGAAGGAAGGATAGATGGCAGAGAAAATGCCACCCCTGTACCAGAAGGGTTTGTTACTGCATTTGCGGAGGAAGGGACAAAACTGAGAAACTGGCATTCCGGTGTAAGGAATGTTTACTGCTGTGTTTGCAAATGAACGATATGGGGAAGAAGACTGGCAACACAGTGCCAGGAATATGCACTGTTATATTTTATGAAGGTGGGTAGAATCAGGGAAACTGGCATCCCAGTGGGGAAAGCTTGCTGCTACATTTGTGAAAGAAGGATAGTAGGAAGGCAAACTGGCATCCTGGTGCCAGAAAATTTTACTACTGCAAGTTGCAAACCAAGGATAGCAGAGCAACAAACTGGCAACCTGAAGCTGATAATAGTTTTTGTTGTTGTTGTTTTTGCAAATGATAGATAGCCGAGGCTGCCAATCCAGTGTTCGAAAAGTGAGCTGCTTTATTTTGTGAAGGAAGCTTAGAATATAGAGAACCTGGCATCCTGATGCAAAAAGCTTTCTGCTGCATTTGACAAGCAGGGATAAAGACAGATAACCTGGAATCTTAGTGCCAAAAGGAATCACTGCTGCTTAGCATATGAAGGCTAGAAGCGGAGAAACTCACATCCCAGTGGCAGAAAAACTTGTTTCTGCATTTTGCGAATGATAAACTGGCATCCCAGTGTCAGGAAGTTTGCTGCAGCATGTTGCAAATGAAGGATAGTAGAGCAATGAACTCACTATCTGGTGCCCATGTTCTTTTTCTTTTTTTTTTCTTTTTTTTTCTGCAAACAATATGTAGATGGCAGAGAACTGACATCCTGGAAGCAGAAGGGTTCACTGCTGCTTTTTGCAATGATAGATGCAGAGAAAGTGGCAACTCTGTGGTAGAAAGCTTGATCCTGCATTTATGAATTATAGATTCATGGCATCCCATTGCTGGAAGGGTTAGCTGCTCCTTTTTGCAATGATAGATGCAAAGAAACTGGCAACTTGTTGGTAGAAAAACCTGCCTTTGTGAATGAGGGATAAAGAAACAACTTGGCAAACTTTGCTTCTGCACTTTGCAGAAGGAGGGATAGAAAACATCACAGCTGGATTCTTATGCCTTGAAGAGATAAACGGCAATGGTGGAGGAGCAGAGCATGGAATTGTAGCAACTGATTTCCAGCTGCACATTAAATGATAGGAGGCAGGTGCAAAAAACTGAGCTTGCCCCTGCTACCTGGCACTGATGGCTGGGTGGAGCTGCAAGATATGTTTTTTTCATGTGCTATGTGCAGAGGTGTTTTTTTCTGTTCTCAAACTGATTATTTTTTTCTCCTTATCTTTCCTCATGTGGTGCATTTTTCCATTGTTATACCTCTCTGACCTGTCTTCCCCATGTAATGTTTTTGTTTAATGTATGTATGGTCGGAGGGTAAGATGGCGCCGCCATTGTGTGCAATAGGTCGGCAGCCTTAACATGAAATTTCCCCTTGTGGGACTAATAAAGGTATCTTATCTTATCTTATCTTATCTTATAATACCTGGTGGGCCGGTCGCTAGTCAAAATGCCCGGGCCAATTTTTTGTCCCAGTCCAGCCCTGCTGGGAGGTACAGCGTCTCCACAAATCTGATGCTTCTGATTTGGAGAAAATGAGCTGAGGGAGACACCTGGTGGACAAACACAGACATGACAGGAAGAAAGACTAAAATGCAGAGGGGAGACAAACAGCTGGAAATACTTGTTGGAAAGGATTGTCATGCTTCAGAAAAACATACAGCACACACTCTAACAGTCCTTTATTTGCACTGAAGGAGACACGTGAAGAAACCAAATCACACAATAATGAAGTGAACACATTTATAGTCAGTGTTCAAGATGATGGATAGAAATGAGAATCATGGAGCATTTGTTCACTTTTAGGTCTGTTTCTTACAGCAGAAGCAGCATTTACATGAACTCACTGGCCTTTTTCCACTCAATACTCTCTTCTTCATCACCTCATCTTCCTAAAAAGTGGATCTACCAACATTTTTTTATTTTTTTGTTATTGTGATTAAAATGTCAAACAAATATATTTTCCACTTTTTGTGTGACAGATGCAGGAATTTCTCTGCCCTGCATGTGGAGAAATCTGCTGTTAAATCAGAACATTAACAGGTTTCAGGTTGTATTCAAACACACATTACTGTGTGTCAGTAGGCATGTGTTAACAGGGACTGTAAGACACTTTAATGGCTTTAATGCATGTTTATATGTTTAACACATGTCTGTTTGTTCACACATAAACACGTGATTTATGTCTGTTTATCTTTGACCTTGTAATTAGTTCCTACGAATTCATCATGTAAATCTCTAATAAAGTAGGAACAATGAACAGCCTGTCACACAGTTTGTTATCCTGTCTCTGCTGCTGTGTGCTGAGCTGCACTCACTCAGAGATAAGAGTTACTGTGTCCCACTGACACAGAGAGGAGAAAAATACTTGGCTTCATTTAGAAAATCGGAGCTACGGATTAAAACGACAACAAATATGTAAATGAATCATATTCAGTCACCTCATCTGCTAAAAACAAACAAACAAAGGCGTCTGCTCAGTCACGTGCTCTGCTGTGGCAACCAGCAGAGCAGGAGTGTCGGGGGGAGGGGCGACTGAATTGACCAAACGGGCTGTGAATGGACAGCAGACGGCAGAGGGAAGTGACGTCTCAGGAAGTGAAATGAGAACAGAAGTAGATGGTGAGAGAGAAGCGGTGAAACAAGGAAAACATAATAAGACAAACAACAAAGCGTAAAAGCAGAGCAACAACCAGCAGAGTTAAAGTAAACCTGTAATGTGGAGGAAACGGACAGTGAGCGCAGTGTAACCGTGACAACGAGACACGAGGACGGATTTAAAGTGATCATAAAATCGCCTCCAGACGGTCGTCGTTCGGTGAGTGGAACCAGGTTGAAATTGGCTTTATTGTCACTTCAACCATATACACCTAGTACACAGTGAAGCGAAACAACGTTCCTCCAGGACCAAGGTGCTACATGCAACTAGGGTTGCCAACTCCCTGAAAAATAAATAAGGGACACCTCGTGGCCAGGGCCGGGCGACCCAGTTGTCTTCACCCTTCCCAGTGTGGTGAATTTTCTAGCTCTTTTTTTGTGTGTGAAATTATTTTTTTAACCATTTGACTTGAAGTTGATTTAAGTAGATGCATATTCTATTCTTTGTGATATGAACACTTGTGAAACAAATGATCATTTAGCCATTTATTTTTAGCTCAAAATGACAACATTAACACGATAAAACAGGTCTCTTTCTTAAACAGAAGCCTGTCATGCTTAACTTTTGAGAATATAAGTAAATCTTTCTTTAAAAGCACTCTGTCCTGCTTAACTTAAAATAATAGAAAACAATAGAAAGAAAAATATTCTTGTAACAGTGCACATTTAGTGCATTTAGTACAATTGGCTTCAGCTGAGGTATTATTCCAGCTTTTCTAATGCTAATCAGCTGTTCCTGTTTGTAAACCCGCTTGTTCCCATGATTACGCATCTTAACTCATCATCATTATTCATCTATGTATTACTTTTATGTATTAGTGATCTATTTGTTGTAATCATCTATCCTTGCAGTTGTTTATTACACAAAATAAGTTATATTATCACACTTCTGGCCACATAGCGCTGATATTCACTGCACATGCCCATATTAACTTTTTCCAGCCAGGTGTTTTCCTTTTCCCATTCTTCCCTTTCTCTGAGGGGAACAAACATTGCTGCTCTAATGCTGGGCTGACACTGTGCGGTTTTAGGCCCATTTTGAGCCGATTTTTGAGTCGTGCGACCGTTTTGGCCTTCATCGTGCGTCGTGTAGTATACGTGGGGTAACGAGAAGTGATTAACACCTCACGACCAGCTCCCGATCATCAATCGCTCGTGAGCCGCTCACACTGCTCGCGCGCAAACACGTAAACACCGTGAAAAAGACGGAGCAGCACGGCTGTGCAGCGTGTGATCTGGACACAAGCGATGGAGGCACAACTTGTAGAACTTTGAAAAGCTCATCCGAGCCTTTTCGATGTGGCACCACAAAATTATCACGACCACAACAACCGTGAAAATAGTTGGATTTACACTGCTGCTCAATCACAGCTGCCTGATCAATGTTTTTCATTAGCAATTTAGCAAAGTTGATGTGGTGGTGTGTCTGTGTGAGTGAGAGACAGAGAGGGAGAGCGAGCGACAGATTTTCTGTTATAACCTTAATTTTATGGACGCACAGTGTGAGCACTCAGGTCGCATCAGAGCATCGGGCCGTATAGTGTGAGACCTGCATGGTGACCTACCAACTTCTAACCCCTGCGAGTCAATCGTGCAGTTTGAGCAGGAGCTGAATAACGTGACTGTAAAAATCGCACAGTGTCTGCCCAGCTTTAGGTGTACTGTCGTCCGAGACTTGCACCGCAGTGTCAGCGTTTGTTTCCCTGTTGGCCATGCTTCTTGTTGTGGTCATCTGTTGTCTTCCGGTATTTTCTCCGTAAGCGACCTTTCCTCGACCAATGAGATGAGCGGTAATCTGAATTGTTATACTCGAATTGTCATAAGTGTGCTGTCAGCTCATTGGTCACAAAGCAGGAGAGGGGCTGGGAATTATGTTTTCAAACACAGCGTTAATTCCATAAACATTTATAGACTACTTTTGATTCTCACTGTATTACGGGACAAAGTGCGTCCCTTATTAGCTCAATACGGGACGTGTACTTTTGTTTCGAAATACGGGACGATTCCGTATTTTAAGGGACGGTTGGCAACCCTACATGCAACATAAATTTACAACATAAATTAACAAAATCTAACTATCTAAGGAAAATTCAGCTACAACAGCGATAAATACGCCTGTAGGGAGATGAAGAGTGCTATAATACTGAGAAACGGATCTCTGATGAGTGTTTGTAGGGATGTGGTTCAGCAAGATAAACGCCCTCTGCAATATGTCTGTAGAGACCCCTCTGCAAGTCATTTCCTTCAGTCATCAGTCCTGACAATCATGCTGAACGAAGCTTATGACCTTCAGAAGACCGAGTGCCAACTGAAATGAGCACATTTGCAGTAAATATATGAAAATGATTATAACCGCGTATTTTAATAGAAGGAATCAAACATTTTCAATCCCAACAAGACCTAAGGCTACGTTCACACTGCAGGCGAAAGCGCATCAAATCCGATTTTTTTTGACCCTATGCGACCCATATCCGATCATGCTATGACAGTGTGAACGGCGCAAATCCGATATTTTCAAATCCGATCTGGGTCACTTTCGTATGTGGTACTGAATCCGATACATATCCGATGTTTTAGAAAGCGACTGCTGTTTGAACGGTCAAGTCGCATTAAATCCGCCTTTTACGTCACCGACACAAGACTGAAGCCAATTATCAGCGCCCGAGAAGACATCGCGAACGCTTCCTGGCCATCCAGTGTAGATGTTAGTGAAACTGTTGGGAAGACAATGTGAACATTTTATTTGTACTGTATAATCTGCAGATTCTGACAGAAATCTGCAGCTATCATTTGAAGCACCGCTCCTCTCTTAAACAGCAATAAGGATCATTATTAGGTTATTTACATTATTATGTAAATAACAAAATAACTTAAAGCAAAAATTGGGAAACGAAGTCCGAAGTCTGCATATTAAGGGCCATCAGTCAAACAATACTGTTGCTCTGGGTCTAAACAGAGCTCGTTGTGTGTGACAGCTTCTTTTGCGCATGCGGGCCGCTTTGAGCGTTCACACTAGAGCGCGTTTGCTGTCGCATTTTATTTGTAGTGTGAACGAGCAGACAAAAAAATCGGATTTGATCAAAAAATCGGAATTGAGCATTAAGACCTGCAGTGTGAACGTAGCCTATGTGCTTGAGATGAAGCAGGCACGTGCAGGGGGGGGGCTGGAGGGGCTGGAGCACCCGCCCCTTTCCTGATGGGTGCCCAAAGTGCCCTTTTGTTGAGGCAACTTTTAAAAAATGTTTTACAGCGCTTTTCCTGCCTTTCTGGGGGGATTATATTTCACTAAAAAACGATCTAATATGCATGTCCACATAATTATGCATTATATATTATAATATTTTAAAAAACACACGCTGTATTTTAAAGAACATACATTAAGAAGCAGATTATATTAGATTTATATTTTAAATAAGACAAAATTTGGATTTTACAGCAGTAAAATGATTGTATCTCTACAGTTTAAAAATGTAATAAGCTTTGCCCTGCACAGAGTGGATAGTGAAACAAATGGAATCATCATAATGACATTATTTCATATTTATTACTTCCTCCTCCTCATTGCTTTATTATTGTAGCTCTAGTAATAAATAATAATGTAAGGATTCTGGATCAGCACAGTGATGCCCATAGTATATACAGTATTCTGAAGAAGGTCTAAAATGTCACTGTGTGTGCGTGCATGTGTGTGTTTTATGTATATGGGTTTTTTTTAAATTATTACTCAGGATATAACATTGTCCAGAAATGCCTGGTAAGGACATGAGGAGGAAACAGTAGGAGCTGTGTGAGGCTACTAAAGGCAGGGCTATAACATTTTTCTGTCATCATTTTATTATAGATTAAGTGCAAGAGTTGTTAGGTGTGGATAATTAGATTATAGTTTATTGCAATAGCAAGTTGTGCCTTGTTCTCACATAGCAAGTGGAGAGTGATATATGAAAAGATGGGATGGAAGGAAGAAGAGAAGCAAAGAGTGAATCACAGGCAGAGCCTAAATTATTTCTCACAGTTTTTTGCTGCCTTATGGTTCCAAGCGCTGTCACCAATCTTTGCATTTTGTTATTATCTCATGACACTTGTTTAATCAGCTACCATCTCTCCTGTGGACTTTTTAATGTCTACAGTCTCAGATCAACACAGCCCTGCCCTCCAGCCCTATCAGCAGCAGGAGCAGCAGCAACATTGTACCCATCAGGTAAAACATCGGCTACGTTTGCTTTGCCTCGTCGCCACCTCACAACAGTGATATAGTATGATTCAGGATTTTAATGAATCGATATCACGTTATCCAAGCTAGAATCTATCGATAAATCGGTAATCAAAACCCACCCCTAGTTTCAACAAGTCAGAGATATACTGGGGAACTTCACCGTGTAGAGCTCTAAAAGTTACTACTAATTTTTTTTAAATGAACCCTAAAATGCACTGGCAGCCAATGAAGAGAAACCAAAACTCGAGTAATATGTGACCTCTTGTTTGTGCCAGTTAAAAGTCTTGCTGCAGCATTCTGTACAGACTGAAAGCAATCCAAAGCTGATTTGTTAAAGACTATTACAGCAATCCGAATGAGAAGAAATAAAAGCATGAATAATCACTCAAGTTCTGCCTTTGACAACAGTAGTTTGAGTTTATAAATGTTTTTTAGATGATATAAACAGTTCAGAAACAGTAGTTTGGAGTGTTTCTCAAGTGACTTTGAACTGTCAAATATGACACCCAGGTTTCTGTGGCTCGATTGAACTGAAAGATATAAACAACTGATATGCTGAAAAAATGATATTTCAAATGATATTTCCGAAAACATGTAATCAGGAGCAATAATTAAAGTTTCTGTTTTATCTGTATTTAACTGGAGGAAATAGTCATTTAACGATTGTTTGATTTCTGACAGACAGTTATTTAAACAAGACAATTTATAAAGCTCAGAAGCTTTGAAAGAACAGTATAACCGAATACCATCAGCATAAAGATGATACAAAATAATATTGTAACATCTGATAATTTGGCCTAGAGGGAATATATATAAAGCAAAAACAGAATCGGACCTAAAACAGATCCTTGAGGTACCCCAGAAGGCAGAACTGATGTTTTAGACAGCACTTGATTCATACAGACCAGGGGTCCCCAAGCCCAGCCCACGAGGGCCGGTATCCCTACTGGTTTTAGCTCTCACCCTGGGTCAACACACCTGAATCAAATGATTAGCTCATTACCAGGCCTCTGGAGAACTTCAAGATATGTTGAGAAGGTAATTTATCCATTTAAATCAGCTGTGATGGATCAAGGACACATCTAAAACCTGCAAGGACACCGGCCCTCGTGGACTGGGATTGGGGACCCCTGCTACAGACAGTAAAAGATCTCACAGATGGATACGGCATAAGCTATTTTAAAACAACACCAAGCCATGGAGGGCTTTAAAAACAAATACTAAAATTTGTCTGAGGCTGAGATTACAGGATTGTTGGGCTTCATTTCTGTACTGAACAGTGATTTTAAGATTAGCTAGTAAATAACAATTAGCTAATGTTGTTCATGAGACTAAGGTCATCTCACTTTGGCAATGTAACTATAATATGACCAATATTAAAGTTATTATTATATTAATTATTATTAGTAATTACAGCAATGAACTTGAACTCAGTGTCAAATACTGAGCTCCAGTAAAGATTCAAGTTGCAGTCATTTATATTTCCTAAATCTTCACTCGAAGACAGGTTCCTTTGACAGTGTATATATAGATGTATCATATACAAGAGACAAATATTGTTCTTTTAATATGTTGGCATTACTAAATTTGGCTTAATGCTTACATATTTGTGTAAAAAGAAAATGTACGAGCTGTGATAACGGTTTCTGATAGAATGAAGAGTAGACTGATATATGAAATATTCCTTTATTGGGTGAGAAAATCAGACCATGTCATAACTGCTTTAAGTCATACAGAATAGATATCAGACCCTTAAACAGGTTGACTTCTGCTAAATGGGTCAAACTGGGCAGAAAGTACGCAAACACATAACATCCTTATAGAATATGATGTAACACTATAGATCAACTTACCTCAGAATATATAAAGCATATAAACAATTACAGCAATATGATGCAACAAACACAGCAGTGCTACTAATCCAAAATACTCAAAGCTTCATAGAACTGAAACAAACATTTATTTTTAGCTCCATTCTGCTGCTGATACATACTTTAGGTTTCTGAATGTTAAACTTGTTGCTGCCTTTCATAGTGTGTAACTTGAAGGCCCTGAGTACTTTCTCCCACACTGCAAACAATGGGAGGATAAAAGTATTTGAACATTACCTAATAAAACTGATTCAGGACAGACAATTAGTTATGTTAAACTTTTCTAGCAGTCCTTCACAAACAGGGAACAGTCTGTCTATTCTCTCCATCTGTCAGCTGCTGCTGGCTCTTCCTCCTCCTCTTCCTCACACACTGCTGAGTTTGTCCTGGTGGATCATCAGGGGTGCAAAGCCTCACAGATGATGTGCAGCAGTGGGTCCCTCAGTCTGTCCTCACTCTGGACACTTGCAGTTGTTACACATGGAAATCAAATGTGTGATAAGCTGCAGGATTCAAACACAAGTGTAACTTATAAATACATGTTCATACTTTTATTCCACAATCAGAGAGAAAGAAAAAGAGAGAGAGTGCAGGACAGATAGATGAATAAAGCACCTTTCTTTTAGCTTAACAAGTGAACCATCAAAACAAAAGAAGTGACATAAAAGTTAGTACTTAATTTTAAAAGTTTACTCTTTGTCTGTCCCATTTGAGCTGTCCACCATTTTTTCGAAAATTATCCACAACCATCGCCAGGCTATGAATCCTGGGATAGGTTGAGCCACCAAAGAACCCAACCCATCCTTGAAATCCATGAAAAAAGAGGACGCATTTGTCATGAATTGGGACACAGCTTTTGACTTATCTTGGACTTTATTTCATTTAGACACACAGTCAGAAATGTTTTGAGATTATTTAAAAATGATATTGTGCTCATAAATATATTATTTGTTATAAATATTGATTAGTGTGTAATTAAATCGTCTAGTAAATTGATGCGTTCTCATAAACGTGTTGAATGAATCCAGTGTGCATTTTAAAGACAATAGTAAACTAGTTAAAAACCCATCGTATTGTTGGGGAGAGAATGAAAACAGATGAAGCTGATTTTTAGATACTAACAGTCTCTTCTCTGGGGATCAGAGTGGGTTTCATGAAGAAAGAGGGACGATGGATAGTTTGTTATATTTGGAATCAGAAATCAGGAAAGCTCAAACAAATAAGGAAATGATGATAGCAGTCTTCTTTAATACGAGTAAATGGATGATTGTTCTATTGAATTATAAGATTGATGAAAGAATATAATTATCCTTGTTTTTCCTGCTATTCTCCTGTCCACACTCCAGTCCAGTAGGCGGGATTAATGCACCTGTAAGCTGATTTGTCAAACGCCATCAGGCCCCGAAGAAGAACGGAGGAGGACAGCACTACTGTGGTAGAGGAGCGGTGTGTGTGCAGACATGGCTGCTGTTGATGAAGCGGACTGAACTTGGAGGAGAGACACAAACTGAAGTATTGATCCCGTCACATCAGTGTGGATCTGATACCAACGTCTGGATCGCTTCATCGATGCTTGTATCGATCCGCTCAGCCCCAGTTGAAGCAGCGATGAGTTCAGCTCAGTATCTGAGAGAGTTCATCAAGAAGAGGCTAACTGCTGTTTGTGAAGAAATCTTCTCAGAGGTTCAAAAAACCATCGTCCAGTATGAGGAGGAGATCAACCGTCAGCACAGACTGCTGGATATCAGCTGGAAACCCGACAGAAACTCACACATCATAGGTATGGACATGTTTTTAACTCTGTGCTGTTCAAGCTCAGATTCTTCAGTGTGACTGACTTTACTAGAAGATGTTAAACTGGGTATTTATCAGTGCTGTGGGTCAGTGTCCAGTGATGGACTATGTTGGACTGGTGCAGGTCCATGGTCACTGATAGGTTAGGTTTTAAAACATTTTAATTGATTTATTTATTAAACTTTTTTTTCTCTAACATATTCCAGTGTTGAGTACATCAGGTGTGTGTTGGATCCTCTGTAAACACTGAGGCTGTGCAGTAAAGATCTAGTTAGATGTCAGCAGAAAACACATTTAACAAGTTGTTAACAGACTTCTCTGAAGTTGAAGTGAAGCGTCATTTAAAGAAGGATTTCAGACACTGATGTTTTCATGGTGTCACCCTGCAGTTTACTTTGGTGAACTTTGTGTCTTTGCTCACAGTGAGGAGCTTCAATGCTAACATGTTAGCATGTAGCTATGAGTGTGCACAACTATTTCCCTGAGCTGTTGTGTGTGTGTGTTGTGAGAATAGATTATTGTAGTATTAGGGATTTAGTTGTATTAACCATAGTAAAGCATTATATTAATTATTTATTTAAGTAGGTCATAGGTCAAGCTACTAAACATTCACACATAGAGCACACACACAGAATTGGGAGAATAGGTCAGAGGTGTAGGTGAGAAGCAGAGGCGACGGCAAGCTGCCTTTGGTGGGATAAGGTGTTGGTAAGCCAAAGCCAGGAGAACATAGTGTGTGAAGAAGTGGGCAGCAAGGACACGAGATAGGGAGGCAGGAGATAGAGGCATTAGCAGGCACATAGTTTTGAGAGACAAAGGTTGTTGATAATATCTGTGCTGTTGGGACTGCCCCAGCAGATTTTGATGTTGGAGGCTGAGCTGTGAACATCCCCATGTACATGTAATAAAATTAATTGATTATTTATTTTGAGAAAAAAACAGGAATGGAATATTACACTGTTTCATGATACCTTGTAGAGAAAGAATGTGAATGCTTAGGTTTTATGACTGTTACGACCCCCTCTGCTAGGCGTCAGGGAGGGAGTAACATACACGAGCCCCCCAACACAAAACTGAGTAAAGCAAAAGGTTTTATTTACAAACTTTAAACAGAAAACCGACAGGGCTGTGCAACAGACCACTGGGCAGACAATTATTACATAAAGAAAGAACAGTCACGAGTAAAAGTTAAAGGGTAACTAAGGCAGGCTGGCCGCACACAAAATAAAAGCTAGGGTTTTAACTAAGGCAAGCCAGCTTCACAAAATCCTACTCACAGCCAGCTAGCAGCTCAAAACTCTAATCAGGCTAAGTTTAAAGCATGCACCAAGATTCGACAAAGTTCAGCAATATGAACAAGTTCAACAAAGATCGACGAGGGAGGCACGAAGGGCAAACTGCATGTTCAGTCCTAAGCAGCAGCCACTGAGTGAAGGACCTCCAGCCTTTTGTAGCCACAGGTGGGTACGATCAGCCACTGATTGCCTCTTGGAGCATCACGGGATCCCGGGGCAGCCAATCGTCCGTGTGGTCTGGCACACTTCATTCTGCATAAGAGAGGGTTGGCACGGGTCTCCCAGTAACCAATCACACACACGAGTCCTGGAACACATTGATTTACCTAGAGGAAGGCGGGGCCACCTGAGGCCGTAACAATGACTGGGTGGGGGTTGAGGCTATAAGAGTGTGTGTAACTGCAGCACCCCTCCCATGCACATCTCCCGTCCGTATTGCTCAAAGAGTCTGTATGGAATGAAGAGAATTGTATTGATTAAATAGATTGTTGATTGAGCATTAAAACACAAAGTGTTGTTCTTCCTTTAGCCCGGAGATCAAAGAATTGGGTTTTTAAAAGTGTGTGGCTCATAATGGGTCATATGACAGGCTGATCACCATTTGTTCAGGTTTTGATTCATGCTTTTAAAAATTAGTTTTTGTATCAACACATTAGTGATTATTGTTCTTGTGTTTCTTTGTTCCTCAAGACCTCCCACAACAACATGACTGTGAGGAAGAGGAGGGTCTGGATGAGCAGCAGGTCTGTAACCAGGAGAGGAACTCCAGTCTGGACCAGGAGGACCAGCCTCCACAGATTAAAGAGGAACAGGAGGAGCTCTGCAGCAGTCAGGAGGGAGAGCAACTTGTACTGAAGCAGGAGACTGAAGGCATTATCGTCTGGACTGATGAAGAGCAGCTCAGACTGATGGAGACCATCCGGAAACCTGTGATAAAGTTACACAGAATAGGTATGTAAAACTGATTTTTAAAAAAAAAAAAAATTTAATAACAGTGATTATGTCTCATGGGCAGCACAGTGGAACAGTGGTTAGTACTGTTGCCCCACAGCAACAAGGTCCTGAGTTTGACCTGAAGTGACCTGTCCAAGATGAACCCTGCCTCTCCCTATGGTAGCTGGGATTGGCTTCAGCACCCTCACTATACCATAAGGACATAGTAAATGGTAAATGGCCTGTATTTGTATAGCGCTTTACTTAGTCCCTAAGGACGCCAAAGCGCTTTACACTACATCCAGTCATCCACACATTCACACACTGGTGATGGCAAGCTACATTGTAGCCACAGCTGCTCTGGGGCGCACTGACAGAGGTGAGGCTGCCGGACACTGGCGCCACTGGGCCCTCTGACCACCACCAGTAGGCAACAGGTGAAGTGTCTTGCCCAAGGACACAACGACAGAGACTGTCCAAGCTGGGGCTCGAACCGTCAAAGTTGCATTTGTTTTTAGAGGCACAGGAAGAATTGAAGGTCCCAAAGTAATTAGCAACATGAATGAATTTCTTCAGCCTGATATTTGGTTTTCATTTACATAAACACATTTCCACCATTAACTCATGCAAAAAGGTGAAAATTTATGCATGTGTGTTTAGAAGGTTTCAGGAAATCTGAGCTGGCAGCAATCACTTCAGAGTGTCGGGTCAGAACACTTGCAAATGTTTGGATATGAGAGGAACAAACAGGCAGAATCCAGGAATAAAGTTGTCATTCTTTACATTTCAAGTTGAGAATGTGGCCACAGCAGGGCAAGAGTGTGTGCGTGTGTGGTTTCTGTCGACAAAGCATAATGATACAAACCAATTAGAACTCAAATTACATACAATACATTATATAACTAAATAAACATATTACTTCAGCCAGGACAATGTGAAACATGAGTTTTCACCCACTGCTCAGACAAAATCTACACAGAAAAACAAAGACAACAACACAAGTTTCATTTTGTTGTGTTATCAGTTTAAGTTTAAGAATTACATGTTTCCTCTGCAGCATGGAAATCTTTAGATGTGTACAGTTTACAGGTCTGGGTAAGTATGAATAAATATTCCTATTCTGTTTTGGAAAATATGGAATTCAGAGTTTCTAAACTGAAATTTATCAGACAAGAAGAGATTTCTCATGGTATTTCAAGCACAGCCAAAACATTTACGTATAAGAGAGCTCTGCCCCAGCATGCCTTCTTATAATTGTAGCCAATCCAGACATCCACATTCATTTAACAAAAAACAACAACATCTATGTATTTCATATATCACAGATATTCACATATGAAGCTGAAATTTGAAATTTTCTTATGAAAGTGTCAGAACTTATGTTCTTAGGCCTGTGGCCCAGTGTTTTGATTTTGCATTATTGTTTATTAGTCTGTTTTCTTCTTGGTTCTTGTTTACTAGTGTTTTGGTTTTTGTTCAGTATTTCTTAGCTTGTGGATTCCTTTGCCCCTCATGTCACTCTGGTCGCTGTACTGTGTTAGTATTGTGTCTCTGAGTTCAGTCTGTGGATTTCCTGCTTTACTTGTCTCATGTTAATGTAATCTGCTTTACAGTGGCTTGCAAAAGTATTCGGTCCCCTTGAACTTTTCCACATTTTGTCACATTACAGCCACAAACATGAATCAATTTTATTGGAATTCCACGTGAAAGACCAACACAAAGTGGTGCACACGTGAGAAGTGGAACGAAAATCATACATGATTCCAAACATTTTTTACAAATAACTGAAAAGTGGGGTGTGCGTAATTATTCAGCCCCCTCTGGTCTGAGCAGTCAGTTGCCCATAGACATTGCCTGATGAGTGCTAATGACTAAATAGAGTGCACCTGTGTGTAATCTAATGTCAGTACAAATACAGCTGCTCTGTGACGGCCTCAGAGGTTGTCTAAGAGAATATTGGGAGCAACAACACCATAAAGTCCAAAGAACACAGCAGACAGGTCAGGGATAAAGTTATTGAGAAATGTAAAGCAGGCTTAGGCTACAAAAAGATTGCCCAAGCCTTTCTGTCTCTTGGCTCTCGGTGAAGGCGGTCGCACTTTTTCTCCTCTCCTCCTTCCCCTTATCTTCCCTGCTTAGCCTCTTGTGTCCTTGTCTTGTCTCATGTGCATTACTTTCCCTGGAACAGTCTCTCACTGTCGTTCTCTAAAACCTAAAAGAGAATTATGGATTTGATCAACTGGTCTCTGAATGCTATTGACACCCTCTTCTCAACGAGAAGTCTGGGCTCGGGAGAGCCTGAGTGCCCTGGAGGGACTTTCCCTGCCGGATACACGATGGATGGGTGGCAGACCTGGAGGATCTTGTGCCTGGCGGGACTGTCTATCGAGGACGCTGAAGACATCTACCTATTCGGAACCATGATAACAGGGTTCTTGCTGATCGGAGCTGGCTTGGCCCTGACCTATCGGAGAAATAAGAGAGCGGAACCAGCTGTTCAAACCCCCCCAAGGCTGACCGCTGGAATTGAAGCGACGGGACAAGGCGCGACCTCTCACACCGAACGTAGCATGGTTAACACCTTGGAGACGCTTACAGCTGCCGTGAAGACTCAAACTAACACCATTGAGCATATGATGGGATACATCAGAGAGGGGCCTGCTCATATTGACACCCTTGAGCGAAAGTTGGAACACATCGCAGAACGGCTCACTGCAGCTGTGGGGTCTCAGAATCAAAAGAATGACAACACCACGGAACAGAAGTTTGATACCATCATGGGGAGGCTCGCGGCTCTCCAACGGGAGATCGAGAGACCAGTGTCAGAGTGCTAAATTCGGAGCTGCAAAGCTCTCCAGAAATATGAAAAAGAGAAATTTGTAAAGGAGAAATCAACAATATTCAACATATGGACACCACGGCGCCAGCTGCTCAGGCCCGAGGCTGGAGCCCACCAAAACAACTCCCTGATAACGACTGTGTGATGACTATTCTTCCCATCCCATGCAAGGCCACCTGGGTTGGCTGGCAGACTGTTTACTTAGCCTGATAGAGCGAAGGACACTGTCTCAGCTGAACTCTGGACACGCACACACATACACTTACACTGATAAGCACGCACTCATCCCCCTCCCTTTCCAAACGCCTTCGATGCTTGTTTCCTGCGGGGGAAGACTGCGGGTCTGCGTGCCGCGCTGAAATGGTAGCGCTGTATAGGATGACTGCTGTGTTCCTTCGGATTACCCCCCACCCCCCTATCCACCCCTGTGGCTAGTCACGTGCTCTAATGCTGTGATGTGGACATTAATGTGCTCTCTGTGAAGAGGAGTTTTTTTTGTTTCCTGTTCTCATGCTGTCCTCCCATAGGTGCCCAGCGTGAGAAGAGGTCTCTTTTTTTCCTCTTGTACTTTTTCCCATTGTTGTGTAATTTTTCAGTGTTTTCTCTGCAACGCTGCCGATCTCCGACTGTATTCCCATGTGATGTCCTTGTTGTGTGTGTAAGTCGGGGGGGGGGGGTCCTATTCCTCTGCGGGGCAACCTGCATATGGCCAATAAAGCATTCATTCAATTCAATTCAACATCCCACGGAGCACTGTTCAAGCGATCATTCAGAAATGGAAGGAGTATGGCACAACTGTAAACCTACCAAGACAAGGCCGTCCACCTAAACTCACAGGCCGAACAAGGAGAGCGCTGATCAGAAGAGCAGCCAAGAGGCCCATGGAGACTCTGGACGAGCTGCAGAGATCTACAGCTCAGGTGGGGGAATCTGTCCATAGGACAACTATTAGTCGTGCACTGCACAAAGTTGGCCTTTATGGAAGAGTGGCAAGAAGAAAGTTGTTAACAGAAAACCATAAGAAGTCCTGTTTGCAGTTTGCCACAAGCCATGTGGGGGACACAGCAAACATGTGGAAGAAGGTGCTCTGGTCAGATGAGACCAAAATGGAACTTTTTGGCCAAAAAGCAAAACGCTATGTGTGACGGAAAACTAACATTGCACATCACTCTGAACACACCATCCCCACTGTCAAATATGGTGGTGGCAGCATCATGCTCTGGGAGTGCTTCTCTTCAGCAGGGACAGCGAAGCTGGTCAGAGTTGATGGGAAAATAGATGGAGCCAAATACAGGGCAATCTTGGAAGAAAACCTCTTGGAGCAAAAGACTTGAGACTGGGGCAGAGGTTCACCTTCCAGCAGGACAACGACCCTAAACATAAAGCCAGGGCAACAATGGAATGGTTTAAAACAAAACGCATGTGTTAGAATGGCCCAGTCAAAGTCCAGATCTAAATCCAATCGAGAGTCTGTGGCAAGATCTTAAAACTGCTGTTCACAAACGCTGTCCATCTGACTGAGCTGGAGCTGTTTTGCAAAGAAGAATGGGCAAGGATTTCAGTCTGTAGATGTGCAAAGCTGGTAGAAACATACCCTAAAATAGCGGTCCCCAACCTTTTTTGCGCCACGGACCGATTTATGCCTGACAATATTTTCACGGACCGGCCTTTAAGGTGTAGCGGATAAATACAACAAAATAAAACTAGTACCGGTACCGAAAAAAAGAAGTTTTATTCATAACACACGTGAAAAGACCCAGGAAAACCGAGTTAACGATAAAAACGATAACAAAATAACGCTGAAAATGATAAAAACCCTGAAAACCATACATTTCACACCTGAGCCTCAACTCTCGCGGCCCGGTACCAAACGATTCACGGACTGGTACCGGTCCGAGGCCCGTGGGTTGGGGACCACTGCCCTAAAACACTGGCAGCTATAATTGCAGCAAAAGGTAGTTCTACAAAGTATTGACTCAGGGGGCTGAATAATTACGCACACCCCACTTTTCAGTTATTTATTTGTAAAAAATGTTTGGAATCATGTATGATTTTCGTTCCATTTCTCACTTCTCCTCTTCCTTGTCTTGTCTTGCCTAATAAGTTCCAGCTGTGTGTCCACCTGTTCCTCTTTTCCTCATGTTCCTGCCAGTGTGTTTTAATCTCCTGTCAGTTGGTAATTGTTGTCGCATTGTTAACATTGGTTCACCTTTTTCTTATGCTGTGTGTTCTGTCTGCCTGCAAAAGTTTATGATTGTATATTCAGTTTTCTTATGTTGGAGTTGAGCATTAACCCTTTAAGACCTACCATAGAACCAAGTCTGCCAGAGCTTATATTATATTTTTACATGCTGTAGTGCCATTTTTAGGAGCATTTCAAGTTGATATACATCAATACAACCATTATAGCCTAAATCTTAATAATATGTATGCATTAAGTGTATAGTACTTACATAAATTGCAAAACAGTGCAATAAACTACAAAAAAATTGAAAATTGTTTTTGTTTTTTTAACATATATTTCTAGTTAGAGAAATTTAAGAGGCTTATCCCTCAAAACTGTAAATACAAAAAAGTTGCACAAAATAGTTTCCTACCACAGGAAATTTATTTTAAGTGTCTTCATAATTTTATTTTTGAAATACACCAATTTTCATATACTGCAGGAAAAATGCAAATAAATATTATAATGCAAATTTGCAAAATAACAGCATATGCAGGACAGCATATTTCCAGCAGTGCAATATGAGTCCTAAGCATCCCAGAAACGACACAGAAAGTCATAAAGTCAAATATAACTTTAAAAAACATCAGTATAGGCTCATAAGGCCCCGATGGTAAAAAACTACATTTCCGCAAAATGACTTCACTTCCGGTTTCGGGCAGGTCATGGTGGACATTAGGGCTGCCACGATTAGTCGACTAGTCACGATTAGGTCGACTATCAAAATCGTCGATGACTAATTTAATAGTCGACGCGTCGTTTGAAGCTTTGTAAGATCCCAAAAGACGCAGGAATAAGTAGCAGGATTTAAGAGTGTAATAACGGAGCTGTGTCCCAAAATTCATAGCACAGCCCAGCTCAGTTTCCAACAATGGCGGCAGCTAGTTAGTTTTAATATTATGCTTATTATTCTTTCTGGGTCACAAAATAAACATTTAACATATTTTCAGGCGAGAATGTAGCTGTGTTTACCTCAAATATCTGCTCAGTTTATCAAGACACCACATATTTTCAAAAGCGCTCCGATGTTTTCGGAGATGTCTGTTACCCACTAGCTCGATAGCTAGCCAGGGGCAAGGCTCACTAGAGCTATGAGAGCACCGGACTCCCGGCAAATCGTTTTCAAACCCACCGCCGTCTTTCGCTACTCATTTTAAACATGATATATAAGTCACTTAGATAACTTAAAAATGTTATTGTTTGGCTTTTTTAGTATTTTATTTGTTCCTGAGTAAATCGGTTTGGCTGAGATTAAAGTTATAGTTTTTACACAGCTGAATAAATGTCAAGCAGACAGCTGATTATCAGAAGTGTGAGATGCTGGAGAATTTACTCCGGTGTCCTGTTATATTTTAGATAGCAAGGAGTTTATTAAACTTCACCGAAACAATCTGCAAATTTCATTAAAATTTAATAAACTATCATCTTGTCTTTATTTTTAGTTAGCACATACCTTAAACACTTAAAGCTGTAAGCTAATGATAGTTATATATGAGCAGATGCTGCTGGTGCAATAAGCTGTACGTTTTACGTTCAATGGATGATGATCTGATTAGTCGACTAATCGCAAAAATAATCGGTGACTAGTCGACTATCAAAATAATCGTTTGTGGCGGCCCTAGTGGACATGCGATAGTTCACGCTGATGGATGTAGGAAGTGTTATGAACAGCTGATCGGCAAAGTGTGTTTCGGGAATATTTTGTTTTTGTTCCTGCAAGCGCTTTTTATGCAGTTTTTGCAAAGCTATATGTGGAAGGAACTGTGACTTAGGACAAGCTGATGGCATAAGATGTAAGTACAAATTCTCCGGTTTCGTATGCAAAATAAATTGTTGCGCTAGCTCACGTGGTTGCAGTGCTACCGGGATTTTAAAATAGTTACGCAAAACGGAGCGTGCCCGCTCCAACCGGCTTTAAAGGGTTAAAGCTGTTTTGACTCTACGTTTGCCTCTATGAGTTCTGCGTTTGGGTCCTCGTCTCCTGCCTGCACACAGCACACACCATGACAGAACTAAACATTTCCATCAGTGCCTTAATAATTTTTCACATTTGTACACTTTAAATTTTAGTGGTATGTGTGAGCAACATGCTTACTATGTAGAGATCTGCTTATGGTTCAGACCAGTAAACATTTTCGCAAATGTTTGTTTTGCTATCATTTTTCTTCCTTGTGCCTTCAGATGTCCTACACCAACATGCTATTGAGGAAGAAGAGGCTCTTACAGAACAGCGGGTCTTTAACCAGGAGAGGAACTCTAGTCTGGACCAGGAGGACCCAGAGCCTCCACAGATTAAAGAGGAACAGGAGGAACTGTGCAGCAGTCAGGAGGGAGAGCAGCTTGGACTGAAGCAGGAGAGTGATACCTTCATGAAGACTCCTACTTATGAGGAAAGTCACCACAGTGAACCAGAACCAAACAGTGAGCAGCTCCTTTCTCACAGCTCTCCTGAAGTAGAGAGCAGATATCATGAAGAAAATGGGCATGTGGACTCTGGATCTACTAGAAATGCAGAGCTGAAGAAGAGACATCACAGTCAGAGAGTAGACAACAGTCCTGTGTCAGTGAGTCAAAGTAGAACTGACACAAAGAACAAGTCTGTACAATGTGACGTGTGTGGAAAAACTTTACCTGATAAATACAAACTGATTGCACATCTAAGAGTTCACACAGGTGAGAAGCCGTATTCTTGTAACACCTGTGGGAAAAGATTTACTGCCTCATCAACATTAAAAACACACATGAGAATTCATGCTGGCGAGAAACCGTATTCTTGTAATGCCTGTGGGAAAAGATTTATTCAGAAGTCACAACTGGAAAGTCATATAAGAATTCACACAGGTGAGAAACCATATCCTTGTACCACCTGTGGTAAAAGATTCGCTCTTCCAGCAGCATGCAAAACACACATGAGAATTCACACAGGTGAGAACTTGTATTCTTGTAGAACCTGTGGAAAAAGATTTGCTAGCCCATCAGCGTTCAAAAAACACACGAGAATTCACGCTGGTGAGATGCCGTATTCATGTAGCACCTGTGGGAAAAGATTTGCTGCATCATCAGTGTTCAAAAAACACACAAGAATTCACACAGTTGAGAAGCTGTATTCCTGTGGCTTCTGTGGAAAAAGATTTGCTGTCTCCTCAGCATTAAAAACACACATGAGAATTCACACTGGTGAGAAACCGTATTCTTGTAATGCCTGTGGGAAAAGATTTATTCAGAAGTCACAACTGGAAAGTCATATAAGAATTCACACAGGTGAGAAACCATATCTTTGTACCACCTGTGGTCAAAGATTTGCTCACGCATCAGCATGCAAAAGACACATGAGAATTCACACAGGTGAGAAGCCGTATTCTTGTAACACCTGTGGGAAAAGATTTATTCAGAAATCACATTTGAACTGTCATGTAAGAATTCACACAGGTGAGAAACCGTATCCATGTAGCATCTGTGGGGAAAGGTTTGTCCAGAGGATAAAATTAAAGAAGCACATGAGAATTCATGCGCGTTCAAATGTTCATACTAAGAAAATGCGGGACAGCTGTGAGTCATCGCTAAACACGTGAGTGAAAAGATGATCTATATTCAGGCCATTATTTTTCTGTCTAGAACAGTAAAGAACTCTCAGCATTGTTTGTTCAGTTTATTTTATTAATTGTATCAGGGAAACTCTGATCTTATATTTCATGAAGCTTTAAATTCTGTATGCTCCTGTTCTGTTGGTTCATTGTTTAGCTATGTTGTTTATTATTACTGTTTTATATCCTATATTGGGACAAATGTCACAATAAAACACAATAAATAAACACAATAAAAATGAAAGAATTGAGCAACAGTCAAGAATTGTGTTTATTTTTGTAAGGGAGCAAAAGTATCAAATACCAAGTGTCATGCTTGAAGGGGGAAGTCCCCAATACATTTTGTCAGTCCCACCCTCCTTTGCCTTAAAACTGTCACACAATAACACTTTTCCTTCAAAAGGGCAGTTATGAGTGTGTGAACTATAATGAGCAGCTAAAATGTTTTTTGCAATCTTGGCATATTTCCAGGCACTAAGTGTATCTTTGACTATAATACAGCTCACACCAATTAGAAGATTGCATAAGTTATTTTTTTTCCCCAGTTGTCAAATCCAAAAACTACATTGGAGCTGCAGTGATTCCTCAATTAGTCAATGAATAGAGGCCAATTCAGCTGGGAAATATTAACTGCTCTTTATAAGATGTAGTGTTTAGCACACAAAACAGAAAGAAAATATGGGAGAAAAAAGACGGATGTTCAGCTTTAGGGCTTTTCTGCTCCAGTTAAAAAACTTCCTCCTGTTGGAGGAGATTAACATGCAACAAACCAAAGGTCAATGTACACGGGCACAAAATGGGTTTTAGTTTGTTTAGTTATTGGAGCACTAAACCACAAATATTTTAACCACAACCATGTACTATTGACAATTATGATAGTGAACATATAGTGGCTTCATTCACTCCTCTTTCAAACCATCTGTCCTCTCTGTCCAAAATGTGAGCATCCTTTAGATGCAGATGGACTGCTGAGTCTTGTCTTGTGGAGGTGGCTCTTCTATGTTGTGCCATGTGTTTGTGAAGTGGCTGTTTGGTCTCTCCAATGGTAAATGGCCTGTATTTATATAGCGCTTTACTAGTCCCTAAGGACCCCAAAGCGCTTTACATATCCAGTCATCCACCCATTCACACACACATTCACACACTGGTGATGGCAAGCTACATTGTAGCCACAGCCACCCTGGGGCGCACTGACAGAGGTGAGGCTGCCGGACACTGGTGCCACCGGGCCCTCTGACCACCACCAGTAGGCAACGGGTGAAGTGTCTTGCCCAAGGACACAACAGCCGAGACTGTCCAAGCCGGGGCTCGAACCAGCAACCTTCCGATTACAAGGCGAACTCCCAACTCTTGAGCCACGATCGCGCCCAATGTAGAGGTCTGGGCATTTCTCGCTACACTGCACAGCATACACCACATTGTTAAGTCTGTGTTTTGGAGTTTTGTCTTTCTGGTGAACCAGTTTTTGTCTGAGCGTGTTGCTGGGTCTGAATTACACTGGGATGTCATGCTTGGAGAAAACTCTCCTGAGTTTTTCTGATACACCGGCTACATAGGGGATGATAATGTTGTTGCGTCTGTCTTTCTTATCCAACCTAGCTGGTGTCTGATCTTCTTTTCTGTGCTGCTTAGCTGACTTTATAAACTCCCAATTAGGATAACGATATGTTTTGAGTGCTTCCTTTACATGCGTGTGTTCCTTCTTTTTCCCTTCAGGCTTAGACGGAACATGTTCATGTTCTGCCCGGTGGTGTAGGGTCCTATATATATATATATATATATATATATATGGTTGAGGAACCAGGGCACCCTGACGAAAAGTGGGCTACTGGAACAAGAAGGCATCGGTGGGCAAGAGACAAAAACAGGGCATTGTTGGAATGCTACTACGCAAGTAACCCTGGCGGAAGGGGCTACATGAATAGGATGAGGGACCTATGGATTCTTCGATACCCAACATCCACAATGACGGCGAAACAACTAGTAGCTCAGTGTTCCAACATTCGAAAGAAGGGACTGCTCTCACAGCTAGAGATTGACGAGGTACAACACAAATGCTACGGCAAGGAGGAGTCAGGACGCCAGGTCAGGGGGGAGATATCATCACCCGAGATTGGGTACATAGCCCCAAGTGCGATAGGAGAAGGATCGTTGAGTGCGAGAGGAACTGACCTGAAAAATAGGATCATGGCCAAGCTTGAAACCTGGATCCCCCGTAGCCGGTTACCAAGATTACGTGAAGTACCCTCAGAAGGTCTGCTAGATGATGTTAATGCAGCACTACGGGCAATACCTACAACCACGATTACCGACACTAACAAGCTCATCTACAATACGGCAACAGTGATCAGTGAGATGCTTGGCTACAAGTTGAACAGCGACAAGGGGCAGTACCCTCCATGGAGAAGGAGGCTAGAGGGCAAGATCAAAGTAGCACGGAGGGAGGTTAGCCAACTAACGGAGTTGCAGAAAGGTGCGACAAATAAGGTGCCTAAGAAATACAGCAAGCTGTCCATACCTGAGGCCTTGGAAACTGCCAAGCAAAGACTCACAGCCTTGGCCAGCCGCTTGAGGAGGTACACCAGAGAGATAGAAGGCAGGAGAATAAACCAGCTGTTCTCCACAGAACCAGCAAAGGTGTACTCTCAGTGGCAAGGGAACAATAAGAGAACAGCACCACCAAGGCTGGAGACGGAGCAATACTGGAAGAGCATATGTGAGAAGGATGCAACCCATAACGGCAATGCTCAGTGGCTAGAGGATCTGAGGGCAGACCACAGCGACCTCCCTGAACAGGGTCCAGTAACCATCACAGTGGCAGATATCCAAGAAAGGGTCTCCAGTATGAAGAGTTGGACAGCACCAGGGCCCGACATGGTTCACGCCTACTGGCTGAAGAAGCTGACTGCACTCCACGAGCGTCTGGCAGCACAAATGAACCAGCTGCTAGTTAACGAGAGACACCCGGAATGGCTAACTGAAGGCCGGACGGTCCTGATCCCCAAGGACCCCAAGAAGGGACCGGTCCCCTCCAACTACCGACCAATAACCTGCCTCAGTACTACATGGAAGCTCCTGTCAGGCATCATATCGGCTAAGATGAACAGGCACATGGGTCAATACATGAGCGGGACACAGAAAGGAATTGGCAAGAATACCAGAGGCGCAAAACACCAGCTACTGGTAGACAGAACAATCAGCCGAGACTGCAAGACCAGACTGACCAACCTGTGCACTGCCTGGATTGATTACAAGAAGGCCTATGACTCAATGCCCCACAGCTGGATACTGGAATGCCTAGAATTGTACAAGATCAATGGGACCCTAAGAGCCTTCATCAGGAACTCAATGGGGATGTGGCGTACAACACTAGAGGCCAACTCCAAGCCCATAGCACAAGTCACCATCAAGTGCGGGATCTACCAAGGAGATGCTCTGTCCCCACTGCTGTTCTGCATAGGCCTGAACCCCCTCAGTGAGATCATTAACAAGACTGGCTACGGATACCGACTACGGAATGGAGCAGTTGTCAGCCACCTCCTGTACATGGATGACATCAAGCTGTATGCCAAGAGTGAACGAGACATCGATTCACTGATCCACACTACCAGGCTATACAGCAATGACATTGGAATGTCGTTCGGACTGGAGAAGTGTAGTCGGATGGTAACAAAGAGAGGGAAGGTAGTCAGAACTGAGGGGATTGAACTACCAGAAGGCAACATTGCAGACATAGAGGACAGTTACAAGTACTTGGGGATCCCACAGGCGAATGGGAACCATGAAGAGGCCGCTAGAAAAGCTGCAACCACCAAGTACCTGCAGAGGGTCAGGCAAGTCCTGAGGAGTCAGCTGAATGGTAAGAACAAGATCCGGGCCATCAACACGTACGCCCTGCCCGTGATCAGGTACCCTGCTGGGGTAATAGGCTGGCCAAAGGAGGAGATAGAAGCCACTGACATAAAGACAAGAAAGCTCCTTACCATGCATGGAGGGTTTCACCCCAAATCCAGCACCCTGAGGCTGTACGCTAAGCGGAAGGAAGGGGGCCGGGGACTGGTGAGTGTCAGCACCACAGTCCAGGATGAGACAACGAACATCCAAGAATACATTGGGAAGATGGCCCCAACTGACCGAGTGCTCAGTGAATACCTCAGGCAGCAGAAACCCAAGAAAGAGGAGGGAGACGAGGAACCATCATGGAAGGACAGGCCCCTGCACGGTATGTACCACCGGCAGATAGAGGAGGTGGCTGATATCCAGAAATCCTACCAGTGGCTGGACAAAGCTGGACTGAAAGACAGCACAGAAGCACTAATCATGGCAGCACAAGAACAAGCTCTGAGCACAAGATCCATAGAGGCTGGGGTCTATCACACCAGGCAAGACCCCAGGTGCAGGCTGTGTAAAGATGCCCCAGAGACAATCCAGCACATAACAGCAGGGTGCAAGATGCTAGCAGGCAAGGCATACATGGAACGCCATAACCAAGTGGCCGGCATAGTGTACAGGAACATCTGTGCCGAGTATAACCTAGAAGTCCCGAGGTCAAAATGGGAGATGCCCCCAAGGGTGGTGGAGAATGACCGAGCTAAGATCCTGTGGGACTTCCAGATACAGACGGACAAAATGGTGGTGGCTAACCAACCGGACATAGTGGTGGTAGACAAACAGAAGA
Source organism: Copadichromis virginalis (assembly GCF_057382275.1). Taxonomy (NCBI): domain Eukaryota; kingdom Metazoa; phylum Chordata; class Actinopteri; order Cichliformes; family Cichlidae; genus Copadichromis; species Copadichromis virginalis. Next base: position 28,018,030 of record NC_140620.1, read on the forward strand.
AGACGGCCGTAGTGATCGATGTAGCGGTTCCGAATGACAGCAATATCAGGAAGAAGGAACACGAGAAGCTGGAGAAATACCAAGGGCTCAGAGAAGAGCTCGAGAGGATGTGGAGGGTGAAGGTAACGGTGGTCCCCGTGGTAATCGGAGCACTAGGTGCGGTGACTCCCAAGCTAGGCGAGTGGCTCCAGCAGATCCCGGGAATAACATCGGAGATCTCTGTCCAGAAGAGCGCAGTCCTGGGAACAGCTAAGATACTGCGCAGGACCCTCAAGCTCCCAGGCCTCTGGTAGAGGACCCGAGCTTGAAGGATAAACCGCCCGCAGGGGCGTGCTGGGTGTTTTTTTTATATATATATATATATATATATATATATATATATATATATATATATATTTTGGGGGTCTAGTTTTGATTCGTAGACCCCCATTTTTGGGGTCTACGAATCAAAACAAACACACTTGTGTTGGATGGACGATTACAAGATGCTTAAAAGCAGCTCAAAAGAGAATGAACTGTATAGAGACCGATTGCGTCCAGAGGCGAAGCAGCTGTACTTGCAGAAAATAGCGTGCATTGGAAAGCGAACAAACATTGCTGCTCTAATGCTGGGCTCACACTGTGCGATTTTTGGCCCATTTTGAGACAATTTTTGAGTCGTGCGACCGATTTGGTGATCGGCCCGATTTTGGCCTTCATCGTGCGTCGTGTAGTATACGTGGGGTAACGAGAAGCGATTAACACCTCACGACCAGCTCCCGATCATCAATCGCTCGTGACGTGTCACCGCAGCCGCTCACACTGCTCACGCGCAAACACATAAACGTCGGTGAAAAAGACGGAGCAGCACGGCTGTGCAGCGTGTGATCTGGACACAAGCGATGGAGGCACAACTTGTAGAACTTTGGAAAGCTCATCCGAGCCTTTTCGATGTGGCATCACAAAATGATCACGACCACAACAACCGTGAAAATAGTTGGATTTACATTGCTGCTCAATCACAGCTGCCTGATCAATGTTTTTCATTAGCAATTTAGCAAAGTTGATGGTGGTGTGTCTGTGTGAGTGAAAGACACACAGAGAGCGAGCGACAGATTTTCTGTTATAACCTTCATTTTATGGAGGCACAGTGTGAGCACTCAGGTCGCATCAGAGCATCGGGCGGTATAGTGTGAGACCCTGTGTAACAGAGTCATAAATCACATTGTTATAATTACACAAAATGTGTTCTAAACCCCCAAACTGCTCCTTTTATACCTGACTTTTAGGACCTCCAAGCCTGTAGTTGTGTTCATTATCAGTTAGAGCCCCTCCTCATTCTTTTCTTCTTCTTCTTTGGTGCAATACTATAAATACAGTGTACCCCTTTTCCTACAATTCCCCTGTGGGAGAGGTGGGTGTCATTTCTTTCCAACACCTTGAAACACACATAATTCATATTTAGCCACCCTGATGTTTATGATTGCGATGTTAGTTCAGTTATTGTCATTATTAAGCCTGTTTTTGTAAGATGTTATAAGTGTGTAGTATGTGTGTATCATAAATGTGTTTTAGGCGCCATAAATGCTAGCATGAATATATACTCTGTTAGAGATTTTCTACATTATACAATATAACCAAATCTCTATAATACAATATAATCAAGTGTGCCTTATATTTTGTGTGTTCATATATTTTCACATAACCAAGCTAAGTGTTAAAGAGAACATAATGCATTCCTTTCCTCAGTGTGTGATGTCAGATAAGCATGATATACTTCTGCATTGTTATTTTCAGTGTATGTGTGCAAGGTCAGATAAGCTGAGATAATGCCTGACCTCTCCCTTTTCAGTTAAAAGAGGAAGTACTATGTAACTTACTTTCACTATATATAAATAAAGCAAGCAAGCCTGCACTCGGTGTGTGTGTCTTCTCAGAGGCATTCACCCGTGCGCACGTTTCTAATACTCTCTGAGTCGGTCTACAGTGTCTCATTTCTCTTACTTGTGTTTGCACAAATGTCAACCCCTGACATACTCCTTGCTAGCTTGGGAGCTGTGGTGGGTTGAGCTAACCCTCTTCCCCACTGTTTGTATTTGGTCTAGGAGCTGGAGTGGGCAAGTTATTTACTTGGATGTCTTTCTTTCTTTTACCTTTTTTATCAGGTATGTCGGATTTCATGTTGTTGTTTTTGTTTTATCTTATGTCAAATATGTTACGTGTAAATGCATATTTTATGTTTAATGTAAAAATAAATGCCACCCTTTTCCTACAATTCCCCTGTGGGAGAGGAGCTGGAGTGGGCAAATTATTTACTTGAAGGTCTTTCTTTCTTTTACCTTTTTTATCAGACACAACGCAGAATCACACCGGTTACACCTGCATCGTGACCTACCAACTTCTAACCCCTGCGAGTCAATCATGCAGTTTGAAAATCGCACAGTGTCTGCCCAGCTTTAGGTGTACTGTCGTCCGAGACTTGCACCGCAGTGTCGGCGTTTGTTTCCCCGTTGGCCATGCTTCTTGTTGTGGTCATCTGTTGTCTTCCGGTATTTTCTCCACAAGCGATCTTTCCTCGACCAATGAGATGAGCGGTAATCTTAATTGTCATACTCGAATTGTCATAAGTGTGCTGTCAGCTCATTGGTCACAAAGCAGGAGAGGGTCTGGGAATTATGTTTTCAAACAAAGCGTTAATTCCATAAACATTTATAGACTACTTTTGATTCTCACTGTATTACGGGACAAAATGCGTCCCTTATTAGCTCAATACGGGACGTGTACTTTTGTTTCGAAATACAGGACAATTCCGTATTTTAAGGGACGGTTGGCAACCCTAGTTACAAGGCTCAGCCCCTGCCGGCATTTGGAAAATCGGACCATTCCGCCATCTTCCTCATGCCTGCCTACAAACAAAGGCTAAAGCAGCAACCACCAATCAGGAGGGAGGTCGCTCGCTGGACGGACCAATCAGTGGCCGCGCTGCAGGACGCACTGGATGACACAGACTGGGACATGTTTCGGCGCAGCTCTGATGACATCAACATGTTTACGGAAGCGGTTGTGGGATTTATCGGGAAACTAGCGGACGACACAGCAGAAAGAACTATCATCCGAACGTTTCCCAACCAGAAGCCGTGGGTGGATAAAAACATCTGCGACGCTCTGACATCACGCACCGCTGCCTACAATGAAGGGCTTGTCTCCGGTAATATGGACCTATACAAGGCTGCGTCCTACAACGTGCGCAGCGCGGTCCGAAAGGCAAAGCGGAGCTACGGGGAAAAACTAGAGTCACAGCTACGACAGTGCGACTCTAGGAGCCTGTGGAAAGGACTGCGGACTATAACGGACTATAAACGACCAGCTTCTTCAATGATGAATGCCGATGCTTCACTGGCTGATGAGCTGAACACGTTTTATGCTCGCTTCGACGCCGCAGCAATTAAAACAACAAACGGCTGCGCGCGCTCGGAGTGCACCAGTGAAGAAAATGCATTCGTCATCACAGAGCATGCCGTGAGGAACACCTTCAGGAGGGTGAACACCAGGAAGGCAGCAGGACCAGATGCAATCCCTGGCCGCGTCCTTAGAGCCTGCGCTGATCAACTAGCACCGGTGTTCACAGAGATCTTCAACCTCTCCCTGGCCCAAGCTGTGGTTCCCACGTGCTTCAAACAGTCCATTATTGTCCCTGTTCCAAAGAAACAACAGCCCACTTGCCACAATGACTACCGTCCAGTAGCACTGACTTCAATTGTGATGAAGTGTTTTGAAAGACTGATGAGAGATCACATCACTTCTTCACTTCCTGCCACCATCGACTCACTTCAGTTTGCTTACCGGACTAATCGTTCCACAGACGATGCCATATCTCACCTGCTCCACACATCCCTGAGTCACCTGGACACTGGCAGAGGGAATTATGTTAGGATGCTGTTCGTGGACTACAGTTCAGCATTCAACACAATAATTCCCTCTAAGCTTTTCACCAAGTTGACGGATCTAGGACTCAGCTCATCACTGTGTCAGTGGATCCTCAACTTCCTCACAGACAGACCCCAATCAGTGAGGGTGGGAAAACAAGTCTCCCCCTCCATCTCACTCAGCACTGGAGTGCCTCAGGGCTGTGTTTTAAGCCCCCTGCTGTACTCACTGTACACTTATGACTGTGTAGCCACATCCGACACCACCTCCATTGTCAAGTTTGCTGACGACACTGCTGTTGTGGGCCTGATCTCCGACAACATCGAGACGGCCTACCTGGAGGAGATTAGGAACCTGGAGACCTGGTGCCAGGAGAATAACCTCCTCCTAAACATCAGCAAGACTAAGGAGCTGATCGTGGACTTCACTACAAAGCAGGCGAGGAATTACAAACCCCTCATCATCAGTGGCACGCCAGTGGAGAGAGTGGACAGTTTCCGATACCTGGGTGTCCACATCACTCAGGACCTGTCATGGTCCTGTCACATCAACACCCTGATTAAGAAAGCCCGTCAGCGTCTCTTCTTCCTCAGAAGACTTAGAGACTTCCATCTGCCACTGAAGGTGCTCAAGAACTTCTACTCCTGCACCATCGAGAGCGTCCTGACGGCAAACATCTGCACCTGGTTTGGGAACAGCACCAAGCAGGACAGACGAGATCTGCAAAGGGTGGTGCGCTCGGCAGAACGCATCATTCAATCAGAGCTCCCTGACCTGCTGTCCATCTACACCAAGCGGTGCAAGTCCAAAGCTAGGAAGATTATGATGGACCTCTCCCATCCCAACAATGGACTCTTCTCACTGTTGAGGTCTGGGAAGCGCTTCCGCTCCCTTAAGGCCAAAACAGAGAGAATGAGGAGGAGCTTCTTCCCCCAGGCTATTCGGGGCCTGAACCAGGTGTAGGACTGGACTCTCCCACACACGTCACTATAAGACTGGACTCTCACACACGTCACCACACATTTCCTATAATCCTATAATTTATAATCCTTATCTTTATAATCTCTTCCGCTATTTGCACATTCTTTACTGTAAATTCCTAAGTTAATTTGTAAATTTTTGTAGTAAACTGTAAATTGTAAATATTGTAAAACTTTTCTTCTGTCATTTAATGGTCGGGCATTGTACAGCTACAAGCATTTCACCCCCATGTCATACTGTGTATGGTTGTGTGTGTGTGTGTGACAAATAAAATTAAAATTTGAATTTGTGTCACCAAAAACGTGTGTAAAATAAAAAATTTGACACACATTTTGTTTAAATAATTACAAACAATTAAACAATTTTATTACTTTATTGTACATATTTGGCACATTTTAGAAAAAAAATCAGGTTAAATGAAATATGTGGACATGAAATGAAGCCGCAAAAAGAGAATCACCCATAGATTACTGTACTAAATTCAGTAACTATATTAGACTTACAATTTTATGGTTACTTGTGTTGCAAAGGTCCCTTAGTCACACGGGATGTGTGGTTCTTGCTACAATCAGCTGATTGCAGGTTGTGTGTAGGGAAGACAGTGTCTACAGGTTTGAGGAGCGGAGGTATGGGAATTATTTTTGTTTTTATTGCACATAAGGACAAGAGCATAATGGTAAATTACAGACTGGATCAATGACACAAACAACAGATCATGCTGCTAACAGAACTTTAACTCTTCCTCTGTACAGACAGCATGCCAACACAAAGCTAGTCAAGAACCCAGAGTGATGATAAAGCCGAGCGCATGCCGATCCAGATCCTCATCTTCAACAGGTAGTCAGGTTTGCAGCCTCCATTTCTACCTGTTCATGTTTCCACAGCAGAGTCACTGTGGTGATTCCTCTGAAGTCTTGTTGGGATGGTATCAGCTTTGCTTTGTGTTCATGTGTAAACACCAAGACAGAGATCTTGTGTGTCCTCATTAGGATAGGGATTTGTGTTGATGTGTGGGACTGTAGCTTTAGGTATATATTGTTAACTGGTGGTTATATGACAATGCATTTCAGATCATGTTACAGAGTAGTGCAAAAGTAAGGGAACAAGCATTGTAACAAATTTCTTTCTCTGGCGAGCACTTAAGTAACGTACTGCATTAATGTGTTACACATTTCTTTCTTTGAGTATCTAAAAAGTGGCTCTTTGAAGCAGACGTCCAACCTGGATCTGCTATGTCCATTGATCCAGATTTTAAGTGATCTTCACAAATACCAAACATGTAAATTTAATGTAAAAAAAAAAAAAAAAAAAAAAAAAAAAAAAGAAAAGAAGAAGAAAAAAAAAAGAGAAAGCTCAGATCCACTCCACAGCAGATGAAAATAATCACAGCAGGATGACTGTGAGAGGAAAACCAACCTCTTAATCATCCAGTACTCAGTTATCATGACCACAGACACCTCAAAGACGTCATCAAACCACCAGCATAATCGGAGTTAATTTTATTCTGTTCAGTTTTTCTCAACAACACTGGATCAGATTCATGTGCGTGTCCGTGGGAGCACCAGCACTCCCTGTAGCATCGACAGGTTGAAGGTTTCCAGTTCCAAACCTCCAACCTGTTTAACAGAGCGGCAGCAAACAGCAGTTTCATTCTTTGTTTTCCCGCATCAGCCGTTTCAGGATTTCCCTTGTCACAAAAGTGAAATGTAGTTTTTAGGCACAATCCCATGCTTCCCGCCCACAACGCCCATAATCCACTGCTCATCCACAGCCTCCACCTGTGTGATAATGTCACCGACCTGCACAGAAACAAAAAGAGAGAGAGAGAGAGAGAGCAGACATGTTATTAACCCACCCAAAAAAAATCAACACCTAAAAGTAAACACAGGAAATCTGACAGGGTATTTTATTTATATCTGTAAGGATTTATCAGTGATATATTGTTTTCTGTAGTTTTTCTTGTGTACACCACCAGAGTGGATTTGAAATCAACCAGTCAAGATGTGATTGAAGTGCAGTCTTTCAGCCTTAATTTAAGGCGCTTAACAAAAACACTGGATTAACAACTGTTTTTATACTTTTTCTTTTTTTAAGCCAATTTTCTGAGGCTTAAAAATACCTGAATAGTTAACTGATAGTTTCATGACCAGGTGAGTCCTGTTCTCTCATTATCCAAGGAGAAACTCGTCAGATTACTGGAACTGCCAGACACACTGGACCCACTACAGTTCGCTTACCGTCCAAATCGTTCCACAGACGATGCCATCTCTCATCTCCTCCACACATCACTCACTCACTTGGACACTAGAAGGGGGAATTATGTTAAAATGCTCTTCATAGACTACAGCTCTGCATTTAACACCATAATTCCCTTCACACTCACCACCAAGCTGGAGCATCTGGGACTCAGCTCATCTATGTGTCAGTGGATCTCCAACTTCCTAACTGGCAGACCACAGGCAGTAAGGATGGGCGGACATGTCTCAGCCTCCACCACTCTCAGCACTGGAGCCCCCCAGGGGTGTGTTCTGAGCCCCCTGCTGTACTCTTTGTACACATATGACTGTGTGGCCACTACCAGCTCCACCACCATCATCAAGTTTGCTGACGACACCGTCGTGGTGGGCCTGATCTCTGATAACAACGAGACGGCCTACCTGAAGGAGATTAGGAATCTGGAGAACTGGTGCCAGAGGAACAACCTCCTTCTAAACGTCAGTAAGACAAAGGAGCTGATAGTGGACTTCAGCACTAAGCAGGAGAGGAACTACCAGACCCCCGTCATCAACGAGTGCCCAGTGGAGAGAGTGGACAGCTTCAAATACCTCGGAGTTCACATCACGCAGGACCTGTCATGGTCCTGTCACATCAACACCGTGGTGAAAAAGGCCCGACAGCGTCTCTACCACCTCAGACGCTTGAGAGACTTCCAACTGCCCTCCAAGGTGCTCAGGAACTTTTACTCGTGCACCATAGAGAGCATCCTGGCGGGAAACATCTTAACCTGGTTCGGGAACAGCACCATGCAGGACAGACGAGCTCTACAGAGGGTTGTGCGGTCAGCTGAGCGCACCATCCGCTCCGAGCTCCCTGACCTGCACTCAATCTACAGCAGGCGGTGCTGGACCAAGGCCAGGAAGATCGTGAAGGACCTCAGCCATCCCAACAACAGACTGTTCTCTCTGTTGAGGTCAGGAAAGCGATTCCGCTCCCTGAAGACCAACACAGAGAGACTGAGGAGGAGCTTCTTCCCGCAGGCGATACGGTCTCTCAATCACACCACCACACAGTACTGACCCACACATATGGTTCTTACACACACACTGGACTTTCTGGACTTTGGTTTTGCACAACACTGGTCACTATATTCTTCATTTCCGGTTAATACTTGTACAGCTGCTGTTATTGTGTATATATTTATTTATATTTAGATTTCTTCATACATTCTTATATAGTTCTATATTGTGTATTTTGTTGTACAGTTATTTTATTTTCAACTTTAATTTATATATTTTATCTTATTCTTCCCAGTTAAATTTACCCTTCATTCTAATTTGTGTTGTACAGTTATTTCATTTTTAACCTTAATTTATATTTTATTCCTTCCTAGTTAAATTTACCCTTTTTAATTTTTCATATTTATTTCCTATCTTATTCATAGCCTTTTCCTTTTTTGTTTTCTTTAGGTCACGAGCAGTTGTCCAAGCATTTCACTATATATCGTACTGTGTATGACTGTGTACGTGACAAATAAAAATTTGAATTTGAATTTGAACTGTCAACATGAAGTCTACAGAGGTATTAATGCCAGTGAAGAGGGGATTATGTATAAAATCAGCACTATGAACGTGTACAGAGGAGAGACTACAGTGTGTTTGTGTCCAAATACTTATGGCTCCTCACACACCTTCAGTGTGAGCTCATCCTCGCTTTCTGCTGTGAAGTCAAACAGAGCTTTGGCCATTCCTTTAGCCACAGGCTGCTGGCCTGTGATTGGCTGAGCTGGAGAAGAAAAAAAGTTTGATACAGTTTGCGTGTTTATTTGTGTATTTTTGTCGTTTGACAATCTCTCTCTGACCCACACATGCCAGACTTTTGTACCTTTGCAGGGCTGTGTAAAGGCCACGGGGTAAAGCCCCTCTCTCCCTTCCACTCTTCCTCTCCTCCACTCTGTGTCGATGTGCTCCGTCACTTGGATCAGCGCCCCCTTGTGGAAGGACAGATCCTCTGGGGTCTGACCGGGGAAGTCAAACAGAGCTACAGCCCACTCCTCAGTCTGCACAGTTTAACAAATCAATACTGAGAGAATCACTTACATTTTAACTCAACGATAAATTAAATTATATAATAAAACAGAATATAAAAAGAGCTTCTTGCATTATTTTAAAAATCTAAATAAGTGGTTCTTAAAAGTTCGAAAAAATTAAGACCAAACCACATCAACACTGTGGATTATATTCTTATTACATTGATTTTTAAAGAATCTCTGCAGACAAATTCAGCCTTTATTCTAATCTCAGTGCAGCTCCTACAAGCAAATATAAAGTTTTCAATCCAGCTGCTGATTAAAGTGAATAAAACTTGTTGCAAAGCACTCGACAGCAGTGAGACGCTTTTCTTCTTCTCTGACATGTTTTCTTTACAGCCCAGGTTTTACTGCACATGGAAAAATAACTGCCCCTCCTTGAATCGCTACCTTATCGTGGTGGAGGGGTTTGCGTGTCCCAGGGATCCCAGGGGCTATGTTGTCTGGGGGCTTTCGCCCCCTGGTAGGGTCTCCCATGGCAAACTGGCCCTGGGTGAGGGACCAGACAAAGAGCGATTCATAAGACCCTTATGAAAAGGACACCGAGGGAACAGTTTACCCTGCCCGGGATAGGGTTACCGGGGCCCCGCCCTGGAGCCAGGCCCGGGGAGGGTGCCCGAGGGCGAGCGTCTGGTGGCCGGGCCTTAGTCCATGGTCCATGGGCACTGCCCGAAGAGGAGACATGGGCCCATCTTCCCGCAGGCCCACCACCCGCAGGAGGCGCCATAGGGGTCGGGTGCATTGTGTGCCGGGTGGCGGCCAGGAGCGGAGGCCCTGGCGGACTGACCCCCGGCTGCCAAGACTGGCAATAGGGACATGGAATGTCACCTCTCTGGTGGGGAAGGAGCCTGAGTTAGTGCGTGAGGTTGAGAGGTACCTAGATATAGTCGGGCTCACCTCTACACATGACTTGGGCTCTGGAACCAGTCTCCTGGAGAGGGGCTGGACTCAGTCTGGAGTTGCCCCTGGTGAGAGGCGGCGGGCTGGGGTGGGTAATTCTAATATCCCCTCGGCTTGCTGCCGGTACGTTGGGGTTTTTCCCGGTGGACGAGAGGGTTTGTTCCCTGCGCCTTAGGGTCGGGAAACGGGTTCTGACTGTCATCTGCGCTTATGCGCCGAGTGGCAGTTCAGAGTACCAAGCCTTCTTAGAGTCCCTGGGGGGGGGGGGGGGGGGGGGGGGGTGCTGGAGGGTGCTCCACCTGGAGACTCTGTTGTCCTGCTGGGAGACTTCAATGCTCACGTGGGTGACGACAGCGAGACCTGGAGGGCGTGATTGGGAGGAACGGCCTCCCTGATCTGAACCCGAGTGGTGCTTTGTTATTGGACTTCTGTGCTAATCACAGTTTGGCCATAACGAACACCCTGTTCGAACATAAGAGTGTCCATAAGTGCACGTGGCACCAGGATGCTCTAGGCCGTAGGTCGATGATCGATTTTGTAATCGTATCAGCAGACCTGCGGCCATATGTTCTGGACACTCGGGTAAAGAGAGGGGCTGAGCTGTCAACTGATCACCACCTGGTGGTGAGTTGGATCAGGTGGCGGAGGAGGACGCTGGACAGACCTGGTGCACCTAAACGCGTAGTGAGGGTGCGCTGGGAACGTCTAGCAGAGGCCCCAGTCCGCGAGATCTTCAACGCACACCTCCGGCAGAGCTTCAACAGCATTCCGAGGGAGACTGGGGACATTGAGTCCGAATGGACCATGTTCAGCGTCTCCATTGCCGAAGCTGCTGCATTGAGCTGCGGCCGCAAGGTGGTTGGTGCCTGCCGTGGTGGTAATCCCCGAACCAAATGGTGGACACCAGAGGTGAAGGGAGCCACCAGGCTGAAGAAGGAGTCCTATCGGGCTTGGTTAGCCTGTGGGACTCCGGAGGCAGCCGACAGGTATCGACAGGCCAAGCGGAATGCGGCTCAGGCAGTGGCTGAAGCAAAAACTCGGGTGTAGGAGGAGTTCGGAGAGGCCATGGAAAAAGACTTTCGGACTGCCTCGAAGAGATTCTGGCAAACCGTCAGACGTCTCAGGAGGGGAAAGCGGTGCTCTACCTGCACTGTGTATAGTGCTGGCGGAGCGCTGCTGACGTCGACTGAGAAAATTGTCAGGCGGTGGAAGAAATACTTCGAGGACCTCCTTAATCCCACTGACACGTCTTCCGAGGAGGAAGCAGAGTCTGGGGATGAGGGGAATGACGCGCCAATTTCCGGGGGCGAGGTCACTGAGGCAGTTAAACAACTCCTTGGTGGCAGAGCCCCTGGTGTTGATGAGGTCCGCCCCGAGTTCCTGAAGGCTCTGGACATTGTAGGGCTGTCCTGGTTGACACGCCTCTGCAATGTTGCGTGGAGATCAGGGGCAGTACCTGTGGACTGGCAGACCGGGGTGGTGGTCCCCATCTTTAAGAAGGGGGACCGGAGGGTGTGTTCCAACTACAGGGGGATCACACTCCTCAGCCTCCCTGGGAAAGTCTATGCCAGGGTGCTGGAAAGGAGAGTTCGTCCGTTAGTCGAACCTCGGATACAGGAGGAACAATGCGGTTTTCGTCCTGGTCGCGGAACACTGGACCAGCTCTTTATCCTCTCCAGGATACTTGAGGGTGCATGGGAGTTTGCCCAACCAGTCTACATGTGTTTTGTGGACTTGGAGAAGGCATTCGACCGTGTCCCTCGGGGTGTCCTGTGGGAGGTGTTGCGGGAATATGGGGTGTCTGGCCCATTGCTACGAGCCATTCGATCCCTATACAACCGTTGCGAGAGCTTGGTTCGCATTGCCGGCAATAAGTCGGACTCGTTCCCGGTGGGTGATGGGCTCCGCCAGGGCTGCCCTTTGTCTCCAGTTCTGTTCATAATTTTTATGGACATGATTTCTAGGCGCAGCCAAGTGGCGGAGGGCTTTCGCTTTGGTGGCCTCAGAATCTCATCTCTGATTTTTGTAGATGATGTGGTTCTGTTGGCTTCATCGGGTGAGGGCCTCCAGCTTGCACTGGAATGGTTCGCAGCCGAGTGTGAAGCAGCGGGAATGAGGATCAGCACCTCCAAATCTGAGGCCAAGGTTCTCAGCCGGAAAAGGGTGGAGTGCCTACTCCGGGTCGAGGCAAGGCAAGGCAAGGCAAGGCAAGTTTATTTGTATAGCACAATTCAACAACAAGGTGATTCAAAGTGCTTTACAGAGACATTAGAAACAAGAACAAATAAAAAGCATGATTTAAAATTCGAGGATGAGTTCCTGCCCCAAGTGGAGGAGTTCAAGTATCTCGGGGTCTTGTTCGCGAGTGATGGGAGAAGGGAGCCGGAGATTGACAGACGGATTGGGGCTGCAGCTGCAGTAATGCAGACGCTGCACCGGTCCGTCGTGGTGAAGAGGGAGCTGAGTGTAAAACCGAAGCTCTCAATTTACCGGTCGATTTACGTCCCTACCCTCACCTATGGCCACGAGCTGTGGGTAGTGACCGAAAGAACGAGATCGCGGATACAAGCGGCAGAAATGAGCTTCCTCCGAAGGGTGGCTGGCCTCTCCCTTAGAGATAGGGTGAGAAGTTGGGCCATCCGGGAGGGGCTCAGAGTAGAGCAGCTGCTGCTCCACATCGAAAGGAGCCAGCTGAGGTGGTTTGGGCATCTGACAAGGATGCCCCCTGGGCGCCTCCTGGGCGAGGTGTTCCAGGCATGTCCCACCGGGAGGAGGCCCCGGGGCAGACCCAGGACACGCTGTAGAGATTATATCTCTCGGCTGGCCTGGGAACGCCTTGGTATTCCCCCGGATAAGCTGGAGGAGGTGGCTGGGGAGAGGGAGGTCTGGGCCTCTTTGCTTAGGCTGCTGCCCCCGCGACCCGGCCCCGGATAAAGCGGATGAGGATGGATGGATGGATGGATGGATGGATAAATAACTGAGGGGAGAACATGTTTGTCCATCGTGTTGACTGTTTACCTGAAGCCTTTGTTACTTATAACATTTATAATCACTATATCAGCAAACATGCACAGAAATGCATAAGAAAACATGTTAATCAGGGAGGTTATTCTAAAGATTTGGGACGTCCACCAAAGGCTCTGCCACCGTGTTTATTAGACACTTTTCTTTGGCTGAATGTGATTATGCTGCATCTTAGTGAGCTGGATGTTTCACAGACGTGATGAACAGGCTCGCTTTGATGGGCATCTGAGCTAATGCTGGGAAATTACTTTTGCACTGATTTTTAGATTAGATGTGTGTCTTTGCGGTGCAGGCACAACTTTACAGCACTCTTTGCTTCCGATTGGCCTGAATCCAAAGTATTTTCAAACAGCAGGCGCAGACACGTCAGACATTTATTTGGCTCCGCTTGATTGTCTTTTTCAATATTGCTCAATCAGGTTCGTTAAATTAATTGTGCAGTTCTAATAAGAAACATGCTCATTAATTGCTGTTTAATAAAATAACAATAGAAAATGAAAATTCACTCACCTCTGAGTTTGAGCCCTGTGAAGTCTTTATTCCTGCAGATGATACGTGAAAGAGCATCATTACATTCACGTCCAAAGCAGAGAACATTTCTCTCTTGTTTCTCCTGCAGTTTTAAAATGGTCACAAGGAGGTGCGAGAAGACTGATTGTTGTGCATAAATGGAAAAAAAAAGTTTACTTCCAGCATATTCTAGTTCAGTCATTTAAAACCTGTTTTTTAGAACAACTTTATCTTTGAGTTTATCTTCCCCATGAGAACAGGCATGACCGTCTTTTTTGTTTCTTAAACAGTGCAAACAGAGAAGCTGTTGTAGCTTGTTAGCAGTGTTACACCATCACTTTGATTTATTTATGTAATTGCTCCAAAATGTGAAGATAAAACCAGCACAAACAGATCTTCAGAAGCATGCATACTGCAGATATAAAATGTTGGTGTTCATCAACAAGGTTTTGTCCAAATCACCAGGACTGTGATAGAAATGTTTTACCTCTTTAAGTGTTAATTTTGCCATCATATAACAGGGTCATTGCAGAGTCATGCAGATGGAAGAAGGAAACCCAGAAAATGTGTGAAATTACCAGCATTTTAAGAAACCAGACACTAAGATTCACAACTTCTTTTAAAGCAAAGGTGACATTCAAAGCTTTTTAAACCTCTAAGCAACCTTGGATTTACAAAACAAAAAACCCCCAAAAACTTTTGTTAGCAGTCGTCCACAGCAGTGACGCATAGAGATGTAGAGATGATGATAATGCAGCCTTCAGCTCACCGGAGTTTTCTGTCATTGCCGTGTCCGTCAGTGCCGGTTTGTCAGTTTCCCCCAGTTCAGTCACTGACGTTGGGAGGGGCTCCACCACCTCTGTGAAGTTCAAGGGGAATTTACCAATTCGGCCGTGGATTTGGCCCCGCCCCCATTCCTGCCCGATGAGCTCCAGGAGACCAATGACATCACCCTGGGAAAAGGTGAGCTCGTCTTCTTCCTCTCCCTCGTGGTCCAACAGAGCGACGCACCGAGGGCCGCTGCAGAAAAACCGGCTGATTAGAACATGTGGCTCATAGAGAGTGAGAGTGTGTGTGTGTGTGTGTGTGTGTGTGTGTGTGTGTGTGTGTGTGTGTCTGACCTGACAGGAGGAGAGTCTGGTTGCTCCTTCAGCTCAGCAGGCTGCACCGGAAGAATCGACTAAAGGATAAACAAAACATAACGTCATTAATATTTATGCATTTAAAAACCGTTTAAAACCTTTGCAGTGAGTCAAAATAAAAAATCAATAACAAAATTAATTAAAATAATATTCAATTAAATGCACCAAATATAAAAAGGTCTGATGACAATACAAATGTAAATTATTCATTGACCAAATGTTATTTTGGTACCGTTCCAGTTTCCTATAATTTATGATTTTTTGCAGTTTGGGCCTCTGTAGTCCAGAGCTACAAACCTGTCTGGTCTGGACCAACCCACCACTCCTGACAGGTGACCTCTGATCCTTTTTCAAAAATGATTTGAATAATCAACTAAAAAAAAAAAAAAAAAAAAAATCTGAAGCTGTACCTCTGAGCCTGACAGGCTGTGGTCCTCCAGGGCAGGTTTCGATTGGTTGTCCTGATTAGGGACGGACTCTGGCTTGGGGTCCAGATCGAGCAGACACTGTGATGTGTTGATTAGGGGGGTGGTGGTATTCTGATTCTCGCCTGGAGGATGCTCCGAAGGCGAGGGACTCGGGTCATCCAGGACGATCAGCACTTCCTGCTTCTGAGAGATAAAGTTGAATTAGAAACGTAATCAGAACTTGTATCTTTGTGTGTGTGTGCACGTGCAGGTTTACCGCATAGCTGTTGTACAGAGGGTGTCCAGGTTTAGGGCGTGGAGGCAGAGGTGGTCCTCGCTTTGATACCTTTTGTGCCTGTGTCTGATTGGCTGTTGAAGGAGGAGGACTGGAACTGGTCTGTGAAGGTGTCACCTGACTAGCAGCAGAAAGGGAAGGGGCGGGACTAACTTTAGACAGAGTTGGATTCTGGCTACCTGAGGAGGTGGAGTTGATGGCTGGAGGCGGCGGGCGCCCGGGGATAGATTTGATTGGTGGTGGACGAAGGGGGAGGAGCTTCACACTGGATGGACTGAAGGTAAAAGAAAGAGTATTATTAGTCAGGTAAAGATAAACAGGAGGTGTCTTCAAGAGAAGACAGCAGCAGTCATCTGTAGCCCCTCTAACACCTACTACCTTACTTTCTTAATTTTGCTGGACCTCATTTTGCAGGTTCAGAGGTAATCACCTATGTAGACACAAAAATGCTTCATCCTCAGTCTGTTTAGCTCTGGATCAAAGCCCGCTGGACTGATTTGTTTGCATTCACTGTGAAAAGCTGCTGGTTTATCTGTATGCATTATCTACAGTGATAAAGTAGAACAAGGTGGAGTTCTTGATGTGTACGGCTCTGAGGGTCGACTGCTGTATGTAGCTGAAAGAAGAGGGGCTGCTCTGTACTGCACCAGAGGTTAGTCAAAATTCAACTGAAACCACTCTCAGTATGTGTATGTATTATATGTTTTGGGATTTTCAGCCTTTTTTTCTTTTTTTTTTAATTGTGGTGGACCTGAACCCGGTCCTCTGCATTAGCCTTACAGCATATGGATCAGAGACACCACAGCCTCGAAATTCATTGCTTTGCAGCAAACTTCCATCTTTCCTAAAGCTTGGCTCTCTTTCTTACCGTGGCGGCAGAGGAGGGTCTGAGGAGTTTGGTTTTGTAGTGTTGGCAGTCTCAGGTTTGGTCTGGACCACAGGCCCCTTCCTCAAGGCCGGAGCTGGAGCCGGGCTCGGGGGTTTGGCTGGGGCTGGTCCAGAAGTTTTAGGGGCTGCTGCAGGTTTGGCCGGGACTGGGTTTGGATCCAGAGGAGTTGATGAGACTCCAGAGGGTTTGGGAGCCAGATTTGGGGCTGCAGGCAGAAAGCAAACATAATTTGCTTTAATTAAATGCATACATGAAATCAAACCACTGAGATTAAAGCTGATTTAATAATCTGAGTGGTTCGATGAAAAAAAAAAAAAAAAAAAAAAAAAAAAAAACAGGCAACAAGAGAAAGTTTTTAATGTAGCACTTACATAAAAGAAGAGCTCACCAATGACCAAGAAAAGGTGAACCAACGTTACACGCAAAAAAAAAAAAAATTAAAATAATTTTTAGAATAATTTGAACAAAATCTTGAAAATTTTCCTACAATGTCAAAATTAAACGTTTAAGAAGAATCTTTTTATTTTTGAATGACTTATGTTTTAGCCAAATTTTAGTGTGCGAACAACAAAAAACAAAAGCTAGACTTACAGAGACTCACACCAAGCACGTGTCATAGCTCTCTTCTTTCTGGACATGAGCGATGCTCCTGGTATGATGATGTTTGCTGACACAGACATCATCTGAACTTTACTTGTTTATGTTGAGATGCTTCAGCAATCATTTTTCTTCAGATTGCATTTCTATTTAAACCTAAATCACTGATCAGTAAGGCTTTAAATGTCCTTTGTTGCCCTCCGCTGGCAAAAAATGCATAATGTGTGCTTGAACTAAGACACAACAGAAACACGGCAAACTAAATATGGTTAACAACTTCTAGAGGAAAAACAGGCACTAACATTTAATTTGCACAGTGCTTCAAAATAACTTCCCAAATAAATTCCCAAACCTGTTTATGGGATGGTTGCCAAGTGGTGAGTTTAATGTTGCTGGACCTCCATATTTAATTCAATTAAATTTTATTTATATAGCGCCAAATCACAACAAAAGTCGCCTCAAGGCACTTCATAGATACAGAGAAAAATCCAACAATCATATGACCCCCTATGAGTAGCACTTTGGCGACAGTGGGAAGGAAAAACTCCCTTTTAACAGGAAGAAACCTCCAGCAGAACCAGGCTCAGCGAGGGCCATATAAAGTCACCAACTCTTTATTAGCACATTATATTAATACTGAGTGATTCGGGCCTTCATTTGCGATCAAGCCTCAATTTCCCATCTCTTCTGCCGCTGTATGCCTTCCACGACAAGCTCAGACTAGTCTCTGACATGCTCTGATTATCTGAGTCCCTCCAGCCAGTCTGCATTCGATTTGCTTCCTAAATAAGTTATTTACATGTGCTGGCTTTTGTTTTTCCAGCAATCCAGAAGTGCTGTTATTGTTCCAAAACTCCAGGAAATCTGCAGTTTAATCAAACTACATGATGCTTGAGGTAGGACAGATTCACTACAGCTATGGTCATGTAGTTAATGTATGGCATACACAGAAGGCGTAATGATGACCAAATTCATTTAAATTTAAGTAACACACACAGAAGAATCACACTGCTTCATTGCAACACAGCAGCAAACATCCTGAGTAAGGACCGGAGTCAAGAACAGTTTCCAAACGGTTGTATAAGTCAGAATGCCTCCAAGCCGATTAGCTCCCTTTTCCAGTGCTGTCATGTGTTTTTTCTTTCCTGACAGCTCGCTGCCAAACAGTGACGTCAGACTCACATCGGTGGAGCTTGTTCACACCTGAGTCACAAACCAGCCCTTTTTCTACTGTTTGTACTCTGTGTTCAGTGTAGTGGAGACAAAACGGTGACCAAAGGAAAACCACGAGCAGTTTCACATTGTTTTTTGTTTTTTAAGTTTACATTTTTTAATCATAGTAAACATTTTTCGCTGTGCCAAAAAATACTGTCGTGCCATCGAGGATGAGACGTCTGAGCAGAACTGATAAGGGCGTCGATATCCCTCAATATGCACTCACCAATCTGAGGCTCACAGCGCATGACTACTAGCTGAGAGAAGGATAAATATATTTAATGAAAGACTATTGTTTGCACAACTTCATGCTGCAGCCAATAAACACCCTGGAAAAAATATCATACACACTTAAGCACACACACACACAATTCTGGTGCATCAAACCCACAGCACACCACCACAACAACAGTGGGGTCTTGTTTCTCCTTACACAATCGCAGTCTTTTTCTTTCACAAGGTTTGGATTGCATAATGCATCACCCTCCCTCCTTCCCTCCCCCCCTCCCTTCAGCACACACAGACACACACTCACATGCAAAAACACAAACCACAGAAAATCTCTTTGCAAGTTTGCATATTTCTAAGCAGGACAGATTTGTGTCTCTAAGCTCTCAAACACTCTATTGTGCTTCTGCTCAGTGTACACACACACACACACACACACACACACACACACACTTGTGTCTTACCACTTGCTCTGCGCGGTGCCATCAGTGCTGCTGGCTTGTTTGGGACGCCTGGACGAGAACTTCCAACTTTCACTGAAATGACAAAAAAATTAATTAAATAAATCAGAAAATAAACCTGAAAATAAAGTTGTCGATGGGGATTTAATAAAAATCTAATTCTAAAACTGCTTGAAGCTGAGACACATTTATAACATTCATGCAGTGCTTGCAGCTTGATGAGGGAGAATTTCTGCTCATCTTATTTTTGTTTTCATGAACGCAATTTTTCATGAAGCCGGTCTCAAATCAACCGATTCATGTTTAGACCATGCAAGGAGCAGAAGTAGTCAAGGTAGGTGAATGTAAATACCTGGAGGTCAAACATCCAAAGCAGCAGACAGAACTCAAGGACAGTACTCAAGAGAGGTGAAGAAGAAGTGCAGGCAGGGTGGGGTGGGTGGAGATCAGTGTCAGGGGTGATTTGTGACACTAGGATAACAATAAGAATGAAAGTTTCCAAGATGATAGTGTGAAGGAAGGATGGTGGATATTAGACAAAGGATGTAGAAGCTGCAAAGCAGGAGAAAAAGAGGAAGACCAGACGTTTGTGGATTTAGTGAGGAAGGACATGCAGAGGGTTGGTGTGGAGAGGAGGTTAGTAGGAATGGGTGAGATGGAGGCAGATGATCTGCTGTGGTACAGCAGTTACCATGTTTTCCACAGCACTGTTATCTTGGTTGACATCGTTATTTGTGACTATTTCACGAAGTGTAATTAAATGTCTCCAGTCAGTCCTCCCAGAAAGTCCCAGGCATTCTTTATTTCACCAGTAAAACCATTTTACAAAGCAGGAGGAAACATCCTGTAAATGGTTTATATTGGAGTTTTGTGCGATTAGCACTGATTCCAAAGTCAACATCTGGGCTGGTTTAGGGAATGTCCGCTGTTTCGGTGTCTTGGTAGACAGCACATTAGGTTCAATTGGTGTCATTTAAAAATAGGTTAGTTAATTTGTCTGCAAACTCAGGCCGAGACGGAAAGGACTTCACTGGTCCATGGAGGAGGAGACGGTTGCTCATTGTGAATTCTGAGATCGCAATGAATATGTATTCAGCAGTCAGTGAGGAGGCACCACAAACACTGACGCCACTATAAATCCCTGACAGAGGTTTCAGGGTAAACAGCGGATTGTATTTCAAATGTCAACATTAGCACAGGACTGGCTTCTCTTTTAACGGATAATGCTTCAGCATACACAAAACCAGAGGAGTGCCACACACAATGCCCAATAGGGCATTAATTGGGCATTTTTTTTATCTAAATATATCAAACAAGCTAATTTAGCTCATATGTCTTTTAAGCCAACTTCTTTCTGATTGGCTATCACTGGCAAACAGAAGAGTTAGGTGGAGCTGCTGTGCCTGAAATGACATCATCACGGTCCACTGCTTAGAGCCAGCCTGGCCTCACAGTAAAGAAATCGATTCATCCCTGTTCATGGACATAAAGGTACTTTTTCAGTGCAGCTGTAAACAGCAATAATTGCGGAGTATTCAGGAACGACAAGCCACGACTCCCTGTCTGATCATTTCGTTCCTGTTTACAGGAAACATAGATAGCTGTCTACAGGTGCTGCCACCCTGTAACACATAGTTTGTCCAGGCTCTTCAGAGAAGATGTGTCACCGTGGCAACCACACAAATAGAGCGTTAAAACAGCTGGCAAGAGTTGCATTTTAACCAAAACAATAACCTTTTTTAAAGCAAACTTTTTAGTTTTAAATGCTGAAATTTAAATTAGTATTTTACTTTATGTCCAGGCTGTAGCCTAATACATTTTAAAGTCTAAATCTAACCAAATAGGCACTCATGTGGTCATAAAACTGTTTGTTGTCTAATAAGCTAATGAAAATGGGGGAACCGTGTATATAAAGGCCATTTCTAAACAGTTAATGATGCTTTTGTGAGAACCCTTGAATTAAAATTGCATTTCAGTTACATTTTGATGAATATAAAATCCAAATTGGTGGCAAAGCTGTAAAAACTTTGGTTTTATCTTATACATTTAGGTCTGTCCTTAAACAGACCTAAATGTATAAGACTGAGAAACAGAAAAAGCATAAAGAAGTTCCGGCTGCTTAGCTTTTATTTGCACCCTATTATCTTCGGGTCATCACGCTTAAAACTGTGAGTAGCATTAAAAGGAAAATGTTCCCATTTACTATCAGTAAATCCAGCTATAGCAGATTATCACAGCGCAGCTCTCAAGTTCAGTCAATGCTTATCAGCAGCAGCTACACCATCGGGTTATCTAGTAGATAAGCAGCACGCTTCCCTCTTGTAAATATTTGTGAGCTGAGCTGCACTTCTGCACATGTGCAGAAACAAAGAGGTTTTTGTTTTGTTTTTTAAAGGACGAAGTTTCTGTGTTTAGTTTACTGCTGAGATATGTGAAAAAAAAAAAAACCCAAAAAAAACCAAAAACAGGAAATGTAGGTCAGCGCAATTTAAAACCTTTGGAGCAAAAAAAAAAAAAAAAAAAAAAAAAAAAAAAAAACCTGTAAAACAGCTCAAGTGACACATGGTCAGTCCCAACAGCCAGAGGCACAACTATCAGTAGCTGGTGGCTGTATTCAACGACAAGATACATCAATAACAATCATATCAAGCACTCATGCTGCTCCAACCATGATCTTTATCAATTACTGATTACCAAGAACTTATTTTCCTATGACATTATGTCCCCCTAACTTATTTCTGTGCCAAGTATAGTTTTTGCACAAATATATAGTTTGTCAGAACACTCATGTAAGTATTTTGGTTCTGGCTCTTATTTTGAAGGTTTGGTGACCGATAACCATGTCATTTATTTAGCACCAGGTTGCTGCTGTGGTGATCCTCCATATCATCTCCAAACTCATCCTCTGTCTGTGACTACAGAAATGTTTATCGTTTACTCTGACTGTAAACGAGAGCTTGCAACAGACTAGTTCACCAAGACTGCAGATTAGTGCTATTATTAGTCAATTATTATTATTATCATTGTTATTATTATTATCATCATCACAACCTATAAGTAAGCATGGCTGCACCTCCTTTGTTTGCTAATAGCACAATTCTACTTTCATCTGCTTCCTTATTCACAAGCGCTCACTGAAGCAGACAGCTCTGCATGTTTGCTTGGAAGGTTTCCTGACACAACCTGGAATCAAACTAGGGATCTTTCGACTTTTATGGCAAATGTGTAAACCACTACAGTATGGGACTAATCTCTAGATACTACCACAAATGCTAAGCCTGCCATGTGAAATGTGAAAAACTGCTGATATTAAGGCACCAGCAGGTCATTATTTTTCTGCCACAGCACTCTTCGGTAAAGAAATTGAAACAAAGTAACAATTATGAATTAATAGTTATTAATTAATAACAATTATTAATTGTTTATAACAACTGCAGTAGTTCCTTGGAGACACTTGTAGGGGGCAGCAGAATGTGAATTGTGTTGAAAACTCACCACTTTGGTTTGTGGCGCTCTGCGTCGCTTCACTTCCAGTCTGGGTCTCTGTCTGTGATCCACCACCAACTTCCACCAAGGGCCTCGGGGTTAGAGTTGGGGTAGTGCGTCCATCGGTGGTGCTCTTATCTGGGTGTGAAACACCCACGCTGACCCTGGGGGTGACTGGAGGTCTGGGTGGGGGTTTAGGGTCACTGAGACAGGGGGTTAGCTTGGGTGGAGGGGGCCGCGGGGCTGGGACAGGAGCAGAGGAGAGGGTTTCTGTGCTGGACTGGGGTTTGGGTGTTGTTGTGGGTTTCTCTGTGGGTTTAATGGGCTGTGGCTCCAGGCCTGGAGCAGATTTCAGTGATGGTTCTGCCGTTGTTTGAGGTTTAGAAGAGGGGGCTTCAGTAGAGTCCTCTGTGGCTGCTGTGAAACCTCCATCTTCCCAGAATCCCTTGGTGGACGGTTTAGGGCCAGGTGAAAAGTTTTTGGGTTTGGGGGCAATCGTGGGAGGGCCAGATTTGGCTTGTTGCCCCTGGAAACGAGGGCGTGGTCGAGGCTCGGGCCTCTTTGTGGTTCCGCTTTGTTTGTCATTACCGTCACAGCTCTCACTGCTCACCTGCTGCTGTTGCTGCTGCTGCTCAAAGGCTTGTATCCTAGCTTTCAGTGTTGCCATGTCCTCCCAGTCGTCCTCGTCCTCCCCTTCCTCACTCTCTGACTGGCTCAGCCCACTGGTGTCGCCGCGGTTATCGGGGAAGCCCCACTCGTCTGAACTGAAGGCCTCGAGTAACTCCTGAGAATATTTCCCTTGAGTGACTTGTTGGTTAGCAGGGTCACTCGCTGCACGACTGGCTAACGTGGCCAAACCGTCCTCCCGCAGCTTCACCAAAGTCTGAACTTTAACCTCGCTGCTGATTGGTCGAAGGCCAGGCTTCGAACGAGGACGTGGTCTGGGTTGCTCCAATGGGACTTCAAAGGAAGTGGTGGGAGAAGTACGAGGAGGAGGCACATCCACAGTAGCAGAGCACTGATCCCACTGGTCAGTCTGAACACCAGAGTTCGAGGTTGAAGGTGAACCCAGATCAGTGAGGTCACAGGACTGTGTGTGCGTGGAAATGTGCGTGTCACTGCCAATGGGGGCAAGCGCTGATTGGCTGGCAGTGCTGGTGATGTCATCAACGTGAGATGATTTAGGAGGCTGGCGGCAAGGCGGCCGAGGCGGTTTCACTGCTCTTCTTACTGCACACACAGACAGAAGTTACTTTTACTCGATTACTTACGTATAAAATAAGGCTAAAGGCAGACAATACAGCTGGCTGATACAGACGATACAGATAACATCCTGTTACTTTATGAAATGTAAAATAACAGGCGGCACGCCGCTCACGAGTTCCCAGGCAGACTGTATTGTATTGTACTGTATTTAAAACATGCACATAGTGTAACTACTGTAACATTAACCCCTGAATTTGGTACTTTGGCTGTCACAATATAATTTTGTTGTTGTTATTTAGGGTTTTTTTTTTTATGAAATGGTGGAGCGCCTCAGCTAAAATTAGTGAACTTTGTTAGAAAGCTCCACCCATAAAATATATGGGTGCAATGTAACAGACTAATAAAATTCTAGAAGTTAAGTCACTAAAGTACAAGCCTCTTATGATCTGCACCACACAGCAAACCACATTATTTGTCAGATAATACTATTTACAAATGCTATTAAAGTCACCAACAGCATAAACATTAAACAGCGGTCCAGGTAAATGGCACACAGTGTCATTTACATTACACACTTGCTGTGAAAGAGATAATAACACATGAAGAATATATAAACTGAAACACCAAAAGCTAATAAAAGTGCTGAGGGCAGCGCAATGATGCAGGAAATCATGAACCATATTCAGTTATTTCAACGCTTGCTTATGTCTAATATGAACAGACTTTAAACATTTACTATGAGTGTGTTGACGTCTGACCCCCCCACAGCCCAACAATGGAGATGTAGAAATCAGATTAGTTTTTCGCTACAGGTGAAATTCATGCAAAATAATTTTTAGTGCTTCAATATTCTCCACAATAAATAGCTCGTAAGTAGCAAAGGTGCAGCTGGAAGGTGTGGGCAGGGCAACACGACTGCAGATCTGGAACAGCGGCACTGTTTAAGTCATGACTGTACTGATGTGTTATTGATATATTATTGACATCACCCAGCTTTACAACCCCCCCCCCCCAAAAAAAAAACCAAAAAAAAAAAAACCTCTTGCCTTGTGGTTCTGGAGGATCAGGGTCAGATCCTGGATCAGTCTGCGTGGAGATGGTTACTCTGGAAACAGGATGCAAGGGGGATGCTGAGGCAGAGGAAGAAGTGGAGAGAACCTGCTCCTGTGTCTTCTCCCTGATCACCTCCTCGTAGGTAGGAGGCGGCTGAGTGAGAGAAAACCAGCAAATATAAGACACAAACATGCACTGAATCCACAGGTAGGACTATGAAACTTAATAAAGCCATTTATTTAATACAAAAACACCCCTGAATAAACACTTTACCTGTATGGCCGGAGGGATCGTGGGTCCCCAGATCTGTGCAGGAGGTGGAGGGGGAGGTGGGAACCCTCCAGAAGCTCCAGGAAACCAGGAAGTCGAGGTCAGCGGCTCGGCTGACAGGATGGTGATCTCCGGACGCCTGGAAACACGTCACATGTTAAAGGAAGGTTATAAAAAGCAAAATCTAAAACAGGACAACAGCAGGCAGGAGGCTCTGAAAGCTACACAGGTGCAAAGTTCAGAGACGAAAAAAAACATTACACACGTCACACAAGTGTTTTAGAAGCAGGTATGGAAACATACATTTTATCCTCACTAATTCAATAAATTCATTAAATATTAATGTATACATTTTCCTGACACATTGAAATTAATCAACTAAATCATAAAATAAAATTCTTTTCAAAAAGTCAAAGGAGCTTGCAAAGAAAAGCGTCTGGACTTCTTTAAGTTGCTTGAAGACGTTTCACCTCTCATCCGAGAAGCTTCTTCAGTTCTAAGGTCAAATGGTGGAGAGTCCTTAGAGTCATTTGACCTTAGAACTGAAGAAGCTTCTCGGATGAGAGGTGAAACGTCTTCAAGCAACTTAAAGAAGTCCAGACGCTTTTCTTTGCAAGCTCCTTTGACTACGATGACCTGGATGACTGAGAACCTTCACAGACTTTTCAAAAAGTTATAATTTTCAGTTTCACTGAATCTAAACGGACGTTTAACTTCACTGAAAAGAAAAACTGTTTTTCAAAAAGTTCATTTCCTGATTTTAGCTTCAGGACTGTAATGATTTTTTTCACCTATATTTTTCTAAAATGATAACAAACTATTCTAATTGTTTTTAAGTTTTATAGCCCAAACAGTTTAATTAAAAAACTGTTAAAATTTTTAGTCACATCAAAGATGTCAATTAAAACTTAAATGAAAACATAATAAAAAAATGCTAATTTTAGCTTTTAAATGAAATGGGGAATTAAATTTGAGACATAAATATAATTTTGTTTCATTAATTAAAAACCCAGATGAATCTCAGAATTCATAGTAAATGGTTTTAAAGTACCTTGTTAAAGAAGAAACAGGCAAACACATGCAGCTCAAAGAGTACACAACTATTTTCAAATGTTTACACGGGCTCAGATCCAGGAACCGTCCAAGTGTTTAAACGTGACGCAGGAAGGAGCTCAGTGATGAGCTTCCCCTCACATACACACACCTTACATAAAGCTCATTTACTCTAAAAGTGAATATTAAAGCTTGTTTGTTGGCTAAAGTGTTAACATATTATCCTGACTAAATGGAGTAACCATAACAACAGAATTCACAGCTGGATTTTACTTTTCTTTTCCCCGTTTCACTTCATGAAACATCTGCATGTTAAATATGAACCAGTGATGATGATGGCACGGCAGACTCGTACCTCCTGTCTCTGTCTCTTTCCCGCTCTCGGTCTCTCTCCCGGTCCCGCTCTCTGTCTCTGGGAGCCTCAGACAGAGCGGTCGACCTGGAAGAGGCTGATAGGAAAACAGAAGCCGCTTTAGAAAAAAGAAAGGCAAGCAAAACAAAGCAGAAAAACTCCCACTACAGAGAAGATAACAGTGTGGACACAATTAAAATAGTCACACGAACCAAGAAGATGTTTTCCATCACTGCTAAAAGAAAAAAAAGTGGATGACTCCAACCCGACCCCGTCAGAATCGACTAATTTTTATTTTTTTTGTGCAATAACAAACAAGAAAAACAACCCTGTCCTTAAAACTATGATTTATTTTTAGAGTTAAAGCCCTCAAAAAAATTAGCGGATGGAAAGTTGGCACTTTTAGGAACCGTGAATCCAAGGTACAGGAAGTATCAGCTTCACTCCAAACACTGTGCACATTTTGTTTCATTCTTCTTGGTTCTATGTTCATTTGTGAGAGTGAATACTCACTTCTCTTGATGACGGCTCTGATAGATGACAAAGGACCCTGGCTGCACAGAGAGGACAAAAAGGAAACAATGAGTCATTTCATTTCACCTCTGCTACCTCACCTCCTCTCTCTCCCCCCCTGTTTTCCAGTGACAAACATAGCTCGGTCGTCCCAGTCAGTCCACGCTACTTGAACTCCACACATGAGCTCAGCATCCGCTGCCTTGCCTCTGGGAATCGCCACAATACAGGCAAAAGATCTAAATGATGGGTACAGTTCTCTAATTACAAACAATGAATCTGCGGTTTGTGCAGAAAACATTTCCTCATTTGACCTCATTAACAAGTCAAGAACAGTCACAGATTTGGTCTTCTGGAAATGCAGGATTTATGACTACAAGTTTGTTTTTTTACATCTAAACCAAACACGTCTGTAGACATTTTCAGTCCCAACAGTTCTGGGACACAGAGAGACGTAACAGTTTAATAATAATTTAAAACAACAAACAAACAACACGGTTCAGGTAATATCTCAAATTCTCATTCCAATGTCATTTTCTTTTTCCCCCAGACTTGTTAAACCTACTACTATCACCTCTGACGTCACTTTTTCTACACACTTTGTGTAGGATGCTTGACTTTTAAACTTCTCATGACTTTTATGATGTACTTCCTCTATCAAATAAATACGTGGTAAAACCTGGATTTCATTTATAGTTGGTTCGTCCTACTTTTGTTTCATTTCCAAGACTAACATTTAAATGTATTGTTTGTTTACATTAATGTTTTACTGGTGTAGCATTAATTAATTTGAACAATCACAAAATATTTACGTCACCTGACGTTCATTTTGCCCAAGGAAAGTGCTTAATTTATGGTAGGATGAATAAAAGACTATAAAAAGTGAGTTTTAAGAAGAATTATGGTCTCCAGTCCCTCTAGATGGAGTATGACCTCCAATAGATACCAACTAAAAAAAGTTCCTGTAGTTAAAAAGCACCTCTTTGTAGCTTGCATCACTCTGCTCTGTTACAATAACAGTCTGTGCTGTGATTAAAGGGCCTGTGTTACTGCATGTGGATGTTTATGCGTGTCTCAAGTGTAAATGCTGCATCTGTTTTCTCAAACACTGGACGATGAAACAAAAGGACAAAATTCTATGATACTTCCTCCATGGCTTATTTTATTTGCTTCAGTGCCTCATTCAAATATGGTAACACTTCTGAAAACAGCATCATTTAACTAAATGCAATGATTCTTACATAAAGCACTTCAACTATCCGAGAGCATTCAAAGTGCGAGCCCCATTCACCTATTATCACCCATTCACACAAGCACTTTTTCTATGCTTACACTGAAGATAACTACAAATTCAGGATTTCCGTTGACTTGGCCAGTAAAGGGCAAAAACCAGGAGGAGCGAGCACTTTAGCGACAGTGGGAAGAAGAAACTCCCTTTTAACAGGAAGAAACTTCCAACAGAACCAGGCTCAGGGAGGGGCGGGGCCATCTGCTGCGACCGGTGGGGTCACCCTAACGTTGACCATTAGGGCTGAATTCACAAGATCTTAAAGAATAAAAAAAAACTGATCTGTTTTTAGTGTGACTTTAGTTTTCAGTCACCTGATTCCTGAGACTTTGCTGGCTATACTTTAAAGAGCCATATATGATATACTCCAACGGTGCAGCTAGGGCGGTTCGAGTCGGAAACGCCGATCTGTATGCTTACTCTTACATAATACTGCATAATTTTATGATTCAAAGCAAAACTCATGTGACTCAGTCCTCAGCTAAAGGGTGCAGAATGAGTCACTTTCATGGCAGCTCCCTTAAATGAATCTTATTTGTCAGTTAAATGTGTTTTTTCACCTTTACAATCTTCTAGAGCCAAGAACCCAGTCAGCACCACTGGATGGCCAAAAACCTGCAGCAAAATCACTAATAACTCCAAAAAAGTTAAAAAATAAAATAAAATATACAGTTATTCCTGCTGTGTGGATACTGGCATTATTACACAGTAGGGAGAATGTTCGAAAATTTCCACTCTGATCAACACATTTCAATACAGCACACTTACTGGACTCCCCCACTTTGAGGTCACATTGGTCAGATGAGCTGTAGAGCAAAGACTTTGCTGAAAGCACATTTAGCTAAAATTCCAGTACAAACAAAATAAATAAATTGGGAGAATTCCTTGGTATTCCCAAACTGGGAGCATGTTTATCAAATAGATAGACCATTTTTCCAACTGTCAGCAATCACATCTATCACAGCAGACATTTCAGAAAAGGTGAGCCAAAGCTCTTCCTTTTTAAATGGAAAAGTAGTTCCTAATCTAGGAAGGTTATCTAGCCAGACTCACCAAGACGATAACAGGACGCGAGGACGGTTCTTTCTCTCTTTCTGTTATAGATCAGCCTGTCTTTTGACTCTGCTGCTCACCCTCTCTCTTTCTGCCACGGAGCTGCTAACTATGAACAGACACACATGACTCACCCCTGACACTGCCCAAACACACTGCTTTACTTTAAACTGGTGGAAAAAATGTTCCTTCTATCCTCCTCTTTCCACTTCTCCTTGTTTACTGCAGAGAAAGGTTGAAGAAAACACGATGCACTTATTAAATGTCAGTGAAATACGCCTCTGCTCAGCAAGCTTTGTTTACACCGTCAGAGGTGTCAGTTTGACTGGGAGAAGGTATGATTTGTAGTTTTTAGGTGAGAGTCGGCAGGAACAATGAACCTCTGTGCTAATGTAGCTTTTCTATGTTTCAAAAAAAAGTTTTCACTGGTTTTCTTCTTTTCCCATTACATCATTGTGGGCTGTGTGCAACTGATTGCTCAGCAGTTCAAAAAACATTTAAATGCAGTAAGACAAGTGAACCACTTGTTGTCAAAACAGGTGTTTTTAATGGCTCCTAACGGCCCAGATTCCTATGTGGATTTAACAGCCTACTGGCACAGAGAAACTGTGCAATAAAGAAAATGGCAGATACCTTTGGACAACAGCTAATTCGTAGATGGTCATCCAAAGGAAAGGAGACGATGATGAGGTTTTACTTTAACCCATAAAGACGACATTTGACGACCTCCCTGTAGCCTCAATGACGAGTTTTGACACCTCAGTTTATATTAGTAAAGACTTCACGACCATTAGAACAGGTTCTGGGTTTTTCAAGGCTAGCTATGGTAAAGTGAAGAGGCAGGGACTACCCTCACCAACATCTGACGCACACCCACTCATTTTGTTCTGGAATCATGACACAACCCCCTCAGTTAAAAAAAAAAAGAAAAAAAGACGAGCTTCACACGTTATATTCGTCCAAGGGGGCTTTGCAAATGTTTTAAGCATCTTGAGCGTCTAGAGGTGGGAGGTCACTAAAGGTGATCTTCTGATGTTATAAAAGCAACCTGCGCCTCTGTAATAACATAAGTCCTCGGCACGACAGATGGTCCTTCCTGGTGATCTTATGGCCTCAATCACTAGTTCCAACTTTCACTGATATTAATATAATGTTTATTTTGTAAATTATGGCCCTCTTAGTGTCCAGTAGGACAATAAACCTCGAGGCTACATGTAGTGTAACAAGTCACTACTGTATCCCATGAGCATCCCATAACCTGTGTCTAAGGTGACATTTAGAGAAACTACCGTTTTTGGCACTTCTTTGGTTTTAAGTTTTTATTCAATGAAAGTTTGAAAAACAGAATCAGTTTTTAAAAAAAATGTTCTGCTTCAGGTGAGGAGACTTGGCCAAACATCAGTCGGTCAATACACAAAATAAATTCTCAAAAGTTACTTAATGGAGATTCTTTGACTTTCCACTCACTTCTGTATTCAGTAATAAACTTAACCTGCCATATATTTGTGCATTTGGATCCTCTCACAATCACTTTGGATTCTTTGTTTGACGTCTTTTAAGTGATATAAGCTCGACAAAAGCAACACTTTGTTCCACACACACACACACACACACACACACACACACACACACACACACACACACACACACACACACACACACACACACACACACACACTTTTTAAACCCGGTGACTTCCCCAGCTAGTTGCCATGGCCACCGGCCAACAGCCAAAATACTTTCAGGAGTGTGTCAGGACCACAGACGAGAGGGGAGAAAAGCATTCCCTGGAAGTCTGCAAGGATACTGAAGAAAATCCTCCAAAGCTGCGCCTTTAACCCAAAGACGCCTGATTCGTACTGTAAGGTAAATCCTTTTAGAGGGTCAGATCAAAGCAATCAGACCTTTTACCTGGATTCAACTTCAAACGCACCTCTCCAGGGCAAACTGTCTGTTACATGTGGGAGAGATTAGACGCACCCTTCTTCAAAGCACTTAGTCATTTTTGCAAATACTGCCAGCAGAGACAGTGAAATGTGAAACCTCCTACCTGTGACGATGCTCTGGCTTATGTCTGTCAGGACGACCTGGGGAGAGAAAGAGTGATTGTAAACCAACAGGCACTGTTTAGTCTACAGAACTCAGCAGTTCATGTGGGCAAAGAGCTGAAAAGGCTTTAGACCAGCTCAGTTATTGCTTAGTAAAAATAACTTGTATAACTTATTCTGGTTTTCTTGTGGATCATATGACGTAATTTACACCGACCGTTCAATTTATTGGCTACACTTGTTTAAATGTTCATTAATATAAACATCTAATTAGATAAGCACATGGCAGCACCTCAGTGCATTTACGCATGAAGACGTGGTGAACATAACCTGCTGAAGTTCAACCTGAACATCAGAATAGGCATTGAAGGTGAATTAAGTGATCCTGAAGGTGGCGTGGTTGTTGGTGCCTGATGTGCTTGTCTGAATATTTTATATTGATTTTCCCACACAACCTTTACACCAGGGATTACAGAGAACGGGCCTCTTACTACCAGCTGATCATCATTGAAACACCACAGCCTACTTGAGTATTGTTGCCGGCTATGTCCATCCCTTCATGGCCGCAGTGAACCCATCTTCTGATGAGATGTAGAACACACCATGTCACAAACCATAAATTATCTCAAACTGCCAAATTGAAAGTGAAAATATCTTCACTATACTAAAATGAGCTCCACAGTCACCAGATCTCCTATTCAATAGAGGACCTTTGAGATGTGGTAGAAGCAGGAGATTCACATCATGGACGTGCAGCTTATAAATCTGCAGCAACTATGTGATACCAACATGTCAAGATGGACCAAACTCTGAGGAATGCTTTGGGCAGCTTGTTGAATGTGAAAACAAAGTGTTTACATTGACCAAAAGTCATTATTAAAAGTACTAAAAGTTCCTCTGATTGTAATTTAATGTGTCCTACATTGAAATGAGAAACAAAATTTTAACTTCAACCTCAATAACGTCGTTTTGCATTCCAAAGTTTTAGGCTGAAAAGACAAAACTGTTTTTATCTTGGTTTGAAAATAGAAAAATAAAGATTGATTAATCCTGGTTTAGTGCAGACGAAAAATAGTGCCACCTACAGAAACTAAGTGAAGACAAAAGGAAGAGGATGTCACAATCATCCTGATAAGTCATGTGATCACCACAGAAAAAAAGTTAAGGGAGCATTTGAATTTTTAAAAATGTGAACCACCTCCTATAATGCCTTCAACAAGATGAAGAAAGCAAGAAAAAAGAGAAAGGAGGAGAAAAGCCAAGAAAAAGCAGAGCTGCACTTTCTGTGAATGTGTATTTTTCCATTTCCTACCTCCTTTTTCTTCTTCCTTCCCAACCCAAACTGATAACCAGATCAGTATGACCTGCTTAAGTCCAGAAAAACTAGATGCTGACGTGTGTGCAGAACTTGCTGCAGATAGTTCTTCTTTTCAAAAACTCAAAAAAATTTCTCTCTTCTCCCTTCAGTGCTTTTTCTTCTTTTCCTCTACTTTCTGTCCCTGAAAAACTCTAACTGGACAGCCCATCAGCTCTGGCTAGGTTCCTGATTGGCAGAGGACCTCCAGGAAGTGAGGCTGCAATTGGCTGCAGACGGATTCTGCTGGAGTCATCGGAGTTTTAATACTTCCAGATGTTTGTCCTGCGCAGCAGGCTGGCTTAGCTTTCTGCTGGAGCTGCATTCAAACACGCAAGATGCACACCGCAGCAGATTTCACTCAGCGTTCGTCATCCACTGGCTTTCTTGTGTGCCACGAGGAGGTCAGAGGTTAGTGAGGAAAAGGGGATTTGGACAGTTTCCCCCCCCCAATGAAGCTTCCTTAGATAGTAGGAGGAAAGAAATCAACACTCCATTAAAGTGGACATGAAGCACTAAATGTATTAAGCTCATTTACATCACGGAAGTTTAAAGCATTTTTTAAAATCTAATTTGATCTTTGATTTTATTTAAGCACTTTTTTTTCCAGGAGACAAGTGGAATTAAAGCCTTCTTCCCATTCATTTAGAACAGGGAGGCTTCTGCCCAAATAACTGCCAAAAGGCATTGCCAAGATGGCTGCCAAGTGGCTGAAAATTCAGTTACAATGCCAGTTTAAAGTCTTCCAGAGGGAATGTTTATCCTTGAAAACTGTGGCACTCACATGAGGCATTTATCACCTGTCACTCTCACAGATGAGCCTGTGTGGAAAAACATGTGACTGCTCAATAAAGCCTTTAAAAATATGCAGCTCAGATTTTTTTTTTTCCTTTTTTGCAAAAGGTCAACTACTTTCAAAGGTATTCTTTTATTAAATGTTCGCTGTTCACTTTAGCTTCTCATCTAATGTATAATAACACTAAACAGTGCTGGTAAAATAAGGTTCTTCATTAAGCTGCACGTCCCGAAGCTAAGAAAAGGCTGAACACGATCCCTAACCTCAGATGCCAGAAAAATTATTAACAGACTGTTTTTAAACCCACAGAGAGACAATAAACCACAGTCCAGGAATGCTGCACAAACAGACGCACACACTGTATTTGTTGTTCTGACTGTAACTTAATGTCTCCATATGGTTTACAATTTTTAATAAACAATGTCTTCATGTTGCAAAATATTCTGCTATTCAATTTCTCAAGTTAGAAAAAAAGTATCTGAAACACATTTAATGAAAACCAAGTGAGCTCAGCTCATCAAATGGTTGGGTTTCATTGCACAACAACAACAACAACCAACTCAGACTCTCACACACTCCCTGATATATGTATTTTGTGGTTTAAGGCTATATTAGCTTCTATAGGTGATGAGTTGTCTGGGAATTGTGGATGTGTTCTGTTGTAGTTCAGTACGGAGCAAAAATTCACCTTTGGATATGAACCTTTATTAATTTGAAAGCTAGTCCCAGCCTGTTCATGTCACGCTGCCCGATGGCTCCATGGCCGGGCTGCACTTGTGATGCTGCTCGATATCATTCACCTCCTTCCTCTGACAGGATCTTATCTCACAGTTAGACTCCACCTCCATTTTAGACTCCAGCTCAAACATGTTTGGCTGATACAAACACAAACCAGAAGCTTCCTACACAAAAATCCCATCCCTTGCCTTCAGATATTTGTATATTCAAATTCAGAATTTGTTCAAAGAAATAAAAGTAATCCTAACTTCCCATTTTCTCTGTTTCCTCTTCCCTAAACACCATGAACAGAAATCGAAGAGTTAGTAGCAGGCCTAAAAAACAAACAAAAAAAAACTCCAGAGCAGATGAACAGTACCTGACAGTCATCTCCTTAAGAAACAGGAAAAGCATACCTCAGTCGTGGTTTGGCCTCCCCAGGGTGTTAAGTTCAACATTATTAATCATATTGGATGCAGTGTGGCTGTAGCTCAGGAGGTAGAACACTTTAACTACTGATCAGAAGGAGAGTGGTTCGATTCCTGACTCCTCCAGTCTGCATGCCATGTATCCTTCGGCAAGATACTAAATCCAAGTTGTGCATGAATGTTAGTTAAGAACCACTAAAGCAGGGGTAGGCAACGCCAGGCCTCGAGTGCCGGTGCAGGTTTTAGATCTCACCCTGGGTCAACACACCTGAATCAAATGATTAGTTCATTACCAGCCCCCTGGAGAACTTCAAGACATGTTGAGGAGGTAATTTAGCCATTTGAATCAGCTGTGTTTGATCAAGGACACATCTAAAACCTGCAGGACACCGGCACTCGAAGCCTGGAGTTGCCTACCCCTGCACTAAAGGCTTAGAAAAAAGTGACTGGGTGAATTTATTTGGTCTTTGAATGTGGCATGTTATATAGAGTGGTTTGAGTACTCTGGGAGAGTAGAAACGCTCTATAGAACAATGCCATTTCCCATCACGTTGCCAGAGAATGGAACAAAAGGTAGCCAACAAAGAAGAGCTCTGCCCTTCATGAAGCCTGGAGAACTATTCCTGAAGACTACTTAAAGAAATGACAATAAAGGTTGCCTAAGAGACTGTGTTGAAGAATAAAGGTGGTCACCTTAAATGCTGGCTTTCAAGAATTGTACAAACTCTGTTTTTGCCTTGTATGCTGCATTTTCATATTCGTTTCTACATGTCAATAAACTTCTGAATCCATTTCCCATTTTTCTAGCAAAATATAAAGAAATGAGGATGGTTCAAGACTTTTGCGCCAAATATGGACAAAATTATTCTGCCACACTATTTGAATTCAAGAGCTTTCAAACTTCCACAAAAAAACAAAATTAATTAAATAAATAAATCACGCAGTGTGCCTTTACAAACATGAAAAGGATGGGTCGCTGTAAAGAGTTCAATGAATTTCTGACCGGTGCTGTCATTGACGCCGCTGTCGGAATAAGCCAGTTGCTTTCTAGATCTTCCATCATCAACTGTAAGTCGTGTTATTGCAAACTGGAAGTCTTTAGGAACCACAGCAACTCGACCATGAAGTGGCAGATCAGATAAAGTTACAGGGCGTGTCACCGACTGTGTAAAGGTCATCAGCACACTGCTGACTGAGTAAATGTGGTACTCCAGTCTTCCTTTGACATCAACATGAGCACACACACGGTGCACTAGGAGCTTCATGCTATAGGGTTTCAATGTCCAAGCAGCTCCTGTAGGTGTCCCAAATAGCAAAATTGGTATGGCCCGGATCTGGCCCACATACTGCAAAGAATGATGGCCCTTTGGTGGCCCAGATCAGGTTTGCCAGAAGTGGCCCACACATGGGCCAGCACAAGGCTAGTTGCAGACACACTGGTGGTCCTTTGCTGGCCCAGAACAGTTTCAGCTCTGACCCCAGATGTCAGCCTAATGTGGACCTTAATCAAGCCATGTAATAACAACATGTGCCAGAACATAATAGTGCAAAAGTAACATGACGAAACTCTGTTCGGACAGTGAATGGACTGATTCTTATATAGCGCTTTTCAACCCTCCCGGTTTACTCAAAGTGCTCTTTACAACATGCCACATTCACCCAATCACACACTTTCTCTAAACTGAGTGCTTCCTACATGAGTGCTACCTATTCACACTCTTGACATGCAGACTGGAGGAGCCAGGGATTGAACTAGGGCTGTGCGATATGACCATAATCTCATACCCCGATATAAGACATCCATCATCCCGATAACGATATAAATCACAAAAATTTAACATTTTCTGTAAATTCTGTGAATCTCGGGCAGCTCGACTTGCAGGAAGTGTTTTCAGCTGGGCGTTGTGTACCTGGAGTTGAGACTTTTAACCGATGCATGAAGTTATACATTTTTAAACATAAATTGTAATGGCCACCGCTTTCTTTGTGAATATTTATTACACGGCGTGCTGCGGGGAAAAGCCTGTTCTAACGTTTGAGTCTAAGGTTTATTTTTTAGCACCTAACGCCTCTTTTTTGCTTCTCATCCGTAAAAATCCTGCATGCTCTTTCATGGGATTTAGTTTATTTTGAAAAGTCTCAACAGGATCTTGAGCTTTATTGTGAAAGGTTAACGTGCAAAACAAACAAGCGGATGGCAAAGCCATGCCATTGTTTTATCATCGTGGTTGCTAACGACAACACGTAAAAACAGTCACTTGTCCGTCCGTAGTGTCGTGATATTAAATATAAGAGAAAGAGATAACTTTAACAAATTAATATAGCCACTAGTGACCATCAAAACGATGAAAAAAATTGGTGTAAACACGAAACAAACGATAGCGTAATATGAAACGATAGACGTTTTTATATTGTCATCCAATATATATCGTTATATCGAACAGCCCTAGATTGAACCACAAAAAATGAAGACCTGTTTTTTGTGAGCCTGGGCCACATAAACTAAACCATAATTGGGCCAGATGTGGCATGCCATCGCATAAACTGTGCCATCTGCGCCAGGCCTGGCCCATATCTGGATGACCACTTACCATGCCAGAAGTCAGCCAGCAATGCCAGCATGACACCAGATCCAGGCCAGATCTGTCTGCTATGTGGGGTAATGTCTATGTGGCCCAGTTCTTTGGTCAATGTAGTGCACATGTGCCCGTGTATTGACCATTCGCAGCTTGTCTTTTTCGAAATCCAAAGTCCAAGACCACCGATGTTATGGTCACCCCATCTACCTTTTCCATCATCTCTGATGTATGATGCAGAATAAGGCTGCTGATGAGGAATGTTTGCTAAATTAGGGCAAAAGATGCAATGATCTCACATTTAAATGAACAGTCTTGTTTTGTTTTGGTCACAGATTACAGTCACATTGTGCCAACACTTCCTCAAAGTACAGCCTATAAAAGTTGTTTTGGTTTCCTGTCTTAAAAAAAAAGGTATGCTATATATATATATATATATTTTTTTTTTTTTTAATGTAGGCCTTCTGTACACAGCCACTTCCTTGCCACAGGACAGTTAGGAAACATACAATTTTCTACCCATGTACTATGAATAACCATCATTTGTCACGTTAGTGAGTATTTGGTATTGCAAAGTCAAAACAACTGTGTAATAAATATAATTACCACTTACAGCTCCATGTTTAGCAAATGAAATCATAAAAGCACCAGTATTCCTCTCTAGCCACCACAAAAATATCACCCAGGATTAAATCTAATCTCATGCAGCCTAATCTTTAAGCCTGACATTACTCCCAGGATGACTTAGAAACTTTACATAACAACCAGAAAAAGACACACAGGTGGCATTGTGTCAGTTAATCATGTCAAGACGCGGTGGTAATTTCTCCAAAAATGTACCCGCCCTAACCACAGGGCAGAAGCGAATGCATCATCTGAAGAGTTTCTGAAGAATTACAGACTCACTTTACTCACGCACTAACTGAGAAAAGCCTAGAAGAGGCAGGACAAGTTATAATTTAACTTCCCCGAGAGAGAGACAAAGAGGAAGACTTGGTCATTCAACTAATGGTTGTAAGTCCTGGCACAGGCATACACAAACTTTGACCCCAGTGTTGGCAAGTTCACATCATGATATAAGAATTTACAACCCTGAGTTCAACCAGGCGACACACACTCATCTACATCACGGCTTTCTAAACGAACCTTATCAGAAATGTGTTTGTGATTTGAGGAAAAAATGACAAAGCACTCAAGAGCTGCCAAATCTAAACTGCCTGCTTGGTCTGAGATTAGAAAGATAAAAGAAAGCTAGGAAATATACACACATTTTTGCGTTCATGCTTTAAAAATAACAATCAAAAAACGTTGCCAACTAATTTTTAATCAGATAATCAGTTCTAAACATTAACGCGCTTCATAAAACGTCTCTTATTTAAAGGTTTTAGACCTGAAATGTACACCAAGTATCATAAACACTGTCCACACTGGATCCAGGCTTCATATTTTGCCTCTTAAACCCCTAGGTGAGCGGCATTTTGAGCCTACACTGCACATTATATGCATGTCAAGGTGCCGTTTTATCAGTGCTGTGATAGATTTTGCGGGGATGCTAAACATTCACAGACGAGGAAGGGAGGGGGGTCTGGGATCCCAGAGCTGCTAAACAGTATGTTAAGATACCTTTTAATAGAGCAAAAGTGAAACAGAAACATTACCACAATGTGAAAATAAAGAATAACAGAGAATAAACCTGACAGTTTGTTTGCTTTGAGCTTTATCGGTGGAAATGTGGTCATATAATATCAAACCTTGGGGGTTGCATTTCCTTCCAGACTCGTGACAGCTTATTTCTTCCTTATGTATTAATGAACTGGATGTCTATCAGGTGGAAACAGTTTAAAGCAAACGCATAAAGATGATGTTTGTGGCTCTTTCTTTACCTCTGGAGGCGTTGGGCTGTCGTCGGACCACTTGCTCCCGAGTGTCCCTCATCACGCTTTCCTCCTCTTCTTCTGAGCGTGCCTCGGCCATTTCTCCTTCTTCTTTTACTACCTTATTTTCTCACTTTCTGTCTTCCTCCTTCAAATTGCTTCTTCTGAGTGTCTGTGGGAAACTGGAGCCGTGTCAGAACAGAAGCAGCGGCGGCGACAGGCACATTATTTATTCTTCCTCTTGTTTTGGCTTCGTCGCCAACTTGCACCGCGAAAGCTCAAACACCGTCAACTTTAAAGCCCCAACATGACTTCCAGGGTTAGCTGAACACTTCCACCGCGTGTTCGGAAGATTTCGAGGCGAGAAAAAGCAGTCTGTAAAGTCTTAATATACAGACAACAACTATCTTTGCGGCGAGTTTCAGATGACACTTTCTCCAAGCTTCCCTGTTTTCCCTGGTCGCGAGCTCGGCGCTCTCCGACGCCGTGACGTCACCAACAGGAAAAAAAACGCGGAGAAGAAGAATAAATAAATATGGAGGATTAAACGTTTAGTTTAGTTAACTTAACGTCATGGTGTGCGGCAGTATGTGCTGGGAGAAGTAACCAGGTAAAGAGGCGGAAGAAGAGGATGAACATGGGTGGCGAAAAGTTTTTTTTTTTTTAAAGTGCACCTGACCTAAACTGTAATATACCAACACGCAAAAAGGCAAATATATAACTGCAAAGTAACAAAGGGGCCCAAAACAACTAGAAAAGCCTCAAAATGTCCTGAACGCCCAGACACAAAAAGTGGGAGAAAATGTTCTCCCACGTGCAAAAAGATGTGCAAAGAAACCCAGAATTTGGACAAAGAAGCACAAAAATCATTCAAAGTGACACAAAACAATCTGAAACATCTTCCACGGGGCGCAAATAGTGGTGCAAAGTAGTATAAAATAAACCAAAATGTCTTAAAATAGAAACAAAAGTTTGACAAAGAGATGCAGAATGCCTCAAAATGCCTTCAAACAAACAAACAAACAAACAAACAAACAAACAAACAAACTAAATCACACAAAGTGACACCAAATGCTCTGAATCCTCATCAGAGGCACAAAGGTTGGACAAAGACACACTAAATAACCAAAACTTCTTCAAAAACTCAGAAACAAAATACCTCTGAAACATTTACAAATTTACAAACTACATAACACATAACGATAGGCATAGATAGACATAGGCATCATAATATTTTAAAAAAAGGCATACATGCAGCACAAAGTATGCAGACAAAAGTGTGGGATAAAGAAATGCGAAACACAAAAATGAGAGGCAGAATGACCACTGTTAAGGGCAAAATGAGCTCCGAGAGGTGCAGAAAATGTAAACATGCTCAAAAACACAGACAGAACAAAAAAGACTTCAACGACAAACACACATACACAGATATAAAATATATACATATATATGTATATATATATATATATAAACATATATATATATGTATATATATATAAATATATACAGATATAAAATGACCACAGTGATGTAAAATAACTACATAGAATGCAACACTGCTACAGTGATGCAATCATCTGCAAAAATAGTAAGTAAAATCAGTACTAAGACATGCAAAGCTGCCACTTACAGTAGCTGCAAAGACACCAAAAGAAAGGAAAGAGGAGCAAAAGAACACCAAGTGCTGTCCAACAACGTGAAAGAAGCCCAAATCACAAATGTGAAACTACAAAATTTTGATGCTGAACAACTTAACATGATCCACAAAGTGACAGGAAAAATGTGGAAAATTGAGACAAAGGCTTAGGAAGCAATATTAAAGAATTTAGCTGATAACAGCTTACATACTCTAAATACAGTCATGACTGAATTTGAATTGGCACTTTGGTTATACTGGCTGGGAAAGTTTGCTTACTATTATTCACCTACCTACTTGATTTCCACCTGATGTCCGCACAGACTCGTGGGATGGTTAATGTTTAACATGAATCCTGAATTTATTAGTGTTTGCATCATTAATTCAGTTACGTCATACGTTGATTCTTGTAAATGTGTAATGGATTTCCAGTGTGCGTGTGGGCAGGAACAGGGTAAAGGTCTGGCTTTTAATAGACCATGAGTGAGACTATTGTATTGTTAAATGAGCCGTGTAGTGCAAAGCTTCAGGGGTGTTAATTAAATCTTATTGAATGGATAACATACACTTTTTCATTCACCGTGTGTTTATACACCACTCTACATTTAATGATTTGTTATTACCATGATGAGCCTGGTTCTGGCTGAGGTTTCCTCATTTTAAAAGGGAGTTTTTCTTTCCCGCTGTCACCATAGCTCTTGCTCACAGGGGGTCCTCTTGTTGTTGCGGTATCTCTGTATTGTTGGAAGGTCTTTACCTTACAATATTAAGCACCTTGAAATGAATTTTGTCATGATTTGGCAGAATATACATAAAAGTGAATTGAATATCTGCCTCTTAACAGATTAAGCTAATAACAAGTACTCTGAACTCTCTACAACTTTCTGCTGATTTTTTTTTACTCACAAGACTCCAGTTACCTTTACTTCATATTTGTGAGGTATTGAGCTTGCAACATGTTTGTTAATTCAGGCAACTTAAAACAAATTTACAGTTCTGTGGGATTGTAATTGCACAAAACCCCAGGTATCAGCATGTGGCTGTTTTCTTGTCCCTTCTACTTCAAAGTGCTTATGATGAAGTGACATTAAATAACCTTGAAGTTAGTTTTGTTACACACACACAAAGCGATATATTGTATGCTTGATTCATCAAGAATTTGCAGCTCTCTGAGAGTTTCTACCAGTGAATGACCACATTTGTCCTCTGGAAGAATGCGGTCATTTGTATGCAGGTATACAAGTGACATACATAAATATACAGCATGCAGGCCGGCTTTAGAATAAAATATGTAAATGAGCACTACAGAAAGTTCTTCTTACTGTAAGTGCCTGTGTGCGCTGAGCTTTGCTCAAAACAGAATCTTCTTTCTGCACGGTAAATGTGAAGTGAAGTAAACTGAAACTTGGCACCACGCAGCTAAAAAACTCTCACATGACTAACACAGTGGAGAGATCAGGAGCCTGAGTCAGAATAACACAGGTGAACACACAGGAAGTATGTAATCAGATATTAACAGTGTCTAGAATAGCAGTGAAGCTAATGTGTTCTCTTTTGTGCTTTGGAGTTGAGGGATTTTCAGATATCTTTTCTATTTTCAGCTCCATTGATCTGGTGACTGCCTTTATTTTAATGAGGCAGATTTTCAAAGATGACAATTTAAATCATCACAATGATGATTCTGTAGCAATTACACAGTGCAACACTTGAGCAAGTTACTTTATTAAAATGCTGATCATTATTAAGAATAATACACAGTCAGTCCATAATTAATCAAGTGCAGTTCCAATGGTTTGCCACAAGAGGGCACTGCTGATAAATGTAGAGGAATGGTTAACCAAGAACACACTGGTGTCCAAACTTTGGGATAAAAACTTAAGTATTAAAATTTTTGCACGGCTTTACCAAAGTTGAAGCTTAAAGAAAAAAAAAAAATCAGCGGAGAAACAACAAAAACACACAATCTATAAACATCAAGTTCTTCTACAGAAAAACGTGATGTTTTTACAAAGTAAAACCTACATAAAGAAAAAAAAATGCAAACATGCAACAAGTATAGGTTGATTTAGTCCTCCATTATCCTGTCGCTCTGTCAAGAAAGATCACACTTTAAGAGACTGAAAAAAAGAAAATTAATAAATAAATAATTATATTCCTTTTATGGTGTCAAATAACTTTTGAGGTGTTAATGGCATCATGGTTACTACATTCATTCATTAAGCTTTCTGACTTAATAAACTTTTTACCGTCTTATTTATTTATTTTAAATGAGGCCACTGCAAAGTAGCTGATGTGGAGGAGGTTGGTAGGCTGGTTTGGATCCAGATGACCTGTGTGTGCATTGATTTAACAGCTCAGATTAACAATTTCCTGCTGTCCTCAAACACTCAGTGTTAAACTGTTGTTGCATGCTGATTAACAAAGCTTGATTAAAGGAATCACATGGGTGAGACGGGAATACACTGTGTGTGTTTGTGTGAGTGTGTGTCGTTGAACATTTTGTGTTCACATTATTTCCATTTGAGGAAAAAAGCAGGTGGACTATTTTGACTTTATTTAATACTTTCAGTATTAAATTGGAATATTTATAATTCCACTTTAACAATTTAACAAGAAGACATCCCAGCTTATATAAATATCTGTCTCGAACAGTGTTTCCCAACCACT
Organism: Copadichromis virginalis; assembly: GCF_057382275.1. Classification (NCBI taxonomy): domain Eukaryota; kingdom Metazoa; phylum Chordata; class Actinopteri; order Cichliformes; family Cichlidae; genus Copadichromis; species Copadichromis virginalis. The sequence continues at coordinate 28,061,261 of NC_140620.1, forward strand.
GTGCCGCGGCACATAGGTGTGCTGTGAGAAATGACCAGAGTGCCGTGGAAGATTATCTTGTTCCACCTGATTGGTACACTAAGTGACCGGCGTGAGTAACAGGCAGAACAATTACATTCTCTTCCACTAGAGGGCGGTACAATTACCTGCTCTAATTAAATTGAATTGGTTGCCAACTGCCAGTAAAACAGAGGAAGACGGAAAAGAAATTACACAATAGACATACTGTGTGTGAGATAGCAGCTTGTAATAGCAATAGATAAACATTTGAGGTGAAAAAGTAATCTGTCTGACCTGGGACCTGGAAAAATTCCAACCTAGATGAAGGCCCTAGCATGCTGAGTGGTCAGAAAAAAGCAAAAAAGCTATACTGGGGATAAACTGAGCCAATTCCACACTGCCTGGTGCAGGGAACAACTATCAATATGTATTTTGTGACATTTTTGTTTGGTGATGTGCTGTGGCTCCAAATGGTTGGGAAAAACGTATTTAGAACATTAATTATTTGTTTTATCGAAAGAGTACAAATTAAATACAGATAAAGTTAGTGTCAAGATTTTAGCGATTTGCATCAACTCATTGAACTTTTCTACTTTGCTATGAATATATCAAAGGTGTAAAAATTAACATTTAATATAAAATTCTAAAGCTCGTATACAAAATGATGAATCCATTTGTCACTCACCCAAGATCCAGATTAATACAAGCAAACAAACAAGAGCACAAGACTACTTTTAATAATAATTATGAATCAATCACTGAAATAATTATTTTAATAACAATTTATTTATCAATTGATTTAGACTTTCACATATTGAGCTCCTTTAATTTATTTCACATTTTCTTTTTTCTAATTTCCTCACCTTATTTAACTATTTAATTTTTGTAATATTTAATCTGTGTTATTTTATTGAACTATTTTGTTTTATTTAAGTTGTTTTGTTATTGTTTGTTTTTAATTATTTAGCTAATGGCCACTTTCTTAATAATTAGATAAACTGAAGCCTTTCAGGGTTGTTAACACTTGCTTACTTTATTCTTTATGTATTATTCATGTCATTTAGCATTTTAGGTTGTTGTAGCAGACACCCTGTGAACCCATCACTGTGTAATACATTTCTAATGTTTTTTGTTTTTTTTGCCTCTAAATAGTAAGTTCTGCATTTTTACGAAGAAGAAAATGACCTGATTAATCAGGATTTCTTAAAGAAATAACAGTGAAAATGGTGATTAATGTCATATATTAAATAACCTTAAAGTAATTGCCTTGTAGTTCACAGAATGATAAACAGAAAGAGAAAAGCTGCACAGACACACATGTATGAAAATAACCCTTCAAACATGTTATATGTACTGTATAAAACCGTCTCTCTCGCGCTCTGGTTCTCTGCCGGGGGCGTGGTCTTACAACGTTTATGGGCGTGGTTAAGTGCTACCTAGCGCCCAGCAGCTAAGTGATTGACAGCTGAGCCGCTTAAAGCCTCAGAAACTCAGCAGCGCTCAGAAGCGGCACAGCCGGGCCGCTTTAAAACTGCAAACCTAAGGATTTACACACGTTTCTGGACAGTTAAACGCGTTTTAACCGCTTTTCTTCTCACTTTGGGAATAACAAGCAACAGTTAGAGAGGCAGCCGAGGTAAGAAACGCCTGGTTCAGGTTAACCGACGAAAAGTGCAGAAAATGTTGGGATTCTCAGTGTTTTCATGCTGCAGTGTAATGTAAACCAAGAGGAGGGTTTACTGTTACAAGACTCTGGATAGACAAAATATAATAGTTAAAGGAGCGCAAAGTTGGTCAAACCTGGCTTAATAAAACTTAATAAACCTGCATTCATAGAATGGATTTTTGCTTAAAAACTATTTTAATGAATTTAAAGAATTTAAAAAATGATTTTATTTTAAGGAAACAAGCATTTATTGGGAAGGAAATCGTCTCTTAAATATAAAATGCATTTTTAATGCTCTGTGTGCCCTGGATGTATTTATTTATTTTTATTTTTAACTGTTTTTTTATGTCTAAGTAAGAACTGGTGTAGAAAACACTGATATCCAGGAGCTGTGGCCTCATACAGAAGGATGAAATGAGTCCTGACACTGAAAGACAGCCTGAAACCATTTTTATTGAATAACTGTTAGCACTAAAGATTCTTAAACTATCAAAAGTAAATGCAGTTATTAAGCAGAATCATACATGTGCTATTTGTATAATAATTATATATTTAATTATTGATTTATTAATTGGTGTTTAACGTTAATGTTGCTGCTGGGGGTGATTTTACTAACTTATATACATGCTGCACAGTTTTGTTTGCAACAACAGAGCAGAATATATAAATAGATTTATAAATGATTGATTTCTAGTATTGTGTGAAGAAACCAGAGGCAGAGTAGCATCAAAAACTCAAAAAGGAAGCTAATTTATCAACACCCAACTAATGGATTCTGTTATTAGGTTTCATCTTAACAGGGACAATGCAAGAGAAACATCTGAGTCATGGCATCTGTGGTCTTCCTGGCAGTTTTAAAATGTTCCATGTCTAAGGGGAGGAAGGAAAGGCCACTAGCCTCCTTTGACGTCACTTTGATCTGTAGTTTCAGTTTATATGGGTGTATGTTTATACATGTATTATATTTTTAATCTGCAAAACAATAAGTAAGCAAAGCTTTAAAATAAATGGTGTGGACTACACAGTAAAACATTTCGTGTCAAAGATGTAGTAGAGTAGAAATAGAAACAGAAGTAAAGCTGTGATTGCTACTGAAGGGAAAAATATCCACTTGTGTTGCAGAAGGTATCCTGAGTTCTGAAGCTCTAATCTCACACATAATTTCATATATCTGGTCTTGCATCTACCCTCCAGATAAGAAGAAGGTGTACTTTATTGGTCCCCGTGGGGAAAATCCCTCTCTGCATTTAACCCATTCACTCAGTGAGGCAGTGGGCAGCCACTGGGCGCCCGGGGAGCAGTGTGTAGGGACGGTACCTTGCTCAGGGGTACCTCAGGGTAGCTGTTCAGGGGAATCGAACCCCCGACCTTCCGATCATGGGGCCACCACTCTACCTACTGAGCTATCCCTGCCCCCACAGGGATAGCTAGGATAGGAGGCACACAGTGTGTTCCTGCACTGTGAAAAAGCAGCCAGGGTATCCTTGAAGCTCGTTGTAAATCCTAAACAAACAGAGGACAGCTCATTGTGCTCCAAAAGGCTCCCCATCCTGTGACTTCTCTCAGGCCTACTTTAAATAATGTAACCTCACCAAACACACGTGAGGCCCCGCTCCTTTACAATGCAGGTAAACAGGTGTGTCTGCAGTGCTCACAACTGCTGGTCAGTGATCCTTGCTGAGTTTGAGTGATTAACTAGCTTTTAGCTAGAGGCCAACCTGGCCATGGAATATGAACATTCACTCCTATAACAGCAGATAAGAAATAAGGCATGGCATAAGAGCCCACCTTCTAATGAAGTTTGGCAATTGCAAGCTTTATAAATAAAACATGAATTCATTGGAAATACAGAAGAAAAAACTTGTCATTTACACTATGTAGAGAAAAATACTGGACCTTTACACCTACAGCTGCTCAGCTATGAAGCTCCTAACATGCGGTTTTTGTTTGTTTTGATGTTGATGCCAGAGGTTTGGAGATCTGCAGTTACTGAGTCAGCAGAGCTTTGACAACTTTTATATACTCTGTGAATCCGGTCTGTAACTTTGCATGGTCTGCCACTTTATGAGTATGTTGCTTTGATTTCTGAATGCTTCCACTTTGCAGTAATGTCACTTACAGCTGATTGTGGGCTATCTAAGAAGGAAGCAGCTTCACAAACTGTTGTGAAATTTCACAGACTTTTCTAACAGTGGGCTCCTGTCACAGCACCACACTTGAATTCAGTGAGCTCTTCAAAATGACTCAGTCTTTTACCTGTTTGTAAGAGGACTGCAAACACCTCAATGCAACAACTGAACTCAGCCCGTTAAACAACACAGCGAGGTGTGTTATTTGCACGATTAAATTAAATCTCAATCAGCTAAATGCCTGAAATGATTTTAAAAACCAGGTCAGAAAAGACTTCAGGTCAGTCTGCTTGTGCGTGTGTTTAATCCCTGGTTTGTGTGATGGCATGTGACCGTCTGACACACACAGAAAGAGCCGGGCTGGGATTAAACAGCGCCGTCTCATCTGAGATTACCTCTTTTTTTCTGTCGTGCTCTCAGTCACACACACACACATTTGTTCTTCCGTCTTTGTGAGGACAGATGATGAAGCCATGCACTCGGCCTTGCATACCCCAAACTAAACCTGACTCATAAAATTGGGTCTGAAAGCAAGCTGGAAACTCCAGGGCTTAAAAATTAAGTATCAAAAACTGCATTTCTTCTAATGACCACTCAAAGCTCCAAATGTGAGCAAATCCCAGAGACTCCCACGATAAAACGCTCAAATTTATAGCTTCAAGCTAATTTACCCCTTCATATTCACTCTGGCTGTTTTTCTTTCTCCATTTATCTCATCCATCTGGATACTGTTAAAGTTAGGGGTGTGGCTGCTTTGATTGACAGGTGACTGAATAGAAGTTAGCTGTCATAGGTCAGTACCTCCATCTATCTACTCTAATTCAACTCAGTGAACTGGACCTTTGTGCACTTTACTCTTGATTTATGCCCCCTCATTGAACTTATCTAGTGATGGTTTGCTTATTACACATTATGGAGCCAACTGGAGCATTTTATTGTAATTATGTTAAAAATTATCCGTGTACAGCTTGCTTGGTTTAGCTGGTAACTTAGCAACACACATTTCTTGACATATGGACTCTTCTGGCTCGACAACAGCAACGTGGGAGAGACCGAAGTCCTTTAAAATGTGAAGTCCAAAACCAGTGGGTACAGCCATCATTTCTATACAGTCTACAGGTTTTATGAATACAGAATGCAGAAACGTATAAATATGACCATTTGAGCAGCTGGTAGCTGGCATTTTTGCATAAAATATTCTAAGTAAAATAAATTGATATAGTTTTATTGATTTAATTTTAGCTCTGGAGAAATTACTGAAACAAGCAGTGGAAGAAAATGGGCTCCTTCTGCTATTGATTGTTTTTACCTTCTGCTATTGATGGAGCAATGTAGGTTTTTATAGGCAGGCTCAAACTAAGACTATAACTTATGTTAGGGTGGCACAAAAACAATGATTATTTCAGTGTCACACATTGAAGGCACAAAGAAAAAAATAATGTGTCACAAAATGCTTATTAAATGCATCAATGTCTCCACAAAAAGAAAAATGTTGATACTCCAAAGGCACAAAAGACTTAAAGTGGTACACAAAAATTAAGAAACGCACACACACACACACACACACACACACACACACACACACACACACACACACACACACACACACACACACAGATTAGAGTCCCAGATGGTTAGGGATATAAACTGTGTGTGTTTACTTGTTTTCCTCATGTTGTCAGGACATAAATCAGGCCCTGATAGTGTAAAGAGTTACATTTAGTGCTGCTCTGTGTCACTGTGTGTGTTTCTTTCTCTCTCCATTAGGAGTGCAGACAGCAGGCTCGCTCATCCATGGCATCACAGCAGCAGCAGCAGTGCAAAGGTAGGAATACTGCCGGGTGATTTCCTCGAGACCTCCATGGGAATTCACGGAATGTCCCGGAACGCCCAGGGTGGGCCTCGTTGTCATTTTTCCTGTTTGCTTGTTTCCACTGAAGAGCCTTACTTCCTGCTGTTGCTGCTAGTTTACACACACACGCACACACACACACACACACACACACACACGCACACACAAACACTGACACAGAGTAAGGAAATAGCTCTGTGATTGTGAAAGTCAGATATATACACAATTAAAATAAGAGGATTTCCTCATGAAAAATAAAATCCTCTCTGCTCAGCGACCTCTTGTTGGAGAGAATCAGTGCTTTACATAAGACATGAAGACTTAGACAATAAAGAATCACAAAGCACACGAGTGGATGTTAAACAAATGGTATTAGATCATCAGTCAGATGGGTAAAAGGTTGAAAATAGGTTTCTAGCAGTGCTGTTTCTGTGTTAACTTCAAAGTTTGACATCACAATTTTCTGTTACATTAACAGAAATGGCTTTACTTGAGCTATGCAGCCAGCACAGCTAAAAATAAACGTGGATTACCTTCCTGCAGCCTCAAATCTCTGGGAGTTGATTGTCATAATGTAGAGAAATGAACAGAATTCGGCAGCTGCCTGGAGGGAAGAAAACTAAGCTAAAAATATTTGTATTCTTTGGACAATAGGTCACTGTATTTGTTTATTCCAGCACCCTGCACATGTACAGCCTGTGTGTTTAAAAAAACATATAGAGAAATCCACACTTTATACAGCTACATGTGCACATGCCGGGAATGCAGGAATCACAATTCCAGCAACAGTTAGAGTGGAAACCTGCAACTCCTTCCAGTGCAGCTGCTGTTCTTACATTGCAGTCCTTTTATGACTGCTTGCACTGGAGCTTCTACTGTGTCATCACAGACAAATCACAATTTCGTCACAAATTTGCTGCGCCTCAGGGCCCAAACAGGAGCCTTTAGTCAGTCTGCAGTGTCCAAGCCCTGTGACGGAGCATCACGCTGCCAATGCCGTCTTCTAGTTTAGCATCCTGAGGCATCTGAACATTATGGAGGAACATTCAGTGATGTTTGAGGATCATCACACATGTGAGCTGGTTCTCTAGCCAGAACTTGGAGAACCAAACAGAAACCTTGTTAAAGAAGCTGCATAGTCCAATCCTGAAGCTGGTGTATCAGCTCAGGAGCTTGATCCTAAAGTGGGTGTGCACCTTAACACTGGAATTCCCAGCTTCTACCGTTCTACCTTTAAAAGCCGGAGAGCAGTCAAGTCAAGAAGGCTTCTACCTGATGCTTCTGCATTTTCTTTCCTTGGAGAGGAGGTCCGTACACCACAGGATTCTTCAGGGCAATGAAGGGTTAGGCTAAGTGCAGTGAGATTGTATCATATATATACCCTTGATCACAATTGATCAGTGGGGTCAGGTCACACTGATCAGCGGGGTCACACCCCCGTCGTTCAGTGGTCGTTGATCAGTGGTGCCACAATGGACCACAGAACGACGGGGTGACGGGTTTCCTGCAGTATATTGCAAGTAAACCTGACAAGTTTGGGATCAAGTTTTGGGTGGCTTGCAACCTAAAATCCAAGTACATTTGCAATGTCTTCCCATATCTTGCTGGTACTATTGTACCAGTGCTCTGAATGGTGCCACAATGGACCACTGATCAACGACGGGGGTGTGACCACATAACAATGCAACCCGTCACCCCGTCGTTCAGTGGTCGTTGATCAGTGGTGCCACAATGGACCACAGAACGACGGGGTGACGGGTTTCCTGCAGTATATTGCAAGTAAACCTGACAAGTTTGGGATCAAGTTTTGGGTGGCTTGCAACCTAAAATCCAAGTACATTTGCAATGTCTTCCCATATCTTGCTGGTACTATTGTACCAGTGCTCTGAATGGTGCCACAATGGACCACTGATCAACGACGGGGGTGTGACCACATAACAATGCAACCCGTCACCCCGTCGTTCAGTGGTCGTTGATCAGTGGTGCCACAATGGACCACAGAACGACGGGGTGACGGGTTTCCTGCAGTATATTGCAAGTAAACCTGACAAGTTTGGGATCAAGTTTTGGGTGGCTTGCAACCTAAAATCCAAGTACATTTGCAATGTCTTCCCATATCTTGCTGGTACTATTGTACCAGTGCTCTGAATGGTGCCACAATGGACCACTGATCAACGACGGGGGTGTGACCACATAACAATGCAACCCGTCACCCCGTCGTTCAGTGGTCGTTGATCAGTGGTGCCACAATGGACCACAGAACGACGGGGTGACGGGTTTCCTGCAGTATATTGCAAGTAAACCTGACAAGTTTGGGATCAAGTTTTGGGTGGCTTGCAACCTAAAATCCAAGTACATTTGCAATGTCTTCCCATATCTTGCTGGTACTATTGTACCAGTGCTCTGAATGGTGCCACAATGGACCACTGATCAACGACCACTGAACGACGGGGTGATGGGTTGCAGTGTTGCACTCACTTTTTATTATTATTAGTACATATGTGTACAAATGGTTGGTTTTTTGTACTGTAAGCAATGGGAAGGTCAAACAAAATCACAAATGCATGCATAGATACTAATTATAATTCCAGTATCTCCTCCTCTGTGTCAGAATAATGTCTGAAATATCTTACTTACTAACTACATCCACTTCCTTGCTTGAAATGAAAAAGGAAATAACATGAAATGAAACTACTGTTTTTATCAATAAATGTCAGCAACAAAGGACCTAGACTCATGTGTGTTGATTTCTCCACACTCACTGCGGATGAGGAGACTGCTTCTCCACCGAAAAAGAGAGCTTGTTTGGGGACTGAGACACTCATCTGCAGTGTGAACAAATTCAAATTGTGAGCAATGGGAAGGTCAAACAAAATCACAAATGCATGCATAGATACTAATTATAATTCCAGTATCTCCTCCTCTGTGTCAGAATAATGTCTGAAATATCTTACTTACTAACTACATCCACTTCCTTGCTTGAAATGAAAAAGGAAATAACATGAAATGAAACTACTGTTTTTATCAATAAATGTCAGCAACAAAGGACCTAGACTCATGTGTGTTGATTTCTCCCCCAATCCCCTCCCTCCAGAATTCCTAGGTAACGACCCAATATACATATGAATGACTAGCCAATTTAGCTTCCACTTCCAGCATTTGACTGCTCTCCGGCTTTTAAAGGTAGAAACGCAAAATGATGACTCCGCGGGGGTCTAAGGTACTACCCCGAAATGACTGCTCTCCGGGGGTGTAAGTGTTAAACGTGTCCCTCATAGTCACACTGTCAAAGTAGAGTTTCACTATAAATACATGACATGGAAACAGTTTTGGCTCTTCAGATGTAAGATTTTTTAAGACCGATACTGGTACCAATATTTGGTGATTTTAAAAAATCTGATATACCGACAGATTTTTTTTTCTTTCAGACACATGAAGAATAAACAGTACACATAATTATTTATAAGTAATTACTAAGATGATACGAGAGTGCAGTTTAAAATGATCTTGTTTTACTGGCACAACAAATCGTGGATTACTCGACTCTTCTAGCATCAGCTGGCTATTGTGTTTGTGGAGTTCAAAACACGTGTTACCTATGGGGAGGTTGCATAGTGCCCTCTGGTGGACAAACTATGCAATTGTTCAACTCACAACATAGTTGAAGGGTGTTTCTCCCATCTTCTCTACTTATTTATTTAGATCTATCCACCATTAAAAATGATATCAGCAGGTAGATAATATTGATTCCACTGACATGTTGGTCAGGCTTGGTACAACAACCCAAACTTGGTATCTGGCTAACAGTAACTGCACTGTTCTCCAAAGAGAATATTCATGGTAAATACATACTGTGTGTAAACACTGATGGAGAGCCAGCAAACGCATAGGCGCAAGTGGTCAAGATGGGACTCCCAAAGTAATCTGAAAAGAGCAGCCACACTAGGAATTGTATATGTCATTAGGAGGGCTAACAACACCAGCAACAACTGTAATATAAAGACAAATTTTTATCATGAGACGAAAGACGAAATTAACAAACTTTCCACTCTGTCCTTCTCCATATTCTGCAGGCTAGCGGCTAGCTGCCCACCAAGCCCGGTGCCAGAGACTGATTCTGGGCAGAGGGAGCCAGGTAATGACCCTCAGTCCTTCCATCAGACAGCCTCCACGCATTGAGCCGGATCATGCTTTAGCTCCCTGACAGTCAGTCAAAATGATGGCCTCGGTGGTAATCGGGGGACATCGGAAGAAGTCCCTCACTTTGAGAGGTGTGGACCCAGAGACCTGCATGATCGTGTTTAAGAACCACTGGGCACAGGTGATCTTTTTATTTACTCCTGCATCATCTTCATCTTCACTGGTTAATCAGTGCTTTGCTTCACAGATAAAGTCACTACTGACATGTTTTTTTAGCTGCTCTTTGTCTCTTCTGTCTGGCCTGGCCTAGTTTCACTTACAATGACTGTGTGACTGTCTGCGTGTGTCTATGAATGTGTGTCAGCATTACTGGCCAGACTCTGGCCCTTAAACACAGGATCCATTTAGTACAAATCACTCTCCACAGCTGCCAAGAAAACCCCCACACACTCTGCATCGTCTGTGTGTGTACAAGTATTTTGTGTGTGTTTGCAAGTGTGTGCATGCGGTCCTTGTCTGAAGCAGCCAATGTCAAAGGTTAACACAAGTCCAGAGAGTGAATTGCGTTCTTGTTTCATTCATCTCTTTTTCATCCCTCCCACGGCTATCTCTCTGTTGTGGCATCTTAAATGTTTTACAGCAATAAAATTATTTTCTTTATTAGACAAATTAAAAAAAAAAGTTTAGTCCATTTTATGTGAGCTCCAGTTAATTTTCCTCCTTGGCGCGTTTCATATGTGGACATTTCAACACAGTCATCGCACTTGGGTGAGGACAGATGATCACACTCACATCCGTTGGCGGAGGTTGTCTCGGTCTGTCTCCAAACAAACTCCCAAGCGGTTTATTTATGATGACAATGTGATCCCACCTCAGTCTGCACATCGTACTCAGCAGATTTCAGCTGAGTTTCAGTTTCAGAAATTACGAAGAAATTAAATACGATGATTTTGGGAGTAACTTATCCATGTTATCCATTAGTCTGCAATGCAGCACCCTCTGCCTGTATTTCTTTTCTTTGCTCCCAGCACAGACACATTCTGCCAATATATGGACTGAACGGTCTTGTGTGGTTTGTAGCAACACATTTTGGTTTGCTTGGAATTTCTCTGTGTTACAAAAAGCAAAAGTACAGGAAATAAACTCATTAACTGATTCAGACTAGAGTAAATAAACAAAACACCCTTTTTCCAAAGGCTGATCGAGGTAAGCTCAAATTTGTCCACGAACTCTAGGGAAATCAAACAAATATACACAGGTCAAAATTGCTCAGAATTACAAAATTACTCCTCAAATAGAACATTGACATTGCCACTCCATAAGTTTTTGTGGTGCCTAGTGGTCATTAGAGGAATTACAACTGTAGTCCTTTAACGTTCAGCTGAGAAGGGTCCAAGACAGCTGCATATAAATATTATTTCTAATGCATTGAGGTAAAGAGGTGATGGCAGTAATGATCCAGTTTGGTACCATTAGAAACTAAAGGAAGCCAAAATAAAAACATGATATAAATAATGCGTTTCTGTTTTCTTCATGCATTAATTTAAACAGCATTTTGCCCCAGTGACGTTTCTAACCTGGATGCTTGAGAGATTATTAAGTGACATCATTTATGCCATATTTCATTTAATAAATCTGTCTCCAGCTGTTATGTTTGTGTTTGTACCAGGATAAAGCTTTGGTTTAGTTAGTTTAGTTTTTAACTTTTCCATGCAGAGTTTTAAATACATTCTTTAAAAATGTACTTTAAAAAAATCTGAATACGCTTTGATAAAACAGGTGTGAGTATCTACTGAGTAATTTCCTCTAATCACTCTCATTTCAGGTGTTTGTTTTGCTTGTCGTATAAAGATGGCTGTAAACGCATTGTCTTTTACATCCTTGTGTTTCTGTTGTTTTTCAGGTGGTGAAGATCCTGGAGAAACACGAGCCGAGTCGCAGCGGCACCAACGCGCTGAGTTTCCTCACAGGCTATGGTAGCAGCGGCGGCAGCAGCAGCTCCGGAGCGCTACGTCTAGGCCCCATCCCAGCCGACGAGGCCAGCGCCGTCCAGAACTACGTGGAGCACATGCTCTTTCTACTGATGGAGGAAGAGGCGGGCCAAGGTAGGATTAAAGAAATCATCCCTCACTGTGCAACAAATGCAGTAGTATACTGGGACTCAGGAGTGTTTGTGCACCGGTACCAGGGGGAGCGATGGGTCCGATCCTGGAGTTTGTGGTCCTTGAGGGTGTGATGGAGAGGCTGTTTCTGTGGAGTCTGAGGAGGCAGTTCACTGAGGACATGAAGCTAGAGCAACTCAGGATGTACCAGATGCTTTTGTCTCAGGCCAAACAGCCTCTGCTTCACCATAAACCGGTTCTGCGGCCGCTAATGATGCTGCTCGCCTCCTGCGCCGGAGCTGCATCTGGTGAGTTGGAGGTGAAAGTGTTGAAATGTTTAAGATTTGACTTCCCAGGCCAAATGAAGGTTTTGCTGATTACTACACCATCTAGTGGTACAATGTGGTATTACATTACAGTGCAGCCAAGCCCAAGTTCAAGTTCAGCTGTTATCTCTTCCATACAATACAATATATATATATATATATATATATATATATATATATATATATATATACACAGCACCCATGCTATCTTGCATAGATGGAGCGCTTTAGGTTGAAGTTGTAAAATGTTCCTTTTTTTATATATATATATATATATATATATATATATATATATATATATATATATATATATATATATATATATATAAAAAAAACACCCAGCACGCCCCTGCGGGCGGTTTATCCTTCAAGCTCGGGTCCTCTACCAGAGGCCTGGGAGCTTGAGGGTCCTGCGCAGTATCTTAGCTGTTCCCAGGACTGCGCTCTTCTGGACAGAGATTTCCGATGTTGTTCCCGGGATCTGCTGGAGCCACTCGCCTAGCTTGGGAGTCACCGCACCTAGTGCTCCGATTACCACGGGGACCACCGTTACCTTCACCCTCCACATCCTCTCGAGCTCTTCTCTGAGCCCTTGGTATTTCTCCAGCTTCTCGTGTTCCTTCTTCCTGATATTGCTGTCATTCGGAACCGCTACATCGATCACTACGGCCGCCTTCTTCTGTTTGTCTACCACCACTATGTCCGGTTGGTTAGCCACCACCATTTTGTCCGTCTGTATCTGGAAGTCCCACAGGATCTTAGCTCGGTCATTCTCCACCACCCTTGGGGGCATCTCCCATTTTGACAGGTTATACTCGGCACAGATGTTCCTGTACACTATGCCGGCCACTTGGTTATGGCGTTCCATGTATGCCTTGCCTGCTAGCATCTTGCACCCTGCTGTTATGTGCTGGATTGTCTCTGGGGCATCTTTACACAGCCTGCACCTGGGGTCTTGCCTGGTGTGATAGACCCCAGCCTCTATGGATCTTGTGCTCAGAGCTTGTTCTTGTGCTGCCATGATTAGTGCCTCTGTGCTGTCTTTCAGTCCAGCTTTGTCCAGCCACTGGTAGGATTTCTGGATATCAGCCACCTCCTCTATCTGCCGGTGGTACATACCGTGCAGGGGCCTGTCCTTCCATGATGGTTCCTCGTCTCCCTCCTCTTTCTTGGGTTTCTGCTGCCTGAGGTATTCACTGAGCACTCGGTCAGTTGGGGCCATCTTCCCAATGTATTCTTGGATGTTCCTTGTCTCATCTTGGACTGTGGTGCTGACACTCACCAGTCCCCGGCCCCCTTCCTTCCGCTTAGCGTACAGCCTCAGGGTGCTGGACTTGGGGTGAAACCCTCCATGCATGGTAAGGAGCTTTCTTGTCTTGATGTCAGTGGCTTCTATCTCCTCCTTTGGCCAGCCTATTACCCCAGCAGGGTACCTGATCACGGGCAGGGCGTACGTGTTGATGGCTTGGATCTTGTTCTTACCATTCAGCTGACTCCTCGGGACTTGCCTGACCCTCTGCAGGTACTTGGTGGTTGCAGCTTTTCTAGCGGCCTCTTCATGGTTCCCATTCGCCTGCGGGATCCCCAGGTACTTGTAACTGTCCTCTATGTCTGCAATGTTGCCTTCTGGTAGTTCAATCCCCTCAGTTCTGACTACCTTCCCTCTCTTTGATACCATCCGACTACACTTCTCCAGTCCGAACGACATTCCAATGTCATTGCTGTATAGCCTGGTAGTGTGGATCAGTGAATCGATGTCTCGTTCACTCTTGGCATACAGCTTGATGTCATCCATGTACAGGAGGTGGCTGACAACTGCTCCGTTCCGTAGTCGGTATCCGTAGCCAGTCTTGTTAATGATCTCACTGAGGGGATTCAGGCCTATGCAGAACAGCAGTGGGGACAGAGCATCTCCTTGGTAGATCCCGCACTTGATGGTAACTTGTGCTATGGGCTTGGAGTTGGCCTCTAGTGTTGTACGCCACATCCCCATTGAGTTCCTGATGAAGGCTCTTAGGGTCCCATTGATCTTGTACAATTCTAGGCATTCCATTATCCAGCTGTGGGGCATTGAGTCATAGGCCTTCTTGTAATCAATCCAGGCAGTGCACAGGTTGGTCAGTCTGGTCTTGCAGTCTCGGCTGATTGTTCTGTCTACCAGTAGCTGGTGTTTTGCGCCTCTGGTAGTCTTGCCAATTCCTTTCTGTGTCCCGCTCATGTATTGACCCATGTGCCTGTTCATCTTAGCCGATATGATGCCTGACAGGAGCTTCCATGTAGTACTGAGGCAGGTTATTGGTCGGTAGTTGGAGGGGACCGGTCCCTTCTTGGGGTCCTTGGGGATCAGGACCGTCCGGCCTTCAGTTAGCCATTCCGGGTGTCTCTCGTTAACTAGCAGCTGGTTCATTTGTGCTGCCAGACGCTCGTGGAGTGCAGTCAGCTTCTTCAGCCAGTAGGCGTGAACCATGTCGGGCCCTGGTGCTGTCCAACTCTTCATACTGGAGACCCTTTCTTGGATATCTGCCACTGTGATGGTTACTGGACCCTGTTCAGGGAGGTCGCTGTGGTCTGCCCTCAGATCCTCTAGCCACTGAGCATTGCCGTTATGGGTTGCATCCTTCTCCCATATGCTCTTCCAGTATTGCTCGGTCTCCAGCCTTGGTGGTGCTGTTCTCTTATTGTTCCCTTGCCACTGAGAGTACACCTTTGCTGGTTCTGTGGAGAACAGCTGGTTTATTCTCCTGCCTTCTATCTCTCTGGTGTACCTCCTCAAGCGGCTGGCCAAGGCTGTGAGTCTTTGCTTGGCAGTTTCCAAGGCCTCAGGTATGGACAGCTTGCTGTATTTCTTAGGCACCTTATTTGTCGCACCTTTCTGCAACTCCGTTAGTTGGCTAACCTCCCTCCGTGCTACTTTGATCTTGCCCTCTAGCCTCCTTCTCCATGGAGGGTACTGCCCCTTGTCACTGTTCAACTTGTAGCCAAGCATCTCACTGATCACTGCTGCCGTATTGTAGATCAGCTTGTTAGTGTCGGTAATCGTGGTTGTAGGTATTGCCCGTAGTGCTGCATTAACATCATCTAGCAGACCTTCTGAGGGTACTTCACGTAATCATCCTATTCATGTAGCCCCTTCCGCCAGCGTTACTTGCGTAGTAGCATTCCAACAACGCCCTATATATATATATATATATATATATATATATATATATATATAACGGATGTTTCTGACAGAAAGTAGGGGCAATTGTTTAAGTGATAGCTTCATTTATTAAGGGATGTTTTTAGGTTTAGATTTTTACATTAAGTACCTGAAGTGTCACTTGAAGCCTTTTGCAGACACTGTGAAAAAGCATCAGTACACACAGTGTAACCACAGCAAACAAAGAATGGTATTTCAAATAAGGTGATTATTTCCCCCTCATCTTTACATCAAAATGGATTTAAGTGGTTAATTATGAGGTCATTTCTCAAGCTGGAGGTGTAACCACTAACCAGTAAGACGTTTAATTGGTTACCTGACCCTTTAATCACCTGCGGCCCCCTGCAGACACCGGCGGCGTGGTGGAGGCAGAGCTAGTTCTCCTGCTGAACCAGCTCTGCGTGGCTCTGGTCAAGGATCCCTCAGTGCTCGAACTGTTCTTCCACACCAGCGAGGACCAGGGAGCTGCCAACTTCCTTCTCTTCTCCCTGCTCATCCCGTATACACACAGGTAGGTACACACACACAGGTGCATACACTCTGCTGGATAAAAAAGGGTAACACAAATGTACACAGGTAACACACAGGTAATGTATGTACTTCAGAACTGCACAAAACTCATAGCCTGTGTTATCTCTGTCTCTCAGGCAGGGATTGGTAGGTCAACAGGCCCGAGATGCTCTGCTGCTCATCATGTCTCTGTCTGCCTCTGAGCCTCGAGTCGCTCAGCACATTGCAGAGAACACATACTTCTGTCCTGTAAGTAAATGCACAACATAAAAAGATAACTGTTTAAGAATTACAGACCATTTTTTCATACACAGTCCAACATTTTCAGAGGCTTGTTTTTTATACTTGGATGATTCCCTGCCTCAAAATGCTCTGCTCAGTCTTTACTGCTGCCACCTTCAGCTGCTGCTTGTTTGTGGGTCAGTTCTGTGTTTAATAAGTTGACTTGAGATGATCTGAATTACTTGGCCAACGAAGATTATTCCATGTCTTTTCCTTGAATTACTATTGGGTTGCTTTGGGTCATCATCATTTGCACTGTGAAGCTTCATCTGTGCAGTTTTGCAGCGTGTGTCTGATTCTGGACACTTTACACTTCATCCAGCTGCTTTGATCAGCAGTCACATAATCAATAAGCATTAGTGCCACTGGCAACATGCATGCCATCACATTACCTTCCATATATCTTACACACTGTGTAAGATACAGTGAGATGTAGGGACGGTGAAAATGTAGGGGACAGGAGTAAGATACTTACTACTATGTGTGTGCGTGTGTGTGCGTGTGTGTGCGTGTGTGTGAGTGTGTGTGTGCGTGTGTATGTGTGTGTGTGTGTGAGTGTGTGTGAGTGTGCGTGTGTGTGTGTGTGTGAGTGTGTGTGTGTGTGAGTGTGCGTGTGTGTGTGTGTGTGAGTGTGTGTGTGTGTGAGTGTGCGTGAGTGTGTGTGTGTGTGTGTGTGCGTGTGTGTGTGAGTGTGCGTGTGTGTGTGTGTGAGTGTGCGTGTGTGTGTGTGAGTGTGTGTGTGTGTGTGTGTGTGTGTGTGTGTGTGTGTGCGTTTGTGTGTGTGTGTGCATGTGTGCGTGTGTGTGTGTGAGTGTGAGTGTGTGTGTGTGTGTGGACATACCTCCTGTTCTTGAGTGGAACCGGTTATTTGCACATTGTTGTGAACCTTCTGTGGTTGTACTTGTGAAGGCGTTTCCTGACTGTAAACCATAATGACGACACACCTACCTGTGTTCTTGACTCGGCTCGATGTTGTGATGGGTTCACAGTTTTCTTTTGGTGTTTCAGCCAAACGATGACCTCATTCACTTAGATTGACACCTGACTGACAGTCAAATGGAGAATTCCAGTAAAAAGCTAGCACATACAAGTTCAACTCTCTATTTTTTAAATCTGTTTTAAACAAAGGACCAGACCTCACCTGGCCATAAAACTGCTTGTCAGTCAACTATTGAGTTATTTCTGGGCCTTTGAAAATGAGAGACAGCGAAAAATATCTCTGACTTTTGTTAAATCCCTTGAATGAAATCCCTGCACTTTGATCACATGTTGATTTTTTGCTTTGATCTTTGGTGGTGCTAGGAGGCCAAACTACATAAATTGTGTCATTGTCAAAAAACTTATGAACTTAACTGGATGTGTACAAGTCTCAAAAATGTAAATGACGATTGAATGTGCGTAAAGTTTAGAAAGAAAGCACTTAAGTCTAGAAAAAGGTGCTTGTGTGAGTGAGGCATAAAAAGCTCTAATAGAGCTCAAAACTGCGATATAAGAACCACATCATTTAACACTTGAAGAGACGACCAATCAGGGTGAAGGATACTGCTGATTAACGAATCACAGTGTAGTTAATATATTACAGGGGTACCCAGGTAACCTGTTTTCTCAGTTTTCTCAAAGACATTGTGCAACATTATGAATATGGTGAGAACAAAGTGGTGTTAGATTAAGACTTCTGTGTTTGCATTATGCTGTGAAACTTTAAATACGTGAGATTTATGTCACATCTGTAAAGTGTTTAAAGCTATTCTTCACAAGCTGAGCCACCAGTTTATCTCACATAGACCCCCATTAGCCCAGCTAAACTGGGTTAATCTCCACATGCCTTCCAGCCTGCAGAGAAAAAGGGCGTTTATTCCTCTGCTGAAGTGAAGCAACTGACTGTTTTCTGTTTCTCTGTTTGTCAGCAAGATTATACACACACTTCATAAAACTTACTTGAGAGGATTGAGCACAAACTAAGAAAGAAAGAATCAAATACATGTTTCTCACAGATCTGGATAACTTTTATTAAAAGTGCAAACTGCACGGATAAGAAGGGAAATGAGAGGAATTAGGAGAATAAAAAGGCCCTTTAACAGCCCGACCCTTGATCATTTAACAGATTTTTTATGAACCAGATGGTTGTTTAATGAATACAATCAGTAGTTTTTGAGCCAGTGTATGAGCTCCCCCCCATTCATCTCCCCTCTGTATTGTAATCTCATTAGCGCAAGTTATGCAATAAACTAATGAGCTCATACTGCTTCCTCTGGGACTGTGTGTGATGGATACAGAGAGAGAGGAGAAGCAGATAACTGAGGGAAAACTACTGTGGAAAGTGATGAAGGGGGCTTAAGAGGGAAACCCAAAGAAACAGCAAAGAGAAATAAGAGAAAACGGGAACATTTGAAGAAAAATCGTGTTTCTACAAAATTGAATGAACCTTACTATTAGTAATTGATTAATTAAGCAGTCAGTTACTTGAAAAAACAATTAAAGTAATTAAAGAAAATATAAAAACATATGTATATGTGATAAAATGTCATAACAATAAAAAAGGACCCTTAAATGTTACAG
The DNA here is from genome assembly GCF_057382275.1 of Copadichromis virginalis. NCBI lineage: Eukaryota > Metazoa > Chordata > Actinopteri > Cichliformes > Cichlidae > Copadichromis > Copadichromis virginalis. The sequence goes on from NC_140620.1 coordinate 28,080,026, forward strand.
TAATGTAAGTACATGTTTGTGTGTTTCAGTGTTTATCACTGCGTCAGCCATGTTGGCTCCAACCCTCCCAGTTCCTGACTGTGTGTGAGAGAGAGACCCACGGTGGGGGTTTCATATGTGAAAGGGCGAGCAAAGACATCTGAGCACGTGCCACCTGTGTGTGCTTGTGTTTGTCCATGTGTCAGATTTAAGCTCATGTGACCACTAGCTGACCTCAATCTTTATGCAGAGAGCAGCTTAGTAAATCAGCGTGAGATTGGCCCCAACACAAAGAGGGATTAGCAAGTCTGCACATGATTGGACGCCTGCCCGATTGCTAACGAGACCCGAGACGGCAGCTGTTGACGACCAGCGCCGCCACCACTGCTGCTGTTTATACTGATGTTGATCACCAGCTCTCCTCCTCTCTTCTTCCTTTTTCCTGATATCTCATCCCTGTTTCTTTTGTCTCAAATGAAACAATGTCTTTCTTTTCTTTTTAGAAACAACTTCTCGCTCCGCAGGCTACTTCTTTGCTCACCTCTGTGTTTAAAGGACCAGTTTGTGAAATGCCATTTTTAGTGTGAGCCATTTACCATTTAGCTTAGCTTAGCATAAAGACCTGAAACACAAGGAAAGGCCTCTCGTGGTTTTGTCTAAAGGCTGCAGCTCTTGGACTCACAGCTATATCCATTTTCTTAATGTATGATTAATCAAAAAAGAAAAAAAATACGTCCCACTGAAATATTTAGACAAGCCATTACCAAAGTAAAGAGCGCTGTGGCCCATTTAGAAACCAGAAACTCTGAAATCTTCTCTTTAATCATTATATAGGACAGTGGTGGTGTATTTCCTTGAAATTTTTATTGAAAAAAAAAACCCAAAAAACACAAGTAACACAGAGCTATAAATTGCTAATGCTTACCAGTTACATGCTAGGGTGACCAACCGTCCTCTTTTCCCCGGACATGTCCACTTTTCACGTTCTGTCCGAGGCGTCCGGGGGGACTTTTGAGATGGATGAAAATGTCCGGGTTTTCCTATAGGCCTACAGAGGACCCATATCTGCAACGTCATCCCCGAACTGCTGTGCTGTAGGTGGTAGTTCAAGTCACTCTTGAAGCTCTTAATGAAATCCAGTACTGTGGCATTTCTCAGACTTAAGTAACCATGGAACAGAGAAAATATTCCCAATCATACTTTGACTGGGAGAATGGTGGCGTGCAGACAAAATTAATTGAGGTTAGAAACGCCAAATGAGACAGCAGAAACCACTGCACAATACCTCACTGGTACTTCACTGGTAAGCTTTCTTATACAGATGAGGCATTATTTCTGTAACATTATTTAATTCCACAGGTTTTTAAGTTATTTTTTTGCACTTGTTGACTTGTAAAAGCCTATATGACATTTTTTATTTCACCATTCATTAACCGCACAGAGAAGGCATCTTTTAAATATGTAAAAATTTTATTTAAACAAACAGTATTATTAAAAATTTTAATGACTGGGCCAAGTGTCCTCTTTTTTGGAAATCAAAATATGGTCGCCTTACATATGCAAAGTGTCATGTCATGTGTGACCAAAACTCAACCTGCAACAGAAGAGCAGCAAATTTCAGTCAGAGTAATGAGTACTATCACAAACTAACCACCTCCTATTTACAGTTTTAATACACATGTTGTATAAATACATATTATTATATAGATATGCAACTGTACATAGTTTCTATGAGTAATTTTCAAACTGACCTTCTGTTGTTGCTGCAGTCCACCAGGGGGCCCCGGTCCCTGATTTACAGAAAGAAGGGAAGCAGAGAAGGCAGGAGGAAATGAACAATCTAGAAATACAAAGAATCATGAGAAAAACAACAAATATAACACGGACCACGACAGTATTTGCCACAAGTCACTTCCACCTTTAGTCAAAAGCATCCAGAAACACCAAAATCAGCAAGTTGTAAAATAAAATTTCAGCAGGAGTTGTGGCTCCAAAGTCAGCATGGATTTTTGGGATTAGGGAACTAATGTTTTCAGGGACACAATAGTAGTGTTTAATAGTAAATAAAAATATGGTAAAGAAATCTATAATGTCAGTGAACTTATCATTTAAGATTGATGAACCCTTATATACCCCCACAGGCATCATCAGGGCTGATGCCCGTGCAGCGACCCTTTGGAAAACCTGAAAACTATTCTAATTTAAACCATGCCTGTTGATTTACACTGAGGTGTTAAAATTGGTCGTTACGGGTATGGCGAAAGTCTTCAAATGTTGTCTCTCTTTTTGTTTCTTTTTGACCAACTCTTCTTCAGAATGTAAATTTTGAACACCTGTATGTGTGTGTTTGCTGCAGGTGCTGGCCACGGGTCTGTCCGGTCTGTACTCGTCTCTTCCGGCTCGGCTGCAGGTTTACAGCGAGGACTGGCACTCTCTGGACCAGGCGGACTGGCAGCAGGTAACAACCACAGTGCTGGGGTGACAGGATGAAATCATGAATGAGTGAAACTGTGAGAGAAACCAAAAGTAGTGTCTGGACTTGTACCTTCGTGTGTGGGGGGTGTATTTCTGTTGGTGCCTGGGAGGTTTCAGTTTTAAGCCACTTAAGCAAAGTTTGTGGTTTTCCTCATTACTTCAGAGGACTGAAGATGAAGAGCTTCCACTTTAAGTACACTTAATCTGTACTATGCTCAAGCATGAATGCCTTCCTTCCTGACTTGGCCAGACAACTAATTTTCCAGTATATCAATGCAACACTTGTGTAACAGCTATGCAATGGTAATTAAATCTAAAAAGTGATATGTGCAGTATAATATGCACAAGTATGCGTTAGATAAATGTATGAAAAATAAAACTATGTTAATTAATTATACAAGTTAGTAACAGAATTAATGAGAATAAATGAATCAACACTTTGTGTTTGGGTCAACAGGTTCCTGCTCTGGTCCACTTTTTGCACTCTCTGGACTTTTGTAGTGCTGTTACCAAGGTAACACACACACACGCGCACACACACACGCACACACACTTTATTTTTACTCTGTAAGTGTACATCTTTGTTTCCCTCAGGTGGCTCATCCGTCCATCCGCTCCCAGCTGCTTGGTTACATCTACAATGGCTTCCTTGTGCCTGTACTTGCTCCGGCTCTGCACAAGGTATCACATTTCATCACGACACTGTAAAGAAAGTGCCTGATAAAGTGCCGTGCAGGTACAGGCAGCAAACCTGAAATCTACAACAGGAATAGTTGCCTGTTATATAACACAGAGTTTTAAAGGATGATACTGTCAGAGGTTTTGGTTACCAAACACAGTTATGTTGGTCTTCCTGCTGTAATAACCATAAATACTTTATTTATTCATGCAAAAACATTACACTTATACACTTATACTCTATGTCCTGCCAACAAGTTTTTTCAAAAAGGTCTCAAAGACTTTAGAGTCAGACCTGTTACAGATCGTCAACTTTTCTTTATTATCAGGTGTGTTTCCAGAATCACTAAAAACTGCTGTAATCAAACCTATACTGAAAAAGGACAATCTTGACAAGACACAAATGAACAACTACAGGCCGATCTCAAATCTCCCGTTTTTAAGTAAGATCATTGAAAAAGCAATTTCTCAACAGCTCAGTTACTTCTTAAAACAGAATAATTGCTACGATGCCTTCCAGTCAGGTTTTAGACAGAACCACAGCACTGAAACCGCTCTGACCAAAGTGTTTAATGACATATGTCTGAATACAGACAGTGGAAAAATGTCAGTCTTAGTTTTACTGGATCTCAGTGCAGCATTTGATACAGTTGACCACAACATATTACTCAAACGACTGGAGAACTGGACAGGTCTTTCAGGAACTGTACTAAACTGGTTCAAAACATACGTAGAAAACAGGAAATACTTTGTATCAATAGGTAACTTCACATCTGAGCAGACAAGTATCACATGTGGAGTTCCCCAAGGTTCCATCTTGGGACCCCTTCTGTTTAACATCTACATGCTCCCACTGGCACAGATTATAAACAACAACAAAATAAACTACCACAGCTATGCAGATGACACACAAATATATATCACAATGTCACCAGGAGACCGAGGCCCTGTACAGGCTCTTGGTAAATGCATTGAGGAAATCAATGACTGGTTGTGCCACAATTTTCTCCAGCTAAACAAAAACAAAACTGAGGTAATAGCCTTTGGCGCCAAAGAAAAACGATTACAGGTCACCAGAGAACTTCAATCTATACATCTAAAAACCACAAACCAGGCGAGAAATTTGGGTGTAGTGATGGATGCAGACCTAAACTTAGAAAAACACATTAAGACAATAACAAAGTCAGCTTACTATCACCTCAAGAATATATCAAGGATAAAAGATCTGATGTCTCAACAGGACCTGGAAAAACTAGTCCATGCATTCATCTTTAGTAGGCTTGATTACTGTAACAGCATCTTTACAGGTCTACCTAAAAAATCAGTCAGACAACTACAGCTCATTCAGAACTCTGCTGCTCGAGTCCTCACTAAGACCAAAAAAGTGGACCACATCAGTCCAGCTCTGAGGTCCTTACACTGGCTGCCTGTCCGTCAGAGGATAGACTTTAAAGTTCTGATGCTGGCCTATAAAGCTCTGAATGGTTTAGGACCAAAATACATCAATGACCTCCTGACCCAGTATGAACCATCCAGATCCCTCAGGTCATCTGGATCCGGTCTTTTATCAGTTCCCAGAGTCAGAACCAGACACGGAGAAGCTGCATTCAGCTTTTATGCTCCTTATATCTGGAACAAACTCCCAGAAAGCCTCAGATCAGCTGAAACACTCAGTTTATTTAAATCCAGGTTGAAGACTCACCTGTTCTCAGCTGCATTTGAATAAAGCACCAAATCCACACTTTAAGCTTAAATTTCAAAACTTACATTTAACTACTGATTTTATCTACTGTTCTGATTTTATCTGTTTTGATTTTATATACTGTTGTTTGTTTGTTTGTTTGTTTGTTTGTTTGTTTGTTAATTAGTTAGTTAGTTTATTTGCTTGTTTTAATCAATTTTAAATCATGCTTTTTATTTGTTCTTGTTTCTAATGTCTCTGTAAAGCACTTTGAATCACCTTGTTGTTGAATTGTGCTATACAAATAAACTTGCCTTGCCTTGCCTTGCCTATAGAGTGTAAGTTTGACCATACAGTAATTTCAGCTGTTTTTGTAGCCACTAAAGTTTTTAAAGTGACCAGACAGGACATTTATTTCCTCATCTTTTACATTTAGTCACCAGTAAACATCTCACAGGAAAGCTATTAATACAGTATTTTACTGTGATTCCAGCAGGATAAAAACACCTGCATGAAATACCTATTACTTAATCACATCCTAGTGAATGTGATCATTTGTCTGTCTGTGAGTAGCTGACGGTGGAGGAAGTGATGACTACCACAGCATACTTGGACCTGTTCCTGCGCTCCATCTCTGAGCCCGCCCTCCTCCAGACCTTCCTCTCCTTCATCCTGCTGCACACACATGACAACGTTCACATCCTGGACACACTGGTCAGCAGGGTCAACACACCTTTCCAGGTATCCACACAGTCATCTAATACAGCTGCTTCATGCTCTGTCATGCAGTAAATGACCTTTGACCTTTTGCATGTCCTTCAGTTGGGCACGGTGTCGCTGGCTCTGTTCAGGACTCTGATTGGGCTCTTCTGTGAAGATGTCATGCTGCAGCTGGTCTTCAGGTCAGTCTAACAGCAACTCACAGACACACATCTTTTAATTAGTGCTAATAAAATATTACAGTTTCACTAAAACTGGAACTTCACTGCAGAAAATGTATTATTTAGACGATCCATTTAACACCAGCAGCACAAACACTCTATCTATGATGGTAAGACCTCACTGATCACTGTCAGCTACAGCTTCCTTTATTGACTTACTATAAAGCATTTTAACATGGGGAAACTGCACCTGGATGCCAGTTGTGTATAACATGCTTGGACTGAGTGTAACTGCTCTGTGTCTCCTCAGGTATCTGATTCCCTGCAGCCACCTGAGCAGGAAGCAGCGCTGCTTCTTGAAGCAGAGGGACTGTTACTCCTCCAGTGCTGCCTCCTTCCTACTGCTGATGCCCTCCTGGTTCCCTTTGCAGCTCCAAAACTCACTCACACACTCAGAGCACATCCACTGGCCCAAAGCAACCGGTCAGTATGTTAGCGGGTAACGGCTTATTTATACATTAGCTTTGGCTGTACTGACCTGTTCCTCCTGAACCGTCTGTCAGATCTGTCAGTGTCAGACAGCGTTGGTTACTGTCGTGGTTCAGACTTCCTGATGGATGTAAACTACCTCCATTACCTCTGGGATGCCTGTCAGGCTATCTCCACTGCCCGCAGGTTAGTGTGCCTTTCTTCTTCTTCTACAAAAAGACTATGGTTCAGCCTGGGTCTGATTACTAAAATTAAATGTGATTTGGGTTGTTTCTCATAACTGGTGTACATGGTGCATTGCACCACTTACTGGGAAACATGCAGCAAACCAGAGTGTGAAACAGTGAAAGTGGTTCATAGTGTTATAGTGACATCTGCTGGTCAACATATGCTATTACATTTGTACTAAAAACCTTGATTGTTGTTATTGGTTTTAAATGGTAAATGGCCTGTATTTATATAGCGCTTTACATATCCAGTCATCCACCCATTCACACACACATTCACACACTGGTGATGGCAAGCTACATTGTAGCCACAGCCACCCTGGGGCGCACTGACAGAGGCGAGTTAAAGTTCATAGTTTTGCTTTTCAAACTACAATTAGATAAGCGCGAACTGAAAACCAGCAAGGCACATCTAAGGTAGGAGAACTGAGACATTTGTGGTAATAGATAAATGTTGCCACAATAATGAGTTTGGTCTTTTATCTGACAGTGAAACCAAAATCAAACAAAAAAATGCACTCCTTATCGTTGTAATCTTAGGTGCAGGAAACAGACTAATAAAAGAAACGAGAACAACAGCTTACAGCCACGCTAAGACTGAGCAACACTTTAAGTTACATGCTAATGCTTACTTGTTTATACTCTTTGTTTTGTGGGTTGGCATGCAAATATCTGATAATGGTTGGCTAATGGGAATGCCATTACTGTTTCAGATCTGAAAGTCTTAGTGTAAAAGTTTGCATAAATACATACTTTTAAGCCTCTGCGGGGGCAGACCGTGTGTGGGTGTGTGAGGACCCAGGAGCAGACTCAGGTGAGGAGACCAAAACTAACTTGAACAAAAAGTGAGCCTTTTATTACGGCTGATAATCAGGGCAACAAAACAAGGCAGGAAGCACAGAGGCAAAACTAAACTGGAACCTAAACTGGGGAAAACTGAAAACTAAGAAAACTGAGACTTCACTATAAAAACTAGGAAGACAATGACAAGGTCACTGTGATGACTATGAACAGGACGTCGTGCAGGAACATGAAGGAACTATAAACTTATAGCACAGACTCCTGAAACCTGACATGACATGAAGGGTGACACACAGACGACACGACGCTGAACACAGGAAGACAGAGGACTTAAATGCACACATGAGGTGATCAGGGGATGTGGAGACACACGAGGACACAGCTGTGACACTACTGACTTTTAAACTACCATCCTAATGTTGTTTAGGCCCAACTCGTGCCACGCTCGGGACACGCTTGTGTCCCTACCTCTACCAATCAGAATATGGGCTCAAGGTCATGGACTGCCTTGCACTGGGTTTCATCACTTTGGGCCTCCATCCATGATCAATCCAGTGAATGGATTTGACTGGGATCTTAGTATTTATAATGTTAATTTAGAGCATTGCTGTGACAGAGCCCTGTGGTTATGATTTGGGAATTTTTCGAATTTAACTAAAAGTTATACACTGAGTAATTTCAGAGAAGTTTATTGAATCTATATTTTTTTCTTTGTTGGCAGGTCTTGCCGTTTATGGTCGGCTTCTTATGATGGCATCAATCCTCCACTTCAAGAGTATCGATCTGATACACCTGGTAACAACATGGAAGATGAGGAAGAGTTCATGCAGCGAGTCAAGAGCGACTCCATCTGCTCACTGGTTATCAGTCCTCTGCCCTCTGCCCTCTCCCCTACACCATCCTCTTTAGATAACAGCCAAGCGGGCAGAGCCAGCTCCGCCCTTGAACTGGAGTGGGATGACATTTTTGCAGATGACAATCCCTTGGTTTCAGCTGTGGTAAACGTGGTGCTGGCGAATGGGGATGTATCATTGGAGGCAGACACATGCACATTTCCGCCAGCACCTCCCCCACTGCCTCCTCGACACATCCAGGAAATGCGGCGCAATGCAACCAAGCTGGTGCGCGGCTCTTATGTTGAAGAATCCGAGTTTCAGGATGACGTTCTTGTCTATGATCTCATTGCTAAAAAGGATGCAAAGGCAGCCATTTTGGATCGGATCATGCTGGCAAATCGCCAATCCCGTGGGAGCATCTCGAAAGGACAGCGAGTTTCAGCAACAGCGACAACATTAACAACGATGTTAACAACAACAGGAAGGACGGTTCTGGAAACTGTAAACAGCATTATGTCGGCGAGGAGGAGGAGCGAGGATGCAGGAAAAGAGGAAAGAAGAAGGAGTGAGGACTGTGAAAAGGAGATAGGGAGAACAAAGGAAGGAGAAGAAGAAGAAACCAAAAGGATATTTGGACACAGAGGGTCACTGGGAGATCAGCTCTTTACCAATGGCTTTAATGTAAACAATGACATCATCGACGAATGTGATGATGCAGATGATGATATATACATTACAGCTCGTGTCAGCCATACACCTGGAGCACATCAGCAACATGTACATGAAAGCATGCAGTCACCCTCAACATGTTTAGTAAGAAACACTTTAACCAATGGCCATCATGGATCTGAATCATTTGAACGTCCCATATCTCCAAGCCTGCCTGACGACAACACAAACAACAATGACTTCCTGTCCCAATACTGTGAGCTCATGCTGTCATTAGGGGTAGAACCAGACTATGAGGACATCACAGAGGATATTGACACATTCAGGAAGCGTGTCCAAGTGCTAAGGCAAAGACTTGAAGAGGAGGAGGAAGAGCTTTGCACTGACTTTGGTTTTAGCTCCTTTGGGGATGACGTTGGGGTAGAAGAAGAGGAAGAGGTGATGCGAGAGGAAGAAGAAGCGGAGAAGATCAGGAGCGACACAAAGAAAGGCGGCAGGAGACATCAAATTCCATTTACAGGTCTGTGCTGGTGTAACATTTAAAGCAGCTTCACTGATTTATTAACCTCAGTCACTATACACATTTTTACAAGACAGAATGAGAAAGTTTCTTTTGTGTCAAATATTCAGAATTTTTTCCAATTAACGTTTAACGTAATGTAGATTTGCAACATGGTAACGTGGTCAAAAATAAATGTAGCCACTGAAAATACAAAAAAGCTGTTGGTTGGATGTCAGTTGTAAGACTAAAAGACACCCCCCCCCCCCCCCCCCCATTATTTTACACCTGATACAATGCATTTTCTCTTGACGTACACTAACCAGGTCCATTCATCAGTGTGCTCTTGTCTCGGCTGGAGAACCTTCTCGAAAACTCTATTGCTGTAAACCTGCTTGTGACAGGCATCCTGGCCCAGTTGGCATCGTACCCACAACCTCTCCTGAGATCCTTCCTGCTCAGCACAGACACACAAAACCAGCCTAACGTTCGCACACTTTACCAGGTAGGAGTCATACATCTGACACGACTCATGCAGGTCAGATTGGATTTTGTTAATAAAAATGTTATGTTCACTTTCATTCTGTAGGTGCTGGTGTCGCTGCATGCTCAGATAGAGCGCTATGTGATGGCCAGACCAGACTATCCTGCTCTAGTCACTCAGGCCTGGAGGTTCTTGTTGGCAAAAGACCAAGATGGCAAATTCAGAGGTTAATAAGTACACATATAAACAGGATACAAAACAACATATGTTAAAGTTAAAGAAACAAGTTAGATAGTCTGCTTTAAATGGACAGTGTGATGGACAAGAGCAGGCAAGAGTCTCTGTCAGCTATGCTGTTTGCAGATGACATAGAATTGAATTGAATTGTATGGAGGACAGTGGAATATTGTAGATGAGTTTAAATAGTTATAGTCAACCACTCCAAGCAACAGTGGTTGTGGAAAAGAGCTGAAGAAGCTCAGATTGGGCAGAATGGGTTTTTTTTGGCAGAAAGGTAGCAGGAGGAATAGAAATGAAAGATTCAGGGCAGACAGATTCAGGAGTGAGGATATGGAGAAACAGCTCAGGTTGGACAAAGTAAGAATGACTGAATGTCTTTAAGCGGCTGAGGAGCTGTGATGGCATGACAGAGGATAAAAAAGACAAAGAGATGATCCACTGTGAAAAGTTGTGCTTAAAAAGACGTAAAAGAGTTGTTAAGTCGACAGCTCTTAATTTCACCAACTTATTCTGGCCATGCCAGCAAACATCCTAATGTTTCGGCCTTGTGGCCTTCATCAGAGAAGCTCTGGACTAGAATACATTTGTGAAACTGAGAATTGTTCATTTATTACTCTTGGGCAGTCAACACTGGAGCCACAGATGAGTACATCTGCTTTTCTTAGCACTGATAGCGCTGGGCAAGCCTCTGACTAAGCTTGAAATACATAATTTGTAGATGTTGTCAGGCCACCTCCGAAAGTGTGAACACAGTCATTTTTGGAAAGTTACAAATAAAACGTTTTTCAGACATCAGTTTATGATACTTGTGTGTGTCCCGCAGAGTGCCTCCAGTCTCAGGGCGGTGACATCATCCTGGATCCATCGCTTCCCAATGGCTCTGTGAAGAACGCTCTGCCTTTGCCTCCTTTCAGTGTCTTGCCCCCCTGTCCTACTATTTCCCCTCAAGCCAAGAGCCGAGTCTTCGCCATTATCCTGTACGCCGAGTTCCTGAAGGAGTTGGCTGCCTTGGCCCAGGAGCACAGCATTGCCTTGGACTGTTATTCTGAGGAGTAACGAATGCAAACCCCTGTAAAAAATCTGCCTCCCAGATTGCTGCTGATAAGATCAAGGATATGTGTTGTGACCACCAGCAAAAGACTGAGCTCAAGGAGAAAACATGTAGCATGAACTACTTTCCTCATTGAGGATTAATATAAGCGAATAATTTAAGTAGTATAAATATTCAGATGTTGTGTATGTTCCTGGCAGCACTTGAAAATGTTGATGCTTTCCCCATGTGAATATGACTGATATTTATAAAATGATTTTGAAGGAGATGATTTTGAAGAATCAGTACTGAGTTTTATATATTTGTGGGATGCGTGAAAATAGTTTTCTACCATATTTTCTTAAATCTTTGCATGGTTTTGTTGAGATGGAAAAAGTTAGACATGTGGTTCAAAATGCAGAGGACCTTTTTATTCCTCCTCCTCAGGAAGGACAAAGTGCTGCAGAAGCTGGTTGACAATAACTCTTACCTTACATGCACTGAAGTGACTTTGCATCAAATAGATCTAAACTTTCATTTATTTTATTGTGTTTTCATATCCAGTAAACAATTCACTAATATTCAAAATGATTCATTAAAACTGTTAATGCGAGACAATTCTTTCTTACTTTTAACACCAGCAATTTTTTTCTCTTATAAAAGGAGGCAGTAAAATTTAACCTTGCTTATATTCCCAACATTTTCTTCGTTTTTTTTTTACGTGTATGGTAGTTCAAAGGCATTTCTAAACCTCAAATATCCATCCAACATCTGACATAGCAGCTATGAAAAAACAGAATAAAAAATGGACAGAGCTTCAGAGTCTGAAGTTAAAGCAGACCTGTCTTAAATCAGCTCTTCGCCCCTTATTTCACTAAACACTTCCTAATGAATTTATAAGCTCATTCACTAATTTGTTGTGATAACGAGTAAAGCAGTAAGTTCCTTTTGCAAATGATTATTATTATGCTCAGAAAAGATGATTATGGATGTTAGTTTGCTTATTTACTAATGACTAGTCATTATTTAAAGAGTATGTGATGTTCCTTGGTTTTATAGTCATAGTCACATCCACACCTTTGGTTCCTGTGATTAATTATAAAACCCTGAAACATTGACTTTGAGGCTTCGCAAACTGATGGGCAAAGTCACAGTGCCTACATTTATCTTTTATACCATCTGTGGTTTGTCAGGGACAAACCCTCATCTTGAATCAGAGACACAGATGTCATAAAAGACGAGTGCAGACAATGTGGTCTGTAAAGTCCCAGCCTTGACCTGACTGTATGTACTGTCATCATCTGGGTGTTTTTCAAACTGTATGTGATAAACGAGGGGTGGATCTGACTGAGAAAGAGTCAACCTGTCAACAGGTCAATCATAAAATGCACTTCATCTTCCATTCAGTATGACCTGATGACCAGCGATTGTGACAAAGTCATCAGGGAAGTGTTCCCAAGGTTACAGAGCAAGGAAGCCTTTCCCATAGATGTATATGCAACCAGTTGCCTGAAGGAACTGCCTAGTGTGTCACCACAACAAGAAAAATGGAAGAGAAGGTTAAAGGATGGTAGAAGTTTTACTTGTTTTTTTTAGTGTGGTTTTGCTAAACCTGATCATGAGTAAAAATGAAAGTTATTTCAACTACTGTATGTCAAGATTAAAGGCCTCACACAGGATGGAAATCCCAGGCAGGAAAGTGTAGCTCGTGAGAGAGATTATATCAGATTTTTTACTTCCTGATGACACTTCTCTATAGCACGATCAGTTGCACTTCATAGCATAGCGGAAAATAAAGCTGTAGTGTTAAAATGAATAGATGTTTCATCAGTACTGTCTTTATTATTCTCATTAGGGTCCTAAATATCAGTACTAATATACAAGGCACTGAGTGTTGTGAGATTAAGCACCTTATTTGTCCTTACTGTTGTTTTATTGCTGTTTGTATTTACCAGACTGGCTCATGTGCCTGACAAAGCCATTCTAAGTGTACAGTAGTTCATTTTTTGCTTATGTGTATTTTTTGAACATTTTGAACCAGATGGAGGAAATTTTAATGCTGAAATTCAAACAAAGTGAGTGACAATCCTTGAAACAGTATCTAAAGTGTCAGGTTGCTCTGATCAGTTGTGTCTTCCTGTTTATGTGTTTTTGCTGCTGTCTTCATATGCAAACGAACACACAGGTAAAGTATCAAAAGCCTTACTTCAGCTGACTAAAATATTAGTGCAATATATAATGATGCAAAGTCAGTGGATTTTGATTTCCCATGCAGATATCAGATGTTATTTTTTTCTTTTAAACCTCTGTGAATATGATTTGTTGTTGTTAATATAACATTTTAAACTTCATGTTTGTCTTTAAGGTGAAATTTTTCCACGTTGTGATGCTCCTGTGCTTTTGTCTTTGCTGTGTTGTTTGTTGGAAGAAAAAGAGATTTGGTTTCCTGCTTACATAGTTTTCAGGTGGCAAACATAATCACCGATCTGACTTCAAACACCAAGAAACCATGTTTCTCTCTATTTCTAAGCAGTAATAGATGAGGTCTGTATGTAGAAAGCACAGTTTCACCCATGTGCACACTGCCTGTGAATGCATCTATCAGATTCTCCTCCAACTGAGAACTGTTATTCAAAACCTATACTAATAAGTATATTGACAAAAGAATTCCCTCATCCATCCAAATCATTGAATTCAGATCTTTCAGTTGCTTCATGGGCACAGTTGTATAGAATCAAACACCTAGGCATGCAGACCACCTCTACAAACACTTGAGAAAGAATGGGTTGCTCTCAGGAGCTCAGTGAACTTCAGTGTAGTAGTGTGATGGGATGCCATCTGTGCAACAAGACCAATTTCCTTGCTACTGAATATTCCACAGTCAACTGGAAGTTATTGGGAATGTCAGAAACACAGTCACAAAGTGCTAGGCCACATAAAGTCAGTGGGGTCAGGAGATGCTGAGGCACATAAAGCGAGCCCAGGTCTCCAACCTTCTGCAGAGTCAATTGCTGCAGAGTCCAAACGTCATGTGGTCTTCAGATTAGAATGGGTTTCTATGGACGAGCAGCTGCATCCAAGCCTTACACCTGACAACCTGATTGACCTGCACAGAGTCCTGACCTCAACACAAAAGAACAGCTGTGGGATGAATTGGAGTTGAGACTGTGAGCCAGGCCTTTATCAGTGTCTGACCTAACAAATGTGCTTCTGTAAGAATTGTGAAAAATTCCCATAAACAGAATCCTAAACGTGGGGGAAAACATTCCCAGAAGAGTTGAAGCTGTTTTCGTTGCAAAGGGTGGGCCAACATCATATTAAACCCTTTCGGATTAAGAATGAGATGTTAGTCATATGCCTGTGAAGGCACATAAGATAATACTTTTGGCAATATAGTGCACCTGACTGAAGTCTGACTCTGATTTGCATTACTGCTGGCACAATCTGGTGAACGTTTGCTCAGATCTTATTCTTCTTGTCACCAGTGTCCATCATCTGCTTTGAAATAAATTATTACCAAGATGATACAACTTGACACAGAAAAGATTTTTGTTTTACGTCTTGGTCATTTCTTCTTGTGGCATAGATAATGTTTGCATTTTAGCTTTTGCAATCAGTGATAAAGTCTGGTGCCTAACCCAAAGGAGAGATTTTGCACTTACAGCAAGTTTTTGCTGTATTATCACATTATCAGGTCCTGCACATTTATAATCTGGTAACACTTAAGTCGTGTACATATAGGCATGTATATATTTAAACTAATTAGTCAACATGTAGCAGTGTTAAAAGGTGAGACCAATCAGGGAATCGGAGGAAGACAGACACAGGAAGTTAAACATTACACATGAGAAAAGCTAACCTTCAAAGTAAGATCTGTTGAAAATAAGTCATGGAAAAGTCAGAGAACCACTAGAGTAAAAAGCATCCTCTGGATAAACATTTCAAATCTGTACAAAAGACCTGTAACAAAAGCTGCAATTATCGACCTCATGGTGGCCCTGATGTCAAAGTCAAAGCTTTACGTAAGTCTGCAAGCAATAACAAGTCAGCTGATGTAGTTCACTGTGGTTTAGCTAGTTCCTGTTTTTGTATATACAAGACTTACTGAATGAAGAGTTCAAGCAGACATCAAGGTGACAGCTGTCAGTCACGAGGAGAAGATTGGTTTGAAATTTTCACATCAAATTTGTCAGAGAAGAACAACAAAGCATTAACGGATGATGCCAACGATGACACTTTGCCTGCTGTTGTGGGTTCTTGGTGAGTGAGTTAAAACTGTGCGTGTGGTTTATTGTTTTGCTTTTAAATGGCATCATGGTAGGGTGTGTCTCAGTCATGATTTGTATTGATGGGGTTTCAAAGGCAGGATCTGGGGAGATGTTGATCGTTGAAAGTACCTTTGACCGTCGGGAACATGTAGGTTATATTTAATCTTTGCGACTTCTAAAGTTCAACATTTGAGCGTGAGCAGATCTTTTTTTGTGTATTAGTGTGTAGTTTCAGATCTGCACAAGTTCTATCTCGGTTTACCTGAAAGAACCACCTTAAAATGCTTTAAAAAGTGTTCTTTTTGGCTCATTTGCCAATACTTTTCAAACAGCTCAGACAAAAGAAACACTTATAATAACTGTTGTTAATTATTGGTGAATTAACATTTATTTAACCTTTCATGTGGTTTACTAGTAAGAAAAACTACAATTCTAACTATTAATGCTTAATTAATATATGATAGGTTATATGTGCTATCAAAAATAATTATATGCAGTATTTTAGACATATTGTAGCTGTAAAGAGACCATTTCAAATAAGGTACATGTTTTATACGCATAAAAAAGAAAGTAAAGGCTCTTTCTCGAGATTTTACATATCAGGGCATAATAAAAATCACGTGGTCCTCGGCAAGTCATAACATTTTTGAGACACATCCTCAAATGAACAGTACGTGACATTACACTATGTCACTATTTATACAACAAAACCTAAACCAAAATACAGAGTGTGAGAAACAAGCTCACTGAAAGCTAGGAGCTGTATATAGGCGATAAATAAAAACTGAAAGTAATCATTTGTTATTCTCATAAACATTTTTATTCACAACAGAACATAGAAAATAGATCAAATATTTAAACTAAGAAAATGTAGCATCTTAGGAAAATATACTGGCTTATTTAGAATTTGATGGCAGCAACAAGTCTCAAAAAAGTTGCAAAAACATGCAACAAACTAATAGAAAAGTAAGTGTTACTGGTCAATGAACTGGTTCTTATACAGTGCTTTCCTACTCTATCCCAATGGTAGTCATCCTAGTCATCCTAGAACACTAGCTCCGAGGCGAGACCGCGAGAGAAACATACAAGAGACATTTCTCAGACTCTATAGGCCACTGCACACTATTGGTGGAGTAATGATTTGGTCTCATTTCACAGCCAAAGATAAAGTTTAGCTGAAACTGGGTCATGCAGGAGGAATCTGGTCCCAATCAGATCAGCAAATCTGCAACATGATGGCTGAAAAAGAAAAGACTCAAGTTCATTTAACACAATTTAAATGCTCTGGAGGGATCTAAACAGAGTCGTGCAGAATTGAATACCCACAAACCTCAATGAACTAAAACAACATGAGTGTTTTAGTTCGTGAGCCAAACATCCTCAACAGCAATGTGAGAGACTAATAAAGTTACACCGAAAATAAGTACTTCAAGTTATGGCTGTTAAATGTGTCTCTACAAGCTAATGAACTGTGAATATTTGTTTTTCACTGCTTCTTCATTTCGTTTAGCGTTTGTTGCTGTAAATGATGAATTTTCTTTCAGCAAAACTAAATGAAGTTTTCATTAATGACCTGTGATCCTTTCCTTAGCGCCAGACTGTCAGACACCGGTGTTTAATGAAACACAAAGCACCCTGTACCACCAGCCCTGGGAGATGGGACGTATTTTAACCCAACCTGCAATATTTTCAAAACCTGAATCAAGTAAATGAGAAGGAAATAAATAGTAACTGGAACTTTAGAGTTCACCCCTTCATGCTACCCAGACAGGGGGAGTTTCTGCTGACTTTCATAAAAGGTTGACATGAAGATAGAAAACACTGATATGCAGCCCTGTGACCTCATACAGATGCATTACTATTATGTAGTATCATGTATATGTTATTGGGTCATTATCATTGATTCATTCATTTGTCTATCGCTTTATTGTTTCGGCTGGATGTTATTTTAAATACGTTATAATGTGTGCTAGCTTTATATCTTTAGCATACACTGTAATATATCAGCACATGCCCAGGAGACACGGTCAGTTGGCTGTACCAACTCCTGTGGCTCCTTTCAGTGTGGAGGAGTAGAAGCTTTACTCTGCGCCCCTTTCAAATGACCAAGATCTTCTCTCTGTTGTTGTGCTGAGCCCAGGATTCATCAGAGGAAACTTGTATCCATGATGTCATTTCAGTCATAACCTACAGCTTTGATCCTAAGTAAGGAAAGGAATGTAGAATGACCTGAAAATCATCAACCTCAGTTTTCACACATAGCTCTCTCTTCACCGCAGCAAACTGGTATAGAGTTGCACTGGTCCACCAGTCAGTTTTCTGTTCCACTCTGTGGTCATTCATGAACAAGACTCTGAAATACTTAAACTCCTCGGCTTGGGGCAGCAGCTATTTTTTTTTTAAATGTTCATTCAATTGTTTAAATGCTATATATATTTGGGGCTACAACTTTACTTGATCTGCTATTTTTGTTTGTCTATCCCTGAAGGTACTGGAGTTATTTTATCAGAGGGAGATGATCCACCTTTTGATGATGAAGATTATTTTTTTACTTCTGGCGAAATAAATTCAACCTTAATAATAAATGACACTGAACTGCTGCCCTCTCTACTGTCAGGTAATATCTGTCTCCTCTGCTCTATGTCTGTAGTTCTAATTTGTAAATATCTTTACAGGATGCTGACTCCAAACATACTGTACTTCTGACATAGTGAAATAGACTGCTTAACAAATTTATTAGACCATAAGTTTATGAACAGTATTTGTAATTACCAAAATAGTTGTATCTGTTTCTGCAGTGGTTAATCCATCACTTTGTGGATGCTCTTTAATCAAAATGATATTTTGATGGCAAAATCAAATCAGGTCCATAAATATTTGAACAGAGACAACTGTTTTTGTAATTCTGGTTCTGTACATTACCACACTAAATTTTAATGAAACAGCTCAGCTATAAATATAAATATCCATCCATCCATGCTTATCCTTGTCATGGTCTCGGGGGGCTGGAGTCTATTATTACTATTTTTATTGAATGTTTAATGAGTAAATGTAACAGCTTAACCTTAGTTGTTATTTCATTTTCAGATTTTGGCAGTGGTGAAATTCCAGAAAAAGACACGACAGGCTCCTCAGGTAATGTTAGCCTGCTCTGGCCTGTGTTAACAATTCTTGGTTGTTTAAGTCAGAAGTGGATGTTTTGAATGGGATTGGGGTTCAGTTTGAAGGCTAACTAACCATGGTGTACTTATTAATTATAAGTAAGGGGTGGGATGTAGATTGCCCTGGAAATGATCAAGTTCACTTTCCATGCTTATTTCTCTCTTCACCGTGACAAACTGGCAAAGTGTTGCACCAGTCTGTCAGTCAATCTCTGGCTCCACTTTCTGGTCATTCAGGAACAAGACTCCAAAATTCTTCAACTCTCCCCCTTGGAGAACCAACTAATTTTTAACCTAGAGTGAGCACTTGACCCTTTTCTGAGAAGCATGCACTCAGACTTGGAGACTCCTATCTGGATATTGATTTATATTTGTGTTAGACACCAAAGACCTGGTTCCCCAAGTGCATCTACTGATTTTTGAGTGTCGCAGGACACAAGGGTGAACTAAAAGAGGCAACTTTAGTGCGCTGTAGTAAAACATACTAGAAACAAAAAGTAGAAAACTAGAAACTAACAGCGAGGAACTAAGACACTGCGAAACTAAACCGGGAAGCTAGAAAACATAACTGTGAACAGAGGACTATAACGTTACCAGAAACATAGAAGAAAAACACATCACAGTGAGGACACACCACAACACAGAGCACGGCAAACACAGGCCTTAAATACTCACTGGAGTAATCAGGGAATGGGAGACAGGAGAAAAACACAGCTGGGAGAAATTATGCCTAACGAGACAAGGGAAGCAAAAATAGAAACACTGACATGAGAAACGGACTTTCAAAGTAAAACAGGAAACACGACAAGCACAGAGTGAAACTGAACAACGTAAACACGGAACACAGAGACAGGAGTGACAACAGACATGACCGGGGAACGAGATAAATTATAATAATACATAATCAGGGAATATAACTTAAACAGATACAAAACACTGGGTCACTGACGTCCATCTTCAAGGAAACGAAGTCCAGACACTTTTCTTTCCAAGCTCCTTAGACTACGATGACCTGAATGATTGAGAACATTCACAGACAATAGGCACTAAACTACTCTTCTACCAGCCTGCATGGTTTTAACCTGGAATTGTCCATAGACATTCTTGTCATGGATCATGCCAAATTTGTGCTTTTCACCTCAGTTTTAAAAATTTGGGGGAAATCAGGAGTTGTGAGATAACTAGGAAGGACTCACCTTGTAACCTTCCTAGAAAGGTGATGATATCTGATGCACTTAAAAGCAAATTTCTATCACAGGCACATAAGGTTCTCACGTACCTACGTACCTAAGGTAGAATTGCACTTCCAATTTTCCTTAATTTCCAGTGTCAACGAAAGCTGCTTCACAAATTTTGGCTTACTGTCAGCTATTAGGTGATTCTCTGGTCTTTTGCATAACCTCTGAGTTTCTTCCCCCTTCTGAAAGCTTCGAGCTAGCTCAGAATTAGGCTGTTTTTTCTGCTAATGAGGAAATGTTGTTTTGCATGATTGCTTTCTATCTCTCTTCGCAGCTCCCAGAAACCATGGACTGAAAACAACTGGTGCTGAAAATGCTGACCTCTGTTCCCTTGGCCTGAGCTATGTTCTTTTAGCTTTGTGTATGCTAGTATAAAAAAAGTTTGTTTGTTTTTTCTTTTGAAAAGTGTGAGCTGCTTGTAAATACACAGGAAACCTGTTCACCCCCCACCCGCAAGTTTTATCATCCTGCTCTTACTGAGTAGATTAGTGGTTTGATTGTTAAAGTGATTACTTCTGTGTTTCTCGGCAATGAGCTTCTGGTATTCAACATCTGCAACCACAAATCCACTAAGAGCGAGGTGTTCTATTTTTTTTTTCAGATGAATAAGCCATTAGAAATAAAACAATCTTTATTTTTCACCAATTCTAACCAAGAAAACTTCAAATTAGCACATAAGCTGCAAACACCTGACATATACACCATGAAAACTGTGCCTTCTTTATTGGTGCAGTCACCTTTTCCAGGTATGCAAATTTCAGGGTTGAATCCCCCAGTTGCCATGATTGTAATTACTCATGCATGCATGTGGTATATTTTAAATAACTCACTGACATTTGCGTGTGTGCAATCATCTTGTACTGGCAAGGGTTTGAAACTCAAGTTAGTTTCAAAGTGCAGGTGAGCTGCTGTAGAAGCAACAACATTTACCCGTTGTTAGGTGTACATGAAAACAAATGAGAGAAGAAGATGTGTGACTTGTAAAGCCCTTTTAAACTTGTAGTAAGTAGTAAGTCTAGATTTAAATACATACAGGGTTTAAAATGACTTTAAAGTTCAAATGTCCTCAAGACTGCCCTGCACAGAGTCCTGACCTCAACCCAACACCTCTGGGATGAACTGAAGCGGAGACTGTGAGCCAAGTCTTCATATCCAACATCAGTGTCTGACCTCACAGACGCACTTCTGGAAGAATGGTGAAAAATTCTCATAAACTAAGTTGAAAATGTTTGGGCCAACATCATATGAAACCCTGTCACTCCAGTTCACATGCATGTGATGGCAGAGAAGTAAATACTTTTGGTTATATAGTGTATGTAGATCTGACCACTGTGCTGTTAATACTCATGGGAAATAAAGGAACAGCTCAAAGAACAAACAGTATAAATTCACTTTGTTCACTTTGTGTCAGGGCTGGCTCTGGCCCAGCGCTTTCAGTTGGTTTTGATCTCTTGTTATATTTTGAAGATAATGTGGAGTTTGTGATTATTAATTGGCCGTGAATTTTAGTTTAGTCTGTTTCACCCAGGCCTTCTGTGCTATTTGTTATGTATTTCTTGTTTGCGTGTTTCATGTTGTCAAGCCTGTGTCGTCATATCTACGTCGCTCCATGTTTCCTGTTTTATTTTGAAAGTCTTGTGTTTCTTTCTTTAATGTGTTTAGTTTTACTCTTCTCCTGTGATGTTGTTATGTTCATTTGAGTCAGCTGTTTCCCCGTGTGTTTCCACTTCCCCTGTGTGTATTTAAGTCCTCCTTCTTCCTTTGTTCTGTGTCAGGTCGTCTGCCCTCCGTGTCACTTCAGGTTTCCAAGATTTTCATGATTTTGTTCAGGGCATGTTCATGTGTCTAGTTCATGTTTGTATTTCACAGTTTCTTTCATGCCTACACAAAATCATGTTCATAGTCGTCATAGTCATTTCTAGTGTTTCCAGTTTAGGTTTTAGTTTAGCCTTGCCACTGTTCATGTTGTTTTGTTTTGCACTCTTGTCATCAGCCCTATTAAAGTCTCGCTTTTTGTTTAAAGTTCTGTACCGTCTCCTCCCGTCTTCTGCGTTTGGGTCCACTATTCTGCTCACAACACACAGTCAGCTCCCGCTGGCCGTGACACTTTGTCCTACTTCACTTATTCAACAGAAGAAAAATTCAACATAGTAAATGTTTTATACACAATTTTTCATCACAAAACAGTTATATGTCTCATACTGTATTTTATTTATAAAGAAGGAAAGCTTCATATGTATTGCTGTTGTTATTTACGATGTCACTGCTTTCCATCATCCTCACTGCTGATTTTTCTGAATAAATATACATGAAAATTGGAATTATGTACAGTGTTGGGAAGGTTACTTTTAAAATGTATTCCACTACAGATTACAGAATACATGCCCCAAAATGTATTTTGTAACGTATTCCGTTACGTTACTCAATGACAGTAACGTATTCTGAATACTTCGGATTACTTAATATATTATCACGCTGTTTACAACAACGTGAATGTACTGTTGCTGTGTGATTTATTACTATTACTGAAGGTCCGCGACTCCGAACTGTAGTAAAGGGACCTCTGACTAATACGGCGGGGTCCCTGTCGGCTCGTAGCCGAAAAATAGCTTTACTTTGTTGTGTGGGTCAAGTTTGCTAGCGAGAGACAGAGAGAGGCGTCGAAAGGCTGCTCCAACGGAACTTATTGTTTCGGAGGAAAACACGAACACGGTGTACAGTCGAGTCTTAATAGCTTACTTACAACTGGGCTCGTCAGGCACTCTTCTTGGCTGCAGTGGTTATTATTATATTTACATGCTTCCAGCTCCCGTTTTCGCTCGATGACAACTCGTACCTTTCCACTCTCCTTTTTCTCCCTCCTCGCGCTCACAGACACATAACAGGTATGGCAGTCCATTCTCCCTGCAGCACTGAAATGTGACTACACTGCCCATGATGCTACATTCTTTAGGGCTATGTCTGTAACACTCTACCTTTTAGCTTAGCACAACAACAACAACAACAAAAGGCGCTCTCTCACCCAGGAAACACACAGTCGCAAAGAGAGCGCGCGTCACCATGTAACCATGGCAACCGTAATGCTGCCGCCTGGAACAACAACAATATGAAAGAGGAAAGTACCGCCGTGTAATCCATTTATTTCAACAAAGTAACTGTATTCTGAATACCACCTTTTTAAACGGTAACTGTAACGGAATACAGTTACTCATATTTTGTATTTTAAATACGTAACGGCGGTACATGTATTCCGTTACTCCCCAACACTGATTATGTACTGAAAACACAAAGCTGCTGTGTGTCAGCAACATGACTCCAAGCTTCTAACTCTAAGCACAATTCCACTGATCCAAACACCGCTTTAGCAGCAAATCAGCATAAAGGTCATCATATAGCACTCGTCTTTAAAGTACAACACAGTGGCTTCATTAGGTCTCAGTCATATTGCACCTGTTCAAACTTGGAAGAACAACTCAGTCACGTGTCAAAATATTAAAGAGACCTCAAGTGACTTTTGCAGGTGTTAGATAAAAAAATAACAGAGCAGGAAGAGGAAGAGTAGGGTAGAAGTAGGGTAAGGGTAAGAGCAGACCTACAATATTTCCCTGTTCAGCTGAACACTTTGAATTGCCCCAACAAATGTTTTTTTAGTACCTTTTTACAAATCTGGCTTTCTTAGTGTTTCTAATTGCGCTTAATTCAATTCAATTCAATTCAGTTTTATTTATATAGCGCCAAATCACAACAACAGTTGCCTCAAGGCGCTTTATATTGCACAGTAGATTATATGACCCCCTAAGCACTTAAATTAAATTGGTGGGTTTTGCCACATACTGTATAAAAGAGGTAACATCTACACATTGAGTTGGGAGTTCCCAGCAGTCCTGCTTAAGTATTAGTTCAGTTCATTAATTTTAGTTTTTGTCATGAACCGAAGTTCCGAGCGCAGGCAGGACCCAGTAGCAGAACACACACACTAGGGTAGGAGCGAATAAAGAAAGTAATTTTTATTGCAACTAAAGGTGTCCCGTGAGGGTAGCCTGAAAAACAACGTATGGAACCAGAAGAAACCGAGGGACCGCGCAGGGAACGCCGAGAGCGGGGCTGTGAGAGGCTGTAAAACAAAAAGAGAGACAGATTACTGGGGTGCGGAAAAAAGGCAGCATACGAGGGAAGGTGGAGTGTGCGTCTCACGGTGATAGCCGGGCCGAGTGAACCAGAGGGGGGTGGAGCTCCAAAAGGGGTCGAGACGGCGAAGCTGATGGTGAACCAAATCTCAGGCGGACAGGTGGACAGGCAGGTGGCTCGTAAACAAAAACACGCCGAGTTGTGATCTGGGTACACAGGGAAAAAACAGTGTTAGGTCCGATGGAGAGTCTGTCATAAGAGTTCTTTTCCCGCAGGCGTACGTTACCGCTGAGAGGCGACTACGGACTGGCGTGGAGCAGCAGGTAGGGCAGGATTAAATAGTCCACCTGATGATCGCCTGGGATGGGATGCAGGTGTGGGGTTAGCAGCCACGCTCGTGGGCGTGGACATCCCAGCAGCACCCCGGACGCCGGGCCGCGGACCATGACAGTTTTGGGGAGAATCCTGAGTCAGATGGTGGCTGTCACATGATGTTCTTCCCCCTTTTTTTTTCAACTGTGGGTCCTCTCTCTTATTTTGTCAAGTACATTAAGTTTCTTGAACTATAGTTGTGTTCCCTTAACGCATGGTGTTTAGAGATTTGGAGACTCAGCTAACAGAACTATGAGAACTGTGCATGCTGGATGTTGTATGTTTGGTGCTTGCAAATAAGCCAAACACATGGCAGCAGCTCAGTGTAGACATGGTCAAAGAAACCTGCTGAAGTTCAAACTGAGCATCACAATGGACAAGAGGGCTGATTTAAGATGGACTGTCTGAGTATTGCTAATCTGCTGGGATTTTTTCACACATCCTTTTCTAGGGTTACAGAGAATGATCTAAAAAAGAGAAAATATCCAGTGAGCAGTGGTTCCTTTCAGAGGAGAATGTCCAGAATGTTTCACGCTGATTAGAAGGCAGCAGTAACTCAAATAACCACTCATTACAACCAAGATATGCAGGAGAGCATCTCTGAATGCACAACACGTTTAACCTTGAACTAGGTGGGTTTTAGCTGGGGCTTGTGACCAAACCGGATGCCACTCCTACCAGCTAATAACAGGAAATTAAAGCAAGCGTTTCTACAAGATAGAAAAATGTTGCCTGGTCTGATGAGACTCAATTTATACTGCAACATTTAGATGACAGGGTCAGAATTTGGCCTAAAATGAATGAAAGCTATGCATGTCACACAGTGTCACAGGGATCTCAATCCAATAGAGGACCTTTGGGATGTGGTGGACCATGAGATTTTCATCATGGATATGTGTAACTGTGTGATGCCATCAAGTCAATATGAACCAATATCTCTCAGCACGGATTCCAGGACGCTATTAGTGCCATGAAAAATTAAAGGGGGTTAAAGCAGTTACAGTATAGCAAGGTGTGCTTAATAAATTGGAATGTGAGTGTAGGTGGTTCAGGTTTAGTATAATAAATCCATATTTCTACATAGTTTCAATTTTCATAGTATTTGGTACGATTACATTTGATTCAGTTTTATGTATACATCTCCAGTTCACTACAACAGTTGACTAAAGTGAGTTTATACTGGAGGATAAAGACAACAGGCACTTGGTGACTGTGGAGAGGAAAAACTCCATTTTAACAGGAAGAAATCAGCAGTATCAGGCTCAGGGAGGGGCAGCCACCTGCTGCAACTGGTTGAGGAAAATATTTGAAAGGGACAAAGTCTATGTCCCAGTCAGTTACATTATGAGGTAAGTGTTTATCACCCCAGGTAAAGTTAGTAAATTTAAGCTTGGGCTTCCAAAGGACTTGAAAGAATTCATCCAAGAATTTCCATTAGATGAACAGAAGAGGAACAGAAGATACTGAATCTGGTTGTTGACTGTTAGTCTCAGTAATAACTCACAAAGAATGAAAATCAATACTGATAAAATGCAAACAAGACTTTCAAGTTAGCTCTCAGAACTGTGCTTTTCTAGTTCGTACAGTCACCACAGGTATGTAAAGGTCCAGGGTTTGAATCCCACAGTTTCCACCAGAATAATGATTCATGCGTGTGATATTTTACAAAGTGCTCGTTGACATTTGCGTGCCATCTGCTCGGACTGGCAAAGGTCAAAAGCTGAGTTGGTCCTCAGAGTATGCAAACTGAAACCTCTTGGTTTCAAGGTGTACTGGAGCTGCTGTAGAAGCAACAGGTTCTGACTGTGGCCATCTAGCCACAAATAGGCCATGTGTGTCATTTTCACAACTAGTGAAGAAAGAGTTAAAATGTAGTCATGGTGAGATTCAGTTAGTTACTTTGTCGGGTTTTCTTCATACAAAGCAACAAAAAAAAATGTTTGCTTTATATTCTTTCTACATCTCATCAGCTGTATATGTCTCATAATATTGATTTATTTTTATAACTACTCATTGTTATGTACACCTCTGTCTCCTGAAATATTTACCATCCAGTTACTGAGCTGACTATCGTTCTTTTTAACCTGCTCTCTCCTCGCTGACTCACGCCTTGTGCTGATTGGTTGCAGGAAATCATGTTCATGCTGGTTGGCTCACCTCCATCAGCTCCTGCATTATTCCTCACTTGGTCTTTGCTGTCTTGTTTATCACTTTTGAGGTGAGCTCGGACTTACCAGTAGTACTATTTTCATTGATGGTTGTCAGTAATATTAGTTGGGGTCAGTGATGGGAATAACAAACAAATCGTGGCAGGATCAGCCTGATGTTATTTGTATCCCGCTGTAACTTTACTGTATAAAGAGCTAACATCTCCAAAATGTCAGGAGTAGTTAGTCATTACAACAAGTGTTTGTGAACTAAAAATCAAGAATGTGGGATACTGTTTGTCTGTGATTTGAAGAGCCCAGTGCTGCTCCCGACGAAGGGAAACCAATTCTGCAGGGGAGACCTACCTTGGCACTTGTGCAGGTGAAGCCAAAGGGAAGATATGCTTCACCATATTTTCTAGTCTTTGGCTTAGAATGAAGTTGGTTTGGAAACATATTCAGCGATGCTTCATCTCCTGCTTTGCGTTTGTGTTGGAGCCCCGTCAAAAAACCTGTCCATTATGCTAGCAGTGTCCAAGCACTGTTTTTGTTTTTTTTTCCTTTTCATACCGCGGCCCCCTCCTGCAATGGTTCTGCGTGCCCTCTAGGGGGCGGGCCCCACACTTTGGGAAGGTCTAGTCTAGCACAACACCTGGAGCTAAGGGGGCAAAACAATCGCATGAGTGTTGCTGTATGACTGACAAAGAATAAAGTAGTTGT
This sequence comes from Copadichromis virginalis, assembly GCF_057382275.1. Classification (NCBI taxonomy): domain Eukaryota; kingdom Metazoa; phylum Chordata; class Actinopteri; order Cichliformes; family Cichlidae; genus Copadichromis; species Copadichromis virginalis. The sequence goes on from NC_140620.1 coordinate 28,107,029, forward strand.
GGTAAGCCAATCACATGACCACTTAAAGACAAAGCAAGGTGACATATCCCATTTTTTAAATTGTGTTGATAGGCCACGTAAAACCAGTCATGATAAACAATATATACACTGTGTTTTTTCCTCAATAGTTTCGTCACGTTTACTGTCTAAGGACAGTGCTAGCAAGCACTCTGTGCTTATGAGCAAAAAAAACAACAAAAAAAAAAGACTGGGGAAGTCTTAGGAGTGATGGCGAGAGAGAGAGAGAGAGAGAGAGGAGTGGCACAAATAATTTGTGTGGCATCTTATTGAATGAAGAACAGCTGATTGTTCTGTAAATAGTTTGAAATGGTTATTTAAAAAAATCAAGGTAAAAGGTAAATGGGGGGTAGGTGGGAATAGATGGGAAGAACAGCACCAGCAACAGCAATTGGTAACCAACATTAACTCATGAACGCATTAACACCTCATGAAGCCTTGACTTCAAACTCTCTGTTGTGATGTTTTGATCTATTGCCCCAGAATGAAAAACTGCCATGGAAGGAGAGCGGGGAGTTTTGGGGGTTTTAGTGAATGAACTGAAGCTTCTTTCCTCTGACAGGGGCAACATCAATGTTAGAAGTCAAAAATTAAATAAATTAAATAAAAAACAAGTCACTTCTTTAATAAATATCTTATTATTTTTGTCAATTGTGTATAAAAAGGCGGCTGGGCAGTGTTTCAGGCTAAGGATATTACTTCCTTATATCAATGACACAGTATTGTTGTTAAGAATATTTTTAAGATTTCAAATGTTGCTGAAAATGAAAGCGAGCTGACATGATGTACCGTTTTTAATCTTTCAGTTTCCTCCTCAAATACCCAGTCATGACTGCATCTGTTTCCTGGGGGCAGTTGTGGCTCAGGAAGAGGTTTAGTGGGTCGTTTATCAAATTACATGGCATGCATGTTAACATATCCTTGCAGTGCGTGTGTGTTAAGACAAGGTGTTTTGGTTTAGAAGTCACTAAATGGGCATAATTGGGTGAATGTACTGAAAGCACTTTGAGTGTGCAGTTAGTTAGAGAGGAAAAGCAGCAGTCCATTTACAATATGATTACATTATACTGTGAGACACTGTGTCTGTACATTTCTTTTTTGTTTTCTTTTTTTTTTGCCTGTTTTGTTCGGTACTTTAGCAATCAGAATTATTGTCTGCCAAAAAAGATGCCCAGCAGATTTGTTTTTCCAAGTGGGTCATTATGGCTTTACATTGGTATATTGGTCCATTTGATTGATCTTTATTATTGTTTTTATTATTATTATTATTAATAATAATTTATTTATTTATTTATTTTAAGTTATTAGAGACTGGACAGACATGAATGGGGGATAGGAAAGGGAAAGAAAGAAAAATAGGGGGGAAGAGGGTCAGTGAGAGAAGACACTAAAAAATAATCCTCCGGATCACCTGTTGGAACAAAAAAGAAAACAAGCAAAAAGAGAACAACACAGCAGGGAGACCACAGCAACAACCAAGGTAAGTAGAGTAACAGTAAATAATAATTATTGAATGTTACTGAACAGCACACAAGACCGACGGTACACAGTATGCTTTGAGGCAGCAGCCAAGGAAGATATAGTTTTTTTCTGTGAGCACCCGTGTGTACACCTGCTGTCACAACCTCAAAAGGTTTCTCCATGCAACTATCTGCTAGAGGGTGTGGGGAGTCATAGCCCTGCCCCCCAGGGCATGAAGCAGGTATGGTGGAGATCCAGGCCCCAGACATCCAGAGGCCCCCTAGAGTGCGAGAGTCCAAGCAGAGATACGTGGGGGGTGGCCCTGCCGAGGGTGCCCCGACCCCCGGAAGGGGCCCGACCAAGCCACGGGCGCCAGGATCCACCAACACATCGATGGACGAGGGCATCAGCCACCGCCAGGGAGTGTGGTGAGGGGAGATATAGGCCCTCACACCGGGGGGGTGGGGGGCTGAGATGCTCCCAGAGAGGTGGGTGGAGTCCAAGACCCGACCTGACATGTTTAAACCATGTTTAACACAGCGGCTCAAATTTCATCTGAAATTACTGATCTTGATCTTGCTCTGCCTCTCATATTGTTGCCATCCTTTATCAGTGTCATCTTTGCAACATCAGTGATGTCTGTGCTGTAGTTTTGTGTAACTTCTCCCTCGTGTGGTTAACATTAGACATCACATGAGAATCACTGTGCGAAATCTGACAAGACACGCAAGTTGAAAACTATTGTAAGCCACAAAAAGCTTGAGACATTCAATAATCTGGATCAAAACATTGAGACTGTGGTTAAAAAAATGGGACAAAAGCTGCAAATTTAAAGCATCTAATGCACCAAAAGCTGGATTTCAAACACTTTAGGCAATCGTTTCCCTTTCTGGAGTTTGTGTAAGCATTTTTTTAAATGCTATATGGTGTGTCGTGGCTTTAAACCAGTGAAAATTAACACTAAAGAGGTCCTGCCGATGTGTTTCTGAGGTGAGAGGCCAAAACTGAGCTAGCATCCTGTGCCTGTGGTCGATGACTCAGTTCCTGAGAGCGAGGGAAACATGAGAGGGTGGAGATACATGCAGATCATATAGAGAATATGAGAGCGAGAACAGTGGGTTGAGATGTTGAGAAATAAGGGGGGAGGGGGGGGGGTAGACTGCAGCAGGTGGAGAAAAAGAGAAGTAGACACAAAAACAGTGAAGAAGAACAGCATGTAAGCATGCATCTGATATGATGCTCTCCTTTTTTCAGTGTTTTCACCTGATTATTATTATTACAGAGATTATAACCCCAACCTGCAACTCAAGGACCAGCGACTGACCCAAAACTGATGCCGGGTCATAGGTTGTAACCCACAGTCCAGGTTCAGCTTCATCCTAAAGTTGTTGGATGAAGGTACAAAACTTTAAGATTCTTCGAAATAAAGGGCCCACATCAATCAACCGCCCTGTTTTCAGCATGCTTTAGCTTGTGTAGCGTGCATTAACAGAACAAGCATAGAGCACTAAGCACAAATGAAACAGGCACTGAGTGACAAGAGACACAGTGAGGGCGGGAGGAGAGCGTGAGAGAGAGGAAGAGAGAGAGAAAGCGGCAAGCAGAAAGCTCATAGCTAAGGAGCGAGAGCAGCATCAGAAGAAGAGGATCGCTTTAAAAAGGACAAAATAAGGAAAAAACAAAAAAGGAAACTCACCAGTCCTGCTGATGGTCATACGTCAACTTTAAGTGGCTAAAATCTCAGTGAGTAGGAGAGAGAGAGAAAAGTAAATTCATCACCACCATGAAGCTGTGGAGCCGTGTCTGCTTCCTCGGTGAGTTTAACTCAACTGTCACGCAGCTTTCATCTCTGATTTCACGCTCTATTATCTCGCTAGAGGAAGTTTGAATTTGTGGTAAGTTAAAAATAAAATTAAAAGGGAACAGAAAAGCTTGTGATCGGGGTCCTTGTGCGCGCTCAAAAACTCAGAAGCTTTCAAGGGCAACGTTCAGATTGTTTTTAGGGTCAGACGCTGCAGGAGGCTCGAGTTTTTGCTCCACATCAAACCTTTCTTTGACCAACACAAGGAAAGCCTTGATTTGCTCTTAAATCTGCACTTGCATGCATTTAATTACATTTCAGCGTCATTCAGGGACTCGAGAAGCATGACATATCCAGGAAGTAATCTGGGAGCACACGAATCTCGCCATATGCACGCCCTTCTTTGAATCTGCTTTTTGTGCAAATCAATGCAAATATTAACAGATTATTATTACATTATTAGCAGAATGTATTAATTCAACATGAGGCTTTTCTCTTTACTTATAATTATTTGAATTATTTGTCTTGCTACAAATTTAAATTTGTCAACCACAAAAAACGTGAATGCCCCTGTAAACATGAAAGTGTTTTGGTTGCTGTAATTACTATAAATTAGGACCACAGAACATGTATGCAGTACATATAACAATGTAATATACAGATAAGGTTTGCAGGCTTACAGAGGAACTTTGGTAGAGAGGTCAAAGGTCAGAGTGCAGAGTAAATGAAAGTTTGTAACTGACTGATTGATACGATTTAAAATTTATCTCCTGTCCTGCTTCTCTCACCATTCTCTGCTCTCATTTTCACACCAGCTGTTCTGTTTTTCACACGTATTTGCAGCAGCAGTTAACAAGTGTGCTTTGTCAAACAAGTGACCGTAAATGAGCATGTTTAGTTGGTTTGTGTATCTCACACCGGCTAGCCACAGAATCTGGATGACATTTACTTGTTAGGGTAAAGTGTAGAATCATGTTGCACACCCACAGTCTGCGTCCTGAGGCAATTTCAGATGTTTGTATTTAATTTGATCTCTTTCCATGACTAACTGGCTCATTTTTAACCTCATGTTTATCTGTTGCTCATTCTCTCTCTTTGTTTCAGTTCTAGCAGTTTCTCCTATTTGCCTGGGACAAAATGGTACAAGTCATGAGCAACCCAACGGTATGTTCCACTGGAAATTAGAAAATTATTTAATTAACATAAAACAAGCTGAGAATACCAAGGTTCTTGCATACCACAAGTCCAAATACAGATGGACCTGTGGTATGAAAAGGACAAAAAGCAAGAGTCTGACTTTTTGAAAGCATTTCTGATCATTTAGATGTTTAATTGAATAATTCTTTGACGTCCTTAATATGTTTTGTTTATGCCTGTAAAGTCTATGAACCCTTACATGTAATATTAGGCTGTAGAAATAAAAGTCACTTGATCTGATAACCTGAAAATCTATTTATATTGATTTCCTTTCTGTATAAAGTAGAGAATATTGGAGTATTTTTGTCCTTAAAAAAGTAGCAATGCTACAGTATAAATGTCCTCTGTAATAAGAACAACTCATGTATTGTGTAAATCTATTCAGATTTAGACACTAACCATTGAACCTGGTCAGCACTCTGTATCTTCTTAAACTACCATAAAAATCTGCATTGGTTTATCTTCTAAAGCAGACTGCTGTTTCTCTTGTGTTGTTGCATAACTGTGTCACTCTATTTATTTTTTATATCACTACATTATTTGCAGAGTTGTAATAGTTTATTATTTTACAGTGCTATTTTCAGAGGGGGGAGGTTAACTGTGGCTCAAAGTGATTTTATGCGTCTCTCCTTTATGTCAGGTACAGTTTCTCCTGTCCCCTCAATCACTGCCAGATACGTTTTAAAAGGAACTGAAAATAAGATGCAATATGACACAGACCCTGAGAGTACTACAGCAGAGGAAACAAACAGTATGGTAAGTCAATTATCTCAAAGTTAAATAGCAAATCTTGGTTCTCAAAGTGTAAAAAGACAAAGTCTGGTTTGGGAATTGATGCTTATGAGTTCACATTATTGGCATCCATTCAGTGACCATAAACTTCAAATAGGCTTTATTTTAAGAAGGGAATAAAAAGTAACATCCACAGCAGTCTGGTTCTTTTTAAAGTGCAAAAAGCCACCTACTCAGGCTTTATGCACAGTTACATGGTGGAGCTATTTCCTGGTGCACAACATGCAGTCACTTCCTGAAGTCTTGTTGTCACTATGAAGCTGCGTAGTTAAAAGCAGAGTAGCTGCACAGACGTAAAGAGAGTTGGAGAACCACAAGCTGTCGTTTACTGCCTTTAATCACAACTCTGATCATCACACAACATAAAGAGCAATTATTCAACTTCTGTTTTCACAAATTCAGTTTAATCTTTGACTTGATTCTCCATCAACAGCTTTACATCCCAAATAGTTATTTTCAGCTACTGATGAAGAAAAATATAACAGTTCAGCAAAGGATGAATAACACTGAGCACGCCAATTTCATATCTTTGTTTAATTCCTTATTAATAATTAATCACAACACCCAAGTCAAGGTAGGATACTCATAGTTGAAATTATTATTTTATTTGCCAAAGCTCATAGTAGTAAGTTAGTATTACTAGGGGTGGGACTTGATTAAAAAAATTAATCTAATTAACTGGAGGCTTTGTAATTAATTAATCTGATTAATTGCATTTAATCACATAAGAAAATTTGCCCCAAAGCGCAAATGTTTTTTTAATCCAAAATGTTTTAGTGGGCGACAGAATCAAATAATAGACATGGACATGAATATTGTGAACTTAAGCACTTTTAATTTCTGGAAAGAAAAAAATAGAAAAAAATAATATCCCTCTCCAAAATTGGGTGGACTTAAAAATAAAGTGCTATTTTAAGTACTTTAAGTAAATTTTCGAAATGGTATTGTCTTTAATTAATAATAATAATACTTGTTTCAACATAAAGTGCAGTTTAAAAAAATAAGGCAAAAACATAAAAGGTTATTTGACCAGCTTCACCTTTAAACTCTGAGTAACCTTAGCCAACATTATTTTAACATTAGGCTAAAACAGTGTGATCATCGAACATTTCAGTGCAAGAAAATAGCAAACCCATTGGACTCACTATACCTCCATGCTTATTTACTGTCGGTCTCTTTCAGCCAGTTACTTAGACAAACTAACCTGTTCACATTTTCAAGACAGCTCTCTTTTTTGTTACTATGTGAGCTGCAAATGAGAATAGTCTCCCACATGGGACAGAAGTGGCAGCACTAATCAAATACCAGGACAGACAGCTGTGGGTAGGTCCCTGCTCGACTGGACCACCACTGCAGTGGACAGTCTGTCAGGGCCTCAAGGCTGGTCCAAGCCTCTTCTCGCTCTACCCTTGCAAGACATGTGAAGTCCTTAAAGCGTGGGTCAAGCACAATAGCTATCTTGAGCCACTGATGGTTGAGTGTAGCTACACGTTGGGATAGATCCTTTGTGAAGGCAGTCTTAAATTTCACCATGTAGTTTGAGTCATCATCAGAGACCATGTTGTGATGCAGGCGGCAGAAAGCAGGTAAAACCACTGAACATGAGACACATGTCTCACCTCCAAGAAGCTCAGTCACAAACCGGTAGTACACAGTTCAAGAAATTCATTATTTATCCACATAATAACTGTAACTATAGGGCTTTTTGAAGAAACTGTTAAAAATAGTATTATTTACCTGCATGGCTCAAGGACAGTCGGCAGCTTTAGGAGTTTTACCAGCTCTGATGGAGTTAAAATGACTAGCTTGTGCTTTTGTTTGTCTAAAGCAGTAAAAACAGCCTCTTGATTCTTTAGTAGACGAGAAACCAAATCCAGGGCTGAATTCCACAGTGTGGAAACATCCTGTATGAGTGGCTCTTTCTGTTGCCCCAGTCTTGTTTGTTCCTGGTGTAGTTCCTCCATATTAGCAGGGCTGTCTGTAATGCATCTAATTTTGCTCATTTATTAATGTCAAAAAGCTGTTGAATTTTACTTAAAATAGTCTTTCGCCATGGCAGTTAGAAAGTTGGATCACCTGACGCTAACTGTAGCACATTTTCTTCTACATCTTCTACCACTGATAGTGGTCTACAGTCCAGAGCAATCCATCCAAAGTTTGTTGACTTACTAATATTGGTCCTGAAGCCTGAAGTTTGGGCTGCCGACACCTTTTGTTGGTACTTGGACTGCTAGCGCTAACAGCTCCCACAGTTTCTGCGCTCGCTGCAACATGTTTTGCATTTAGATGGTACCATAAGGTTGAAGTGCTTCGATGGTATGCAAACTCCGTTTTGCACACTTTGTACAAAACCATGCTTTTACCAAGGCTTCCCTCGAGTAGTCTTTTGAAATGAAATTTGCCTCCAATCAGTCCTAGCAACACAATTGACTATGTGCACGTTAGCATATGCTACTTCCGGTGCGGAAACTCCTGTGGGGAGCTTTGTTTCCGGAGTTTATGGACTCTGATGCTAGTTTAAAGTCATATTGGACTCAACATAATGTCCTTTTTTAAATTTATAGTCTAATTTGAGTAAAATAGATGAGAAAGGAGTGTATGAATTAGGTTGTGGCTTCTGCACGAGTATGCAGTGAGCTCGGTTTCACATCCAGACTCATCCTTCAATGGTGACGTCAAATTTCAAAAAAACAAGATGGCGCCTAGAAAAGTTTTCAACTCAAGCCTTCGAAATAAGACTTCTAAAACCACTGGGTGATACCACGGTGGCTACAGTCACCTTTATTTTTTTTATTCACAGTCTATAGACATGGCTTCCCACATCAAAAAATAACTCACTTGAACTACAAAGACTCCTCACAGGAAGCCTTTTGAATCAGAAACTACTGCTGTACAGAGTCAGATGCCTTCATATTCAATGAGTGAAACAGAAATCAGGCAGATTACAGGATGAAATGTTTACAACCAAAGGATGTTTGTTACTCTTCACAGCCTGGAGGCACAGTGGCTACTACTCTAACAAGTACTAATGTACCAACCAAAGAGACTACCAGCATAGTCACACAAGGAGGAGCAGACCGTGGTGGTAAAATGACTCAAACAACACCAAGTACCAGCTCAGGAACTACAGGTACCGTCACATATTCAGAAAGCACATGCACAAGTTCTGCGCCCCAAGTTGTCTTCCTGTGCACCAAACCACAACACTCGCAGGCTCACACGCTCTGTAGCTGTAAGCAGGCTGCAGACACAACCACTCAAACACTCTCACCCTATTCTAACACACCGTCAAACTGAATATTCAGACACAGTGGCACGTCACCGTATCACATAAAAGGACCACAAAGCAGCACACTTGTACCCCTTTTTTCCTCTTTCTTTTTTAAAATTAGGACTTAAATATCAATTCAGGTTAATCATTTGAGCCATATTGTCAAGCAGAAGGAGTAAGTTTCTGCTTGACTTTTGATCTCTTGTATCTAAAATGATATATAGTGCTCAAAACATGTAACATGTAAAACATCTTTATCTATCATTATCTATCATTTTAAAGACAATTAAAACAATAAAGTTAACTAAGATTTAGAATAAGGGTTAGTCACATTATAAATAATCCAAAAGAAGCAACATATCAGCAGAAATATGTTTGGAAATCACAAAGTCAACATGAAATAGAAATAGGTTCATTGCTTTATTTAAACTTGGCCATTAGCTAGATAGTTCTTGTTGTGGATTAGAAAAAGTAATTTTAATGTGTAGTAGAGAGAAAAACATATCGTCCTATTGAAAATAGAAATACACTCCAAGTTCAGTTTGAACTTTGTTGGACAGCCTGCAATCGAACCAAAGTTCAGGGTATTTTAATTTGCAGGTTTTAGGGTATTTCCTATAGACAGGACTAAAACAAAGGCAGACCTGGTGAGGGGTAGATATAAAAGTATCATTGTAATAAAATTGTAAACAAACAAGTATTAAAAGGGGCCCAGTACTGATCCTTGTGGAACACCTTAATCGATTCTTTGGGATATTAAACCGAAATAATCCTTAAAGTTTTTTTTTTTTTGAAAAGCAGCTTCTGAATAGTAATCACATGGATACTAACAGGAGATATGGATAGATGGAAAGGAGTTACTGACTTAAATTGAATCACTATGCTTAAATAGTGCCTGCTAAACAGAAAGTCACTTGTAAATGTTGCAAATTAACTAAAGAAAAATCAAATGCTCATCCTCTTGTAATTTAAATATTCAGACATATGCTACGCTTTTACCTATAAAGTGAATTTGCTTCACTTTTCTATTATAAAAAAACATAAACTGACTTTAGCTGAATTACTGAGCCTGCTGTTTGTTTCTTTTAGCACCCCCTCCACCTGGCTCGTCTGCAGGTAAGAATCTTTATTATATTATCTATTATGTATTTAAACATCTGTCTGTTTTATTCTGCTATCATTTTCAACTGTCCAAATGGACACTAATGTTGTAGTGAACTTCTTAAAACTACAGTGGCCAGTTGTTTCAGTGGTAATAAATAGGATCTAGAATCTATATTTTAAAAAAACAAAAGAAAAAACAAAACAGTTAAATTTTTTTAGATGTTAACGGATTTTTGGCACATATCAGTGGTTTCCTGTGAGCTGCCTTGGGTTGTGACTGGCAGCACTTACTCAGGATGTGCCTGGTTACCACTACTCAGCCACAGTTCCACCAAAGTTTTGACACGACATGCCACACAGAACACTGGCCAGTGCCAAAAGTAGGCTAGATTTGGCTCTAATATGTATGCTGCCTGGGCGAGACACCTTTTAGTTTTTCTTACTTGGTGGGACTAAAAAAAAATCAACCATAAAAAATGCTAGTGTCCCCCTGTGGTTGCAATGCTGATTACATGATAAGAAATTGACACTGTAATTTCTCTACAATTCTACTTTTGAATTTTTAAATAGTTTTTATATTTTTTTAAGTGATGTTCTAAGGAGTTTAACAATGTAAGAATAACAGCATAATATTAATTTTTAGAGCCCATTCCCTTTTTTGGGTGGTCCCAATGTTATTACCACTTCTTTTAAAACAGCTCTGCTTATCTTTGTCTCTAGGTTATGTTGTCCTGGCGCTTATCATCATAGTGATTATAATTCTGTGTATCATCCTCTACCTCTTGAGGCGAGCCTCCAGGGTAAGAAAAAGAAATGGAAGTAGAAATTGTTTTCTGTGCACTTAGCCTTTGCTTATTATATTACAATTAAAACAGGTACACACACATCATGTTCGCTTATTAGTATCTTGCTTGCATTTTTGTTTGTTTGTGCAGACATATTCATTTGACCTCCAGCGTCCAAATCCTGTTGGTCATCTCAACCAGCCCACTGGCACCTTTGAGCCAGTCTACCTGGATGATCTGGGTGTGTTTCTGTGGAATTACATTTTATATATACATGTCTGCACTTAAGATGATCCTAATGAGTTTGCTTTGGCGTTTGTATGTGTGTCACATCTCAGAGCGACCGGTACCTAAAGATATTGAAGCCACCGATGACCTTTCACCTCCACCGGTCGCTAATGGCACGAGTCTACAGTCGGAGGAAAAGGACTCCACTGGAGAGAACGGTACAAAATGAAACTGTTTTTCAGAAGTACAGATACCTGAAAATTCTACTTAGGTATAGTAACTATGTATTTGTACTTCATGACTTCTTGCCTCTGAGTACTGTGAATGCATTGTCATTTACAAGAAACCACACTGAGAGATTTGAGCTTTGTGACACTGTGTTTTACTCATGATCAGCATCAACACTAAAGTAGGATTTAAACAATGCTCTGTTTGTAATAAGCGGCCCAGAGAGGTCCAAGAATATATGCCTCCACACTACGCCATTATTTCTAAACAGCCTAAACTACAAGGCAAGATATTTTGTCATCAATAAGTTATTTTTTTAGAAGTAAAGTAAAATTATTTGGGTAGGACAGAGACACAGTAAGATTACAAATTACAAATAAGATTGCAAATTACATGTTTCGAAAAAAGTACTGTATGTTGTGGGAAGGGCTTTAAACTACACTAAATAATATCTTTAGCATTGCGGGGATTACCCAAAACTCTGCAGCACTAAAGAAAGTTACACCTTATCTTACAAATCCTGTTTGTCTTCTGTTTGACCTCTCTACTCAGCTCCTGAGGAACAGCCAGAAGCAAACGGTGTGGAGACTTCACCCGCTGAAAACACCACTCCCTCACTGAGTAGCGATGAAGCTGACAAGATATCCAACCCACCGAGCAGTACCAGCCTTTTCTTTGATGCTATTGGGGAGCAGCAGAATGAAAACAACAACAACCCAAGTAAGATTTTTCTTTAATAATGCAAATACAAACACAAAGCAGTACGGTCATTTCTCTATTGCATTTTCAGAAATCATGCAGGACTTGCACGAGAAAGTTTACCATGAAGCTCCAAAATATAACTCGCTTCTATGTATGTCTAAAGACAAAACATGAAATATTCACTGAAATTCTTTGTATACATATGGCTCAACTCTTTATGGTAAATGGGCTGTATTTGTATAGCGTTTTACTTTACACTACATCCAGTCATCCACCCATTCACACACTGGTGATGAAGCTACATTGTAGCCACAGCTGCCCTGGGGCGCACTGACAGAGGCGAGGCTGCCGGACACCGGCGCCACCGGGCCCTCTGCCCACCACCAGTAGGCAACGGGTGAAGTGTCTTGCCCAAGGACACAATGACTGAGACTGTCGGAGTCGGGGCTCAAACCGGCCACCTTCCGACTACAATAAGAACTGCCAACTCTTGAGCCACGATTGCCCCTATATTTATTCCAATAAGTGCTGCTAAACAAATTGTTTTATGCGGCAAAGAAAACCTGCCAGTTGTAGTCAACCATGATTACAATTAAAAATTTAATAGGCTTTATCCTTGTCAGACTATTTACCATGACATTCATGCCGATAATGAGTGTATGGAAACGTCCAACCACAGCTGTATATGGGACTCTTACTGTGGTCGCTGGTCTAAGGAGTGATGTGAATTATGTCTCCCTCATCAATCCCTACCTCCAAATGTGGACTTTTTTCCTGAAATGTTTTTACTTCATGCAAAATTCAAAAGGTAGACCTACAGTAGCAACAGGTCAGTGACCAACTGAAGGTAGAGACCATTTGGCTTTAAATGAAAATGTCTGCATTTTAAAAGTGTTGGCTGCAGAAGTGATCCATCAGTTTTACTCTAAAAGTGAACATTGTCTGTTTCTGTGGCACTTTTTTAATGTTTTACTGCTGCACAGTGATTAGGTGTTTGCAGATAAGTTGGCATTTTCCATTTTGCAATCCACTGTCTTCTTCAATCCCAATCTTTGTCCTCTCTCACAGCAGTTTGCTCCAGTGACCCATTTGTTGAAATAAACCTGGACGAGCCGGCATGGTGTGATCAGCTCCTCAATTCTTCTGAAGGTTCTTCCTCGGTCTTCCCCTTCTCTCCATTCTCTTTATCCTCCTCTTCCTCTTAGCACTTTGAATGTTATCCTCTTCCATCAACATATAGGCAGAGACTGTCTTTCGTAGCACATGGACATGAGCACAACATGTGTTTTTTTTCCCAAAGCTAGTATGGATTGTGAAGTGAACAACCAAGGAATTAACATCAACCTGTAAACATGAAGCTAGCTTTAACTGATTTCTTATTGTGTTTTTATATGTTTTTGTTCAAATTTATTGGTCTCATTTAGTATTTTTTCTAAGACTATATGAAGGACTTTAAACTGATTTTAATTGAATTGTTTGAAACTGAGCAATTTGGGAAGCTCAAAGAGGCAGTCCAAAATTGCATCGAAGAAAAAGAAGGATTGAAGAAATGTTAATCACAACTTTTCCTGCATTTAACTGACTTATTATTATTGTTGCCTAACCACACTGCAAACTTCATACCAAAGGAAGTAAAATAAGCAAGGTAGCTTATTTGTGACATCTAGACTAAGCAATAACGCCTGAACTTTTTTTTTTTTTTCCAAATGTCATCACTTCATGAGCGTATAGATTGGCTGCAGTTCCTCTCAGATCTAACATCCTTTGAAATAGGCTAAAGTTTTCTCAGAAGAGATGTTTGGTTTTAAGTCAGATTATTTTTGGGGAAATTAGTGTGTACAAAGTACTCATATAGGAAACAGTTGATTAACTTTTTGTACAGTTTAATATTGCAATAATAAGTTATGGTTGTAATCCCAAGACGCAAATGGACATACACAAGAATGATGCTTCATTTGGGAACCACATCTCATTACCAATAAACATAAAACTAGCTTTAACGCTTCCTTATGATTTTTTTTGTTTGTTTTATACATTATCAGCACATCAAACTTAAATCAAATGAGTTTTTTCCTAAAATGTAGCATTTTTCTACTTCATTTTATTTACTAAAGCATCATAAAACAAGATTAAAGTTAGCTTTAGCAGCGACAACTGTTACTCTCAAATTATCGATGTAGGCTAGTTTCCCCTAAACCTACAGGGAGATTTGTGAAATCTCTGAACTATAAAAATACACTCTGTGTCATAATTGCTGTAAATATTTTTGTACACGATATATTTTTTTTAGTAGAATACTGTGAATTATTCACATTTATTCAAGTTCTATATTTTAATTTTGTGACTCTGGAGGTTTCCATTCTACTAGATGTTTAAATGCTTTCGTTTCTTTTAACCTACATTTATTTTGTCATTTTTTTAATAAACTGGTTTCTTTTCAGAAGCTAACTAAATATACATTTCACCACTGCCATTTTCCTCAAAGTGCTAATTCAAACTGATATATAAATATATAATTTTCTGACTAATGTTAAAAAAAAAAAACATTGAGAAGTGTTACTTTGTTTCATGTTAAAAATCAAATTGATTCAAATAAAACTATTTTTTTTCAGAATTTCACTGTTATCTCTTCTTCATTCTCTTTATTATCCTGATGGTTAAAATGTCTCTCACTTAACTAATTTTTGGGTTTAATTCCATTTGCTGCCTTACTCACACCAAACCTTTTCAGAAAGTCATCTGTATATTCTTTGGTCCATATCAAAACTATAAAACAATTTTGACTACCTGTCTGTGAGTATTTATGCTTCTTCTTGTGGCCATGGCCCTCAGGTCTCAGTGTCTTCAATCACTTTATTAGTGTTAAATAGCTGATGTTTTGTTTTTGTTGATTTTTACACAACACAGAAAGCCTTGATCAAGCCAGTATTGTTTCTTCACAGAGCCAGCACACATAACAAAAAATACTTTTGTCAAATCCTATAATTAACTTCTTTAAAGATCATTTTGCAGGTTGTAAAAAAACAGAAAATACATTTTAAACAAGAAATTGGAATTAAATTATTTGGTGTTGATGAGATGTAAAATCATCAAAGAAACTTGGATTTATTACTTGTAATCTGAGAAACTCATCTCTACAGCTATAAATAAGTCTTGTGTCTGCACTTTCTTTCTGAATTATGGCAAACACCACATCAGAGGTGGTGCTGTCAGTGCCATTCCCAACTGTGTTGGGTGTTAAAGTCGATCTCTGAGTTGATCAGCAGCTGCTGTAAAAGACAAAAAAAGAAAGAAAAAAAGAAGAAGAAAGAAACAGTTAACATATGTTCATGTCCAGCATGAGCACATTTTGATGTTTGTCTTACATGCATGAAATGTGTTTTAATTATGAAAGCTGATCTTGACTAATAATAAAATTCTCAACAATTAAACTCCATCAAGTGCAGATTAAAAGTCCAGCCAGTGAAAGAGTGAAAATTGAAAAATCTATTAATTCTACTGAATAAACTTACCAGTGATTTTGAGATCACATTTTGCTGAACCTGAGGAGTAGTTAGTAAACACTGCACAAACATAAAGACCCGAGTCATCAGTCCTGAGTCTGGACAGCTGCAGTCTGATTCGTCCTTCTCTGAGGGCGTCTTTGTCACTCTGGACTCGTCCTGAAAACTTTTCATCCCGAGACTCTGACACCTCAAAATAATGAACAAAATTGTACAAGACTACTATTTTTTCTTCAATTTTCTGATAACAGAGGACACTAATCAAAGACATGTCATCTATGATGGTGAACGTCCACTCCAGTGTGATGTTGTGGTTCTCCTCTGCCTGATAGGAGGTCTGTGTCACATTGACTACAAATGATCCTGTTGAGGAGACAGAGAGGGAAAGAGAGGAGCAGACACACTGAGAACTGCAACAAATCTGTTGTTGAGCTTTATCATAAAGTGAAGCTGTAAACTAACCAGAGACACATGAGGTGAGGATGATGAGCAGCAGGATCCTGCAGATCATCTTCTCCCTGTGAGAGGAGACAGAGGTGAAGAGTCACCAACACATGAGGTCAAAGGTCAAAGGGAAAATCTACAGTCTGACTTCATTCACTCATCACAACATCTGATTCTGTTCATGATGCTGATTATTACACTGACTGACCAAAACTACATGAACTACAAACACAGCATTGGAAGCAACCAGAAGAAAAATTTGCTCTCAAAATATTTGACATATTTTTTTTATATTCAGAGTTGCAAAAATATATATCTGACACAAGGTTTTCTATATGTTTCAACATATAGAAAACAGCAACACTGTGAAATCTGTTTTCTGTGATGGTGTTAAAAGGAGTGTTTACCATCAAAATGTAGATGCTATTTTTGGCCTGTATTTATATAGCGCTTTACTAGTCCCTAAGGACCCCAAAGCGCTTTACACATTCAGCCTTCCACTCATTCACACACTGGTGATGGCAAGCTACATTGTAGCCACAGCTGCCCTGGGGCGCACTGACAGAGGCGAGGCTGCCGGACCCCACAGGCAGCCTCGCCAGTAGGCAGTAGGTGAAGTGTCTTGCCCAAAGACACAACAACTTAGACTGTCCAAGCCGGGGCTCGAACCGGCAACCTTTTGATTACAAGACAAACTGCCACAATCGCCCTTTTTATGAAAATAAGTTCGAAATCAACTAGCACTATAGTTCTCTCTAGATTTTTTGAGTTTCATTTCAAGGATTTTTTTTTGTACCTGTTACTTAAACTGAGAATTTTTTTTAACTTTTTAAATGCTACAGACACACAGAATGAGCTACAGTCCTCTAAAAGCATTATGTTAATGACACAACCTCTTTAACTCTTTAAAGCATTAATCATAAAATAATTGGCAGAAAATTAGAGTGAAAAATGTAGTGTTTATTGAACCTGACAGATAAAAAAATAAATATGAATTTGCATCACAAGTGTTTTGGTGGGAAAAACAAAAATCACATTGATGATATAGAAATCTCAAAAACTTACAAATTCTCATATATCTAATAATTTACGACTACTTAATCCTACTACTACTTGTACTAATAATAGTCTATGCACATTCTTGCTTTTTCATCACTAACAGTAGTAATAGAAGCAGAAAAACATTATAAAAACATACATGGGTTGCTTCTTCCTTTCTCAGATTGTAACAAACACCGTTGTCTTTGGTTGTCACTGCCTCCAAAAAATGCGTAATTTAAACTGTTAACATGAACCTCGTTTAACAAAGCTCATCCAAGTCTGTGCAGAGTACAGGGTCCTCTTCCAGACTGCAGAGTAAGCAACAACTGAGTTTGTTAACCCCGAGATAAGAGAAAGTGAGCAACTGATGCAACAGGCTAAATTCAACAAATAATATTTGAGCTCACATATCCAGTCACATCATTAGACAGATAACAAGCTACAAGCTAATTTTCATTTAAAGGAGTCATCACCCAGTTCAGAATAAACTGACTTGTTTGTTGCAGCAGTGTGCCGGGACACTGACAAAAAATGATCAGACAAAAGCAGGTTCCGAGGAAATACTATTAAGTATTCACTGTTTCTGTGAAAAGTTAAGTCGTGATTTTTCAGATTTAAAAAACAAAAAACAAATAAATAAATAAATAAATAAATCCAGAATTTCAAGTTTCAAGTTGTTCATCTGTGGGAGTAGTACAATTATTATTATTATTATTATTATTATTATTATTATTATTATTATTATTATTATTATTATTATTATTAATTAATTAATTAATTAATTAATTTATTTATTTATTTATTTTTTACAGTTGTGACTCCTGATTTGTATTTTCGGTCTTTTGTGAAGTCATGAACTCCCTCAGTTCTCTATAGGGATTGAACGTTTATAACTCCAGCAGTTTTGCCTATGTTGCACTAACCAGGGAGCAGCAGTATTGGGTCCTGGATTCGTGGCAATTCTGTTTATCTCCCTTACACCAAATCATTCTGGTATCACCAAAAATGAGCTTAGAGGTACGGTGTGTAAAATCTCAGCACTGGCAGTAGAGTGCTGTTAGCCTCTTGTTTTAGGCAGCATTAGAGAAACCTTCTATGACATGGATCCAACATAACTGCACTTGGAAACTTAGCAAAGAAACCTTCGTGCTATGAGAGAATGTATTCAAACAATTTATCAGAGGGAAAGTGTGATTTTTTTCAGACACTGGAACCTAGCATTAGCTGGCATCATGTTAGCTTATAAGCAGCTCTTGTTATTAAAACTGTTTATTGTCAGCTGTTAAAAGAGGGGAGAGTCGCATGTGTAACTGTGACAATATATGGAAAAAAAAAAGCTTGCTTATTTATGTTTTTATTTGTTACTGCATATGTGGTCAGTCTCTAGCTACATACATAAAACAAAATTAGGAGTAGGAGAATAGACGAATGTTGGCTTTATATTTTTGTACAATAAACAACTGTAAGACAGAAAATGTTTATTTGAAATACACAAACCTAGAGTGCAATAAAGCATGTGTACTCAAGTTCAGAGATGAGTGTTTGACATAAGTTGCTTTTTTTCTATGTTGTTGCACTTTATTTGATCACATTTGGATTTATAAATCTGTTTCTTATCTGCAAGTTCCATGATTACCTTTGTAGTAATCAATTCAGGAAGAAAGATTTTCCATGTCTTTTTCCTTTAACCTCTTTAGACTCCTCCTCCCAGTAGCAACATCCAGTCAGACTCTCTCTACTCAGGACCTGATAATATTCAGTTAATCTGTCTGGATGATCAGAATAAGACTGTAGTTCCATCCATTCACTTCTGCTTACCCTTTTAGGGTCCCCTGGGGGTGTTGGAGCCTATCCCAGCTGAGCAAGAGGCAGGTTACACCCTGGACAGGTCGCCAGTCTGTCGCAGGGCTAACACATAGACAGAGGAAACCAGTCACACTCACATTTACCCCATTCAGACCTATGGGCAATTTAGTGTTTCCAATTAACCTATCCCCACTGAGTGCATTTATTTGGACTGTGGGAGGAAGCTGTAGGGATTTAATGTGAATATTTTAAGAATCCAGCTCTGGTCTTTGGCTCTGGTGGTGACAGTAAAACATCCATCATGGGGGCGATCGTGGCTCAAGAGTTGGCAGTTCGTCTTGTAGACGAACTGCCAACTCTGCTTTTACCATATGAACCCTCGCGGACCCTGAGGTCCTCTGGTGCTGGCCTTTTGATTGTCCCTAAAGTCAGGACACATACTCACGGAGAGGCAGCTTTTCAGTGGTATGGCCCTCGTCTGTGAAACAGCCTGCCGGAGGAGCTCAGGGCCGCAGAGAACGTACATGTTTTTAAGAACAGGCTCAAGACCCACCTTTTTAATTTAGCTTTTACTTAGCGTTTATTTATTTTATGCTTATTTATTCTATCCTGTTATTCTATTTATTAATTTAGGTTTTACCTAATATTTATTGATTTTGTTCTTATTCATTTTTTAATCTTCTTACTCTATTTATATTTATATTTATATTGTATCCTGTTCTTATTTATTTTATCATTTTACCCTGTATACATCGTATTGCGTCATATCTCCAGTGTTTCCTCAGAGGGCGCTCTCTGCACCGGGGCTGTGATCGACCGTGGCTGCTGGGTCTCTGGGGGTCCTCTCAGCCTGGTTGGGGGGCTTTTTTGCCTCCCTCCTGCTGTGTGCCCAGCCCGGAGTCTGTGGCCGGCTCCCGGTGCAGACGGCTCCCTGTGATAGTGTTTCCTCACTTGGCACATGCGTACCCAGCCCAATTTTACTCTTTAAGTGTGTGTGTGTGTGTGTGTGTGTGTGTGGGGGGGAGATATGTGTGTATTCACATTGTTTATGTTAATGAGAGTGTGGGGAGTGAGTTGGAGGTGGGGTGGGCTGCTTTTAACCATGTAAAGCACTTTGTACTACATTTTTTTTGTATGAAAAGTGCTTTATAAATAAAGATTGATTGATTGATTGATTGTAATCGGAAGGTTGTTGGTTCAAGCCCCGCCTTGGACAGTCTCGGTCATTGTGTCCTTGGGAAAGACACTTCACCTATTGCCTACTGGTGTTGGCCAGAGGGGCCGATGGCGCGATATGGCAGCCTTGTTTCTGACAGTCTGCCCCAGGGCAGCTGTGGCTACAACTGTAGCTTGCCTGCACCAGTGGAGAAGGAACACAAATATTATGCATTTTGTATTGAGCTGAAAAGGAACAGTTTGTCCCGGACTTCAGCTAGAATGGAAAAAGACACAATGCTGGAGTTATTCTGCATTTTTATGCTGCACAGCTGTTTCTTCTTCTCTCATTCTCTCCCCCTCCCTTTCCTGTTGCTACTTCAATCAAAAAACTGATCAATGGTAAATGGTAAATGGCCTGTATTTATATAGCGCTTTACTAGTCCCTAAGGACCCCAAAGCGCTTTACATATCCAGTCATCCACCCATTCACACACACATTCACACACTGGTGATGGCAAGCTACATTGTAGCCACAGCCACCCTGGGGCGCACTGACAGAGGCGAGGCTGCCGGACACTGGCGCCACCGGGCCCTCTGACCACCACCAGTAGGCAACGGGTGAAGTGTCTTGCCCAAGGACACAATGACCGAGACTGTCCAAGCCGGGGCTCGAACCGGCAACCTTCCGATTACAAGGCGAACTCCCAACTCTTGAGCCACGATCGCTCAATGATCAGCTGATCAGCATTTCTAACACAAGTCCCATCTCTCTTGCTTGTTTACCTTTTAGGCGACATGAATGAGTTGAAGGGAAGTTATAAGCTGTTTCTGAGAGACAAATAACACCAGGATCCTTTTCTAAGTCGCCGACAGCTGGTAACTGTGCAGGGGCGGGTCTAGCAAAGTTTCAAGTTTCAAAGTTCATAAGATCACATTAACATTTGTATCCCTGTATCAACAAACATGCCATATCGGCTGAGTTTATTTGCAGCATATCAAACATCTGCGAACAAATATAATTGTATAATGTTGTTCTATATAGTGTGCAACTGTTAATATAGAGCGTTATTAAATTTATTGCTAATGCAATCATACGGCATATTGACTTCTGTGGAAATTTTAGATGGCACTCCTCATCAGAAAGGTTGCCTACCCCTGGTCTAAACTATGAAATTACTTTTATGTCATAAATTGCACACGACAAAAAAACAAAAAAAACAAAACATAATTTGAGCCAATAAATTCATTTCACAGGGGCAATTAACTCGCACAAACCACCAGAAACAAGCTGTTGGCCTCACAGCTTGACAAGCTCCAGTCATTGTTAATGGGAGACGTACACATGGACCAAGATAACTACATACAGGGAGTGCAGAATTATTAGGCAAATTAGTATTTTGTCCACATCATCCTCTTCATGCATGTTGTCCTACTCCAAGCTGTATAGGCTCCAAAGCCTACTACCAATTAAGCATATTAGGTGATGTGCATCTCTGTAATGAGAAGGGGTGTGGTCTAATGACATCAACACCCTATATCAGGTGTGCATAATTATTAGGCAACTTCCTTTCCTTTGGCAAAATGGGTCAAAAGAAGGACTTGACAGGCTCAGAAAAGTCAAAAATAGTGAGATATCTTGCAGAGGGATGCAGCAGTCTCAAAATTGCAAAGCTTCTGAAGCGTGATCTTCGAACAATCAAGCGTTTCATTCAAAATAGTCAACAGGGTCGCAAGAAGCGTGTGGAAAAACCAAGGCGCAAAATAACTGCCCATGAACTGAGAAAAGTCAAGCGTGCAGCTGCCAAGATGCCACTTGCCACCAGTTTGGCCATATTTCAGAGCTGCAACATCACTGGAGTGCCCAAAAGCACAAGGTGTGCAATACTCAGAGACATGGCCAAGGTAAGAAAGGCTGAAAGACGACCACCACTGAACAAGACACACAAGCTGAAACGTCAAGACTGGGCCAAGAAATATCTCAAGACTGGTTTTTCTAAGGTTTTATGGACTGATGAAATGAGAGTGAGTCTTGATGGGCCAGATGGATGGGCCCGTGGCTGGATTGGTAAAGGGCAGAGAGCTCCAGTCCGACTCAGACACCAGCAAGGTGGAGGTGGAGTACTGGTTTGGGCTGGTATCATCAAAGATGAGCTTGTGGGGCCTTTTCGGGTTGAGGATGGAGTCAAGCTCAACTCCCAGTCCTACTGCCAGTTTCTGGAAGACACCTTCTTCAAGCAGTGGTACAGGAAGAAGTCTGCATCCTTCAAGAAAAACATGATTTTCATGCAGGACAATGCTCCATCACACGCGTCCAAGTACTCCACAGCGTGGCTGGCAAGAAAGGGTATAAAAGAAGAAAAACTAATGACATGGCCTCCTCGTTCACCTGATCTGAACCCCATTGAGAACCTGTGGTCCATCATCAAATGTGAGATTTACAAGGAGGGAAAACAGTACACCTCTCTGAACAGTGTCTGGGAGGCTGTGGTTGCTGCTGCACGCAATGTTGATGGTGAACAGATCCAAACACTGACAGAATCCATGGATGGCAGGCTTTTGAGTGTCCTTGCAAAGAAAGGTGGCTATATTGGTCGCTGATTTGTTTTTGTTTTGTTTTTGAATGTCAGAAATGTATATTTGTGAATGTGGAGATGTTATATTGGTGTCACTGGTAAAAATAAATAATTGAAATGGGTATATATTTGTTTTTTGTTAAGTTGCCTAATAATTATGCACAGTAATAGTCACCTGCACACACAGATATCCCCCTAAAATAGCTGAAACTAAAAACAAACTAAAAACTACTTCCAAAAACATTCAGCTTTGATATTAATGAGTTTTTTGGGTTCATTGAGAACATGGTTGTTGTTCAATAATAAAATTATTCCTCAAAAATACAACTTGCCTAATAATTCTGCACTCCCTGTATGAAAGAAGAACAGCTTTCAGTGACAATAACCAACTGCAGCCACAAGACGGCAGTAATATAAATATATTAAACATTAAATGAAAGTGAGGAGCTTTATGACTGTGCTGTCTGAAATGAAAGGAGAGACATCGCTTTACTTTGGTACATTTAAATTTATCAGTATTGTTTAAATTTGACAGGGCAAGCTTGTCCTGATGGAATGCCGCTGTCAGAAACACAAAGAAAAACCTGTGTTAAATAAGGCAGAACACTCTGTTATGCTGCTTTCACACATTTGAGATTATCATCTTTGTAAGAAAAAAATCATAATCATAATAAATCTTAAAAAACACATGAACCACACTTAAATCAATAAAATTAAACAATGAACCAGCAGAACAGGAGCACACTGAACTTTAACCTTGGTGAAATGTCAGATCAAACTTTCCCTGTTACAATTAACATAATAAGGTAATAAACTGAACAAACAATGCTGACATTTCTTTACTGTTCTGGGTCTAAAATATTGACTTAAATATGGATCATCTTTTCACTCAGGTGTCCAGCAATGACTCACAGTTTTCCCACATTTTACAAGTATGAACATTTAACCAATATGAATTCTCATGTGATTCTTTAAGTGCATCCTCTGGACAAATCTTTTCCCACAGGTACCACAGGAATACGGCTTCTCACCTGTGTGAATTCTCGTGTGTGTTTTCAACGTTGATGGGTGAGCAAATTTTTTTCCACAGGTGCTACAGGAATACAGTTTCTCTCCTGTGTGAATTCTTAGATGTCTAGTCATTTTGTATTTATTCTGCAAAGTTTTTCCACACATGTCACATTGTACAGACTTATTCTTTGCGTCCGTTCTACTTTGACTGACTGACACAGGAGTGTTGTCTACTCTCTGACTGTGACTTCTCTTTCTGTGACGTCTCTTCTTCAGCTCTGCATTTCTAGTTGATCTTGAGTCCACATGCTGATTTTCTTCATGATCTCGGCTCTCTGCTTCAGGAGAGCTGGGAGAAAGGAGCTGCTCGCTGTTTGGTTCTGGTTCACTGTGGGCACTTTCCCCATAAGCAGGAGTCTCCATGAAAGTACCAGTCTCCTGCTTCCCTCCTGACTGCTGCACAGTTCCTCCTGTTCCTCTTTAATCTGTGGAGGCTCTGGGTCCTCCTGGTCCAGACTAGAGTTCCTCTCCTGGTTACAGACCTGCTGGTCGGTTAAAACCTCTTCTTTCTCAAAAGCATGCTGATGTTGGACATCTGAAGGCACAAAGGGAAAAAAATTATGGCAAAACAAACATTTGAGAAAATATTTAGTGGCCTGAACTATTAGCAGGTCTCTACATAGCGAGCATGTTGCTCACATATACCACTAAAGTGTAAAAACATGACAAATTATTCGGGCACTGATGCAAATGTTTAGTTCTGACACTCTTATTAGCAAAGTTCAAGGTTCAGCTTCATATGTGAATATCTGTGATGTATGAAATAAATAGATGTTGTTGTTTTTTGTTAAATGACTGTGGATGTCTCGATTGGCACAGTAATAAGATGGCATGCTGGGGCAGAGCTCTCTTACACAGTGGTAAATGTTTTGGTTATACTTGAAATGCCATGAAGTGCTAACCACTGTTCCTCTGTGACACCCATGAGTAACATTTACTGTTAGTAAAACATCACAGTTTTACATACCTATTCTGTATAACTTTATCTCAGGTTTCCAGATGGTCTCCTTCAGTCCAAGCTGCTCTCCCTCCTGACTGCTGCAGAGTTCCTCATGTTCCTCTTTAATCTGTGGAGGCTCTGGGTCCCACTGTTCCCACTTTATTAGAGATTTACATGATGAATTCACTGTAGGAACTAATTACAAGGTCAAAGATAAACAGACACAAAACACATGTTTTTATATGTGAACAAACAGAAATATGTTAAACATATAAATATACATTAAAGCCACTAAAGTGTCTTATAATCCCTGTTAACACATGCCTGCTGACACATGATACACAGTAATATGTGTTTGATTACAACCTGAAACCTGTTAATGTTCTGATTTAACAGCAGATTTCTCCACATGCAGGACAGAGAAATTCCTGCCTTCCACCAAAAGTGGAAAATATATTTGTTTGACATTTTAATCATAATAACAAAGAAATAAACTGTTGGTAGATCCACTTTTTAGGAAGATGAGTTGATGAAGAAGAGAGCGTTCAGTGGAAAAAGGCCAGTGAGTTCATGTAAATGCTGCTTCTGCTGTAAGAAACAGACCTAAAAGTGAACAAATGCTTCATGATTTTCATTTCTATCCATCATCTTGAACACTGGCTATAAATGTGTTCACGTCATTATTGTGTGATTTGGTTTCTTCACGTGTCTCCTTCAGTGCAAATAAAGGACTGTTAGAGTGTGTGCTGTGTGTTTTTCTGAAGCATGACAATCCTTTCCAACAAGTATTTCCAGCTGTTTGTCTCCACTCTGCACTTTAGTCTTTCTTCCTGTCATGTCTGTGTTTGTCCACCAGGTGTCTCCCTCAGCTCATTTTCTCCAAATCAGAAGCTTCAGATTTGTGGAGACGCTCTGCCTGCCAGACACAGCTCAGGGCAAAGAAACATGTCCATACTCCACAATATACAGGCCTGTATCGTTTATTGACTGTATTTAAATGTATAAATGATCGAGTGTGATCAAACATCTAAAAAAAATGACATTAAATGTCATCACTCTAGATACAATAAGAACAACTAAAAAAACTTCAAAGATTCCATTTTTGTTACATTTTAAAAGTTCAAACCTCAAAGACATTAAGTTTACAGTCATATATGATCAAGAAAACCAACAATCTTCACATTTCAGAAACTGGAACCAGCTTTAAATGTGACTAAAATAATGATAAAACAATCAATTCTCTAATCATTGACTAACTGATGAATCACTGCAGCTCCAATATATTGTTGCATTTGACAACCCACTACAGCAACTACAGAATAAAAGCACTAACCAGACTGATGACAGATTTCAAACATGCTGAATATGAAGAGTAGTATCATTTAAACTCACATGATTATCAGCTATAAGAACAAATTCAGATTTATATTGATGTAAGGTATATAAATGTAAGTACAGTTTGAATCAGTGCAATATTATTTTCACACATCAATGGACCACTGAACTTCTCAGCTTCTAAAATGTAAAGCCTCATTTAGAAACTACACAAGTACATATAATGGTCAGGGATCAACATGAACCTGTCTTCTCTATTTGACTTTAATCAACTCTGCAGTGGCTCCATCATCCCAAAGACAAAGTCCAGCATAGAGCGGCTGAGTGAATGTGGTCTGGACTCTGTGGAGGAGAGTCATGGTTTCAGAGACGCTGTAGAAAGACAGAATACCTGCTCTGTGATCCAGGTACACTCCTACTCTGGAGGACCGAGGACCTGAGAGGACAGTTTGGACTTTGTTATATTGAAATTCATAACCGTTTGTGTCGCAATATAATGCCTGAGATTTGTCATTCCATCCAAATCCACATTCATTGCCCGTCCCTGCTCTGCTGATATTCTTGTATGCGACTGCTACACGAACTCCTCCCCCTCTCCACTCCACCTCCCAGTAACAACGTCCAGTCAGACTCTCTCTACTCAGGACCTGACGCCATACAGTGAATCTGTCTGGATGATCAGAATAAGACTGTTGCTGATTCATAAATGTTACTTTTCTGTTCCCCTCAGATAATAACAGACGTGTGTTTGCTGTGTTTCGATCCAGTGTGATTTCACGTGAATATTTTAAGAATCCAGCTCTGGTCTTTGGCTCTGGTGGTGACAGTAAAACATCCACTTCAGTGACTGTCAGTGAGATGTTTGTCCATTCCTCTCTCAGAATGTCCTGTAGTTTATCTCTGGTCTCTGACACAGCTGCTGTCACATCCTCAAAGTAGCTCAGAGGACGAATATTGATGCTGGATGAGTGTGTAGACTCACTGAGTGCTGACAGTGAGGGGTAGTTGTGTAGAAACTGGTTGTGATCCTCTGTGTGTGAGAGCTGCTCCAGCTCGCCGTCTTTCCTCTTCAGCTCAGCGATCTCCTGCTCCAGCTTCTCCTGAAGCTCTTTGACTCGACTCACTTCAGTTTCCTGCTGGGATCTGACCTGCTGCTTCACATCAGAGCTTCTTTTCTGGAGGAGACGGATCAGCTCAGTGAACATCTTCTCACTGTCCTCCACTGCTTTATCAGCAGAGCCATTGATGGCCTCCACCTCCTGTTGAAGCAGCTTCACATCTTTCTCTCGCTCCTGGATTCTCTGCTGGATGTTTAGTCGTCTCACCTCGAGCTCCTTCTGCTTCTCAGTCCTTTCTGCTGCAGCTGGGACTGTTTCATGGCCTTTATGTTCATCCATTGTGCAGAGATAACAGATACTCTGCTGATCAGTACGACAGAAAATCTTCATCACCTCATCATGATGAGAGCAGATGTTCTCCTGGAGCTTCTTGGAGGGGGCCACCAGCTTGTGTTTCTGAAACTGAACTACATCATAGTGAGGTTGGAGGTGTTTCTCACAGTAAGAGGCCAGACAGAATAAACAGGACTTGATGGCTTTCAGCTTCCTTCCAGTGCAGAAATCACAGGCCACATCTTCAGGTCCAGCATAGCAGTGATCAGCTGGAGCAGCTTGGAGTCCAGTCTTCTTCAGCTGCTCCACTAAAGCTGCTAACATGGTGTTTTTCTCCAGGACAGGCCTCGGTGTGAAAGTCTTCCTGCACTGAGGGCAGCTGTGGATTCCCTTCCTGTCCTCTTCATCCCAGAAACTTTTAATACAGTTCCTGCAGTAGCTGTGTCCACAGGCTGTAGTCACCGGATCCTTCAGTAGATCCAAACAGATCGAACAAGAGAAGGTTTCTCGGTCCAGCTGAACTCCTTTCTGCGCCATTTCTCCTCTCAGTGTCAGTGACTGTGTGAGTTTCTCTTCCTTATAACTGAAACTAGTCTGAGCTCTGATCTCAACAACATGTTTCTGCAGTGAATGGAGCCTGTCAGCTCTTACACGTCACCACATGTTGGTTACACCCATCTTCAAAGTGCAGATCTGAAGGGGAGGGAACGAGGAAACACGTGGACAGAGAGGAGGTGCTGTGTTTAAGAGCAGGAAGAAGAGGGAGGGGTATCAGGCTGTGCTTCACTCCAGGAAGAGGAGCAGTTTGAGAGCGATACTGATAGTTTAACCCTTTTTATTTACTGCTCACATCAACTTTTAAGCTTGTTAACACTTTCTTCTATAGAAATAAACTTCACTTTAGAAATGTCAGAGTTCTCACTGAAGTTAACAAACAGTCCTTCAGTTTTAGTCAATGCAGGAGGATAATGATCCTCTTTTTTTTTTTTTTTTTGGCCTGTCCCGTTTGGCTCTTTTGCCATCAGAATTATTGTCTAAAGGCAAAGAAAGATGCCCAACGGATTTACTTTACCAAACTGACCATCCCAGCCTTGCCGTAATGGTCCATTTGATTCACCTTTTATTGTTTCTTTTATTTTCACTTGCTGAATACGGGACAGACTTGACTGGAGGAAAGAAGGGGAGAAAGAAAGAGGGAAAGAGAAACAGCTGAGAAGAGGGACGGGGGAGAAGGGCAAAAGACAAAAACCAACAGAACGGGCAGAGAAAAAAAAATGCATATATCAATCACCTGGATCATCTGCTGAGAAAGAAAAAAGAAAGCAAGCAGAAGAGAACAAGAGTAATAGAATAAACAACATCACAATGATATATGGGAATATGACAGTAAATACTAAATGTTAAACATTATTGTGCAGCACATAAGATCAACAGAACACAGTGTGCTTTGAGGTAGGAGCCAAAAAGGGTGTAGTTTGTGGGTGTGATCACCCGTGTGTACACCTGTGAGCATGGACGCGCTTGTTTTTGTTTTTTTAAAAAGGTTCCTTCATGTAATAATCTGCTAGAGGGTGTGGGGGGGCCACAGCCCCGTCCTCCAGGGCGTGAAGCAGGTGTGGAGGAGATCAAAACTCCAGACATCCAGAGGCCCCCAGAACACAAGAGACCAAGGAAGACCAACAGAGGGGCAGCTGCGCCACTGTCCCGCCACAGCCTGGAGCTGCAGGTGTTTTTCCAAATGTTTGTTTTGTAATTATGAAAGTTCATAATTGCCACACACAGACACACTGATTATTGTCTGAAGTACATCATTTTGGTTTCAGTTTTAAGGATTTGGATGTCATCAAAGTTAAATTTTCTTTATAAGGAAGAACTTGTTCATTGTGTGAACTTTAAAGTCCTCTTCTCATCCTTAGCAGCGATGATCTGTGGAGGAGTTCAGCTGTGTTGTTATTAACGTCAGAGACGTCACTGAGCACAGTGGCAAACACATCAGTCATGGTGCTTTTTATTTTGAGGTCAGGATTATTTTACAGTGGGGTTTTTTAGAATATTTTGTTTAAGGACAGTACAGCAGAGGCTGCTTTTTGCTATAATGTATGTCTGTACCAAAGTATAAAGATATTACAAAAACACATTTATCAGGATTTATATTAGACTTGATTTGGCATGAAAGCTCACAAACAGCTGAGTTCTCACTTTTCATGAAATTTAAATCTACAGCTCGACTGTTACTGATATTTTGTTTAAAGATGAGATTTGATTTCCATTGTTCTTTATTGTCTATTGTCTGGCATTTACGTCAGCAGGTGCAGGAGCAGTCTAACCTGTATCACGATTAACCCCACACACCCAACCCAGAAACTCTTCGACCTCCCCCCTGAGGCAGGACTATGCACAGCTTCTTCTCAAAGGCTGTAAGAGTGGTCACCTCCAAACCTCACTGGCCTCATTCTAGCTTGCTGTGCTGCTGCGCTGGTTTTTAAAATGCCACACCTGGGTCTTTTGAGGAGGATAATGATCCTAAACATACAGATAAGGCAGCGACTGACATGATGCTTATGTTGCATTTAAGTTTATGTTCATTTCAATTGTTTTCTGTCCCTCAAACACCATCAAAGGTGAGAGGGTGCAGCAGGTGTAGTAGTTGATATATGAGGCAGTAAACAAATTAAATGGTTTTCAAACACATTCATCTCCATAAAAATGTGATAAGTGTTTTGCAGGAATAATAAAAAGAAACTCTGATCCTTCTTTAAAAGTATTTTTCTGTTATCATGGTTGAGCTGATCACAACTTCTACAATCATCTTGAGCAAGGACGTGGCTAAATACAGGCATGTGAGAACCAGTCAATATTAGCCCTTTATTGACCAAGTATCAGGCTGCCTGGACTTATTTGGTATTTTTGGCTGTAAAATGGCCAGAAATCATACTATAAGTGAATGTTTTTGCCCCTTTCTTCAGAATAACCTCAGCTTTTTCTGGCAGTCATTTTACATTATTGTACTGTTATGACAATGGAACAACAGTTTAAAGTGGAAAAAAATGGACTATTTTTTCAGATTTTAAAGTTAAGTGGAAACTGATATTCAGCAGGAACAAAACGTAACACGACATCAACTTCAAATATGAACTAAAATAAATATATACAAAAAAGTTTTTGAGCCTAGGCCACTCAGGTTTTTAAATCTCCAGGCCTTTTTTAGGGCATTGCCACTTCCCCACACCTGCTTCTCTGCTCATCAAGTTGACTTTTTTCAGACAGAAGAAGCTTGTGAACGGTTTATGCTATCGTAATACACCAAGCCCGTGATTCTCAGAAAACAATATTTCTTATAAATCAGCAGTATAATGCATCATAAAACAATATCATCCATTCACAATAAATCAGCAGTCTAATGTAATACAAATTAGAGCAGGGCGATATGGCCAAAAATATTTATCACGATATATATTTGAAAATTTGCAATAATGATATAACTGACGATATAATTGATGCGAGACAAAATACAACTCCACAACATTACTAGCGCAAAAAGACAACCTTCCATTTATTTTCACTTAAACAAGAAGCTGGTTTTTATGTACATTAAAGCTTTATAAAAATTTAACAGTGCAAATGCAAATTCCTTGCTGAAAGTTTAACCAAAAGGCATTTCCAGTAGAAATGGGCTGACATATCCTGAGCATAACCATGTATAATATCCACTGAAGTTAAAAAGAGGTGCTTTGCAACATTAAACTGCAGTGTGCAGTACGTATTTTTCGGACCATAAGGTGCACGGGATTATAAGGCACATTAAGCGAAACAAAGCAGTCAGATAAATCAAACTTTATTCAACTCATTCTTCTTGCTTCCTCCACTTCTGTACCATTGATTCATTAATGCTGTATTCTAACACAGCTGCTCTATTCCCATGTTGTTGCAGTATATTAATGACTAACCTCGTATTGTGGATGGATTATCTCAGTTGTTCTCCTGACTGAAGTTTGGTCTGTTTACAGCATCCTGCCATGCGATTGCATTTGTCTCTAACCATGAGGAACCTTCACGTTAACTTTTATAAGTGGAAAAGTGTTAGTGTTTGTCCTCCAGCTTCACTGTTTATGTTATGCTAACATAGCTGTGTCGCTAGCGATCACGTAGCACATCATTATATACCAGCTAGCCCAACTTCAGTAACCCTACAAACGTCACTGCTGTTTAGTTTCCTGTCTTCATTTATGTTGGAAGTGATAGCAGAGCTGTACGTTTGATTTTTTTCAGAAATCTCTCAGTCAGAACATGCTATATCATGCTTAGGTAACTAGCGAAACTAGCGAGCTAACTTCCACTAGCTTCCTGCTAACTTCTAACTCCGTTAAATGTAATACATTTGGTTTTCATGGATGCCTGGAAGTTAAACTTCATAGTTACACCTGGTAAAGCAGCAATGCTGATCGTTTTATTAAAGATGAAAGAGTTTAGACAGTTTTTAACTCTCAGTGATGCTGCAGTGTTCGTTTGACCTGAAGAGGGGGGTTTAGGACCCAGATTACTCCCAGATTTAAGAGCGACAAATACGAAAATAACGACGGCCGCTTGCATGTTCTGCAAAAAAAAAAGTGCTTTGTCGTGTATCTGACGGACAAACACCAAACCAGTTCCACATCACTGAAGTTGCACCATTTTTACAAACCAATTCTGGTTCATCTGTTTCACTCAACAATCGGCCATGTGCGTATGAAAACAAAGGCACTGCGCATGCGCGATATTTCATTTTCCTATCGTTGCCTAACATTATACCGATATTACCGTGAACCGTATAATATGGCCCAGCCCTAATACAAATCAGTTTAATAAATGTAATAGTTATCCCCTTCTTCTAATTCAGGAGAATAATGCAAACTAAAACTACATAATAATTTCACAATCTTTAATCAGGGGTTTAACTTGGCATAAGATAATGTAATAATCTGACATTATTAAGAGTTTATTTTTATGATTGTGAAATTACAATATATGAAATATCAGATTTTCATCTGCATTCGGGAATCCTCACCTTCAATGCCATTTTTTATTTGGTTTGGTTTCCTGTGTATTAAGTCGTGCAGCCACCAGGTGTCGCTTCTTTGTCCTTTCTTTTCAGCTAAATTCCATTTAAAGTGGAAATTTAAGCAGCTCCAGGTGCTTCCAGCTACTTTAGAGTCTTTTTTTTTTTTCTCGTCTAACTTTATCGACTCCATGTGGATATTTATGGGAATCAACCAGTGGTGTAGCTGAATTATGGACTAATGAATGAAGCCTTTGCTGTCATTAACATGTCACTATAGCAGTCCCTACTGTTTCTTCTTTCTCTGTTCTTCTTCAGTCTTTCTTCAGTCTTTGCAGTTCAAATGTGGCAGATGACATTTTATTCAAACAATTCTGTACTCAAGTTTTTTTTACTGTAACACTCATATAGAAGTTGGAGCCTACGTCATCAGTGAGTCACAATATACATCTTGTATTCTGTCCGCTGCGTGCGTGGTTCTGGTACACGAAGTGACAGATAGCTAAACATATGCCGTAGGAAATGAAAGCGTTGAATGAGTCAGACGTGAAAGTAAAGTTGAGGGCTGTTTACTTGTGTCTTTATCAATGTACATCTTACAGTGCTTTCCCAGAACTTGTGAAACTACAAAAATACAAAAAGAAATATGTTCAATGAAGAATTATGCATTTGCTTCACATGGCGAACAGATCTAGGCATTTATATATAAATCTCTCCAAATATGCATAAAATCAATAAAATATACACCACTCACTACTCATGAAGATGAAACACAATTCAAACTTACAAACAAAGCTTCTCCATGGCATAACACAGGTGGATGCTGAAGGATTAAACAGGGAGACTTCTGGTATGCCTCATTGTGCAAATCCCAATACAAAAAAGGCTTCCTGCATTACCCCACTCATGTGACCCTAAACATCCAATAGGAAGGAATACAAGCCAAACCACAGAAAAAATCACTTGCCCGCAGACTCCAAGCTAACCACTAGGAGATGCTAAAATTCTCAACGTGCACATAACATTACATCTTGTATATTTCATCTAATTTAAGATAAGATAAGATAAGATAAGATAACCTTTATTAGTCCAGCAGAAGGTTGCAGCTCCCAGTGTTTTGTTGGAGACTTTTTGCTTCCCCTCTTTGGTCACACGTCAAATCAGTTCAAGTTTTAAACGCAATCACCTTTATCCTGATCGCAGCGGTCTCGTTCAGACTGACAGTGGCCCGTATGCAGTGACAGCTCTCTGACTGTGAAAATGATATGAAACAAATGCGTTGGCCTTCACAGTCATCAGCAGTGATGGGAATAACGGCGTTACAATTAACGGCGTTACTTTTTCAGTAACGAGTAATCTAACTAATTACTATTCCTATCGTTACAACGCTGTTACAGTTACTAACAAGAAAATTACTATTTTTCAATAAACAGACGGTTGAAGCTGTGTTCAGCTTACTGCATCTTATATCAGTTGCACGGAAGTAGCTGTAAGTAATCTGGGCGCTACAGCTTTAAGCAGCTGCGTGTGCTCCTGCGGACGGTAATCACGATCACTGTCTAGCACAACACCTGGAGCTAAGGGGACAAAACAATTGCATGAGTGCTGCTGTTTGACTGAGGAAGAATAAAGTGGTTGTGGTAAGCCAATCACATGACCACTTAAAGACGAAGCAACAAGTTGATATATACCAGTTTATAAATTGTGTTGATAGGCCACGTAAACCAGAGTCATGATAAACAATACATCGTTTATTCCTCAATAGTTTCGTCACGTTTACTGTCTAAGGACAGCGCAGCAAGCACTCTCTGCTTATGAGCAAAAAACCCACCAAAAACAGGAAGTTTTAAGAGTGACGGTGAGAGAGAGAGAGAGAGAGAAAGAGCAGAAAAAGAGAGAGAGAGAGTTTTGAGATGTGATAGATTTGTGACGTTTAGCGTGTTTGGGGTGTGTAGTTAATGTGTTGTCTTGTGTAGTTAATGTGTTGTCTTGTGTAGTTAGTGTGTAGTGTTGTGGATAGTTTTGTGTTGTGTGTCAGAACAATGAGGCAGCTGCTGTCTCCAGGTAGAAACAGGAGTGATACACCTGCTGCTGTCAGACCTGCAGGTATCAGGCTGTGATGTTCTCCTTTATAGTGGACAGAAATTATTTTTTTGGAGTGGCACAAATAATTTGTGTTGCATCTTATTGAATGAAGAACAGCTGATTGTTCTGTAAATAGTTTGAAATGGTTATTTAAAAAATCAAGGTAAAAGGTAAATGACTGCAAATAACTTTGTTTGCAAAACTTGTGCATAGGATTTTAAAATTGACAATTTATATTTGCATTTAAAGTTATGAAATATGATTCATTAAACATGTTTGTGGTTGTTACAGTAAAAAATACAACTTTTTCTACTCTAATTTTATGTTTTTTGTCTGATTTTAGATCAATTGTGTTAATACAGTATGTCAAAATGAAACCATAACTGTAAATTCAGACACGTGAGGTTGTGCTGAAAAGGATGATACCAAACAAGGCGAAGTAAATAGTTTTTAAGGGTAAAATGTGGAGGGAAAATCAAAAGTAGTTAAAAATGGCCAATTATACCCTGGACCCCAGAGGGCTAAAGGTTTTTTTCAAATATTTTCATGCCATGCTTTGTAATTAAAATGACAGATATTAAAATCCAGTATATTTATATTTCACTAAATATGTGCAAACTATTCAGACAGAACACATATGAGCAGTATTGTATTACAGTGAAGACAGCAATGTTATCAAACTGCTGCAATCATTTGTAATATCCAACTCTGTGGGTTACTGAAATTGAAATGTAAAGTTAAACTGAAAGTAGGAGAGTCCATTTGCAAAGTAAACACTTAGATATTTTGCTGGTGACCTTGATGTGAAGGACTTTTCCATTACATCTTTCACTACTTTGACATCTCCCCGAGCAGCCAACGCACAGAGATCACACATTTCTGTATTCTCAAGATTTGTGTTTTCTGTAGGAATAAGTTAACTTCACTTTGAGACACCCTGAGGATATTTATAAATTCAGTGAGATGAGTTAAAGCTTAAAAAAACGAAAATTTATTTAATCTTACCAGAAATGTTGAGCCTGAATTCTTTAACCTTCTTTCCCAACTCAGTGGCCATCCTGCAGAGGTAGCGTCCCGAATCATTAATCCTGACTTTGGGCAGTTTAAGTCTGACTCGTCCTGTGGTCACACTGAACACGTCCAGCAAACTGCTCATGCTGAGGCTCATCAGAACTATCGTCCATGTTGAAGAAAACCTTCAGCTCAGGTAACTGCAGGCAGTGGATCTTAAACATTGAGGTGGTGATGTTGACTTTTGATGCAAACTGCCATTCTACTGTAACGTTGCTGTTTTCCTCACCTCGGTAGTACAGAACCTCGTTATCATCATCAGATGTTTCTGAGAGCAAGAAAGGAAAGAAGGGAAAAGTTTACTTATGCTTTAGATAGAGCAAGTCAGGCTGCACTGATCTGAGATACTAATGCAGCTAAAATATTAGAAACAGCTTTTTAGAAATCAGGAGTCTATTTAAGTATAAAGTGGAACTTAACTAAATCCTAAATCAGCATCTTATTTTATAGCTCCATCCCTGTTTATGCTCATTATCTGAAGGTGTAAACTGACCATAAGCACCTGAAACCAGTGTCAGGAACAGCAGGGTCCTGTAGACCATCATCATTCTGTGAAAGAAAAGAGATAATTAGACAGATGGGATGGTAATGCACAGAATTTCTGTAGCAGTGTAACAGCGGGCAGTCACACTGCTATGCTAGTAACAAGCCACACACCTCATGTGTGTCGTCCAAATCTCAGAGCAGACCTGAAGCCAAAACTTCGAGGATTAAAAAATCCTCGATGTGTTTAACCCACAGCTTTTTAGTGCTCAATTGTCACCCTGTAAGTGTGAACCCACCTTTGCGAGTATAAAAATAGACCTTCAGTCGAAACCCAGTGGAGCACAGCTGTCAGTGAAACCTATTGCAACACCCAGCCCACGTAGCCCGCAGCTTTTCAACAAAGAAACTGACAACACCACAAAGTTTTAAGCTACAAGGTTAATCGGCCTCCACACACAGTGAAAGGTGCTCTCTCTCTGACACAGGAGTGGAAATGAAGCTTTCTGCTCTTAAATATTTTTATAAATCATTAACACATCATACTGCACAGAGGACGCTCACTTGTAGCTCCAGCCTCAAATGAAGAGACTCCACTTACTCTGACATCAGCTTATAAGGAGGACTGGAAAATCCAACCCAGGCTACAAAGGGGCTTACCACTCCCATACATGTAGCAGAGACAAACCGCAGAATAAATGTTTCAGTGGAGCTGTGACTAAATGTTCGGTCTCTCTGTTTGACACAGAGAGACCACAGATAAGAATCTGATTCTCACATTCACTCAGAGATTCATTCAGTTCAATCATTTTCTAAGCGTATGGAGATGAAAGATTGGGATTTATTTGTTTTATTCCAAAAGGGAAATGATTCTTAACTATGCAGCTGTTCAGCAACAAAGGCACTAATAACATATCTGTGCTACACTGCAAAGAGAAGGAATATAGCCACGAATCCAGTATTAGCACACAATAAAACCAGCATTCTTTTAAAAAAACAACATTAGTAATGGCAAGTCTAGTCAAGAAAAAGAAGAAACTGACATTCTGGGTTCGTCCAATTCACCTGACAAGGTGGAGAAGGAATTTCATGGTTTAAGCCAGGAGTTGAAGCTCTGTCACAGCTGTTTTTGTACATATTTCAGCATGTCAGTGGGGCAGTTTGAGCTCTTGTTGGCAGATTTGGGACCACATTGACCAGAAACATCTTCTAGCTGTTTACAATATCATTGTACATTTAGTACCGGTGTGCGATTTAAACTAGGAATACATTTGTCGCTAAATGCAGTGATCCGATTGGTCAGATCCGTTTATTCATATCTGAAAAATCAGTGGAAAAAATTAAGCTTGGTTTGAAAATACATGTCGAAAATTCGCCCAGTAACATGAGGCAGTCGGTGTGAACGGCTGCTTTGAGAATAGGTAAGTGAAACATTTTGATTTTACACATTGGTAAATGTGTTGGAACAGATGTTTTTACTTAGAAACAGATCTGACCAATCAGATCACTGCATTTAGCGATAAGTGGGCTCATAGCTCAAAGTAGTCCCACTTGGTGCTGTCACAAAGAATTATAACATGATACAAGTCTTATACAGGATACTCGCTGCTTTCTACCCTTCATAAAATTTACAGCAATAGAAAGTTCTTATCTCAAACTGACTGAGAAATTGGTCGATGCTCTCGTATCACACATGTTAGATTATTGTAATGCCTTATTTGCAAGACCAAGTTGTTTCACTGGTTCCCACTTCAGAGCAGAATTGCCTTTATAAATCTTTCTATTTGCTCATAAAGACTCGATGGTTTGAAACCCAGCACATCGCTGACGGTGTGATGGGTGTTTACAGACATATGTAGTCACCACGTTCTGACCTTTTGAGGGTTAAACTTTCTTATTAAGGGAACTCTTCTGCTTCCATTTCTGAGTAGAGTTTCTGGTAAGTGAGGGGAGGTGGTTTGTTATAGCTGAAGTGGGAAAGTCCTACATGTAGGCTCATTTCATGTAGTTAGCCTACATATAGATGTCACTACATTTGATGTCAACGTCACATGACTAAGACCTTCATCCTTAGTTATCAAAGGTTACTAACAATCCTTGCAACTCAGTTCTCAGTATTTATTTATTTGAAGTATTTCCCACTTCAACTAGTGAACCTAAATGTAGACCGTGCTACATGTAAGGTCTACACTGGGCTCACTACAAGTAGTGACGCCACATTGTTATTGTTGTCTGCAAGTAAATAACTTTTGAATGTTGCTCAACAGAAATAATGAAACATAATGCAGGCAGCATGATGTCACAGTATTTAGCCCTGTTATCTCACAAGAAAGTCCTGAGTCCATCAACTGAGCTGGGCCTATGTGGAGTTTGCGTGGGTTCTCTCTGGGTACTCCCAAGACATGCAGTTGTGGGGTTAGGTTAACTGGTGTGAATGTGAATGGTTGTCTCCATGTTTTAGCCCTGCAGGGTGTACACCATCTCTCGCACTATGAAAGCTCGGACAGGCTCCAGCCCCCACCACACTGACACGAATGGATCGATAAATATTTCCAGCCATTTGTAACTGCTGTTTAATGTTTTAAAAATGACCTACTTTTTACTTTGTATTCAATGCTCTGTCAAAGACTGAGCAAGTAGTAATGAGTTGATCAACAGGTGACATAAATGTGAGCTTGTTAACTTCAGATGGACAGGAACGAAGGGCTGGAAACACCAACCTTCACAGCAAGGCAGCACAAGGTTAGCCCCGCCCCACAAAAACACACGGATCTTTCTTTCTCTCGATCGAGAAAGAAATACAGCAGAGATGCACAGGATTGGAGCTCTCCAGCATCATCTTCTTCAGCTGCCTCTCACGATGGTTGGAAGCATCAGGTAGTTTGTGTGAACACCACAGATAATTATCGTTTTAGTCCCCCGCTCAAGCTGACGCTGCTTGTGGGTTTTTAGTTTGTGAGTCATTGAGCTGAAAGGAGGAGGATGAGTTCAGGCACAATATTTCCGTTAGATCCACCAAACTGCGAATCATCAGCCAGCTGTTCAACATATTATTCATGTGGGTCAATGTGTGATCTAAGTCTAACTTTACTGCAGCAGTCAGTGAAAGTCTTCTGTGTTCAAGGTGGAAGAAGTGAGGTCAATAATACAATTATATTCATCAGCTGAAACATGGCGCCACCTTCTGACAGAGAAAAAAAACAGAAGTGAAGCTGTGAGGACTTTAAAATATGAAATCTGCCTTGTGACAAAGGACGGGCTCCTCTGATAGACTAAATTGGCCACCAATCAAAATACTCCCTGACTGCGGAAGGAGACTGCTGGTAGAGGTGTGGAAAGGGATCATAGTGGAAGGACTGTGGTGTTGAGTTATTATATAGATCTGGTGGTGAGTTTCAACGTTTGTGAAGACTGTACAGCCAGTAAAAAGATTCAAGGCTTGCTGCTGATTTCTTCCCTGTTTATATTGTTTGTGATTGTGTAGTTTGTTCCAACTTTCCACGTGGTTGCAGTTGTTTATAAGGGCGTCATCAGACAGTTTATTACTTTGGAGGTGCTGACGTTTGAACAAGTTAATATGAGTTACTTAGTAATAGTTTGTGCAATGCTTTGTGATGAACTGTGTAAATACATAGCAAGCAAAGGTTTTATGTTAAACATATAGTATGGTGGCCTTGCTCTAGATTAGGTTTATCTTAAGCATTTCTTTCTCTCCATTATGTTTAAGAAATTAGCAGTAAAAAGTTAGTGTCTGAATATGTTACATTGCCCACTTCTTCAGCAGAAAATAATCTCTTTATTATATCATTTGTTTCTTCTTACAGAACTACAACACTATCTCAAAACAAGAGCACAAGTGTTATTTTCACTTAATTTCAATAAAGGATCTGCATTCCAAACTATGCCCACTGGTGGCCACTTTTTTATGAAGACGCAACTTTACTCTTTAAATTCACTGTAACAGATGTTGTGGGGTTTTTGAGGGGGGTGCTATTTGTTATTGTGCACTTCTGCCAATTAGTGTTCCAATTAGGCCCTATGTAATACACAGAGGTAAATAAAGCACATGTTTATCTAGGTGATACCTAGTGATGAAATCCAATTCCCCCTCAATGTCACGTCTAAATCCTGGCAAAGATAGAGGTTATGCACTAAACATTTTAATCCTCATTAGCTTCCACAGTGGAAAAACCTTGTTGCTTCAGGACCTCGACTTGCTGTGGTAATTGGAACCATGCATTCTGCTGTCCATCAAAAGATCCTGAAGGAGAACGTCGGGCAATCTCTTTTCACAACTTCAAGCTAAAGCGTGACTTCTTCAGCTGAGACTGAAAAAGCCATTTAGCCATTTATGTCACATCATGTGTTCAGTGTCTGTTCCTGATGCTTCACTGTTGTTCTTGTTTTAAATCCAATCTGAACTTTGAACTACAGAATCTCATTCCTCTGAGACCTGGAACACCTGATGGTCCAACTGAAGCTTTAAGATGCTTCCTGCAGAACACAAAGCACCTCTGATGTTGGCGCTATGTGTGTGTCTGTTTTCCAAAACCTGCTGAGCTGCCTGTGAACAAACTTCCTTCACCAAATTCTCTGACTATCTACAGCCAAGCTGTAGAGTGTACCCCCCTTGTTGTGGTTGGAAAGTTTCAGAATCAACACTTTACCACTGTGCCATGTGACATCCTTTCACATACCTTTGTGGTTGAAATGAAAAAAAGGTTTGCAGCTTGTGGGAACCTTGTAGATGTTGTCAAGATAAAACAATATGCACATGCACAAATGTATATTTCACTGACAGATGTTTTCTCCAGGTGCTTTTAAACAGGCTGCTATGGCAAGTAAATACTTAAATAAGTAAAGGTTCTTTGATATGATGTGTAAGAAGGCTACAGTTTCTAAGTTAATCAGTACAATATATGATTCAATTGAAAACCAGCATTTTTGTTGGAAAGGTGAGGACCTTTTAAAGCAGGGGTGTCGAACTCCAGGCCTCGAGGGCCGGTGTCCTGCAGGTTTTAGATAACACCCTTGGTCAACATACCTTAAACACATGATTATTTCATTACCAGGCCTCTGGAGAACTTCAAGACATGTTGAAGAGCTAATTTAGCCATTTAAATCAGCTGTGTTGTATCACGGACACATCTAAAACCTGCAGGACACCGGCTGTTGGGTTTATCTAGACACAAACCCCGCTGGAACACGAGACCACTAACTGCACGACAAAACAAGACAAGACAGAGCTCTTTTGTCTTTGTGGCTCGCGAGGGAAGTCAGCCCAGGCCTTCACCTGTCCTTAGCCAACTTCGACTGATTCCTTCGCTACAGTCCTTTTTATTGTCAGCAAGCAATCATTCACGAATATGCGATTACAAATACACGTGACATTCTTAACCAGTCATATCTGAACAACATCAGTGTCTGTATTGTGTCTGTAGGTGCATGTATGTGTGTGTGTTTCCCGCCATACCATACATAGACATACGACCTTTCAATGAACTTAAACTGTGTGTATGCAGAAAAGCAGAAGTAAGCGTCTCGCTAAACTATAAAAACAGGAACTTGTAATAGGTCCTGTCTCAACTGAACAT
This sequence comes from Copadichromis virginalis, assembly GCF_057382275.1. NCBI lineage: Eukaryota > Metazoa > Chordata > Actinopteri > Cichliformes > Cichlidae > Copadichromis > Copadichromis virginalis. Next base: position 28,148,146 of record NC_140620.1, read on the forward strand.
TTAAAGGTGCGAAGTCTTGGACTTTAAAAGAAAGAGAACATGGTGCTTATCAAATGTATAACATAGCTCATCTCTGGACTAAGCTGCAATCTAAATAAAGAAAGCACATTTTGTCTCACAGACAGATAAAGGAAATGTTAGAAAGTTGAAAATAAATCCTCTGACTGTCTGGCTTTTTCTTCATAATGATAGCCATATTAGGACACATAGAGGCAATGATTATATATCTATATTTTAGCACAAATGACAATATAAAAAATATCAATTCCAACACCGGCCCTCGAGGCCTGGAGTTCGACACCCCTGCAGTAAACTGATGCTTGGGCATAGGTGTCATTTTCACAATGTGAGTTTTATTATACTCAAAAGACAAAACTGATACCAGAAATACTTAATCATGAAAATAAGCAATTTCAGAACTGCAAGGCAGAATAACTAAACCGAGTTTCCCCCATATTGTCAAAGAAGATGGTTTAGTCCATGTGTCCATGGGAGACTACAAACACGTTCAGACCACCCAGAAATGTACACATGATAAACCTTGTCTGACAGTAGTTGGTAGAGACCCTAAAACTTTACTCCATTAGCAGGTCATTCAGCTCGTCTTGTGCAGGAGGATCTGAAGAACACGGTGGAAAACAAATCTATCGCTCATCATCAACCACAGATACAGCACTCAAAAGGTCTGCAACTCAAATGCAGATAACGCCTCGCACACACAAAACCGGTTTGATACCACAAGCTTGGGTACCATCGGGGGGTGGAAGGTGCAGTTATTGAGGGCAGTGAGCTCCTGTAACCCGAGCTCAGGCTGCAGCTATTGAACCTACTCAAGGTGAAACATTGAGAAAGCTCAAGATTGATGCAATGTGGGGAATGTGGGGCAAAATATTGTGGTTTTGCAGGAGGTTTCTTCCTGTTAAAAGGGAGTTTTTCCTTCCCACTGTCACTTGCTCTTAGGGGGTCATATGATTGTTGGGTTTTTCTCTGTATATATATATATTATTACCTAAGTATTATTGTACAGTCTACCTTATGTGCCTTTAGGCAACTGTTGTTATGATTTAGCGCTATAAATAAAATTGAACAATTAACCTAACCCCACAAACTGTGTGTCTTTGGACTGTGGAAGGAAAATGAAGTCAAAGAGATGTTAAGTAACCTGCACGGCTCATTTCCAACACCAAGGCAGTATCATCAACTAAATTTTAAAAAACTGGTTTCGATGCAAATTCACATTAATCACATCTTCTCTGCATCAGCCCAACACAGAGCATGACTGTAAACTTCACCACAGTACTAAAGACTAACCAGTGTAGCCTGCACTGAGATATGCCAAACTGCCTAGTGTTTGAATAACAAACTTTGAATAACACAAAAGCAATAAACTCAAGTTTACAATAAGATTAGTAGCACATCATGTCTAGAGTCAACGTCCGATATAAAACATCAAATTCTGGCGAGTTATTTTTGGTAATGATTATCTCTGTGCAGCAGCCTGCTGTGCACCAGGCTACAGCACTCATTGTTATGCATTAGGCTAATCTGACAATCAGATTTAATTATTAAGTTTTAGAAGGAATGCTGTGCCAAAAAGTAATTTTTGGTCATTGCCAAAAAAAAAGATAGCTGTATTTAAACCATTGTTGGCTTCTAAACTGTCAAACATACCTCTCATGATATGGCAACAAGTCACTTTGAGCCAGAAAGAACAATCCTGTCAAAAGGTAGAAACATCAGTCAGACGTTTATATGTCCTTTATTCATGCAGCTGCTATTATTGACATTAAATGTGTTGGTCACATTTTTGTGACATTAATTTAACACCCTAACACATTTTCACTAATAGATGTATTTAGGTAGAAATTCAGTTTGGTTCAAAACAGATCTGTAACCACGGAGAAGTTAGATATTTTGCTCAGTTGAGAAAACACAATTTACCTTAGTTCTCTTTAATTAAAAATAGCCTCAAAAAGGACCAGAGTTATGTTGGGCTTGACTCTAAACAGGCGCAGAGAGCCTTGACTCGCCTTGTTTTGCAGGTTGCTGGAGCCTGGGGGGCGAGCAGAGGAGTACTGAGCTGTAGAGAGTCAGAGTCTGCTCTGACTGCTGGAACAGAAGAGTTTAAATACAAGAGAAATGCTGCTTTGCTCTTGTTCACTGTTTATGTGAAATTTTGATTAGTGAAATGTGCATTTATGCATTCTTTCCATTTCATTCATTGTGACTTTTAATGGTGATCCAGGTCCAATTTAACTGTACTTTATTTGTCATATGACAGCATTCAAAGTTTTCATTAGATGGCGCCCAGCACCAGGGCTGTGTGGAGATGTTTGAAGGGGCGGGTGCTCATAGAACCAAGCTGAATAACAAAACCCACATTCATCAAGAATCTAATATGGGACCATATAATAATAATGGATTGCATTTACAAAGCGCTTTTCAAGGCACCCAAAGCGCTTTACAATTCCACTATTCATTCACTCTCACATTCACACACTGGTGGAGCCACAGCTGCCCTGGGGCAGACTGACAGAAGCGAGGCTGCCATATCACACCATCGGCCCCTCTGGCCAACACCAGTAGGTGGTAGGGTAAAGTGTCTTGCCCAAGGACACAACGACCAGGACAGAGAGCCCGGGGATCGAACCAGCAACCTTCCGGTTCCCAACCCCCTAAACCACAATATACTATATCACTGTCATCAGGTGGGGACAAGGTTAAAGCTAATGTTGCCTATGTTTTACCTGGTGAGTACAATGTTGTTGTTGAGGGGTTTCTGCTGCTGCTGATAGTGGTGGAGGGCAGGGCTGTGTGGAGGCATGTCTGGACAGTGTTAAATGAGTAATAATTTTAAAAAATCTATACACATAAAACACACACCCACACACACACACACGCACATACAGTGACATTTTAGAATGTCCAGAATACTGAATATACTATTGCCACAAGTTTACATCATGGTGCTGAATCCTTACCTTATTTTTTCCTAGTGGTATAATAATAAAGTAATAAGGCTAAAAAATAAGTATTGAATAATGTATTCAATATGATGTATGTTTGACGATCCATTCTGTGCAGGCAGAAAGCTTATTAAATGTTTAAAGTGTAGAGATACAATCATTCTGCTGCTATAAAATCAGCATTTTATCAAATTTGGAATATAAATCTAATAGAATCAGTTTCTTAATGTATGTTCTTTAAAACACAGTGCTTTTTTAAGGACTGTAAAACCAATTGCAAAAAAAACATACTAAAAATAAACAAAGCTCAACAAGAACTCCTGAAAAAACTGTTTAGAACAACGTACTATGTTGCAAAGTTAGTAGTCTTTGCAAACTTCAAAAAGCAAATGACCTAGATCTTGGTTCCACTTACCTCTTACCCGTGACTTCAGTGGAAATTTCAGATTCTCAGCCGAAGGGCTACCATTTTGACCTTTGACCTCATGTGTTGACCTCATGTGTTGATGACTCTTCACCTCTGTCTCCCCTCACAGGGAGAAGATGATCTGCAGGATCCTGCTGCTCATCATCCTCACCTCATGTGTCTCTGGTTAGTTTACAGCTTCACTTTATGAACTCCAAATAAAGCTCAACAACAGATTTGTTCCAGTTCTCAGTGTGTCTGCTCCTCTCTTTCCCTCTCTATCTCCTCAACAGGATCATTTGTAGTCAATGTGACACAGACCTCCTATCAGGCAGAGGAGAACCACAACATCACACTGGAGTGGACGTTCACCACCAAACCTGACAGATCCTCCAAAACTCTTTCAATTGTCTGCTGCCATGTTCAAAATAAACACTTTGTCCTCTATCAAGTCAATAATGGTGTTGAGGTGTCAAAGTCTCAGGATAAAAAGTTTTCAGGACGAGTCCAGAGTGACAAAGACGCCCTCAGAGAAGGACGAATCAGACTTCAGCTGTCCAGACTCAGGAGTAATGACTCGGGTCTGTACGTGTGTGAGGTGAAGACAGATTATGGCTTTGGTGTTGGAAGATGTCGACTTAATGTCATTCGTAAGTAGATTATTAAAATTGTCCCTGTCTAGTAACATGTGAAATGCTGAACATAACAAAACTAAACAAATGAGCTCTTTTCTATTTGCGCTTTACCTACTTAGTGTTTAGTTTGACTTCGTCTGCTGTGTGGATAGCCTTATTAATGTCTTTGTACAATTCCCTGATCACGTCATGTATATAAAATAGTCCAGTCTTCCCCTCAGTTTCTATTTTTGTACCCTTTTGTATTTTGGACCTTATCATATCCTTCATGTAGGACTTGGTGTTTGTTCCTTCAGTATGCCTTGTCTTCAACAATCCAAAGAGGCGCTAAACTTTCTTTTAGACTTTATAGCTAGATAATTATGTTTTTGCTCAAAAACCTTTTTTGTTTTTGCCTTTCAAAAAAAATCACCAGTTTTTTTCTTTTGCAGCAACCAAACTGGAGAATTTTCAGTTTTTTTTGACAACTGCACTCATAGCAGTTATAATACTTGGTACTGTGATGGTCATGATAGGTTTCATAGTAAACACTGTGGCTCGTCTGCTAGCAGAGGTAAGTTTGTTTCATCTTTAATTCTGAACTGTTTCCTCTGCTGTGAGTTACATCATTGTTTCTTTGTCTTTCTTGTCTCAAATCTACAGAACAAGAAAGGAGACCAGATCCAATGCAAATCAAACCACACACAATCTTCTCTTTAAAGTATTTGTGGGAATGTGTTTTATGATCTTTCACTGATTCCACCAAATACAACTTGCAGAGATTTTAAACCCACTGTAGATATGTTCTCCCTCTGGCCCTTCACTTTTTCTAAGATCTTTTTCTAAACCAAATATATCTTAAAGTACAAGCTTACAAGATTGTCTAATATTTACTGCACACTAATGTTTTCCTGTGTGTGCTTATTGTCGCATGTATTTACTCCACCTGAGAATCATCAGCTTAACTGTGAGCTCAGAGAAAACATACAATATTTTACTCTGGATGTAGCCTGTACACAGATTTTTACGAGGCTTCATTTAACTTATTTTCAGCTCTGAATGCTTTCGGCAGATTTAAAGCACATGCTGGATTCATGTATTTCAATATAAAGCCTGAATTTCTTATGAAGATGCTGAATATCATTAACCTTGATTTAAACTAAATTCCAGCAGGTAAACAGACAACAGCTGCCTTTTGCATCACGTGTATTTTTTATACTGGAATAATTGTTTTCATTTGTGTCCAGCAAAGAAGTGACAGAAGTAAAATTCATCATATTTGTTGTGAAATAACTTTTTTCTTTGATCTTATCTTATGAGTTTCTGAAAAAAGTTTTCTTATAGAAATGTATTTACAATATGAACTCATTAAAATCATCAATCGAGACATGGCTCTCTGTGTTGTAAGAACTATCAGAAAGGAGAAAATCCCTCTACAAAACTCACAGTAAAACACTTACTATAAAACTGTGAACTGGTGGATAAGGTTCATTTCCAGTTACTGCTAACACTTAAGTTCATACAAGGTGTTCTGTCCTTATTGTGCCTCCCTTTGCCCAACTTGGCAGACAGCTAATGGCTTCAATGAACATTGGAGACAGAATTAAGTTTAAGGCTTTTACTTTGTCAATAGTTCTGTCAATCTTTTTCTTCCTGTAAAACTAAAAACAAACACAAAGTTTACTATAGTAAACTATGCCAGCGATCCCCAACCTTTTTTGCACCACATGTCCGACAATATTTTCACGGACCGGCCTTTAATTAAATCAAATCAAATCAAAGTTTATTTCTATAGCACATTTTAAAAGACTAATGATCACCAAAGATTTTTCTTGTAAAACAAAGGGGGCCTAGTAAAAAAGTTTGGGAACCACTGCACTAAATAAACTTGTAAACATGTTGTATCATTAATACTCACAAGCAATAACTCTCCAAGGCACAAATGTTTTAAAAGGCATCTAAGCCGACAAACAGCCACAGGAACATAAAAAAAACCCCACCAAAATATAAGCTTGTGAGTAATCCCACTATGACCAGCAGAGGGTGCTGAAGGGAAAGAACCTCTTCTGGTCATAACAAAAGGTTTCCAAGAATGTTTCTCTAAACAAAAATTAAAAAAGAGAGGTGTAAACTAACCAGAGACACATGAGGTGAGGATGATGAGCAGCAGGATCCTGCAGATCATCTTCTCCCTGTGAGAGGAGACAGAGGTGAAGAGTCATCAACACAGGAGGTCAAAGGTCAGTCAGTACAGCTAGAAGAAGGAAAATCTACAGTCTGACTTCATTCACTCATTACAACATGTGAGCCTGTCTGATCTAGATTATTACACTGACTGAGCAAAACTACAAGAACTACAACCTCTGCAATGGAAACAACCAGAAGGAAAACCTGCACTGTGATTCACATTTTAAGGTCTTCAGAGCTGCAGAAAAGATTTTCAGTCACAAGGTGGCGCCATGTTTCAACTGACAAAAGGGTAATACTGACGTCTTTTTGGTTTTGTTTTACCTTACCTCAAAATACTTTCAAAGAGAACAACCTAGCCTGAGCCAATTAAATGACAACACTCAAAGTTATCAGTATATGGCGCACAGTATTCAGGAGGAAAATAAAGATCAGTCCAAGAGAAGTCCTGCACAGTAAATCCTGACCTGTTGTTGTACACAACCTTTCTGATTGGACAGTTGAAGAGTTTATGATCTCACAGCTCCCTGACACTGACCAAACCGGATCAGCAACCTTTGACTATGCAGAGCCGTGAAGGTCACTCACACACACATTTCCAACCATGTGGAACTATCAGTAAATGGAAAACTTTTAAGAATAATGCAAATTTGATGCAACACTTGTTTAGTTGCTGCTTTGATTTACAAGATGATTTTAATTTTTCAAAACATGAAAAAAAGATGTAGAAGGATTCAGGTCATTGCTCTGCTGCGGGGAACAAATAAAGCATTGCAGGGGAAGAACTTTTGTTGCTTTTATAGTCCACGTGACAAGCAGTAAATCAGATTCTGATATTTTCAGACTTCTGTTTGTTTTAACAAAAAGATTTGATTCAAATTGAACTTTTAAAATGTGTGTTGTGGTGCATAAACACCAGTGTTGGGAAGGTTACTTTTAAAATGTATTCCATTACAGATTACAGATTACATGCCCCAAAATGTATTCTGTAACGTATTCCGTTACGTTACTCAATGGCAGTAACGTATTCTGAATACTTTGGATTACTTAATATATTATCATGCTTTTTACAACAACGTGAATGTACTATTGCTGTGTGATTTATTACTATTATTGAAGGTCCGCGACTCCGAACTGTAGTAAAGGGACCTCTGACTAATACGGCGGGGTCCCTGTCGGCTGGTAGCCGAAAAATAGCTTTACTTTGTTGTGTGGGTCAACTTTTCTTGCGAGAGACAGAGAGAGGCGTTGAAAGGCTGCTCCAACGGAACTTATTGTTTCGGAGGAAAACACGAACACAGTGTACAGTTGAGTCTTAGCTTACTTACAACTGGGCTCGTCAGGCTCTCTTCTTGGCTGCAGTGGTTATTATTATATTTACATGCTTCCAGCTCCCGTTTCTGCTCAATGACAACTCGTACCTTTCCACTCCCCTTTTTCTCCCTCCTCGCGCTCACAGACCCATAACGTGTATGGCAGTCCATTCTCCCTGCAACACGGACTACACTGCCCATGATGCTACATTCTTTAGAGCTATGCTTGTAGCATTCTGCCTGTTAGCTTAGCACAACAACAACAACAACGAAAGGGCGCTCTCTCACCCAGGAAACACACAGTCGCAGAGAGAGAGAGCGTCGCCCTGTAACCATGGCAACCGTAACGCTGCCGCCTGGAACAACAGAACGTAGCTGTCAAACAAACCCAAACAGTCCTGACCCGCGACAATATGAAACAGGAAAGTACCGCAGTGTAATCCATTTATTTCAACAAAGTAACTGTATTCTGAATACCACCTTTTTAAACGGTAACTGTAACGGAATACAGTTACTCATATTTTGTATTTTAAATACGTAACGGCGGTACATGTATTCCGTTACTCCCCAACACTGATAAACACGACCTCATCTTAGTTACATTTTTATTTCAGGAAATGTTTGGTTTCAGGTGCTGCTGCTTCATTTTGTGTCTGTATTGGCTGACTGTCACAGTCACGTGTTAATGAAGAGAAAAAGAAAAGATTGTTTGCATATTTTCATTTTGTGCTCTCACTGCCTGACAGCTTCTACACATTTCTGTTCAGGCATATTTATTAGTTTGATTTTTTTCATGAGGCACACATTCAGATGTGGACCTATTTTGGGAACAGATTATTCAAACAGCTTCTGGATCCAAAAACACTTTATTAGTCTGACTCTGCTAAAACCTTGTCAAAACTTATGAAGGTTGTTGTTGGAGATGCTGGAGATTTAGCTAAATGAAGCTTATGTGTAAGTTCATTAAGGAAGATCTGCAATCACCCGTCAGTGTGCTTTCCCAAGTGTTTGGCTGCTGGTCGATTGATTACATCACTTTCACTTTTCCATGCTGTAAAACTTAATGCCGATAGCATTGCTCTAGTCCAATCATCTTTCTGCCTGCCCTCCTCAAGCTGATCAGCCTCCACTCTGTGTATTTTAAATTGCACTTCATCTTTCATCTTTCTCCCTTACAGACCAATTCGTGCAAGCCACCTCCTCCTTGTCTTTTCTTCTTCTCTACTAAAACTCTGTAACTGTTTTCATACCACTAAAACTATTCTCATCAATAAAATCAAATATATGCACAACAGTCTGACTTACAGATGAAATCAATCCAGTCAGCTGATCAGAAACAGTTTATGTGCTGTGTGTACAGCCACATGTGGGTTGTTGCCCGGTAACTTAAAACATGAAGGTGAGTCAGTAGCTATAGATAAGAGAGGAATGCTGACTGATCACCATGTCATTCACTGATCAGGTATTTTACTGTGAGCATTATACTTTGCGTAGCACAAAACAGAAAGCACACAGAGTCCTCGATTTGAGCGACAGAATTCAAATTGTTGAAGAGAATTTCATAAAGAACAGCAGGATACAAAAGAAGCATGAATTTCATCCTTTTCATATACTGTATGTTTCCTTTTGCTCTGTTTGTCTGTTATGTATTTTTGTGCTATTCTTTTATCCTCTTTTTATCCTCATTTAAAAGCAACAGATCTGAAAGTCAAATGTGTTATGCTGACTGTATAAAATATTAGATCTTGGCTGTGCCTTTAACTCTAGACCTTTGACCAATCACCGATCAGGATGAATTGCACTACTGTACTGTCCATCCCCGCGAGCAGAGGTGGGAAGTAACAAAGTGCAAATACTTTGTTACTGTAGTTAAGTACAGTGGGATGCAAACGTTTGGGCAACCTTGTTAATAGTCATGATTTTCCTGTATAAATCGTTGGTTGTTACAATAAAAAATGTCAGTTAAGTATATCATATAGGAGACACACACAGAGATATTTGAGAAGTGAAATGAAGTTTATTGGTTTAAAGAAAGTGTGCAATAATTGTTTAAACAAAATCAGGCAGGTGCATAAATTTGGGCACTGTTGTCATTTTATTGATTCCAAAACCTTTAGAACTAATTATTGGAACTCAAATTGGCTTAGTAAGCTCAGTGACCCCTGACCTACATACAGAGGTGAATCCAATAATGAGAAGGAGTATTTAGGGGGGTCAATTGTAAGTTTCCCTCCTCTTTTAATTTTCTCTGAAGAGTAGCAACATGGGGGTCTCAAAACAACTCTCAAATGACCTGAAGACAAAGATTGTTCACCATCATGGTTTAGGGGAAGGATACAGAAAGCTGTCTCAGTAGTGATGGGCAGATGAAGCCTCATGAAGCACTGAAGCTTTTCATCCAAGTGGTTCACTCCAGTGCAAAGCTTCGTGAAGCTTCATTTGCTCTAGCAAGACACCTACTGGACAGCCTGTAAATGTCAACAACAAAAGGAGTGTGTAAAACATGTATATTGTAGTGATGGCAGTATACTGTGTATATTTATACTGGCAGTATGGAAAATGATTATTTGGAAATGCTTAAAATGGAAATGATCATTTACTGTGAGGTGAGGTGTGGTTGGGGTGTGGACAGTGGTTGTGCTTTTGTAACGTTGAGGTATGGACAGCTACACACTGAGCCTCAGTCCTGCCTGTTCACATTTTATTCAGTAAAAACTAAATTTTCACTGCTTTTATGACCTTTTTAGTGGGGAGAACATAGCTAGGATTTAATGATTTAACAAATCTTTTGAATCCTTTGTCCTCCACAATGCTAAATGGCTGTGAGTCCTCAATCACCATGCTGACCAGGTCTTCATCTATTTGAGATTGTTCTCCCGAGGAAAGACAATAAAGACAAAGCACAAATATAAATATCACACATGTAACTTATTACAGTTGTATAATATTGTTATATCATTTAGTAACATTACTGCATGCTATATTATGATGGCATTTGATGGCTCACCTGGTCTTGCTCCACAATCGGTGTCCCCCTTATTCTCATGCAAAGCTCTGTAGTGCCTAAGCATGGATGAGGTGTTGCTGTTATATCCCAGCTCCCTGGCACATAGCAAACACTTCACCTTGTACAAAAGTAAAGCTGCTTAACATAAATTGTATTGCACCATCAGTATTATGAAAATACATCTTCTGTAGAAATTTACATACCTTGTTGGGAGGAATAGGATCAAAATGTTCCCACACAGGGGAGGACATCCTCCTCTTCTTAGCTGGCTCCATTCTCTCCTGACTTTCTCTCCTCACTCTCATAAACCTCCAAACTGTCTCCAAACTCTCACTAACCGCAACTCTCCATCAAACACCCACATTTTGAAGTCTGAGGGGTTTATATCTCAGTCATAGCTCACGGCAAAGTTCGAACCACTTCCTGAACCAGTCACGTGGTACAGCCAGGCAGCGAGGCTTCGGACGTCATCATTTTCAGCTCCTCCCATAAATGAAGCAAGCCTCGATACACGCATCGTGGAAACGCCCCCTCCATTACTCGACACAAGCTTCGAAGCCTCGATACAGAACGTCACATCACTCTGTCTCAGAGATTTAAGCCGTCTGTTTCCACAGGTAGGAACATATTGAGAAAATGGAAGACCCCAGGCTCAGTTCAAGTTAAGGCTCGAAGTGGCAGACCAAGAAAAATCTCGGATAGACGGAAGCGACGAATGGTGAGAGCAGTCAACAGTCTAACCCACAGACCAGCACCAAAGACCTACAACATCATCTTGCAGCAGATGGAGTCACTGTGCATCCTTCAACCATTCGGCGCACTTTACACAAGGAGATGCTGTCCATAAAGGTGCATAAATTTGGGCACCACAAAAAAAGAAATGAAATCAATATTTAGTAGATCCCCCTTTTGCAGAAATTAATGCCTCTAAATACTTCCTGTAGGTTCCAATGAGAGTCTGGATTGTGGTTGAAGGTATATTGGACCATTCCTCTTTACAAAATTTCTCTAGTTCATTCAGGTTTGATGGCTTCCGAGCATGGACAGCTCTCTTTAACTCACACCACAGGTTTTCAATAGTATTCAGGTCTGGGGACTGAGATGGGCACTCCAGAGCGTTGTACTTGTTCCTTTGCTGTAATTTCCAAATGTGAACTCCCAAGGCTGGATCTTCTGATGATGTTCTTTACCCATTGCAGGAAACTACTGGAAGAACGAATTGTGAAGTCTGAATGCAATTTTATTCTTTTTTTTTTTTGCCTGTCTCGTTTGGTTCTTTTGCCATCAGAATTGTTGTCTAAAGGCAAAGAAAGATGCCCAACGGATTTACTTTACCAAATGGACCATCCCAGCCTCGCCGTAATGGTCTATTTGATTCACCTTTTATTGTTTATTTTATTTTTTATTTTCACTTGCTAGATACGGGACAGACTTGAATAAGGAAAAGAAAAGGGAGAAAGAAAGAGGGAAAAAAAACAGCAGAGAAGAGGGATATTGAATATTGAATATTATTGTGCAGCACGTAAGATCGACAGCACACAGTGTGCTTTGAGGTAGGAGCCAAAAAGGGTGTAGTTTGTGTGTGTGATCACCCGTGTGTACACCTGTGAGCATGGACGCGCTTGTTTTTTTTTTTTTTTAAAAGGTTCCTTCATGTAATGATCTGCTAGAGGGTGTGGGGGGGCCACAGCCCCGTCCTCCAGGGCATGAAGCAGGTATGGAGGAGATCAAAACTCCAGACATCCAGAGGCCCTCAGAACACAAGAGACCAAGGAAGACCAACAGAGGGGCAGCTGCGCCACTGTCCCAGAAAGAGCTGAGGAGAGTCCCAGATGAGGGCTCACTCAGCAGCCGCGGAGCAGAAGCCAGGGGGATTGCAGTGACGTGCCCGGGAGCTCCGCCGGCAGCCAGCTGTGCCTGAGTGACCGAGCCCCAGGCTGAGAGGCCGGGGGCACCCCACCTCCGAAGTCGCCCGAGCGAGCCCCAGGCTCCAGGCCCCGACAAGCAGCTATGAAGGAGTGAGCCGGTGTGTACCTGGACGCCCATCCCCGGACACAAAGACCCACCAATGCACCGATGTCTGAGGGAGTCCGCCACTGGCAGGGGAAGTGGTGGTGGGGGGAGATAGGCCTCCAAACCTTGGAGGGCCTGAGGTGTCCCCAGAGAGGTGGCGTCTGATACCCAACCTGACATATGGACACAGACATACAGGCACACACAGATACAAACATCCATTCCCAGCCTTTTTATACATGTTCTTCTTTTCTCTCCTCCCCTCAATGTTCACATCATACAAAATGACCAAATGGATTCTGACCAGCTGTGAAAACCATCTAAGTCAGAATTGATTTTTCTCGTGTGAGAATACGTTAAAAACATAGATTTGGAGCTGTTTCCACAGAGTATAGGTTTAGAGGAATATGGCTCTTCAGTTCTGGCTTATTTCAAATTATTTAACTGATGAGGCAGAATTTTTTGTCAGATCTATCTTTGGATTACAAATCTCATTCTTTTAAGTAAATAAAAGAAGCAGTGCTGCCATTAGTCCAAAGTAGAGGCCGATCCTTCCTCCTCTGTTTGATGTCTCAGGTTTTCTTTCATGTTTAGGACAATCCCTCACTGCTGCAGAGACACAAACACATCTGAGTCACTCACAGTTAATATAAAACATTGAATAAAAAAGTATCTTCAATAAAATAAATTATGCCAATTGGTGTAGGAAAATGTATGTTTGTTTAGTACTGACACAGTCAGAAGTCATAACCTTTAATTGATTTTAAAAAATCTTGAATCTGAATCGAGCCTGTTACTGGTTGTACAAAGCAAAAGTCACAGAGAGGCCGAGGACAGGAAGTCTTTGAATGTTTTGAAGAACTGTCAAACAGAGGCTGATTAAAAGAATCTAAACAATATGAAAAACAATGAAAGTGATCGAAGTGAAGAGAAACAGAGTCTATCAACCGTCTATCAACCTGCTACCAACTGTCACTCTGGGCTTCAACAACATTTAGAGAAACTCCTCAGAGCTCAAAACTGAGTCTAAAAATCTGAGCGAGAAGTCCCAGCTTAGAGAGATTGCATAACCCTTTAAGAGCAGCTCTGATCGAGGAAGGACTAAAATTTTACCTCAGTGAGGTCTGCCGCGGAGCTCTTTTATATAAAACTTTTATCTTTACAGGAACTTAGAAATTCTTTTTTTTTTTTAAATTCTACGTAAGTTTAAAATTTTAACACTGAGAGAAACTTCTAGCAAATGTGGGCCCGGATGAAAAGGTGCTTAAAGTAATTTCAGTCTGACCAAATAATTTGCACATTAATCACCCAAACTGCAAAAAAGCTAACAAACTAAAACATCCACCATCACAAAATATTAACATTACAAACTTTACTTTGACTTTGATCTGAATTCATTCATAGTTTATAGAAGTATCTTACCAGTGACGTTGAGTCGACATCTTCCAACACCGAAGCCATAATCAGTGTTGACCTCACACAGGTACAGACCCGAGTCATCAGTCCTGAGTCTGGACAGTTGAAGTCTGATTCGTCCTTCTCTGAGGGCGTCTTTGTCACTCTGGACTCGTCCTGAAAACTTTTCATCCTGAGACTCTGACACCTCAACACCTTCATGAACATGATAAAGGACTGAGACTTTATCACTGATGAAGAGTTCACAGAGGATGTTGAGAGTTTTGGTGGATCCATCAGGTTTGGTGGTGAACGTCCACTCCAGTGTGATGTTGTGGTTCTCCTCTGCCTGATAGCAGGTCTGTGTCACATTGACTACAAATGATCCTGTTGAGGAGACAGAGAGGGAAAGAGAGGAGCAGACACACTGAGAACTGGAACAAATCTGTTGTTGAGCTTTATTTGGAGTTCATAAAGTGAAGCTGTAAACTAACCAGAGACACATGAGGTGAGGATGATGAGCAGCAGGATCCTGCAGATCATCTTCTCCCTGTGAGAGGATGGTGTGACAACCATGAGAACCATTTGGAATGAATCTACACATGTTCATTTATTTTACTTTGTCATGGGCGATCGTGGCTTAAGAGTTGGGTGTTCGTCTTGTAATCGGAAGGTTGCCGGATCGAGCCCTGGCTTGGAGAGTCTCGGTCGTTGTGTCCTTGGGCAAGACACTTCACCTACCGCCTTGCTTCTGTCAGTCTGCCCCAGGGCAGCTGTGGCTACAACTGTAGCTTGCCTTCACCAGTGTGTGAGTGAATGAATAGTGGTATTGTAAAGCGCTTTGAGGGGTCCCGAAAAGCGCTTTATAAATGCAATCCATTATTATTGAATCGCTTTGGAAAGCACTATCTGATACAATTAATGCTATGGTTAAGGTTAGGGCTGGCATATATGGCTGGATCATGTGTGACAACCTGGAGCGTCATTCTGTTGAATTCTGGAGCGTATATGAACATGGAAGGTTACCTTTCGCGTTATTATGACATCCCTCGGGACATGACAATACATCGGTATGTTACGCGTTGGGAGTGAGATCGATCAACACATGAGGTCAGGGCTTTAACCAGAGCTTAGAAATGAGTGAGATCCAGAATATTTTCTTCTAATCAGAGAGTTAACGTTATGAGTTAAAGTTCATGTATCACATGTACCCCCACAGAGCTGAACTCATTGATTACTTCACACTAACTTCCTGAGCAGCGCAAATTAGCGCAAAGACAGAATCACAAAACCCCACAGTTGGACACTGCACTCATTTAACTGATTTATCCAAACAAACATGCTGACACTTCATTTCAGCGATGAGCTACAACACCGCATATCAGTGGCTCAAGCACGAGCAGAGCTGATGAGGGAGCGAGTATGTAACAACATGAAACTCAGAGGCAACTGAAGGAGAATTAATATTCTGGTATAAGGGTGAAGTAAGCTCACAGAGGCTGATGGAGGCTGTAGTCTTACTGAAACACCCATTAGTGCAAGGCAGGTGGAGTGCAGCACTCCACCTGCCACAGTCAGCTCTCTGTAATAATAAAACTGGCTGCCTGGGGGGGTCCCTTTTTACTTCCTGCTCTGTTTGACTAAAATACTTGTTTTACTTTGATCAGGTAACCGTACTGTACTGTAGAGTCTCCGTCTTTAAAAAAAAAAATTATTATTTAAAGAGTTTAATTTCTATTGTTTGTCCACTCAAGGTTTATAGGGATTTTAAGAAGTATTTAGTTAAATTACTTATTGAGTAATTAAGTTACTTTTCAGACACAGTAATTAGATAAGTATTTTAAATACAATATTGATTAAGTAATTAGTAATTAATTACTTTTTAAAAGTAACTTACCCAACACTGACTGTCACACATCGATTCCTATTTTAACGGTCCTGATTAATAAATGAATGAATAAATTAGGGAGGTTCATTCATGTGGTCAAAGTTTAGTCGCCACAATTTCAAGAAACAGAGGCAGACACTCCTTTTTTGACACTTCATTCACTCATTACAAAAATCAAGAAGAAACTGCAGAAACACCAAAGCACAGTCTCATTTAGAAATGATGATGTTACAAGGGGAAAAATAGAATGAACAGAATTTCTGATCTGATTCAGATCAGAGTCTACACAGGAAATGTATCGAAAGGGAATTTTATAAAACATTTAAGTAGAGTTTTCTCTGATTATTGCCGCTGCGAGAGTTCACTCTCACATTAGACATCAAAACTGATAAACTGATGTTTCAGTTGAAGCTTCAGAATAAACAGAACACTGAATAAAACAGAGTCTCTGAAAACATTTGGACATTTACTTTAGTTTAGTTTGATGTTTTGTTCTGGGCTCTGACTGCATGTAAAATTCACAGTGACCTATACAGCTCCATGCTGCACCTGAACGCCTCCTATGTTTATGCTAAAACCTCTGATGGCGTAAAAAAACTTTAATTTTTGTTTGTTTGTTTTTCCATGTTGGGTTTTCTGGATACACACAGTTTCTCCAACGTGGCAAAAACAAAACAAAACTGTAACTCGTAAAATGCTCGAAATCCCCGCCTGATTGGGTTAATCCCTACGAATCATGTCAATTTAAAGTGATAACACACAAACTCTGTCTGTTAAACTGTGTCGTTTAACAGACTGTGTGGGAGGTGTTGTACAGGTTTACACAAATTATGTCTGTTCAAATTTATTTTCCCAGTGAACGCGAATGACTATCACCATTCAGGCAAACAGATGGTTTGTAATGCGCAATACCCTTAACATATACACAGCAGCATGTATGCAGCAGTCTGGAATTATGTCCCTAGATAAAGTAAAACACTTGTTCTAGGGCAGGGGTGTCAAACTCAAATACACAGTGGGCCAAAATTCAAAACTGGAACAAAGTCGCGGGCTAACATTAATATTTATTGAAAAAAAAAATCTTCCTCCAGATATAAGAATGAATCTTTTCTTATGGACTCAAATAAGTTTTGGTGAAAAACTGAATATGGAACAAGCAAAGCTTAATACTAAACAATATATACATTAGCTGTATAATACCAGTAGGCCAGCTCTAATAGTAATTTGGTATGGCTTCGCGGGCCAAATGTAATTAGGCTGTGGGCCAAATTTGGCCCGTGGGCCAGAGTTTGGCACCTATGTTCTAGGGAAAGTAATACAAGAAGAGGTGTGTGGGTCTGCTGTTAGCTTCTCACAGGACTGAAAATGAAACTTTCTACAAAACCCAAATTAGTCTATCTTCAGAAATCAGTCACACCATCGTTCTGCACTGAGGACACTTACTCGCCGCTCCAACCTCCAACAAAGAGATTCTACTTACTGTCACCTCTGCTTATAAAGAGGACAGGACTACATAACCCTGCCCACAAAAAGCGGTGCTTACTCCTCCCACACATGGAGCAGAGACAGATGCTGGAGGATAGATGTTTCAGTTGAGCTGTGCACAAGATTAAGCATGTGGCCAAAAACACTTCGGTCAGGATTAGAAATATATCTGACAGGTAGGCAGAATTCATCCAGGGAAGAGCTGATCCTCATAAATGTTATAATGTAATTTTATTGTTTGTGCTATTTTGTTATCTACATGGTTGGGTCACTTGAATATGTTCATTTCACAGTTTTGTGTAGTTGCACATTTTGGTCACCAGAGGGGAGCGCTTAAAAGTTTCCCAAAACTTAAAATGCTTCTTGGGATTGCTTGTGTTTGTGCTTAGATGTGAAACATGTGGGACCTCTCTGGTGTTGGGTCCTTTTCCACACTCCTTTCGTTGTACATCACCTTGAGTCTAATGTTGGTTGGTTTGTACATGTGATTTTCCTCAGTTTTGCTGCACTCTGATGTCAACGGGTGCTTTTATAATAATCATAGCAATAAGAAGAAGAATAAAATATCCAAACTAACTGTATTCTGTTTCTCCATAGTCTTAACAAATTTCCCACCTGTGGGACTAATAAAAGTCATCTTATTTTATCTTAGTCCTGGTGCTCCTCCTCTGGGTGGAGTCGTCATCACTCCTCCCAGGGCTTCCACCTGGAGCTGATTAGACCAGCAGTACTTAAAACCAACGCTCACAACTAACCATCGCCAGAATGTCTGTTGACCCATGTTAGTTTATTACTTCTCGTATCCTGTGTTAGTCATAGTGCCTGTTGCTTACCTGGTTCTCTTGTCTTCTCTGCCAGTTCACAGAAATACACTCTCCCGTCATCATTAGAGGGAGAGAGAGTGAGAGTGATATACATCGAGAGCGTGCGGGATTTCCCCATGCGTCACTTTAAAAATGTCAGAAAGAGGGGTTTTTCTGGTCTGAATGGATAACTGTAAACGCTCCTAACTGCACAAATATAATCATCATGTCAGCTATGCTCTGAATCAAACATGAAAACAGGACAGAAACGTAAAACAAAACTTCACACAAAAAGACAAACATGGACACAAGAGGGAGGGAGGAATAAGAAGTCGGGGAATAGAATATAAACCAAACTAAAAGCCCGTGAAGATAAAGATCTAGATCTGAAGATAAAACCTTAACATATACATATAAACAAACTGGCCGGGAAAAGCTTTTACAAGAAAAGTACAGACTTCAACAGAAATGAAACTCAAAGCAAAAAGTCATGATTCAATACGTTCACGCTATCGTTTTTATGTGGTTTTTAGCGTGAGCGTCTTTGTGAGCAATAGGAGGAAGATGCGTTCAGGCACAACATCGGCTGTCGGTTCTCTGAACTTCGGAAACATTTACAGACGAAATATTAATCATTGGACTCTAAACATTAAGCTGAAGACATGTATTTTTTTTACACAGCGATTTGTTCACAGCTTTATTCGTGTGAACCAATGTGTGATCTAGGTCTAACTTGACTGCAACAGTGAGTGAAAGCCTTCTGTGTTAAAGGCGGAAGAAATGACTTAACATGGCGCCACCCTGTGACAGAAAAATGCCTATCCGAGAATAAAATGAATGTGAAATAATGTAAAATCTCTATTTTTCTGTCTTTTGGATTTTTTTAAAGATAAAAGTTATGCTTTCTTTATAACTTTGTGATCTGCGAACCAAAGCTGAATTGTGTGGTTTTCAGGGCATCGCTATTCTCAAAACAGGAAATATGACTCCAAACAACAAAGCTTTACTAGGTGGTTCAAGTAAAAATTCAATTTTGACTCTCAAAGAGCAGAAACTTCCAAACAGATCAGTAGTTTTACAGCAGGAGAAACAAAGACAGTAAGCATTAAAAGTAAAAAAATCAATGTCACACAAATATAGAGAATACTGTAAACACTAATACAGTAAAATAAAATAAAAAGAGAAACTGTTTTCGTCTCCTCTTGTTTAGGTTTGTATTCTCTGAATATAATTAACGGCTACAATCACGGTGAGAACTTTACATGCACTCATCATGAATGTCATTGTAAACATGGCATTTTAGTGATTTCTTTGAACTGTTCTTGTTCCAGAGTGGAATGATTGTACAGCATACATCTTTAATCATAATAAAAAAATAAGAAGTGGACACACAGGTTTGAATTTATTAAGAATTTTTTCTAATCTCTAATAAGATTGAGGTCAGGGCTTTGGAAAAGCATTTTGTTTTCAATTGTAATAACCATCATTTAAAGCAGTTTACATTCCTTTGGCTTTGGGTACAATTCTGTCAATCCCCAACTATTTATCATCACAGATGTAAATGCAGTAGGATTAAACCACAGAAGGCCTAAAATCTCTGTCCTAATCTAGGCAAACCATATATTTATCCTGCTGGTAAATGATTCATGAAGTTCTTCCATTTTCCATTTATAAAACTAAAACTGGTTTTCAAGTAAATCACACCTGAGAAGACTCTGCAAACATAAACTTTGATCCATCATGTGTTCGTTCCCACAGGGACATCTAACCCCATGTCAGACTTTGCACCAACAGCAACATGATCCCACCTTTCAGCACTCAGAGTGAGTGAAATTCAGTCAGAGCCTAAGTTGTTTACAGCTCTGTTATATTCAGTCAGAAATTTCTGAACCCTTCATGTTTTTTCACCATTTTGGTAACAAAATTATCAGACTTCCATCTATAAATAAAAATAAAGGATTAATAAGACAACTTATAATCATTATACAAACACTTTACCTTGAGCTACAGAATGATGTGAGACGCAGAAAATTGTGTTTAGGTTTTTCATAATGAGAGTCTTCCTCACATAAAGTATAGACACTGTGAGGACATTTTATTTTAAGTCTGTTATAATAGAAAACATCTAGTTCCTTTTCTCAAACTAATGCAAAATACAAACTTTAGACGAACAACAACCACAAATTGCATATTACACAGTACCAAAGATGTATTTAAGAAAAACACCTTGATTTAGTAGAATTTTGAATCACTTTTGGGTGATTTAAGTTGCATGACCCAGTGTAGGGCACACTTTAGCTGTCGTAAACATGGCCTCACATTTGACTCAAGAATATTTTGATTTAAAAACGTGTTCATTTTCCCAAGCTTTTGGACTTCAAAACTAACCCAAGGCATCGCCCCTGCACCAGCAAATGACTAAATGTGCCCAAGACTTTCTAAAGTTGTTGGTCAAGCATTTGATCTGATAATAACAGTGATGCAATACATAGTGAGGGGCATGAGATTCAGCTCATTGTCTTTAGTTTTAAAGCATTAAAAGGACACAGTGCTAACAGTAAGTCATGAGATTGTAGATTCTAGATTGTAATCTAATACATCTGAACTCTGCTCTGTTAGTATAACCAGTCTGAACCATGAAGGCGTGACAGCACCTGCAAAACATATATAGAGCGTTCACATGCTGCAGGAAGTGAAGCTGCAGACTGAAGCACAATGCTGATGAAGATTTGGTAAGTTTTGAATTACTTTTACTAAAGACAAATATATTTCTACATATGCGTGGACTTATTATTCTTGATGATTCTTTATTTGGTGATTGTTGGAAGTTTCCGCACTGACAGACTGAAATCGTTCTCTTTGGAGAGTCAAAACTGAGAAAGAGAAGACTGAATAGTTTAAGGATAGAGTTCTGTTAACTTTTGCATGATAATAAAATTATGTAACCTACATAAAGAAATGAAGGAGGCTCCATGCGTCAGTCTGTTGAATACTTTGCCTCACTGGTCATCTGACAAAAGAAAAAACTTGTCTTATATAAAATAGCTGATGACTCATGATTTGTCAGATCTTTTAATGATATGATGAGCTACATCTGTTGAAACTCAACGTAACCCAAATTCTTTCAGTTTCAAGAAGCAGTACTCTCCTGTTGAACTATTTTCATAGATTTAAGAACCCATACTCAACTTTAGTTCTTAATGACTCAGGTTTACTTGGATGCTAATTTTATACCAATTTTATAATTGTGAGATAGCTCACTGCAAACAAACCAAACAAGGATTCATACAGAAACTGGGAAAATATATAAAGAAAATACAATTCTAAACAATTTTCTCTCTTTGATCAGGTGACTGCAGCCTGTGACCAACATGGAAAGGTATCACACGCAACACCTCATTGCATTCATTAGCTATACTTCTTACAACATGATATTCAAAATTACTGTCTGTGTGCAGTAGAGGACTTACACAAAACCTTGTGAAGAGCTGGTATTAAGATTAAGGGCTGTGGAATGATGGGGACCAGTCTGGTTCTCTGTACACAGAAAAAATCTCTGATCGAGCAGGAGGTGAATGAAGTCTAATATTCAGTAGTTTTACTGTCACTCTGTCCAGGAATATGATGTTAAAAATGGAGCTAATGTCAATAAAGAGATGGTAGATGGTAGTGGGGAGTGCTGTAATCTTGGCATCTTCTGCTGATCTGTTGGCTCTGTATGAGTATGAAGTGGGTCAAACGTTGGGAGCCAGGCGTCAGATCAGTACCTCAAAAGACATCATTGTAAAAGGTGTCAGAGCGACTGATGTGTAGTATTTGAGGCTGCTGATGGTGGTCTCTTTGGACAGCTGGATGATTGTGGCTGACTTCAGGCATAGTGGGATGAAGGACTGGGACAGCAATGCCTTTAAGATCTCTGTTAAGGCCTTGGACAGCTGATCTGAACTCTCTGAGGACCCTCCTGGTCGCTACGTCTGGTCCGGCTGCCTTTTTGGGGTTCACTGCCCTCAATCTTTACACTGTCACTGGACATATCACCTGACAGACAACGACCCAAATGTGCTAAAGATGTGCTCTATTTCCTCTATGGTTGTTGCCATTATCTTTGTTCAGTGAGCGGTGTAAACAACATTTACACCCCTTGTTGCACAACCTGGTTGAAATACTCAGCTATGATGCGCAGCACGTCAGGGTTAGTCATGCTGGCTACTAACTGCTCTAAGCAGCTTATCCCGGCTATGATAGCTTTAGCATATGGTAGGTAAACAACCGTTACCATGATGCCAGTACAGCTGTCTACAGTCCTTTCAAAGCTTATTCCCAAGCTCAGATAATCCTGATGAGTATAAGTCGACTCACTCAACACACAGCAGTAGTTGAAAGCAAACAACCACACGCATACATATACATGGCACAGTAAACAAAGCACCTGCAGAGAGCTGCAGCATCTATGTGTGCCATTAAATCCCTTTTCCTTTACAAAAGATTTAGAAATGGACATAATAGGTTCACATTGAGAATTTTACTACATAGTAGTTTTTGTATTGAGATGTTAATCAAACAACAAAAAAAGGGGGAAAAAAAGCTGACTTTCCTGTTTCTTATCTTTTTGTGCGTACTGAATAATAGTAAAAAACATTGTTCTTCTCACAGAGTCAAACAAGCCTCAGATGTTCCCATTTTCCAGCCTGGCCACCAAAATCACAGTGACCTGGACTCTATATTTACGGTTTGTAAAACAACCTCCACTCTCCACAATCATGTCCCTGTAGCACCTTTTGTATGACTCTGATTGTGTTCAATACGGATTTGGTCTCTTCTGCATTTACATTTTATGATGTGATCTGTTTCAGCTGCTGGAGGATGAAATTGTTGTCTTCGTGAAGAATGAGCTAACAAGGATGAAGAATTCTCTGAATCCAGAATTCTCTGAATTGTCAGAAAGTCCAAATGAGGACGAGGAGCAAAGGAGCAGAAGGGAAGCATTTCTGAAACTCACAGTGCACTTCTTGAATAAAATGAATCAAAAGGACCTCGCTGCCTGTCTGCTGAGCAGTAAGAGGATTCCTTTTCATAAATGCATTCTTAAGAAATTCTAATATTTTCTTTTGAAACATTTTCATTATTTTTCTTTCCATTAGAAAACCCTCATCCACACTTTGGGTATAAACTTAAATCTGACATAAAGAAGAAGTTGCAGCCTGTGTTTGAGGGGATTTCTAAAGCACAAAACTCCTCCGGTCTGAATCAAATCTACACAGAGCTCTACATCACAGAAGGCAGGAGTAGAGAGGTCAATAATAAACATGAGGTCAGACACACTGAAAGAAATGTCAGTAAAGGTGAAACAACAATCAGATGTGAAGACATGTTTAAAACATCAACTGCAAGAGACAAACCAATCAGAACAGTGCTGACAAAGGGAGTGGCTGGGATCGGGAAAACATTCCTGACACATAAGTTCACTCTGGATTGGGCCGAAGGCAAAGCTAACCAGGACATAAAGTTGATATTCCCATTCACATTCAGAGAGCTGAATCTGCTGAAAAATAAAAGGTTCAGCTTGGTTGGACTTGTTCATCACTTTTTTAGTGAAATCAAAGAAGCAGGAATCTGTAACTTTGAAAACTTCAAAGTTGTGTTCATCTTTGACGGTCTGGATGAGGCTCGATTTCCTCTGGACTTCCACAACACTGAGATGCTGACTCATGTTACAAAGTCCACATCAGTAGATGTGCTGCTGATGAATTTAATCACTGGGAATTTGCTTCCTTCTGCTCACTTGTGGATAACCACAAGACCTGCATCAGCGGGTCAGATCCCCTCCAAATATTTAGACGCTCTCACGGAGGTCACAGGGTTCAGTAACCCACAGAAGGAAGAGTACTTCAGAAAGAAATTCAGAGATGAGAAGCAGGCCAACATCATATTGTCCCACATAAAGACATCAGAAAGCCTCCACATCATGTGCCAGATCCCAGTCTTCTGCTGGATCACTGCTACAGTTCTGGAAAACCTGTTAAAAAGCAGCGAGGAAAAGAGATTGCCCAAGACCCTGACTGAGATGTACATTCATTTCCTGGTTGTTCAGACCAAAGTGAAGAATATTAAGTATGATGGAGGGGAAAGGACAGATCCACACTGGACTGCAAAGAGTAAGAAGATGATTAAAGAACTGGGGAAACTGGCGTTTGAGCAGCTGCAGAAGGGAAACCAGATCTTCTATGAATCAGACCTGACAGAGTGTGACATTAATGTCAGAGAGGCCTCAGTGTACTCAGGAGTGTTCACACAGATCCTTAAAGAAGAGAGAGGGCTGTACCAAGAGACGGTGTTCTGCTTTATCCAACCGAGTGTTCAGGAGTTTCTGGCGGCTCTTCATGTCCATCTGACATTCACCAACTCTGGTGTCAACGTGCTGGAAGAAGAGCAAACAGCCTCAATACAGACCAAAGAGTCTTTGGCAATACACTTCTACCAGAGTGCTGTGGACAAGGCCTTACAGAGTCCAAATGGACACCTGGATTTGTTCCTTCGCTTCCTCCTGGGTCTCTCAATGCAGAACAATCAGAATCTCTTACAAGGCCTACATTGAGAGATACAGATAGGAAGCATCCAAGAGAACAATCAGGAAACAGCCCACTACAAAGCAGTTCAAAAATAAGATCAGCTCATCTGTAGTTCTGTGGTTGACGCCATAACAGACAAGAAGGTTCTGGGTTCAAATCCACTGGAAACTTTCTGTGTGGAGTTTGTATGTTCTCATCATGTCATTAGTCAACTGATGGTTTTGACTTTATACATAAAATCTGTCCTGGTTGTCAAGTTTCAGCACTGGATGAGTTGGAAAACTATTAAATCAACAAAAATAGTATCAAGTTTTTTTCTGCATATGTCAGTCATCCATGAAATGTTTAAAGTTAAGACTAAGCAGATTATAATGATTTAAAAAGAACACCAGCCTTATTTGTTTTTTGTTTTTTTAGTTTTCTCTCTTTGTGCCTCTCCTCTGTCGACTCTTTATGTTGCTGTATGTTCTGTGCTGGTTATATAATGCAGCAACCCCACTCCACAGTCATGTCTCCCTAAATTTAGTTAATGTGTTATATTTGTATTTGAACAATAATGTGCGAACTTCAAACTGACAAATGAAAATAAATACTTGCATGAAAAATCTTGATAACTGATTAACTGTAACATAAATTAATGAATATAAATACAAACATGTGGCTGAATACACAGAATACAGAGTCATTAATTATAAATACAGAGTAGAGATTTGCCACGCTGAATTGTATAATTTCTATACTTATTTATTTAGTATTGAACACACAAGTGATAACTTTTATTACACTATTCAATTATATTTAATTCAATTCAGTTTTACTCATATAGTACCAAGTCACAACAACAATTGCCTCATGCCACTTTATATCATACTGTAAATACAGTTGACCCCCTATGACCAAGAACTAATATGCTAAAACAGCCACTGCTGTTTTTTTTTAAAGTTAGCTTCTAAAAGAAATCTGATATTTCTTCCACAAAAGTATTTTATCATTTTATTACAATTATAGTGATATACAAGAATGTTTTGTGTGTATCCTAATCAAAACACAGGGAATAGGGCACAACAGGTGAAGGCAATAGGGGTAATCAGAGGACAGTAAAGACAGAGAATAAAAGAAATTACCAAAATAAACCAGGAAAGCAAAGATACACTAACTAAGACAAAAAAGAGGAAGGCACAAAACTGATCCCTACAACAGTAAAATGCATTAAAGAGGATGCATACTTTATTGCAAGATGGCCGATTTTTTCACTACCTCATCTACACAAGGCATTTTGTAGAGGGTATTGGCTGTTTGTCTTTTTTTTTTTTTTTTTCT
Source organism: Copadichromis virginalis (assembly GCF_057382275.1). Classification (NCBI taxonomy): domain Eukaryota; kingdom Metazoa; phylum Chordata; class Actinopteri; order Cichliformes; family Cichlidae; genus Copadichromis; species Copadichromis virginalis. The sequence goes on from NC_140620.1 coordinate 28,174,112, forward strand.
AAATGACATCAGAAACAGCAGTATGCGACATTACGTGATGGCAGAGCTTCAGTTCATCCTTTGTCATTTTTTTTTTTTTTTTTTAATAAATAGGACAGGGGGAATGAATGAGAGAAAGAGGGGGAGAGAAAGAAAGAAAACCAAAGGGGAGAAGAGACGGTGAGAAGGGGGGGGAAGAGAGAGAGAAAAAAAAAAGAACTCCTGGGTCACCTGTATGGAGAAAAAAAAACAAAAACAAAAAAAACAAACAGAGGAGACAGCAAACAACAAAGAGCAACATAATAATAGAGAAAACAAAGCACCATCACAATAAACTAGCTAGTCATAGATATCAATATTTACTAAATAATAAACGATATTGTGCAGCACGCAAGATAGACAGCGCACAGTGTGCTTTGAGGTAGCAGCCAAGAAAGCTTTAGTCCGCGTCTGTGAATACCCATGTGTGCATACCTGTGTGGATCAGCATGCTTGCATTCCAAAGGTTTCTCCATGTAATGATCTGCTAGGGAGTGTGGGGGGGCCACAGCCCCGTCCTCCAGGGTGTGAAGCGGGTATGGAGGAGATCAAAACTCCAGACATCCAGAGGCCCCCAGAACACAAGAGACCATGGAAGACCAACAGAGGGGCAGCCGCGCCACTGTTCCAGTAAGAGCTGAGGAGAGTCCCAGATGAGGGCTCGCCCAGCCCTCATCTGGCTGTTTGTCTTAAAACAGCAACGATTTTCAACTATTCTCGAAATTCCAAATTTTCTCTCAGAATGAAAAATGATGATCAATTTTTTTTCTTAACATACCCTAACACATGTGCTCTTTAATCTCTTTGTGTGCTTTTCTTGCAACACCCAAATTTACCCTTTCTGTGTAGCAACAGGAGCGGCAACAAGAGGTTGCTGGGAAGATTAAGCCAGGCTCCTGATGACATTAAAACACATCCAAGATGTGCTCCTGTGATATACACTACAGACCAATACAGATCCCAAACAAACTTCAACACCAGCATTCCCAGTATGGTCACAATGGTGTAAAATGCCCTCTTCTTTGATTGGTCAACCCTGTCTCTGTTCCTGCTCTCTTCTCTTGGGCCTGGATGAATTAAAACACAGAGAACAGAAAGGCTGCAGAAGGAGGAGACGGTTAAAAACAATATCATGAGGAAAAAATTCACTATGGCGAGGATGATATCTTTTATTGTTATAAAACCTGTTAATGCAAAGCAAATCAGCCAAACACAGCCTATGCTGATTATCCTTATTCTGACCCCTCTTTCTTTCCTTAAGCTCCGATAAGTGATGGGATGAACAGCAGCCATGTAGTGCTCCACACAAGTCAGCATGTGAAAGAAGATTTGTCCAAAGCAGGAGAAAGAGAAAAAAATGAATGGATAGATTAATATGTTTAAATTATTCATGACGCTACCACAATAACTGAAGATACACGCTAAGACAGCAAACAGGTCCATGATGACGATGTTGTAGGTGAAGCAGTCAGAGTGACTCAGTGTTACTTCCATGAAGGTGGAGCCTTTTTTCCTCCATTCTTGGAGACCATGTTGGAGGATGAGGATGCAGATGGGGAGGACGAGGAAGATGATAATGATGCTAAATGCACGATAGATGAGGGAGCTTGGTTTAGAGATGAGACAGTGCATGTATAGAGGGAGGGAGGTGTTCATGGAGGAAAGGTGCAGATCCAAAGTGGAGAATGATGAGTTTGCCAACATCTGGAAAAGAAAAAGACAAATGGGACAAACCACTGGAATGTAAATTAAACTGACAGAAAAATTAAACCTATCTATATGTAGTTTATATATTCAGCATTTTTTCCCCTGTTTATTATTCAATTCAATTCAATTTTATTTATATAGCGCCAAATCACAACATAAGTCGCCCCAAGGCGCTTCATAGATACAGAGAAAAAACCCAACAATCATATGACCCCCTATGAGCAAGCACTTTGGCAACAGTGGGAAGGAAAAACTCCCTTTTAACAGGAAGAAACCTCCGGCAGAACCAGGCTCAGGGAGGGGCGGCCATCTGCTGCGATTATCTATTTAATTTCTTCTTTTATAACAGTGTCTTTTTCTAAATTGAGGTTTTGTGGATATTAGGTGTTATACAGTTGAGGCCAAAATTATTAACCCCCCCTTATGAAATTAGGCAACACTCATTTTTTCAGTATGAAAATGACCATTAACAACAAGTGTTTGTTTTTTAAAACGTATCTGTGTCCAAAATAACAAGGTTCACTAATTGTAGTAAGGATATTTTATTGATACACTGAGTTGAAACAAGAAAAGGCAAAAATAAGACATCCAAAATTATTAGCCCCATGCCCATTAATAGTCAATACTGTACCCTTTTTGAGGATACAGGGTATGGGATTGAGGTCTGGGCTCTGTGGGTTGCACACAGGTCCATCAAACCCCGGTTCAACCAGGGGCCTTGTTGGAGGAGGTTGGTGAGTAACAGTAACATGGATGGAGGTTAGGTGTATTTATGGGGACATTCACAAATATCCCACAGTGTCACTGCCGGTAGAGTTTAAGGCCAAAACACATAAAATAAATGCTGCACTTAGGTTGCGCATGATGCATATCTTAATCCTGGGGAAAATTTTGCCAGGGTTTCATTACCTGTTGTGGCAGTGTGTGGGGATGCCTTCATGACCTTTAGTGCTGTGCAGTGTCTGCTCTTTGTATTATCTACACCAGCCCATGTTTAACCCCTGACTTTGAGACACAACATGTCTTTTTATTTTACTATTTAGGTTCAAATCAATTTGAAGTCTTGCAGTGACAAAATAATAATTTGACCCAATTGCATTAAAGCAGAAGTAATGAGTCCATTTTGAAAATGTAAGCAGTAGAAAGTACAGATACTTGTTTAAAAATGCAAGGAGTAAAAGTAAAAAGTAGTCAGAACAAAAACAATAGTCAAGTAATGTACAGATTCCTGAAATTGTATCTAACTACAGTAGGAAGTAGTTGTTCTCCATTACTTTCGACCTCTGCAACCAAATGATAAAACTTGGTTACATGTGTGGCAGGATGAATGTTATCCCTCGGTCCAACCCACTTTCAGCCTGGCCCATTAGGGGGCGCTGGTATAAATAGTGGCCATTTGAGTGTCTCTGCATTGCTTGCCTGTGATCTCCTTTTTGGTCACCTGACTTCCTCGGGGTGGTAGAGATCGTTTGTGGGTTACTCCTCTAAAGTCTCCATCGCGGCTGGTCGTAGCTATAGAAGCCTCCTCTGAGCTATTCTGCTTACGTTCTGTGACCCGGCTTACTTGGTACGTAATCAACTTTTGTTACGCTCTCTGCCTTCTATTGTTCTTTTATAGTAATTATTTATTATGTTTCGCAGGAAGTGTGGGCCTTAGTTTTGCGCCAAGTTACGTGAACTGAAGTGCTGCTGTTTTGCCTTGCTGTGCTTTTACCGTCTGTTCCCGTTGTGAGAATTCTTCCCTGCTGCTGTCAGCTTTTACAGTGGACGTCGGCGTGGACAACGGCCATATGCATGCCGGTTATCGGAGTCAGCTGGCGTGCATATTAATTGACTGTTAACTTATCGTCGTGTGGACGGCAAGTTGGAGCAGTACGGTGATTCCGTTTGCTCCAGATTTTAGAGTTTTATCCAGATTGTATGTTGTTTTATTGCTTTTGATTTGTAGTTTGGAATTTTGTTACACCACTGGTGGGAGGCCCTTTTTCTAGCTGTAGATCACCAGTGTGGTCCTGCAGTTGGGTTATCCCCCGGTGCTACACATTAGTTTGTTGTAATATATTAAAATTTTCTTTGTTTCTTTTTATTCAGATGCGGAGTGCCGACGTGGAGGAGACTAGGGTGCCTTGGTGGTGGGATCCCTTGAGTGTACACACCTGCCTTGTTTAGTTTATTAGTGTGAGTGTGTGTGTGATAGTCTGTTGCACTTGTGTTTTGGGTGTGTTTTCTTTCTTTAGTTTGTGTGTGGCATCCCTGCCCCTCCACTGGTAAGCCTCAGCTCTGAATACCTTTTTAAGCATATTTGTATTTGAATATTTATGATTGTGCTTTTATATGGTGTTCTAAATAATTATTAATAAATTGTGAATTTGTTGATCATTGAACATCGTCTCTGGACTGAGTATAGCGAACCTAAGTGCCTTTCTGGTGATTTAGTGTTACTTTCAGTATTCTCTGGGTGAAATTCCCAGGGTGGCGTTGTCTTTTTAAAACTGCAAAGAGTATTTACTTTATATCCCATCCTCGTCTCGCCACAAACTTGGCGTTGTTGTCGACAGGATATACTCTTTAAAACAGAGACGTGTGTTCTTTTTTTGTTTGGTGTAACGTAAATTGTTTTTTTATATTATTTTGTACAGAATAAAGGCAAAGCAGCAGCTACTTTGGTGTGGGATTTCACAGCTGTGTTACAGAGATGGAGGAAGAGTTACAGGAACTCAGGGACTTGATCGCGCAGCTGAAAGCAGACAATGAGAGGCTGCGTCAGGAGAGGGCTGTTGGGTCAGGTACTAGTGCTACACCTTCTACTTCAACTGCATCATCTGTGAACCCCCCAACGGCTGGTGTCTCTGTAGCAGAGAGACTAGTTTTTGTGCCCCGTGACAGAAAATGCCCTATGTTTAGAGGAAAATCAGGTATAGGGTTGAATGAATGGTTGGAGGAAATAGAAGGTTGTGCTAGAGCACGTCATTTGTCTTTGGCTGATAAAGCATTTTTCCTGTTTGACCACCTAGAAGGGGAAGCACGTGAGGAGATCAAATATCGCTCTAGTGCAGAGAGGACTGATCCTGCTAAGATAATCACTATATTGCAAGAACTTTATGGCTGTTCAGAATCCTATGTAGCATTGGAGGAAGCTTTCTTCTCTAGAAAACAGCAGGAAAGTGAGACACTGCAAGAGTTTTCCCTCGCTCTCTTGGGTCTTATGGAAAAAGTTAAATCGAGTGCCCCCAATGGCATGCCCAATGCTGACGTTTTATTAAGAGATCAATTTGTTGAACAGGTCTTAGATAGTACCTTGCGGCGGGAGTTAAAGCAGCTAGTAAGGAGGCAGCCAACACTGACATTGCTGGAGATTAGAGGGGAAGCTATTAGGTGGGAACGTGAAGGGTTGCCTAGTGGCGTTAGGCATAGAAGCAGTTCTGTCCCTTCTGTTTATGGCATTCAGTATGGGGTCCATAGCGGTCCCTCAGGAATAGCTCAGTCTACCCATTTGTCTGAGATGAGCGAGATGAAGGAATTGTTAAAGCGCCAGCAGGAGCAACTTAATCAGCTCACTCAGAGCATTGCTCGATTGCAGGGCCCCCATCGAGTGCCTCGCTCAGGACGGGGCGACTCCATTATATGCCGTCGTTGTCAGCAACCTGGACATTTTGCTCGGGAGTGTGATGGGGAACGCGTTCCTCGTTCCCGGCCTCCTTCGCAGGCCCCTCTGCATAATCGCAGGCACTCTCCTTTAAATACGGCTTCGGAAAACTAGCACCCTCCGTATTGCCGAGCCACAGTTCGGGTGGGGTGTCTATTGGCTCAAGGGTTGCTTCTAATGGTCCAGAGGCAGTCTCCAAATTAATTTCATCCTGTCCTCATATAGATGTGGACATGGGCGGTATAAAAGTACCTTGTTTGGTTGATACGGGGTCCATGGTCTCCACCATTACTGAAAGTTTTTTCCGCCAGCATTTTGAGTCCTGGGGTCAAGAGCGTCTCCAAGCTTGTCATTGGTTGCAGCTTAAAGCGGCTAATGGGTTGTCCATTCCTTACCTTGGCTATATCGAGCTAAGTGTAGAGCTCTGTGACAAGTTTCTTCCACAGTGTGGCGTGTTGGTCGTTAAAGATCCTCCAGGTGCAGGACCTTCCACGGTTCCGGGTGTATTGGGGATGAATGTCATTCGGAAGTGTTACCACGAGCTTTTTGGGCAACACGGTGAAGCATTGTTTAGTTTGGGCTTTGTCACCGAGGCCCCTAAACCCCTTGTGCAGGCGCTGCAAAAGTGCCATGATGTTAGTATAAGAGCCCCACTGGATTTGTCTGGCCATGTGAGAGTGAGGGGTAAGCGAGCATGTTGCATTCCGGGTGGTGTAATGAAAGTAGTGGCCGCCACCTGTTCGGAGCAATATTCAGGTGCCACCGTGTTATTTGAACCTAATGATGTTAACTTGCCTGCTGGACTTTTAGCGTCCCCTGCATTGGTTCGAGTGGTTAGAGGTACTGCATACATACCAGTTGTTAATGTAGGGACCACGGCGGTCTTGCTTCACCCCAGGACCGTTATAGGGACCCTGGAAGATGTTCATGTGGTCAGTTTGCCCGCTGGTGTGACAGAAATACCCCCTAACGTAGCCACAATGGCATCTCACACCGCCACTCCTACTGTGCAGGATCAGATGGAAGGGATTGATTTGTCTAAACTGTCAGCAGAGGAACAGGGACAGGTGAGGTCTCTCCTTAAGAAATACAGCTCTGTCTTTTCTGCTCATGATACTGATTTGGGTTGCACTAACTTGATCTCCCATGACATTCCACTCTTAGACGATATCCCTGTGCGGCAGCGTTACAGGCGCATCCCCCCTTCAGAGTACGAGGTTGTGAAAGAGCATATTAACCAGTTGTTAGGGGCCGAGGTGATTAGAGAGAGTAGCAGCCCCTATGCTTCTCCCATTGTGCTCGTTAAGAAGAAGGATGGCAGCCCGCGCATGTGTGTTGATTATCGGCAACTGAACAACAAGACAAGGAAAGATGCATTCCCCCTGCCGCGCATTGAAGAATCCTTAGATGCGCTGACTGGTGCCCGTTGGTTTTCCACCATGGATTTAGCAAGTGGCTATAATCAGGTCCCAGTTACGGAAGAGGATAGGCCCAAGACTGCCTTCTGTACTCCTTTCGGCCTATTTGAATGGAACCGAATGCCATTTGGGCTCTGTAATGCCCCTAGCACCTTCCAGAGACTAATGCAGCGCCTTTTCGGTGATCAACAGTGCCAGTCTCTGCTTCTCTATCTTGATGACATTGTAATCTTTTCATCAACAGTATCGCAACATCTTGAGCGGCTGGGTGTGGTGCTAGGTCGGCTTCAGCAGGAAGGTTTAAAAGCCAAGCTTGCCAAATGTGCCTTTTTCCAGCAGGAGGTTCGCTACCTAGGCCATGTCATCTCCGATCAAGGTGTCTCTACGGACCCTAGCAAGGTGGAAGTGGTGGCTAACTGGCAGCCTCCTAAGACTGTTTCGGAACTACGCTCCTTCCTTGGGTTTGCCAGCTATTATCGCCGTTTTGTGGAGGGTTTTGCCAAGTTGGCGGCACCTCTGCATAGACTGGTGGCAGAGTGGGGAGGCAGAAAATCAAAGAAGAGGTCAGAGCATGGTGTCGTGGAGAACTGGACTGCAGAGTGTGCTCAAAGTTTTGAGGCATTAAAGACTAAACTGACAACAGCACCAGTGCTCGCTTATGCAGATTTCTCTTTGCCTTTTATTTTAGAAGTGGATGCCAGCCATGCCGGCCTAGGGGCAGTGCTTTCCCAGGAGCAGGGAGGTAAGGTGAGGCCAATAGCCTATGCCAGTCGGGGTTTGAGGCCCACTGAGCGCAATATGCTAAATTATAGCTCAATGAAGCTGGAGTTTTTGGCACTTAAGTGGGCCATGACTGAGAAATTTAGAGAGTACTTGTTGGGCCACAAGTGTATTGTTTACACCGACAACAATCCTCTTAGTCACTTGTCTTCTGCTAAACTTGGGGCTACTGAACAGCGCTGGGCAGCTCAGCTCGCTTCGTTTGACTTTGACTTAAAGTACAGGTCAGGAAGGAGTAATAAGAATGCAGACGCTTTATCTCGCCAGCATCCACCTGATCCTCAGGAGATTAAAGCCATGGTTCCTGGTACAGCCTTGCCTGGACCTCTTCAACAAGCCTTGCGGCTGGAACCAGCTGAGGTATCACAAGCTGCCATTACAGTTTTGCCCCATCTCACTACTCCTGATCTTCATACCCTCCAACAGGTCGACCCAGTGATAAAAGAGATCTTGGTGTTCTGGAGACGGAAGCAGCGACCCAGCTTTGAGGAGCGGCAGCAGCTTGCTCCACTTGCCCTGGTGCTGCTACGACAATGGGATCGTCTGATTGAAAGGGAAGGAGTTCTGTATCGTCAGGTTCATCGCCCTGACGGTGCCGAGGTGGTACTTCAGCTTTTGCTGCCTAGTGCACTAATTGAGCAGGTGTTGACTCATGTTCATCAGGAGCACGGCCATCAAGGTGTGGAAAGGACCCTAGCGCTTCTCCGCTCACGGTGCTACTGGCCAGGTATGTCTGCTGAGGTAGCTCGTTGGTGTCAGAGATGCGAACGTTGCCAAGTTGCAAAAGACACCCAACCAGCAGCTCAAAGTTTCATGGGACATTTGTTGGCTTCTCGACCAAATGAAATCTTGGCCATTGATTACACCTTGCTCGAACCTTCCCGGAATGGGCTGGAGAACGTTTTAGTGATGACTGATGTTTTCAGCAAGTATACATTGGCTGTCCCCACTCGTGACCAATGTGCTGCTACAGTGGCCCAGGTTCTCGTGACTGAGTGGTTTTCGAAGTTTGGTGTACCAGCGCGTATCCATTCCGATCAGGGTCGTAACTTTGAAAGCTCCCTGATCCAGCAGCTCTGCAGGTTTTATGGTATCGAGAAGTCCCACACTACTCCTTATCATCCGGCTGGAAATGGTCAGTGTGAACGTTTTAATAGGACTTTGCACAATTTGTTGCGGACCCTGCCAGTATCCAGAAAAGGAGACTGGAATGTATGTTTGCCCCAGTTACTCTACTGTTATAATACCACTCCCCATCAGGCTACTGGGGAAACCCCATTCTTATTGATGTTTGGGCAAGAACCCAGGTTGCCAGTGGACTTTCTGTTGGGCAGAGTACTGGACCCCATCAGTGGAGATGTGCACGAGTGGATTCAGGAGCATCAAGCCCGGCTACAGGTTGTACATGAAGGAGCCAAGGAACGATTGCAATTGGCTGCCGACCGCAGAAAGAGGCACCATGATAAAAAGGTGAAAGAGGCACCATTGAACAATGGCCAGTTGGTGTTCCTGCGCGATCTGAGTGGAAGAGGGAGATGTAAAATCCAAGATAAATGGAAACCCGTGGTATATAGAATCCTGAAGGCACCTAAAGGAGGTGGGGCAGTATATACCATTGCACCTGCAGATGATCTCAGCAGTGTGAAGCATGTTCATCGTACCTTGTTGAAGGCTGTGGTAACGGCAGCTACACCATCAGAAGGGCCTGCTCCAAGCAGTAGCTCACATGGCCCAGAAATATCCTCCCCAGAACCAGGACATGACTCATCACGTGACAGTGACCTGTTATTCCTGAGCATAGGAGCTCCTCAAGTAAATGTTTCACCATCTTACAGCCCAGTGGCAGTGATTCCAAGTAGCCCTGAGTTGTTGCTTCCACCAGAAGACCGAACTTCCGATGTTCCAGCCACTGGTACAGTTACTCCGAGTGTAGCACCAGTTCCATCTAGCTCTCTTCCTGCTCTCTCTACGAGTTCTGATACAAGAAATGTGGTGGTGCGAAAAACAACCCGGTCCACAGCTGGCCAGCATTCAAACATCCATCATCTCCCAAGACCAACAGGGGAGGTGGCACAAGGGGCTGCTAACTCTATTTCTGAGCCTAGGGTACATGCTGTCTCTGCATTTTTTAGGCCTTGGGACTAATCTGGGTGTCTTTGTAATTCATCGTCAGGGCGACGATGCAAGAAGGAGGGGTAGAATGTGGCAGGATGAATGTTATCCCTCGGTCCAACCCACTTTCAGCCTGGCCCATTAGGGGGCGCTGGTATAAATAGTGGCCATTTGAGTGTCTCTGCATTGCTTGCCTGTGATCTCCTTTTTGGTCACCTGACTTCCTCGGGGTGGTAGAGATCGTTTGTGGGTTACTCCTCTAAAGTCTCCATCGCGGCTGGTCGTAGCTATAGAAGCCTCCTCTGAGCTATTCTGCTTACGTTCTGTGACCCGGCTTACTTGGTACGTAATCAACTTTTGTTACGCTCTCTGCCTTCTATTGTTCTTTTATAGTAATTATTTATTATGTTTCGCAGGAAGTGTGGGCCTTAGTTTTGCGCCAAGTTACGTGAACTGAAGTGCTGCTGTTTTGCCTTGCTGTGCTTTTACCGTCTGTTCCCGTTGTGAGAATTCTTCCCTGCTGCTGTCAGCTTTTACAGTGGACGTCGGCGTGGACAACGGCCATATGCATGCCGGTTATCGGAGTCAGCTGGCGTGCATATTAATTGACTGTTAACTTATCGTCGTGTGGACGGCAAGTTGGAGCAGTACGGTGATTCCGTTTGCTCCAGATTTTAGAGTTTTATCCAGATTGTATGTTGTTTTATTGCTTTTGATTTGTAGTTTGGAATTTTGTTACACCACTGGTGGGAGGCCCTTTTTCTAGCTGTAGATCACCAGTGTGGTCCTGCAGTTGGGTTATCCCCCGGTGCTACACATTAGTTTGTTGTAATATATTAAAATTTTCTTTGTTTCTTTTTATTCAGATGCGGAGTGCCGACGTGGAGGAGACTAGGGTGCCTTGGTGGTGGGATCCCTTGAGTGTACACACCTGCCTTGTTTAGTTTATTAGTGTGTGTGTGATAGTCTGTTGCACTTGTGTTTTGGGTGTGTTTTCTTTCTTTAGTTTGTGTGTGGCATCCCTGCCCCTCCACTGGTAAGCCTCAGCTCTGAATACCTTTTTAAGCATATTTGTATTTGAATATTTATGATTGTGCTTTTATATGGTGTTCTAAATAATTATTAATAAATTGTGAATTTGTTGATCATTGAACATCGTCTCTGGACTGAGTATAGCGAACCTAAGTGCCTTTCTGGTGATTTAGTGTTACTTTCAGTATTCTCTGGGTGAAATTCCCAGGGTGGCGTTGTCTTTTTAAAACTGCAAAGAGTATTTACTTTATATCCCATCCTCGTCTCGCCACACATGGTTACTTGGTGTGCTCTGAAGCAGTGTGGGCCCACATGCACTTCATATTGATTAATGAAAGGCTTTATCGAGTAAATTGTGACACTCGCATGGTGATTTCGATTTTCCAGGTGGCTCATTATTTTTTTTAATACTTTTTATTTTGTACGTTTTCCAAATTTATAGTACATACAAACAATAAGAAGAGAAAATAACGCAAAAGAAACCAACTAAACAGAATGAAACACATAATCTGTGGGGTAAAGAAATAACAAATTACACACATATGTAAACATAACTGTTGCGACCCGAACTGGGGCGGCCCAACATCTGTCCAAATACTACACTGGAGTGCATGTGGATTTTGGTTGCATTCGTTCTGGTGGATTATTATTTATTTTATTTTTTTCCCTGTCCCATTTGGTTCTTTTGCCATCAGAATTATTGTCTAAAGGCAAAGAAAGATGCCCAACGGGACTGACTTTACCAAATGGACCATCCTAGCCTTGCCGTATTGGTCTATTTGATTCGCCTTTTATTGTTTATTTTATTTTAACCTGCTAAATATGGGACAGACCTGACTGGGGAAAAGAAAGGGGAGAAAGAAAGAGGGAAAGAAAAACAGCGGAGAACAGGAATGGTGATAAAGGGCAAAAAAACAAAAAACCAACAAAATAAGCAGACAAAAAATGCACACATTAATCACCTGGATCACCTGTTGAGAAAGAAAAAAGAGAAAACAAGCAGAAAAAAAGAGCAACAGAATAAACAACATCACGATGATCTATGTGAATATAACAGTAAATACTAAATATTAAATATTATTGTGCAGCATGTAATATCGACAGTGCAAAGTGTGCTTTGAGGTAGGAGCCAAAAAGGGTGTAGTTTGTGTGTGTGTCTGTGAAGGTTATCAGTCATCCAGGTCATCGTAGTCAAAGGAGCTTGCAAAGAAAAGCGTCTGGACTTCTTTAAGTTGCTTGAAGACGTTTCACCTCTCATCCGAGAAGCTTCTTCAGTTCTAAGGTCAAATGGTGGAGAGTCCCAGATATAAACCTAGTGGGAGTAACCCCCCACCGAGGGACAAAAGGACCCCCTGATGATCCTCTAATCGCCTGAGCCAAGGTGGGAAACTGGGCGTGGGTCCCAATCAGCCAGAGTTTCGGGTGTGTTCATTGTGAAACCTGGCCCCACCTTATCATGCGAATTCCTGAGGTCAGATGGCCCAGGATGTGAGTGGGCGTTAAGGCGTCTGGGAAGGGATCTCAAAACTGGATTGGCAGAGAGTTGGTGTCGTAAACCCCCGCCTCTGTTCAAAGATGGTCGCTCACAGTGGACATAGATGGCTTCTTTCACTCCTCTTTCAAACCATCTGTCCTCTCTGTCCAAAATGTGAACATTGGCATCCTCGAAAGAGTGTCCTTTATCCTTAAGATGCAGATGGACTGCTGAGTCTTGTCCTGTGGAGGTGGCTCTTCTGTGTTGTGCCATGCGCTTGTGAAGTGGCTGTTTGGTCTCTCCAATGTAGAGGTCTGGGCATTCCTCGCTGCACTGTACAGCATACACCACATTGTTAAGTTTGTGTTTTGTCTTTCGGGTGAACCAGTTTCTGTCTGAGCGTGTTGCTGGGTCTGAAATGCATCGGGATGTCATGCTTGGAGAAAACTCTCCTGAGTTTCTCTGATACACCGGCTACATAGGGGATGACAATGTTGTTGCGTCTGTCCTTCTTATCCTCCCTCGCTGGTGTCTGGTCTTCTTTTCTGTGCCTCTTTGCTGACTTTAAGAACGCCCATTTAGGATAGCCGCACGTTTTGAGTGCTTCCTTTACATGTGTGTGTTCCTTCTTTTTCCCTTCAGGCTTAGAGGGAACATGTTCTGCCCGGTGGTGTAGGGTCCTGATTACTCCAAGTTTGTGTTCCAAAGGGTGATGGGAGTCAAAGAGGAGGTACTGGTCCGTGTGTGTGGGCTTCCGGTAAACTTCGATGTTGAGTTTGCCGTTCTCTTCAATGTGCACAGCGCAGTCCAGGAAAGGCAGACAGTTGTCCTTTGTGTCTTCCCTGGTGAACTTGATGTTTTTATCCACAGCGTTAATGTGCGCAGTGTGTATGTGTGTGAGCACCCGTGTGTACACCTGTGAGCATGGACGCGCTTGTTTTTAAAAGGTTCCTTCATGTAATGATCTGCTAGAGGGTGTGGGGAGCCACAGCCCCGTCCTCCAGGGCATGAAGCAGGTATGGAGGAGATCAAGACTCCAGACATCCAGAAGCCCTCAGAACACAAGAGACCAAGGAAGACCAACAGAGGGGCAGCTGCGCCACTGTCCCAGAAAGAGCTGAGGAGAGCCCCAGATGAGGGGTCACTCAGCAGCCGTGGAGCAGAAGCCAGGGGGGGTTGCAGTGACGTGCCCGTGAGCTCCGCCGGCAGCCAGCTGTGCTAGAGTGACCAAGCCCCAGGCCAAGAGGCCGAGGGTACCCCACCCCCGAAGTGGCCCGAGCGAGCCCCAGGCTCCAGGCCCCGACAAGCAGCCACCAGGAGTGAGCCGGTGGCTAACTGGACGCCCATTTCCGGACACAAAGAACCAGACATAAAGAGACACTGTACACACAATCACACTCCCCAAGCGTACTCTAAGCCCCAGGTCTAGGTACCCTTGCCCCTGGAGGGGGGAAACTGCATCCAGACCCAGGTAGTGTTACCTTTTTCCCTGGGGTGGGGAGAAGCAGACTGCCCCGGCTTGGCAGCAGCAGGGAGGCCCCACATTCCAGACGGCCAACTCCTCCCCCTGGCCCCCCGCTCCAACAGGCAGCAGAGAACGGAGGGGGGGGGGGGGGACTCCAAACCTCCCTTCGCCCGCTCATATGTAGTGTTGGTGTATGTGTGTTCTAAGGTGCATTTAAAACCCAGGAGGGCATGGAGCTACCTGTGAGAGAGAGCAGCACGTAAGCACATAGCCCCTCCTGCTAGCCCTCAATGTCTACGTGTATTTAAAATTGAGAGGTGGGCAACGACGCCAGGGGTGAGGTTGTACACCCTGATGGTTTTTTGGATTCCATGTAGCGTGCCCACCCCCAAGATCCTATGTGTATGTGTTATGAGAGTGTGAGTAATGTGAATGTCTAAGTTGTGATGGATCCATGAGTTCTGGTGGATTATACAAAGTGACACCAATTAGTTAAACTGCAGGAATGTCTTAAAGACATAAAGACCTGGATGGCCGCTAACTTTCTGCTTCTTAATTCAGATAAAACTGAGGTTATTGTACTCAGCCCTGAAAATCTTAGAAATATGGTATCTAACCAGATTCTTACTCTGGATGGCATTACCTTGGCCTCCAGTAACACTGTGAGGAACCTTGGAGTCATTTTTGACCAGGACATGTCCTTCAAAGCACATATTAAACAAATATGTAAGACTGCTTTCTTCCATTTGCGCAACATCTCTAAAATTAGAAATATCCTGTCTCAGAGTGACGCTGAAAAACTAGTTCATGCATTCATTACTTCCAGGCTGGACTACTGTAATTCATTATTATCAGGATGTCCTAAAAACTCACTGAAAAGCCTTCAGCTAATCCAAAATGCTGCAGCAAGAGTACTGACAGGGACTAGAAAGAGAGAGCATATTTCTCCTGTTTTGGCTTCCCTTCATTGGCTTCCTGTTAAATCCAGAATTGAATTCAAAATCCTGCTCCTCACATACAAGGTCTTAAATAATCAGGCCCCATCTTATCTTAATGACCTTGTAGTACCATATCACCCTATTAGAGCACTTCGCTCTCGCTCTGCAGGCCTACTTGTTGTTCCTAGAGTATTTAAAAGTAGAATGGGAGGCAGAGCCTTCAGTTTTCAGGCCCCTCTTCTGTGGAACCAGCTTCCAGTTTGGATTCGGGAGACAGACACTATCTCTACTTTCAAGATTAGGCTTAAAACTTTCCTTTTTGCTAAAGCATATAGTTAGGCCTGGACCAGGTGACCCTGAATCCTCCCTTAGTTATGCTGCAATAGACGTAGGCTGCCGGGGGATTCCCATGATGCATTGAGTTTTTCCTTTCCAGTCACCTTTCTCACTCACTATGTATTAATAGACCTCTCTGCATTGAATCATATCTGTTATTAACCTCTGTCTCTCTTCCACAGCATGTCTTTTATCCTGTCTTCCTTCTCTCACCCCAACCGGTCGCAGCAGATGGCCGCCCCTCCCTGAGCCTGGTTCTGCCGGAGGTTTCTTCCTGTTAAAAGGGAGTTTTTCCTTCCCACTGTCGCCAAAGTGCTTGCTCATAGGGGGTCATATGATTGTTGGGTTTTTCTCTGTATCTATGAAGCGCCTTGAGGCGACTTTTGTTGTGATTTGGCGCTATATAAATAAAATTGAATTGAATTGAATTGAATATCTCAAAGCAACACTGCTGTGCACCATTTCACCAAAGAGTGTTGCACAAGGACTGTTTCAGGTCATCTCCTGAGCCGGCATCCTAAAAAAGAGACTGACTGATCATTTTAAAGCTCAGTTTTTAAAACCTTATGCTGTAACTACAGCCCAGCCCATCCAGCAGTATATGAATGACTAACCTCGTATTGTGGATGGATTATCAGTTGTTTTCCTGACTGAAGCTTGGTCTGTTTACAGCATCCTGCCATGAGATTGCATTTGTTCCTGACCTTCAGGAACCCTCAAGTTAACTTTTATCGAGTGGAATAAAGTTAGCGTTCATCCTTCAGCTTCACTGTTTATATCATGCTAACACAGTTGTGTCGCTAGCGATCACGTAGCACATCAGTATATACCAGCTAAACCAACTTCAGTAACCCTACAAACGTCACTGCTGTTTACTTTTCTGTCTTCATTTATGCTGGAAGTGATAACAGAGCTGTACGTTTTAATTTGTTTCCAAAACCCCGCAGTCAGGACATGCTATATTGTATTTAGATAGAAGCTAGCGAGCTAACTCCCTGCTAACTTCCGTTAAATGTCATAAATTCCATTTTCATGGATGCCTGGATGTTAAACTCAATTGTTACACCTGGTAGAGCAGAACGCTGATCATTTTATTAAAGATGAAAGACTTTAGATAGTTTTTCTACTCTCAGTAATGCCATAGTGATCGTTTGATATATGGACCTGCAGTGGAGTTTAGGTCCAGACACGGCTAGTGACGTCAGACTGAACAACTGGATTAAGGGAACTCTTCTGCTTCCATTCATTTATGTCGGAAGCGATAGCAGAGCTGTACGTCTTAATTTGTTTTGGAAATCCCTCAGCCAGAACATGGTATATTATATTTAAATGGAAACTAGCAAGCTAACTTCCTGCTTACTTCTAACTGTTAAATTTCATAAATTCTGTTTTCAAGGATGCCTGGATGTTAAACTTAATTGTTACACCTGGTAGAGCAGCCACACTGATCATTTTATTACAGATGAAAGAATTTAGACAGTTTTTAACTCTCAGAGATGCCACAATGATCGTGTGACTTTGGGATCTGCAGCAGAGTTTGGGCCCAGACACAGCTAATGACGTCAGACTTAAAAACCAGATAGACACCCAAGCTGAGTTCATCCTCAATCTTTGCTAGATTCCCCTCACCTTCGGAGGAGGGATGATCCTTAAAAGATGGTAACAACCCGTCCGCCAACTAACGAGACCCTCAGTTCCACCAATGCACAAATGTGTGTCACGTGTCATGACTGGGGCTCACATTGAAATGTAATATTTTGATGTAATCAGCTAGCAAGTCAACAGTTTCAGGCACATAACTTCTACATTTTGAGTTAATCAATTTTTTTGATCGACTGTTTGAGTTTCTTCTGCCTGGCTCTGGTGTAGGAAAACAAGTATCATCAGATAGATATGCTAAAATGCTGTAAGGTAAATTACACTAAATTATGGGTTTTAAGAAAAAAAACTGCACAAATTTCTGTTCTTTCTGCATTTAAACTTTTTTATTTTTATCTTTCAGTAATACTTGAGCATAGAGTTTTAATATTAAGGTATGTTTGTTGAATTATGTAATACATAATATGATACTATCATTTTGCCAACAAATTAATCTTTAATCAACATTTTTCAGTGTGCCAATGTCTATTAAGCAAAGTGTAAGAGAAAAATATGGGACAAAAGATTATTAAAGGTTCTACCATATCAGATTCAGTCAGTGGAAGTAAAGTTTATTAGTACTGGTGCTGCATGATGACTATATCTCACTATTAATTTTCTGGAAAATTTGACTACTTGGACAAACAAAAAGAATTTTAAAAAAGAGAGATTTATTTATCTATTTTTTATTTCATTTTATTGTCCAGCCTGACTCTGCCACCCGTCTCAGTGCATTCAATTCAAGTATCGTTGTATTAAACTATTTGTCATTGTCACATGACAGCAATGACAATTATTTTGACATGAACACACACACACACACACACACACACACACACACACACACACACACAAATGATGTGCAGAGTTTTGTATATTCAAATAAACCAGAGGCAATAAATACATCATCTGTCACTGTCTCGCCTCTACTCTGATCATAGTTTTGCATGACATATTTCCTTAGTAGCAGGAAATATGTAAAGCTGCATGTCTTTAAAGCACATTAAAATATACCTCAAGAATTCTTTTTATACATGTACCTTTTATAATTTTCTTTTAAAGATGCTGTTAAAAGCACTTTGACTTGGAACTTAAACACATATAATCTTCTGTTTCCTCATTAAATTTGTTTTAATAAAAAACAGTGAGATATTACCATTCGACATCGCCACAAAAAGATGATAATGCAATATGATTAAGGTACCTTGAAATATTTTATATATAAACAGTCTATCCCAAGTGTTCAAGGTGGGGTTTTTTGTTTTTTTTGTCATGCACTGACTCAAAACCCGTATGATATTATACATTCTGAAAATTTAAAACAACGTGTACAGACTTGTCAGTTGCCACCACTGATGAACATATACACACATACTGTATACTACTGTATCATGGGTGTGATGAAAAAGGATTTTAAGTCAGTGCATCATGAAAACTGGACACACACACACACACACACACACACACACACACACACACACACACACACACACACACAACAGTTTTCAAGATGTTCTTCTGACATACTCAAAGTCCTAATAGATATTATGAGTTTTAAAACTAACTGAACTAACTTCTATACAGTTAGTAAGAAAAACGCAGAAATTACAACAGAAAGTGTAACTGAAAATAAACTTTATTTATTTTTAATTTTATTACAATCCAAAGGAACACTAACCTTATGATTCTCTTCTCTTCTCTTCTCTTCTCTTCTCTTCTCTTCTCTTCTCTTCTCTTCTCTTCTCTTCTCTTCTCTTCTCTTCTCTTCTCTTCTCTTCTCTTCTCTTCTCTTCTCTTCTCTTCTCTTCTCTTCTCTTCTCTGTTGACTCCCGTTCATGTGATTATTTGCTCAAAACATATTAAAGCTGCCATCCACCCCACTCACTCTCTCCAAGTACAATTCAAATATAGTTTATTTGCATAAACAATGTGACAATGATGAACTAACAAAGGAATAATTGCACTCTCAATGAATTGATCAGAACTTTATGTTTATCTATAATGCTAGAGTAATGTTCTACATATTCTTTGATTAAAGAATGCATCTGCACATGCAGTGCTGTTGTGTATCAAACATCTTGTGTTGATATATGAGATATGTTTCTCACATATGTGATGATTTTGGAGTTGAGTGAACTTTTACTTTTTTAAATTGTAATGCTACAAAATGTAATGCTTTTCTCTGCATGTATTATTGTAGGGTCTACCGTACAATATAGATGGTAAATGGTAAATGGCCTGCATTTGTATAGCGCTTTTCTAGTCTCTAAGGACCCCAAAGCGCTTCACACTACATTCAGTCATTCACCCATTCACACACACACATTCACACACTGGTGCGCTCTGGGGGCCTCTGGATTTCTGGGGCCAAGGGCCCCCCAATTCATGTTTCACATCCTGGTGGGGCAGGGCTTTGGCTCCCCACAGCCACTACTAGACACTAACGTGAAGAAACCTTATGAACACAAGCACGCTCACACGCACAAGTATTCACAGACACCCACTATCTTGGCCGGCTGCTGCCTCTAAAAATATTTTGTATTATTGGTGCTGTCTGCTGTTCAATGAAATGTATTATTTATTATTTACTGTTGTTTATTCATGTTAGTTGTTGCCATTGTTTCTGGGGGTTTTTTTTGGCAGGTGTTGAAACAAATTCTCAATGTTCCTCTCTCTCCATCTTTCTATCAATCCATCTGCTTCACCTCTATTTTTCTCTCCCTCTCCTTCTTATAATTCTTCTCTTTCTTCTTTGTCTTTTCCATTCCAAAGTCTTGTCCTTTTTAATGATAATTTTCATCATAGCAAATCCAAATAAACAAAATAAACAATCAGAAAGAAAACCCTTAAATACCTTTAAACCTGACCACTGAGAGACCATAGAGAAAATCTGACATTTGCTGATGAGGTAAATTATTAAGCGACTTTTAAAATATTAAAAAACAGAAATAAAAAGATGATCAGTTCTTTTTTGTACTGAGAACCAGTGAAGGGACATCAATGCTAGCGTAATATGTTAAGAGAAAATATATGAGTAAATGCACTGACTGCTCATAGTTGAGTGCACTAGAATTAGACAACTCATTACTATAACTGCATTGTTCATTGACTGGCTCATCCAAAACTGGAATCCTGGTACCACACTCGACTCTTCTGTGATGATAACAGAGAAGAACAGTTTAAAGGTTCAGTTTAAGTCCTTCTAAAATGTTTAATTATCAACCACTTTGGGAGGTTTTTCATTTCTGAATGATATCCTTAGTTTTGACTTTATTCAAACTGTTAGGCCTCATGCATCAACTCCTGCCAACTTCGATAGCATATCTTTGTTATGAGAAGAGCCACACTGACATGTTCAGACACAGTTTTAAAATCGCTTAAAGAAAAAAATACTAATTATTTGAGTTGACCACAAAAAAGCGATAAACAGCAAACTGACTAAGGCAGTTTTCTGGAAAAAATAAGGCCCATTCCTCTGTGCTATAACCTTGAATGAGTTTCACATAAAATGCATTTTTGATAGTGCAGTACACCACAGCCCAACCTGAGCATCACCCACACGCAAGCCTATGATTTAGTGCCCCATGCATGGATATTGGAATAATCATATTTAACCAGAACTCAGTGGCACAATGGAAACAACGACTGGAGGCCAACTCCGAGGCAGTTACCATTAAATATGGGCTATATCAACGTAATGCACTGACCCTGCTACTTTATATAGCATGGTTAACATAGGCGTTAACCCGCTAAGCCATCTTGTCAAAAAGAGTGGAAACAGATATAGATTCGGGATTTTGGTGATCATCAGACACCACCTGCACATGGATGTCATCAAGCTTTATGCCAGGAGTGAGCAAGATGTTGGTTACACTGAGAATATAAGGATGTCATTCAGATGGGACAAATGTGGCCCCATGGGCCAGAGTGGTGCAAAGTGTGGGAATGTGACTGAAGGGGTGGCTTTAACAGAAAGCAGTCATATAAAGGACAGCTACAAGTATTTGGGTATCTGACAAGTCAGCAGGAACTGTGAGACAGATGCACAGAGGTCCATCACAGCCATGCACTTACTACAGGAGACAGGTGTTTAGAAGACAGCTGAATGGTAGAAATAAGATTCAAATCATCAATAGGTTTGCTCATCCAGGAGGAGACAGATGCCACAGATGTCAAGATACAAAAACTGTTTACAGTGCACTGAGGTCTCCATCCAAAGTCAATCACTCTGACGCTAAATGAGAAATGAAATGAGGGAGGGCGAGGATGAGTGTCATAGCCACAATCCAGGATGGAACATGGACCATCCATGAATACATCAGGAAGATGAACTCTCGAGATGAGCTGCTCATAGCACAGACTGAGAGGGAGATTTTTTTATAGTGTGATCTTTAAGTGTCGGGAAAAGGTTGAAAAATTTGTAGTGAAAATTTGGAGGGTGTTGGAAAATTTTTTAGTCTTTAACTTCAGGTTTGGAGATTGGGGCCATTCCTCAATATGTGACCTGAAAATACATTAAAAAGAGTACGTGGGAGTATAAAAATAAGAAGCGTAAAGTTCTTTCCAGAGAAAGGAAAAATATTCTGCAGTGGGTTGTTCCTGGAAACAACTTTGTACATCAGTGTAACTGTCATGGTTCTTGGTTTTGGTCCCAGGGTTTTGAGTTTCTTTGGAGATTTTGGAATCACCTTTATTGTTGAATGTTTTTTGTTGTAATTGTAACCATTTAAGAAAAAAGAAAAAAGAAAGAAAAAAACATATAAACCTGCTATTTAACTCACAGTTAGTGATTTCAGTAAATTTGTTTGCTTTTCGAGAGTTTGTACAGCTTATATACATTTATAGTCTGTCTAAGTCTGTCAATCCCTAACAATTTATCATCACAGATATAAATGCAGTAGGATTAACCCAAAGAAGGTAGAATCTAGACTATTCACAGCAAAAAATATATTTATCGTGTTGATCAATTAAAATCGGCAGATAAAATATCAGTCATTTCAAATTCTCTTTTAAGAAAATCATTTAGATGGTTTTAAAATTTAACTTCATTGCGGTGAAGTGTGTGTTAAAATAATTATCTCTGTGAATCACCACTCACTGGGAAAACCTAAAAACAAAACTTTTATGAATTTAGAGTAATTTCCATTTCTTTGTTAGGTCCCTCAATCATAATTGATGTTCAAAATTATTTGAGTCAAAGTGATTCATTCATTTAAAGAAACTCTAACAGAATGAGGTCCCCACAGTGAAAAGACAAGATAGATAATTGCATGTTAAAAGTGAAATCACTTCCTATCTGCGTATAACAAATCTATATTTCTGTTCTTCTTTAAATGTTCTGCTTAGAGTGAGCTGTGTTTCTTTTCCACAGGGGTTAAATGTGAAATGATTCATGAAGTTCTTCCATTTTCTGAATTCATTTGTTATTTATAAAACTGAAACTGGTTTTCAAGTAAATCGCACCTGAGAAGACTCTGCAAACATAAACTTTGATCCAACATGCATTTGCTCCCACTTTGAAATCTAACTCCATCTCAGACTTTGCACCAACAGCAACATGACCCCACCTTTCAGCACACAGAGGGAGTACATTCAGTCAGAGGCTCAGTTGTTTACAGCTCTGTTATATTCAGTCAGGAATTTCTGAACCCTTCACGTTTTACCATGCAGGCTACAGATTACTATAAATAAAGGGAACAGAACAGAAATAAACAAAATTCTATAAATTAACAGAAACAAGAATAAAAAAACAAAGAAACAAACTTATAAAAATTATGGAAACACTTTACATAATAGAATGACTATGATGGAACTCTAACATGAATAACTACAAATGACATATTACACAGTGTCAAAGATGCAATTAACAAAAACACTTCGATGGAGTAGGTTGTAGAATTACTTTGAATGACACGGTCTCATGACCCAGTGAAGAGCAAGTTTTAGCTGTCATAAACATGGCCTCAAATTTGACTCAAGAATACTTTGATATTCAGACGAGCACATGGTCAGATCTGCAAAATAGTGATGAGGGAAATGAGGTTCAGCTCATTGTTTTTAGTGTTAAAGCATTAAAAGAACACAGTGCTAACAGTAAGTCATGAGAAATCTAATACATCTGAACTCTGCTCTGTTAGTGTAACCAGTCTGAGCCATGAAGGCGTGTCAGCACCTGCAAAACAATAGAGCGTTCACATGCTGCAGGAAGTGAAGCTGCAGGCTGAAGAACAAAGCTGATGAAGATTTTTACTTTTTAAATTACTTTTAAATAGAGAAAAATATTATACATGGACCCATTATTCTTGATGACTCTTTATTTGGTGATTGTTGGAAGTTTCCACACAGACAGACTGAAATCGTTCTCTTTGGAGAGTCAAATCTGAGAAAGAGAAGACTGAATAGTTTAAGGATAGAGTTCTGTTAACTTTAACTTGATGATAAAATTAAAGAGATGACACACTGGTCATCTGACAAAAGAAAACATGTCTTATATAAAACAGCCAATGACTCGTGGTCTGTTATGAAAGCTGAGCTCTGTAGGTGCAATTAAGAGCTCAAAACAAAAAATCTATATGGAAAGCAAGTAAAGTAAAGTAAAGTCTGGAAATGGTCAAAAATTCTTAAGCAAGGATCAGACATGGTTTCAAAAGAGGAAATAATGAAACCAAACAATCTGGTGAATATATATCGAATTAAATGTACGAACCCTTCCTCCATCTTTTTCTTGCTTTCATAACAATTTTTTTTTTGAAAAATATTATTTATAAATTAAGAATCAGCAAATATGGTTTGAACTACTTGCTACTACTGCATGCTGTTTTGGGCCTTTTTCATTGTTTGAAATTGTTAGAAAATCTCATTCAAAAAAAATTTCAATTATAAACTGTGTATCAAATGTAAAACATAACATAACATAACATAACATAACAAGAAGTATGTAGTTGATGTGTGAACCCAAAGAGCATCTATTGTTTCATTTTTGATTTGTTGTATTGCTTGTTTATAAAACTGACATCTCATACTACAATTCAACTATCATATATAACAGCTCACTGCATTTATAATGAACCAATGTCCATCATGTCCATCTGACACTCACTAGCGCTTCCTCCTGGGTCTCTCACTGCTGACCAATCAGACTCTCTTACAAGGCCTGCTGACACAAATAGGAAGCAGCCCAGAGACAGTTCTGGTGCCTGGTTCATCGACCCAGTGTTTTGTGGTTTTGATTCTTTGATTTAGTTTATTTCATTATGTTCTAGTTTTCTGTGTTATTGCATTATTCTACATTATTCTGTAGCTGCCTCCACCAGTGTGTGAATGTGAGAGTGAATGAATAATGGAATTGTAAAGCGCTTTGGGTGCCTTGAAAAGCGCTATATAAATGCAATCCATTATTATTATTATTATTCTAAGTTTAGATTCTCCGTGTGGTTTATGTTCGTTTGTTTATTTCTGTGTGCTAGTAGCTATGTTTACCTTCCTCTGTGTCTAGCTGTGTCTTGTGTTTTGTGAATCTTGTCTCCGTTTCATTCCTCCAGTCCCTAGGGTTAAGCTTAAGTGTCTTGAGTTCAGTCTGTGTTTCCTGTATTATTTTGATAATCCCTATCCTGTATGCAATATGTTGGATTTTGCTTCCCTTGTCTCCCTTTTAACCTCTGTGAGTCTGCACTTTTGGGTCCACCATTCCTGCCTGCACACAGCACATGACACAATGAGGATAAACTCCACTACAAAAGATCAGTCCATCTGTAGTTCTGTGGTTGCCTCCATAACAGACAAGAAAGTCCTGGCTTCAAATCCACTGGGAACTTTCTGTGTGGAGTTTGTATGTTCTCATCATGTCCATCTGTGTTGTGTCCAGGTACTCCTGCTTCCTCTGAGTCCAACGACATATTAGGTTAACTGGTGATTGTCATCTGTCTCTCTGTGAAAGATTGGCACCTTTAACCCATTACAGTTGGGTAGATGGGGCAGATCGGCTCTAGCCCAACTGTCAAAATATTGATAAGTTATTGTTATATCATATAGTCATTAGTCAACTGATGATTTTGAATTTACACATAACATCAGTCCTGGTTTTCAAGTTTCTGCATTGGATGAGTTTCAAAACTATTATGCAAACAAACTAAAAATCAGTATAAAGTCTTTTTCGGCATTTTTCAGTCATCCATGAAAATTTTAAATTTAAGACTAAGCCGATTACAACAATTTAAAAAGAACAGCAGCCTTATGAGTGTTTTGTTATCTAGTTTTCTCTCTTTGTGCCTCTCCTCTGTCGACTCTCTATGTGTCTGTATGTTCTGTGATGGTTATATAAGGCAGCAACCCCACTCCACAAATATGCCTCCTAAATTGAGTTCAAATGTTATATTTGTGTTTGAACAATAATGTAAATACATGCATAAATAAGCTTGACAACTGATTAACTGTTACATAAACTTTAATGAATATAAATGCAAACATGCATATACAGAGTAAGTAATACAGAATTTCCATGCTGAATTGTAATTGTTTCAGTATTGTTTCTATACTTAAGTATTTACTATTGAACACACAAGCGGTAACTTTTATCTTGCTATTCAATTTTATTCAATTCAATTCAATTTTATTCATATAGTACCAAATCACAACAGCAATCGTCTAATGGCACTTATTATTATACCCTAAATAACCCGCAACAATACAGACAAAACCCAAACAATCAGACAACTCCCT
Source organism: Copadichromis virginalis (assembly GCF_057382275.1). Lineage (NCBI taxonomy): Eukaryota > Metazoa > Chordata > Actinopteri > Cichliformes > Cichlidae > Copadichromis > Copadichromis virginalis. The sequence goes on from NC_140620.1 coordinate 28,199,394, forward strand.
ACCAAACACTAATATGCAAAAAAAATCCACTGTTGTTGCTTTTTTATTAGCTTTTTAAGACTGCTTCTAATCCACACAGGTATTATTTAATTCTATTACAAGTGTATACTATAATATACAGGAAATGTTTTATGTGTATTCTATTTGTGTATCCAATGTGTATCTAATCTAACGCAGGAAATAGGGCACAGCAGGGGAAGACTGTAAAGTAATCTGAGGAATGCAAAGAGAAAGAGTAATAGAAATTACTATTAGGCTACCATTAGAATTAGGATCATATTGAGAGAAAAAAAATATTATTGATCATTTTGAGAATAAAGTCAAAATGTAAAGGTTTCAGTTGTTTCATTACAAACTGCCACGGTTGCTGTACCCTCTGACTCAATGAAATCTGACCTCAGAATCTGTTTTAGCAACAAGGAATGAAATGAGTTCTCTTTTAACCACTGAGGAGTGATCAGGATGAGGACGTTTAAGAGTTGTACAGATTTGTATAAAATTAAATGGCTGGTAAAGGTGAGATGAAAGATTTTTAACTATCACACCGTCATGCAACAGAGGGGATGAATGTTGTATCACAAGATGACTGATCCATTTGTTTCATTAACTCACCTCATAAAGAAGACATTTTGTACCGAGTGTTGCAGTGGTGCCAGTCTGTGTTAAAACAACAGTAATCTCCTGATTTGAACTAATCAAGAATTTTACTTGAAATTTCAACTTTATTCTCAAAATGATCAATGACATAGGCAGTTTATGTTGAAACAGCAACAGTTTTCAAATATTCAATTCAATTTCAAATTTTCTCTCAAAATGAACAACGATGATCAATTTTTTTCTTAATGTACCCTAACACATGTGCTTGTTAATTTCTTTGCATGTTGTTCTTGCAACACACAAATTTACCCTTTCTGTACAGAAACAACAGAGGCAACAAGAGGTTGCTGGGAAGACTAAACCAGACACTCCATGACATTAAAATACATCCATTAAGGCCTCCTGTGATATACACTACAGACCAAATCAGATCCCAAAAAGATTTCAACACCACCATTCCCAGTATGGTCACAATGGTGTAAAATGCTCTCTTCTTTGACTGGTCAACCCTGTCTCTGTTCCTGCTCTCTTCTCTTGGGCCTGGATGAATTAAAACACAGAGAACAGAAAGGCTGCAGAAGGAGGAGACGGTTAAAAACAATATCAAAACACATATATTCACAATGGAGATGATGATATCTTTTATCATTGTAAAACCTGTTATTGCAAAGCAAAGCAGCCAAACACAGCTTATGCTGATATTCCTGATTCTGACCCCTCTTTCTTTCCTTAAGCTCAGATAAGTGATGGGATGAACAGCAGCCATGTAGTGCTCCACACAAGTCAGCATGTGAAAGAAAATCAGTCCAAACCAGGAGACAGAGTAAAGAAAGAACACCCATAATAACATGTTTAAATTTTTCATGACGCTGCCACAATAGCTGAAGACACACGCTAAGACAGCAAACAGGTCCATGATGACGATGTTGTAGGTGAAGCAGTCAGAGTGACTCAGTGTTACTTCCATGAAGGTGGAGCCTTTTTTCCTCCATTCTTGGAGACCATGTTGGAGGATGAGGATGCAGACAGGGAGGATGAGGAAGATGGCAGTGATGCTAAATGCACGATAGATGAAGGAGCTTGGTTCAGAGATGAGACAGTAAAAATTCAAAGAGGCCTGAGAGGAAAATGATGAGTTTGCCAACATCTGGGAAAAATAAAATAAAATAAATTGAACTCCTACTTTACTCCTACTACAGTTAAAAAAAAAAAGAAATCTAAAATGAGACATTTATTTATCAACTTTTTATTTCATTGAATTTAATATATAGGTAGTTTTTTTTTTCATTCACAAAATGGTTTTTAAGAACGTACAGTATCATTGCCCAGCCTGAAGTGTGACAATGACCAAATGGGAAAAACAGTTCAGCAATGGAAATTATTTTGTCATACACATGCTTAACATAGACACACACACCTAAATCTTCACCCATGTCATGCATTTCTTCATTGACTACCACACACTACACAAAATGCAAGATGCGCCTCATTTGGCTTGATCCACCTGCTGCAGTTTATTTTGTCCATTCATTAGGACAAAAAGTGTTTAGTATTTAAATCATGTGCAGAGCTTGGCATATTCAAATGAACCAGAGGCATTAAAGGCATCATCTGTCACTGTCTCACCTCTGTTGTGATGTTAGTTTTGTATGATATATTTCCTCAGTAGCAGGAAATATGCAAAGCTGCATGTTTTTAGAGCACATTAAAATGTCCATCAAGGATTCTTTTCAAGTTTTTTTTTTTTATTTTCTTTCACAATATGCTGAACTTAAACTTAAAGAACTTAAACACATATAAACTTTGTGGTACCCTTCTTTGTTTCTTGTTATGTTTATTTCATGCATAAGCATGACATGTTACTACATGAAAGATGAGAAGGCATTTAAACTGTCTATTCGCAGTGTTCATGGTGCACAGTTAGTACACAGTTAGTCAGAAAACTGCAGAATTTTAAAACAACCATACAGTACTATTACAAATAAATATTGTTTTAGTAATTTCACTTAATTTTATAAAAATCAAACGAACACCAACCTTTGATTATGTTCTCTTCTCTTCTCTGTTGACGTCTGTTCATTTGATTATTTGCTCAAAACATAATAGAGCTGCACTCCACCCCACTCTGTCACTCCAAGTATAATTCAAACATAGTGTATTTGCATTCAAATAAAGACATGTGGCAATGATGAATTAACAGTGAAATAGTTGCACGATCAGCAGATTGATCAGAACTCTATGTTTAACTGTAATACCAGAATCACTCAGGTAAGTGAATCTCAAAAGGCTGATTCTTTTCATCTGGATGCAGCTTCTCTAACAATACTCAAGAAGTATAAATCAAACACAAAACACTGGGTCACCTGAGATTCTGACGTTTATGGCAAAATACATTTATATTTAAAAATCGATTCAGGATTTAATGAATGATATCAACTTAAAACATGTACCTCGCTCCGTATTCCAAGGGCTGCAACCTGCAGCGCAGCTCTCTGGGCATCAACTGTTGTATTAACAAAAAAAAAAAAAAGCTGTGGCAGCTCATTAGCTACACTTCACCTTATAATCAGAAGAATTTTCTTCCTACATACATCGTTGTCATTTAATGTTGGATCTGATACAGTCAGAAGAATTTTTCATCAAAATACTTAAGCAATGATCACAGTGTCAGAAAAGGTTTTACTTGCAAGCAGTTGTGTTCTCTACATCGCAGTGTACAGAGAAGTGGACAGAGTAGGACTAAAGCGCACAATGTCTTCCCCTCATTTATAGTGGGGTTGAGTTTTACGAGTACTTAAATGTATAGAACTTTCCACTGCCCATGCAGACATGCTGAGAACGGTGGTCTTGTTTTCATTTAAACAGCTCTCCTGCTTTCATTTCCTTCAAACAGCCTTTTTTTTCTCTTTCACAAATCCCCTTTCAAGATTGATACTATTGATATTTGGATCAATCCGCCCTGCCTTCTTGGTGTAAGGCTGAAGTCATTTAATGTTCATCTGCATTCATCTGGGAGTTGTCAGAAAACACAAGGCAATCTCTGATGACTTCTCAGATCAGCAGTGTTCTGTGCAATAAAGCATCTCAGATCAGCTGGTGCCATCTTGAGGTCACAGTTGGTTATTGTGCTTGAAATCTGTTTGATTGTTCCTGTTATCCTGTCATGCTGAAAGGGAGAAGTATTTCTTGGGTTCTTCACACATGCTCATTTTGTTCTGATAGTCCTGTGATCATCCATGGAGGCAAACTTCAGATAAATGTGTTTAGCCTGGTTAGTTTTTCTCAGTGCAGTGGCTTGGCTTTTCAGAAAAAGGATCTTGTCATCATAAATTGTTTGCTGACTGTCAATGTTTGTTTTTATTAGTTTTTAAAAAAAAAAAAAAATCATTCCAAAGATAAAACAAAGAAAAGACAGAGTTAATCATGTGATTATGGCAATCCAGTATTCAGAAATATTAATTACAGAGAAACAATAATCAAAGTTTATATTGGACACAGTTTACATATCACATCATTCTAGAAACATCATTTCTTCTCCAGAGTAATTCCATTTAATAAATTTCTACATATCCTATCTCTTCTTATACTTTAGTTCCATCATCAAGGTTATAAATGTAATATTGTATTCACATTGCCCATACACATTACATGTCTTCAAAAAAACTGCCAATAAAATAAACTGTGTGCTGGTGGTTGGTCAGACAGCTTCCTAACTTCTGACATCATCACAGATTAAAAACTTGATAAAATTTTAAATGTAGTTTGGGGGTCATTCAACAAGAAACAGTGAAATGATTTTCCATGTGAAAAAGTGGACAGCAGAAACAAAGAAAGAGTGAGAACAGTGTGAGTAATAAAGAGCTTTGGAACAATAAGGCAGCAGGTGGACAGCTGCAGTTTAACAGGTTTGTAACAACATTAAAATATAATTATGAATTAATTTACACTGACAATGACACCTTCTACAGCAGAACCTTCAATTTACCAACCACAGTGTTAATGAATGGAAACATCCTGTCAGTGAAAGTGTGTGTGAAGGTGTGTATGTGTGTGTTAGTATCAGGATCAGAGAACGACAGCTTTCCTCTGTTACAGTTCAGATTCACTCTGATCCTCTGAAACCTCTTCTGTACTGAGAGAGGAGTGTCTGGAGCTGATGGTGACCACGCGTAATATTTACCTTCATAGAACCTTATTCTCCATAATCCAGACAATCTGTCTCCCTTCCTCTGCACAGACTCTGCAAACACACCCAGGTTCCACCATGTACTGTATCCAACCTCGACATCCCAGCTGTGAGTCCCAGAGTCAAAGCCTTCAGAGCCCAGGACAGAGTAGAACCGATCAAACCTCTCTGGATTATCAGGAAGCTGTTGTTCATCTCCTCGTCTCACACTGGTCAGATCCTCAGAGAGGATGAGTTCTGGATGAGCAGTGTTTGGGTCCAGAATGATAGGAGTGTAGGAGACCATGTCCTTCATGTTGTTCCAGATGTTGAAGGTCAGATTGGCCAGGTGTTTGGCCTGGTTTAACAGAGCTCCTGAGGGCACCTGTGGATCATCCAGCAGGGGGCAGTGCTGGACTCTTTCCACTGCAGCCTTGTAGTTGTTCAGGAATGAGATGTCTTCACCTCTCAGCTCCTCCTCTGTGGCTCTGACTGTGTCTGAAAGAGCAGCTATGTGTCTGCTCAGGGACTCCATCTTCTCCTTCATCATCCCACTCTTCTGCTCCTCTTCTTCCCTCAGTGCAGCCAGCCTGTCCTCCTCTTCCTCTGCTAGAAACTGGCGAAACTTCTTAAACTTCTCCTTAATCCGAGTCTCTGTGTGTCGGGCCTGGACGTTAATGTGTTTTGCTATTTGATCAAACTTCACTTGAAGTTCTGCACAAACCATCAACTTCTTCTTTAAGGACTCCAGAGTTTCCTGAAGTTCCTTCTTGTGTTGTTGTGCAGCTTCATCGATGGGTCTGAAACTGTGGTTGGTGTGTTTTTCTGAGTCTCTGCAAATGAGACACACTGGCTGCTGATGGTCCAGACAGAAGAGTTTGAGTTTCTCAGAGTGCAGACTGCAGAGAGCCTCTGAAGCTGTCTGATCTCCGTCTTCTAAGAATGACTCACACAGGTTCTTTAAAGCCAGGTTTACAAGTTGATCATTCCCTGAAGATCTTCTCTGACAAACTGGACACTCGTGTGTTGTTTTCTTTCTCCACCATCTCTTCAGACAGTCTTTACAGAAGCTGTGGCTACATGACAGAATAACAGGATCTCTGAAGACCTCCTGACACACCGGACAGCAGAGATCGTCCTCTGATCTGGAAGCCATTGAGTCTGTGAGTGAAGCTGAAAACAGCAGACAGGAGTTCTGCTCAAACTCACATTCAGTGTGTGGAGCGTCAGCAGCTTTAAGCAGCAGTGTGGGAGTTTTCCAGTTTTCTCTCCTGTAGCTCAGATGAAACTAGTTTGATCTGAACTCTGTCTGATCGTCTCTTTGTCTCTCTTTGCTACGTATGAATAACATCCTTTTGCCTAGTTTTTCTCAGGTGAGTCATGTGAGGGGCGGAGCTTAGCTGTTGCTTCACTCATAAATAAGAGTGTTTCTCATTCCTGAGTTCAGATACTTCACCTGCACATGTCCCAACATGAAGACCTTTCTGAATCTTAGAAAAGAAAGTCTCATTCAGTGGTGCTGCAGAAACTTCACGTTCAAAAGGGACGTTTTTCTGGTTGTTTAGCAGACTCAGCAGCAGATTTTAATGCAGGAAAACAAATACGGATCATTTCATGTGTTTAGTCCTGAGAACACTCGTCATTGGCTCATATATCATATAGCAAAACCTCTGAAGTCTCCTCATTTCTCAGCCTCTCTTTCAGCTTTTAGGAGACATGATGAACTTCAGTTCATTTCATTTCAGCTATTTTAGTGAGAAATATTTAACTGTGATGCTGTGAATCTTTTTCACACTAATGTTTGAAATTTAAGTTCAGCCAAATGTTTTTTTTTCCTATGGAAAATTTCACACTTCCTTTGAATATCTGACATGAAAAGCCTTGGAATAGTGTTGCAATTTGGAAGACTGCTGCGGGAAAAGGAACATCTTCCAAACTGACTTCCTGTAGAAACCAGTTAAACTGGTTGGGTGCCAGTAATAAAGGAATCATCTTTTAAAATTAGGTTGCTGCACAACTAGTAAAAAACTGAAATGGTGGTAAACTGCTGTAAGAACACTTTTTTTTCCTACTAATAATCTTTGCACTTAACGAACATGTTTCCAAACATTCAGACATCAGTTTAGACAGTTATATTTATCTTTATTCACAACTAAAATAAACAACACTACGGAAACCAGGCATAATTTGTCTTTTGGATTCCTGAAATAAACAACTAACATTTCACACATAGGTGTTAGGAATTTCAGGTATTTGAACAGCTACTCAAACATATTTAACCAATCATGTCACTATGCTCTCATTTTGATAGTTTAGTCAGCAGAGCCTCGGCCCTGTTTCTTAATACTTCTTATCTGTTTTTTGCTTTTTAATAGAGCTCAAGCGCTATTAAAATCTTGATTCCTGTAAATAAAATCTATAAACCAGTCTCTTCTCTCTGGATTCTGCTTTGCAGTTGCAAACACTGGCGTCATGACACAGAACAATAAACCATCAGAGATCCCCTCTGCACAGACTCTAGACATGTTTGGTCCCTAACATGTCTAAAGAAAATCAAGTGCGGCTTTAACAGTACCCTTAAGTTTGTCCACATTATGAAATACTGATAGAGTAAATCAGGGAAACCTGCAGCACAGCTCTCTTGGTGTCAGAAGAAAAGCACTGGCAGCTCAAGCTGGGCTTAGTCCCATCAAAGAGCTCTTTAAAAGAGTGGTGTCCTGAAACTTTAACATCTGTCCTTGCCGCAACACACCTGAATAAAAATTGTAGGTCATTAGCAACTGCAGTCCGAGGTGGCAGCCACTAACCCTACTCACGTAAATTTAAATAAAAGTGCAATTTAAAAAAAAAAGTGCTTCTAAATCGGCAGCACGGTGGCACGGTGGTTAGCACGGTTGCCACACAGCAAGAAGGTCCTGAGTTCAATTCCAACATCAGGTCGGGGTCTTTCTGTGTGGAGTTTGCATGTTCTCCCTGTGTTTGCGTGGGTTCCCTCTGGGTACTCTGGCTTCCTCCCACTGTCCAAAGACATGCAGCTTGTGGGGATAGGTTAACTGGAAAATCCAAATTGCCACTAGCTGTGAATGTGAGAGCAAATGGTTGTCTGTTCCTGTGTGTTGGCCCTGCGACAGACTGGCGACCTGTCCAGGGTGTACCCCGCCTCTCGCACTATGACAGCTGGGATTGGCTCCATCGCCCTCCGCGACCCTGAAAAGGAGAAGCAAATGGATGGATGGTATTTATTTTTTTTTTTTTTCAAATCAAATCACTTTTATTGTCACAGGTACATTGGTACAGCACATGTGAGTGAAATTCTTGTGTGCGAGCTTCACAAGCAACAGAGGTGTGCAAAAATACAATAATGTAAACAAGCAAAATACAAGAATGGCTACATCTGAAACTAATAAATATATGTACAATATATAATAGTATATGCATTTCTGGATGTGTATACTAAATATTTTTCTACGTGTGTGTGTGTGTGTGTGTGTACACATATTTTACAAATTAAATAGAGTAAACAATAAATAAAAATATATAAAAATATACTGAGTTGAGACATGTGCAAAACAGTGGCATTACTGTACAGTATGGAGTGCATAATGTTGAAGCTCCAGTAGTGAAGGTGAGGTGTCTATGACGTGTTCAGCAGTCTGATGGCCTGGTGGAAGAAGCTGTCTCTCAGTCTGCTGGTACGGGACCGGATGCTGCAGAACCTCCTTCCTTTTTTTTTTTTTTTTTTTGGCCTGTCCCGTTTGGCTCTTTTGCCATCAGAATTGTTGTCTAAAGGCAAAGAAAGATGCCCAACGGATTTACTTTACCAAACTGACCATCCCAGCCTTGCCGTAATGGTCCATTTGATTCACCTTTTATTGTTTATTTTATTTTCACTTACTGAATACGGGACAGACTTGACTGGGGGAAAGAAGGGGAGAAAGAAAGAGGGAAAGAGAAACAGCTGAGAAGAGGGACGGGGGAGAAGGGCAAAAGACAAAAACCAACAGAACGGGCAGAGAAAAAAAATGCATATATCGATCACCTGGATCACCTGCTGAGAAAGAAAAAAGAAAGCAAGCAGAAGAGAACAAGAGTAATAGAATAAACAACATCACAATGATATATGGGAATATGACAGTAAATACTAAATGTTAAACATTATTGTGCAGCACATAAGATCAACAGAACACAGTGTGCTTTGAGGTAGGAGCCAAAAAGGGTGTAGTTTGTGGGTGTGATCACCCGTGTGTACACCTGTGAGCATGGACGCGCTTGTTTTTTGTTTTTTTAAAAGGTTCCTTCATGTAATAATCTGCTAGAGGGTGTGGGGGGGGCACAGCCCCGTCCTCCAGGGCATGAAGCAGGTGTGGAGGAGATCAAAACTCCAGACATCCAGAGGCCCCCAGAACACAAGAGACCAAGGAAGACCAACAGAGGGGCAGCTGCGCCACTGTCCCAGAAAGAGCTGAGGAGAGTCCCAGATGAGGGCTCACTCAGCAGCCGCGGAGCAGAAGCCAGGGGGAGTTGCAGTGACGCGCCCGTGAGCTCCGCCGGCAGCCAGCTGCGCCTGAGTGACCGAAAGAACCACCAACGCACCGATGTCTGAGGGGGTCCGCCACTGGCAGGGGAAGTGGTGGTAGGGGGAGATAGGCCTCCAAACCTTGGAGGGCCTGAGATGTCCCCAGAGAGGTGGCGCCTGACACCCAATCTGACATATAGACACAGACATACAGGCACACACAGATACAAACATCCATTCCCCCCCTCATGCTCTCATATGCACTTACTCCACACTCAACCAACGTGGAGACAGACATAAAGAGACGTTGTACACACGATCACACTCCCCAAGCGTACTCTACAAACCGGGTCTAGGTGCCCTCGCCCCTGGAGGGGGGAACTGCACCCAGACCCAGGTGGTGTTTCCCTTTTCCCTGCGGTGGGGGGAGGCAGACCGCCCCGACTCCGCAGCAGCAGGAAGGCTCCACACTCCAGACCGCAGTCGGACGGCCAACTCCTCCTCCTAGCCCCCCTGCTCCAGCAGGTCGCAGAGAACGGGGGTGAGAGAAGACTCCAAACCTCCCTCCACCCGCTCATTGTAATGTTGATGCATGTGTGTTCTAAGGTGCATTTAAAACCCAGGAGGGCTTGGAGCTACCTGCCAGAGAGCAGCAGGTAAGCGCATGGTCCCTCCTGCTAACCCTCAATGTCTACGTGTATTTAAAATTGAGAGGTGGGCAACGATGCCAGGGGTGGGGTGTACACCCTGATGGTACTTTGGACTCCGTGTATTGTGCCCACCCCCAAGATCCTATATGTATGTGTAATGAGAGTGTGAGTAATGTGAATGTCTAAGTTGTGGGATAAAATTGAGGCAGAGGCAGCCAGAAGGGGACAGAGGGGGGGGGGTAGCCTCCTCTGCACCCTGGTGACATACCCCTACTCCAAGGCCCTGCATGTGTGGGTGGTTGTGGTGGAGCGGGAAGAGGGAGGCAGCTGGAGATGGGGAGGGAAGGAAGGGAGGGGCAAGTGACCCCTCCCTGGGGCCAGCTCCCCCGCTGACCCCAGTAGGCACCCCCATACTCCACGACCCGCCAGGGAAAGGGGGCCCAGGCCCATCCAGACCGGGCCCAGTGCAGCAGCGCCGCCCGGCCCCACAGAGCCCGGGACAGTCCACCCAACCCCACCACAGAGAAAACTGCACCCACCCCACCATCCACTCATCTTCCAGACTACATAAGACAATAAACACCCAGGCTGAGATCTTCCTCCACCTCTCCTGTATCTCCCCCTCCTGCAGAGGGAGCTCCTGAGGAGAGGAAAGCTCCTGCAAGATGTGACAATCTCCCCCACCAGTTGAAGAGCCCCCCAGGTGGCTCGACGCACCGGCGGCACCCTGCTCCAGGGCTGGGCCCCCATGCACCCACCCGCCCACAACCCCGGCAACACACCAACCAGGACCCAAGCCCCCGAGGCCCAGTCCGGGTCCCAGCCCAGAGACGGAGCGCCCCCAGAACCTCACGCCCATCCCGGACCCACCCAGGGCCAGCCAGGCTACCAGGTCAGTAACCCACGTCCGTCAGCACAGACCCTCCCCTAGCCCCGCTGCACGCAGCCGCGAGGAAACAGTCACCGGAGAGCCAACAGAGCCCCTAACCGGACATGACCGCTACCCCGGGTTGAGCCCCCCAAGGAAGATGCCTCCGGGGAACCCCCCGACGCCCTAAGCCTGTCCCTACCCCCACACCAATCACAACAGTGAAGGCGGGACCAAACTATGACCCCCCACCCCCACTAGGTGATGGAGCTGATCAAAGGAGCCCAGAGCAATTGATCTGATGTGGTGGCAGAGGCTGTATCAAGACTAATGTAATCTAATAGATAATTTCTATATTGGTTAGAATTAAGATTATTTTTATTTTTCCAGTTCATGAGGACTGTTTTCTTGGCTATGCATAGGGCAGTGAAGATCATATGGGCTATATTCTTTTCTGAAGTGACATTATCTAAGCTGCCCAACAAACACACTAAGGGGGAAGTTGGAATGTTACATTTCAGACACTTCGATAAGTCTTCACATATCTCGCGCCAAAACTTCTGAACTGGTGGACAGAACCAAAGAGCGTGGATATAATTGTCCGGTGAATTGGTTTGGCAGTGTGAGCAGTTGTTGGTAGACGTAAAGCCCATCTTGAACATCCGATGACCTGTATAGTGCACTCTATGTAATATTTTGTATTGAATTAATTGAAGACTGGGATTTCTAATTAGATGAAAGGTTTTTAAGATGGATGGTATTTCTAAATCTACTTTTATTACACAATGTTCATTCACATTTGAGGTGCTCTAACATGAATCAAATAGCTGAATTGCCACCTCAACATGCAGTCAAGTTCTATAGTCTTGCTAAAGTCCTACGAATTTTATCCAGGTGTGTTGCAGCAGGGACAGATGTAAAAGTTTCAGGACAACGGCCTTCAAGGACTAGAGTATGAACCCTGTGGTTTAAAAAGTGTAGTCTGTGATGATATTACCCAGCAGGCAGTGCAGAGCTAGGATGGATCCATTAGGTTTGGAGATTTGGTAGTTCTAACTGCCTCTATTCTCTGGATGTCTACTCTGATATAAACCCAGCCCTGTGTAGTCTCGCAAGCCCAGTATCCTACCACAAACATCCATTGCTGCAGCTCTTGGAATGTGACTGGGCTTAATATAGTGGTTTGGAAAAGCAAGCCATGAGGGTTTGTTACTTTTAGAAGGCTGGAGTAACCCGTATGAATCATATATAAGATGTAAACTAGTGCTCAGAATTTAAACTTTACTGTTTCAAAAAAGGTTAAAAAATCCACAATTTTGAATTTTGAATGCAGGATATTTTATTAAAGCAATTTAGCAGGAGGAAAACAAAAGAATGCAAATCAACAATCAAATAAAGCTTAAGTTCAATAACATCTGTGGTCTCACATCTGTCTGCTCCCAGGTGTTCTCGGGTAAATCTGTAGGCTTCACGTCCACTTTCCCACTCTGTCAAGCTGTTTGTGACATCACTGGTCTAGTCCAATCATCTTTCTCCGGGCCTTCTTCAGGCCATTTAGTATTCATGCCGCTTACTTTCAATCTCACTGTCATTCTGTCATGCTCCCTTGCAGATGACTTTGTGAAACACACCTCCTCCCCATCACCGCCTTTTCCTTTTCACTAAGGCTCCATTCATGGCACCATCTTCATCTCCAACACCAGCATCTAGACTCCAGGGGGTCCTGCTCAGCTCGCTATCACAGCTGGAGTTCGGTTCAGAAGAAACGGGCCATCAGAGTCTAAGCACCACATACTTCTATTTATATTATGTATAACAATAAAGCATGTCCATTTATTTCTAATGGTCTCTCCTTATTAAAATAGTAATCTTCATAATCAATTCACATGAATTATATCTAATTAACCTACTCTGAGCTGATGCTGATTATGTGCTGATCTTTGAGGAGTGAGATTGAGAAGAAAACAGGAACGTCCAGACCATAAGATGTGCTTATCTCTGTGTAATAACACAACAAGAAAAGCAGCATTCCTTGGAAATTCAGTCCCACAGGAATACAGTGGAAATCAAAAATAAGCAGAGAAAGAGCCAGTAAACACAAAGTCATTAAAGGGGCCACAGTGTTCAGCAATCGGTTGCTCAGGGTCATCTGCTCATCGCAAGAGCTACAGGAAGAGACAACTCCAAATGTTCCTAGGCGCTCTTCTTTATACTCATTGCGTGTTGTTCTTGCAACACACAAATTTACCCTTTCTGTATAGAAACAGCAAAGGCAACAACAGGTTGCTAGGAAGATTGAACCAGACACCCCATGACATTAATATGCATCCATTAAGTCCTCCTGTGATATACACTACAGACCAATTCAGATCCCAAAAAAATTTCAACGCCATCATTCCCAGTATGGTCACAATGGTGTAAAATGCCCTCTTCTTTGACTGGTCAACCCTGTCCCTGTTCCTGCTCTCTTCTCTTGGGCCTGAATGAATTAAGACATAAAGAACAGAAAGGCTGCAGAAGGAGGAGACGGTTAAAGACAATGTCAAGAGGCAAAAATTCACAATGGAGAGGATCATATCTTCTATAATTATGAAACCTGCTATAGCAAAGCAAAGCAGCCAAACACAGCCTATGCTGATTATCCTGATTCTGACTCCTCTTTCTTTCCTTAAGCTTCGATAAGTGATGGGATGAACAGCAGCCATGTAGTGCTCCACACAAGTCAGCATGTGAAAGAAAATCAGTCCAAACCAGCAGACACAATAAAGAAAGAACGCCCAGAATAACATGTTTAAATTATTAATGATGCTACTATGATAGCCGAAGATAGACCCAAAGACAGCAAACAGGTCCATGATGACGATGTTGTAGGTGAAGCAGTCAGAGTGACTCAGTACTTCCATGAAGGTGGAGCCTTTTTTCCTCCATTCTTGGAGACCATGTTGGAGGATGAGGATGCAGACAGGGAGGACGAGGAAGATGGTGGTGATGTTAAATGCACGATAGATGAAGGAGCTTGGTTCAGAGATGAGACAGTACATGTATAAAGGGAGGGAGGTGTTCATGGAGGAAAGATGCAGATCCAAATTGAACAATGATGCCTTTGCCAACATCTGGGGGAAAAAAAGAATAGAATAGTTCCTCATTCTCATTGCACAACAATACAATTTTGGGTGCTTCACACCAACTGTGCAGAAATGAAATATAAATAGTAAGACAGCGGGAATAAAAAGAAGGAAAAAAGCCAAATCATTTGAATAAACTTACATTTTGTCTGTTTAGCCTTTATATGGTTTGTTTATTCAACTCCCCCCTCCCCTTTTTTTCCTCCCAATTTTTATTATGTATTTTATTTCTTCCATTATAAGAACGTATATTTTTTTCTAAATTGAGGTTTTGAGGATATAGTATAGTGTGGAAATTGTAGTGTTGCCTTAGACAATAATTTTGTTGCCATGGAACCCAAAAGCTGCAAAAAATTTGTGGGCAAATTAAAATTATTCTGAAGTGATTTGAAATTTTGTTATAATCAGCCACTAAGTCAAAGGTTTTGAGAAAATAATAAAACAGTTTGCAATAACTTGACTGTTTGGCTTACTTCTGTCTGTAGTTGTGGTGGAGGAAACAAGCATCCATAAACATCAGATAGAAATGCTAAAATGTTCTAAAGTAATAACATTAAATTATGTGTTTGAAATAATTTCAAGAAAAAAATAAACTTCTGTTTTTTTCTTTAAACTTTCCTTGTTTTTGTTTTATTTTTCAGTAATACAGAAAAAACAGATTTTTACAATATAATGCAGTATATGATACTATCATTTTACCACCAAGTCTTTGATTAACATTTGTCAATGTGTCAACATATGTCAAGCAAAATGTGAGAGAAACATCTGCTACAAAAGATTATTAAAGTTTATACCATAATGTTTCTGAGCTTCCTCTGTGTTTCTCTTCACAGAAACACCGTATCTATATACAATTATTTGCTCAAAAGATATTTCAGCCCCGCTCCACCTCCTGCCTCAAAACAGTCAATTCAAATATGGTAAAAAAACAAACAAAAACAAAAAAACAAAAACTGAAACAGTGGAAAGCTATGAAACACCATTCAGCAATAGACATACACACACAAATCAACCACTAAGATTACTCTACACAAATGCAAACCTTCAATTCACTGATGTCCTGCATTTCTTCTTTGACTACCACACACTGCACAAAAATGCACTATGTGCCAGACAGGGCTTCATCCACCTGCTGCTGTTTATTTTGTCCATTGGGACAACAAGTGGAAAGAGTTGAAATCATGTGCAGAGTTTTGTATATTCAAACAAACCAGAGGCATTAACTACACCATCTGTCACTGTCTCATCTCTACTGTGATTTTAGTTCTGCTTTACATATTTCCTCAGTAGATGGAAATATGTAACGCTGTATTTAAAGTACATTCAAATATCCCTCGAGATTTATTTTCATATTTTTCATTTTCTTTCACAATATGTTGCTGGAAAAACTCTGACTCAGCAGCAGCCCCCTCTAGCTTCTGCTCGGTGGCTACTGGGTGACGCCTCGTCTGGGGATCCTCAGCCCTTCCCATTACATGTGGAAACCATTTGAATACAAGCGCGCTGATCCACACAGGTGTGCACACGGGTGTTCACTGCTCATAGACTTAAATTACACCTTTCTTGGCTGCTACTTCAAAGCACATTGTGCGCTGTCTGTCCTGCGTGCTGCACAACAACATTGAATATTTAGTATTTACTGCTGTTTACACTTAGCTAGATTAATGCGATGGTGATGTGTTTAGTATGTTGCTTTGTTTTTTTTTGCTTGTTTTCTATTCTTTCTCTCTCAACAGGTGATCCAGGAGATTTTTTTTCTCCCCCCTTTCTCACTGTCCCTCTCCCCTTCTGTTTTTCCTTTCCTTCCTCTTTCTTTCTCCCTTTCCTATCCCTCACTCATGTCTGTCCCGTCTGTAACATCTGAAAATAAAATATAATAAATAATAAAAACAAAGGTCGATCAAATGGACCAATACGGCAATGCCACGATGATCCATTTGGCAAAGTAAATCCATTGGGTATCCTTGTTGGTCTTCAGACAACAATTCTGACGACTAAAGAACCAAATGGGACAGGCCAAAAAAAAAAAAAAGGAAAAACTCTGACTCAGAACTTAAACACATAAAGCCTTTGTGTTTCCTCTGCTGGTGCCCTTCTTCGTTACTTGTTAAATTTTAATTAATTATGAATAAGATTGATTAAGGTACTTTGAAATATTTTACATATAAACTGTCCGTCCCCAGTGTTGTGTTTTTTCATGCACTGACTCAAAAGCCTAATGATATTCTGAAAATATAAAACAACTTGTACAGATTTAGTAAGACAATTTTAGTGTTTATAAAACACATACTGTATAGTACTGTATGGATGATTCGTGTTATATGTGAAAAAAAAAGGCTTGAAAACTGAACACACACAATTTTTGAGATGCTTCTATCACTATTCAGAGTTCTAACAGATCTTATGATTTCCAAAACATAAATCAACTTTTTATGACACAGTTATTCATAAAACTGCAAAATTGACAGAATATAGTGGAACTGAAAATAACTTCTTTTTTTTTTTAATCTAATTTAATTTTTTAATAATCAACACCAACCTTTGGTTTCCGGCTCTCCTCCTTCTCTGTCTGTTCTCTGTGGGATTATTTGCACAAAACACTGAAGCCACACTCCATCCCTCTCTGTCCAAGTATTATTCAAATTGGTGTTGAAATAAAACCATGTGACAATGATATAATAAAAAATAATAATTACTTGATTAGTAAACTATTACAGTGTCATAGCCCAACTACCTATACATAGTCCACATACAGAACATTATGTTTATCTCTAATACTAGAGTGAGTATTATTCGACATTTATTTCATTCAATAATGTATCAGCACATGTGGTGCTATTGTAAGTGTTAGGGCCCCTGGCCTTGTAAGAAGTGAGCCAGCCTATCTTCAAGCAAATTTGAGTGTAGTAACACACACAGAGAATTGGCTATTGCAACCTGTGGTGCAGGGAAAGTCTATTAGACTTTTTCTCCCTGGTAGTGGGAAGTTCGGATCTTGTGGGACGGCTCCCAAAGAAGAGCCGGCTCTTTTGGATCCTAAATGGCTCTTAATTTATTATCATCTGTAGCCTCATATTCTAGCCTTACTTGGCAAATATGAATGTGCCGTGTATTGCTAAAGCTTTTTGCATTCAGCGTTTTTATGAGAAGCCTTATAATTGCCTAATTTTGTGTATTTGTTCTGTTACAAAAGCAGGAATTCTTTTAATAGTATTAATCATACTTTTAATTTTAATTTAACACAAAAACAAAATACTGAAAACAAATCCACAGAACAGAAACCAAACTCAGCAGCCAAACAGTCTGTTTTCAGTGCAGGTTGAAATTCAGGGTGATTTGATTTCTCCTCTGTTAGTATCTGCTTCTTCTTTAAACTGCAGCCAGATGCTGCTTTGTTTACTGGAGTCAGTCTGCAAAGCCCTTTTGCACATGACACATCACTACTGCCTGGAGCCCCACCTGGAGCTCATTGTCATGGCTGTATTTAAGACCAGCGTTGACCACTACTCTTCCCAGATCGTCTGCTAACCAGTGTCGGCATCAAAAACTGAGCTCACTATTGGAGCTGGGAACAACCCCAGATTTTTTGAAGCTTATTAGACCACACAAACAAATAAATCCACAACATTATCAGCAACCAACTTCTGTTAGTTGCAAAGAAATAAAGAATCAACTAAATCAAACTACCACATCAGATTTGAAGTGTGAGTAAGTTTCAGAAACAGGCTGAAAGACATAAAAACAGTTACACTGAAAATTTAGAGGGTGTCAGACGATTTTCTATCAGTGTTTAATTTTTAGACTAATTATGTGACATTTTGAAGTTGGTTAGATACATTTAGTTTCAGTTGAGTTTTATTTATGTAGCACCAAACTCAACAACAGTCATCTCAACTTTACATTTTAAGATAAAGACCCAATAATAAAAGAGAGAAAACCTCAACAATCAAAAAATCACCTCTGAACAAGCACATTGTGACAGTGGGAAGGAAAAACACCCATTTAAAAGGAAGAAACCTCCACAGTATCAGGCTCAGGGAGGGTCAGCCATGGCAAACGGTTGGGAGTAGATCACTATGAAAACTAATGCTGAACACATATCCTGGTCCAGGGCAGGTTATGTTGAGACTTTCAGTTTAAAATCCACTGGAGAGACACATTTTGAATTTTATTTACAGTTCACTTTAGGTGCGGTACACATTCTGCACATTCTGATGTAGGAACACATTTTATATATGGAACTTGGTAAACAAAGTCTTACTAACACTACTGAATGAAGCCCAGCTGGGAAATTACAGCAGCTCTGATGATGGGTTTCATTTACACTGCTGGAAATGCAGCGACACAGATTAAAACTTTCACCAGTTCCTTTTTTGGCTATTGGTCACCAAGAACATCGGTCTAATCAAAAAAATGACCTGTCCACAAACTAAGTTGATTTCTTTTTCAGTCTCTGAACAGGTTTCCGAGCTGAGCACACTGAGTGTAAAGTCTGTACTAAACAGCAGTAGGCCTACCTGAGTGATAACCTCTCTGTGGTTTGTAGTGATCAGGTACGACTGTGCCACCCACAGTGGGAAACAGAGAATGAGACAAGCAAACAGTGGCCGTTTAATTTGACTGGTAAATCAAGCTCTCTTTTTACCATGACAGACAGCATACATAAGCTGCGATGATCCCAATCCATCTCTTGATCTCTCGCTCCCCTCTCCTTTCACTCGTGAACAAGACCCCAAGAAACTTCTACTCCTACTTTTTATTGATTTATCAATCAATTACAACAAATGAAGAAAAATTTATTACAACAAATGAAGAAAAAAAATATAAAACAAAGAAAATCAGACAGCAATGTTCTTGATAACAAATGTCACCAAAACACATTACTACCAGATATAGATCTCTCGATATACACACACACACACACACACACACGCGCGCACACACACACTTTGTTAAAATACCAACATATGTTTTAATATTGTTTAAAAAAATATTTATACAAATACAAAATAATATCCAAAAACTTGGGTAGTGCGTTTATAAAACCAATAAAAAAAATAAAAAAAAAACCTAAACAGAAATAACACCAAAAACCCATAAACACTGTTATTTTTTTATTTTTTACATGAAACTGAAAAAAGGTGTTTAAAGGTGAAGCTTATGTTATTAGAAATTATTGCAAGTATTAGATTTAAAAAGTGCTTAATTCAGATATTTAACGTTACATACATGAGACTTTTGCAGCTTTTATCCAAGACTGAAACACGTCTGTCAAACTGAAGAGTGCAGTTATTACATTTATTGTTTTTATCTTTGTTTAAGTCAGATGTGATTTATAAAGACCAAACAATTACATCAATGGTTTTATGTCTTGCCACTTACATTTTTAATAGAAATGAAGTGTGTTACTGTAACATTACTGTGAGAACATGAAAATGAGTCATTGTCAATTTTGAGCTGAAATGCTGCATGTTTCACATTATTTGCTGAGAGTGAGTTCTCTGAAGAGACAGAAAACCCACTTAAAATGTCTAAGGTCATGTTAAAAAGAGTAAAAGTGCATGTTCAGTGATTTTTCTTTCATAACCCATGCTCATAGTTGAAGCTGATACTGAGAACGGCTGAAAAGCTGTGGTTATTATTTCCAGGAGACCACGAAGGGGATCTACCTGGAGCCATAATGATGCTGAGAAATGTGCATTTGGATCAAATGTAACTTCGAATGAATCTTTGAATATAAAGATCTAGGCTTTTGTCTTTATAAGTGCAAAACGAAATACATCAAAACATAAATCAGAGCATAAAAATTGTTCGATTAAAATTCAACTACACAGAGAAAAAAAAAAAAAAAACTTTCACAGTATTGCTTGCAGATGTCTGTTAGCCTCTTCTATCACTAACACTAAACCACCAAGTATTAGAGCTCCAACATTTAGAGCTCCTAAAACAGTTTTAACATTGTTCCAGTCATGAGCTCTGCGTTTCTCCTCAGGACTTCTTGCTCCTTTAAGAAAAAACAAACAAAAAAAAAAACATCAGTTTATATCTGATGTCAGGTGAAGCAACTATTTATGTTTGATTTAACCTTGTCATGCTCAGTCATTCAGGGAAGGCAATTACAGAAAGTTGATTCTGTTCATCTGGAATCAGATACTCTTATGTGACCATTTAAAATACATACAGTAGATTTTGTTTCTACTTTCCTTTAAACCCTCCATTTTCTCCCCTCTTTTTCTGCAGCACCAGCCAGTCAGTATTTTTAGGTACTGAATAAATAATAAACTTGTAAAAAAAAAAGAAAAAAAAAAGAAAAAGCCATGGCAAAAAAAAAAAGGAGCAGTGTTATCGTTGTCAACGCTTCTAAATAAGTGCACAAATAAATGCCTGGCAGCATTTCAGACTGGCTACCAAGTGGTTAGATTTGTTCTAGAGAGACTTTGTTTTAAAAGAAAAGTTTCATTACAAAGCACTTTGTTAATTAATGAGTGAACACCTTTAAAACCTTTAATAACCATAGTAGCAGCTCGGTGTGTCCTACTGTAGAATAAGGAGGGGATGTTTTTCTCATTATCATTCATTATTTTAAGATGGCATTATTAGTTCATTAGAAGTATATAACCAGCTTTGCATTAAACATAAATTGAAGTTTTTGACCTTACATTATCTTTTGCATTTACAGTGATGGCTATAATTTCAGTTTGATCTTTTTCCTTGCAGGTACCAGAATAATAACATGATTTTCCATTGCAGATGTAACCCTGATCATTCCATACACATTGCAGTTCGTTGCTTATTCTAGAGTTGTGCTCAAGGTAATTAAAGGTTAAAAGCTACAGCCAGTGCGAGTCTGGCTGATCTATGGAGGGCAAAGGCTTTGAGCTTGGAAGGCCGCACGCGCTTACACAGCACTTATAAGATGTTATTCTTGGTGATTTTGTGCTTAGTCATGTTTTAATATGTTTTAAGTAGAAGTAGCTGATCCAGCAATATTCATTTAATATTATATACTTGATTTAGAGCAATACACACTGATGGTCTTAACAAATGAAAGAGTCCTTGTAGCTGCCATGTTGTGTCTTAGCAGGGTACAGACGGTTCTAGGAGAAGGGGGGCAGTCAGCGTCTGCCCTCGGGAAGGAGACAATGTTATTCTTTGTGTTAAATAAAATTGTCAACATTGATTGTATTACACCTGTCACTACGCATGAGGGGGCGTTCTAATACCCTGATTTCATAAAACTATGGTGATGTGTTTTTTGAGATGAGATCTGAGACTGTCTGCATACAGTGTCCATCTCCCACGTGTGTGTGATCATTAAATCATCGTTTGACTCAACCCGACCGGACCAGTGTTGTTATTGTCTGTTTTTCCTCTGGGCCCTGTGCTTCGTACGTCGCTTACTACATCCAAGATCAAATGAAACATCCAAGACCAAATCATCGCGCTAACTCTGAGCTCGCTATTCCGGTTCCCCGAACACACCTGTTGTTGACGATTAGTATAGCTGGATGAAGTAATGTGAGATCACTGGGTGGCCAAACAGGGGCTACGCATCGATAGTAGAAACATTGATCGGCAACCCTTTGATTGGTCGGCGAAAATGTCGAAGGAGCGCGCTCGGTATTTTTCGGCAGCAGAGCAAGAACTCTTGAGTGAGGGATTTCAGGAGTTTCAGAGTTTAATTAAAACGCAAGGGAACACTGCAAAGGCTGCAAAAGCAAGGAGAGAGGGCTGGCAGAAAGTTGCTGACAAATCAAACTCGTAAGTAATCCAATAATAACAATAATAATGGATTGGATTTATATAGCGCTTTTCAAGGCACCCAAAGCGCTTTACAATGCCACTATTCAGTCACTCTCACATTCACACACTGGTGGAGGCAGCTACGGTTGTAGCCACAGCTGCCCTGGGGCAGACTGACAGAAGCCAGGCTGCCATATTGCGCCATCGGCCCCTCTGGCCAACACCAGTAGGCGGTAGGGTAGATTTATCATATCACACCATATTATCCAATATTATATTACATTATATTATATTATAATATGTTATATTATATCCCCTTTCACATTAGAGCCACAACAGGACCCACTAGAACATGGGAACAGGTAAAAGTGAAATATAAGAATATTCTACAGAATGGTAATATTTATCACTTATATTGCTTGTCGTCTCTTGGAAAGAGACCCTGGAATAATCTGTTTGTTTATAACAGCAACCAAGAAAAGGGCAGAGCAAAAAAAAAAAGACAGGTGGTGGTCCTGCACCCCCTCGTCAACAAGTTGGTTAAGTGAATAATACCCTCACGGGAAAATCGATATCTCTCTATGAGCACACTGTCGCGCTGAGCTAAAGGATCCTGTCTGTCCCGCAATATACGCTGAATTCTGAGGACTCTCCTTATCAATCTTGCACCTTCCGCAATGGGTTGCTCGCGTATACGGACAGGACATGGCTGCGACAGGCTTCCCAAATCCACCTTCGCTTTTATAGCCGTGGTCTCTCATCTTGATTACACGAAGTAATTTACAATTACTACTCTGAAATATGAATTACATCTGTAATAATCACATACATGTAATAGAATGTTAATAGTACATTTCCCTTTTTTAGGGAATGACCTGTATGTATCTGTGTGACATCAATAAAAGGATCAAGTGCTGCATTATCTTTGGTTACAGTGATGTTATTTATTTATGGTGAAACAGTGGTGGAATATCGCTGTTGCTTTCGTATGAATGAAGCGGACATACCTGCGTGGCCGCGATCTAATCCTGTTTACATAAAATAAGCCTGCTCCCCAGCAGGTTTACGCTTACGGCTCTGTTGCTATGACAGCAAGTCCCGGATGGGCTTCGGGGAACCGAACGATCCAGGATCACGCGAAATCGTCAACAATCTCATCCAGCTAACTCACTTAGCGCGGTACGAAGAACAGGCCCCTGGTGTCCATCCCCAATATTTTGAACTCGTAACACTACCTTCACTTGGTTCTGGTGTTGTGTGGAAGCCATCACTGCTCACTGAATGAAGGCGAGTCACATTCAAGATGAAATTTTCTGTAGAAGCAGATTAGTTAGGTGTTAGATTCTCATCCAGGTCATCTTACAGCAGTAACAAAAACAAAGGCACAACAGGTTTGCATCTGGGGTTCTGTTGACTTACCAGAGACCTCATGCTCCCACCTCCTCAGCACCTTATTATAATCAGCAGCCAGATCACAGCGGTAGTTTCCAGAGTCTTCAGCTGTGACTCTGGACACACAAAGTACGACTCTTCCTCCTCTCAGGGCGTCTCTATCGATCTGAACCCGTCCTGCAAACTGCTCATGCTGAGACTCAGAGTCCTCCACTCCTCTGATCATTTTAAACAAAGTATTTCCATTATCTGAGAGGAAAACACACATCAAGTGAGCTAGAGACACGTCAGCTTGGAGCTGACGGTCCAGTCTGATGGTGATGTTGCTGCCCTCCTTGGCCTCATAGACACTCTGAGTTCGAGCAAATATACCTGAAGAGGAGACAGAGGAAGGTCAGGATTGTAGCTTTATTTAAATAAAAACCTCTCAATGTGTCAATGTGAAAACTCACATAAAGACAGAAATATCGAGATGATAATTTTCCTGTGAGGAAAAAAAAAGAAAAAAGGTGAGGACAAAGTTTTAGATTTTTTTTTTTTTTTAAACTAGGAGAATAAAAGTAAGACATAAAAAGTAAATGTACATAAAATGGAATACAATGAATTGGAAATGTCATAAAACTATATTTCATTCACAACAGAACACAAAAAACATTAAATTTTTAAAATGAGAAAACGCACAACTTTAAGAAAAAACAAAACACTATTAGCTGAATCAACATGTTTCCAAAAGTTGGGAAGAGACCATTTTTATTGTAGCATCAGATCTTCTTTTCTAACAGTCTATAAACACGTGGGAACTGAGGAGAGCAGCTCAATGTCCCAATCTTGTCTGATATAAGAAGCTAACAGTCCTGGATCCTCTCTGATGTATTTTTTTTTTGCTTCTTTACGCTCTAAATGTTTGGAGCTGGTGAAAGGTCTCAATGGCAGACAGGAAGACTTTTTTTATTGCATTTTTTAACGCAGTGAGGACCAGAACATTAAGGGCATTCAATGCTGGTTTTCATTTTTGTCCCTTGCCCACAGAGATTTCTCCAGATGATCAAAATCTTTCGATAATATCATGTACTGTAGAGTATTATGTATTTGATAACATTTAGGTCTTCACAATTTTACACTGAGAAACCTTATTCTGGAACTGTTTAACCTTATTCTTAAAATGGTGTTTTTCTTAGTTTAAACAGTTAATATTTTTTTCTATTTTCTATTGTGAATTAAATGTGAGTTTATGGGATATGCAAATTATTGCATTCATTTTTCTTTATACAGCTTTTTTAATTTTCAGAATTATTATTGTTATTATTATTACTACTACTACTACTACACACTTCAAGCCTATAGATTTAAAGCACCTGTTGACATCAGTGTGCAGTGCCTTGTCTAATATTACCTATGTCAACTTTTCTAACTCTTGTAAGCTCAGTTTTGAATGACGTTCCTACCTCTTCAGTCTGCTCAGCTTCCAGGAGCCAGGAGCTCCTCTCCATGAAAGTGAGCAAACATGTGACGATGAAGTTTTCCTGGTGAACTTCCTGAGTGCATCACAATCAAGGGCCTGGAACCTAGAAAAGAAAAATGACAAGCATGTGTTTTTTTTTTTGGTTCTTCACTTCCACTAAATTTCGATTCATGGTGTTGACGTATCCAAGAATTAATCTGTTAAATGTTCCCCCACAGTCCACGATGAAGTTTACAAACTTGTTGTTTAATCAACGCAGGCTGTTTTCTGTTTTCTGCCCTTCCGATACATGGATTTGCCAAATAAAGAGCAGAGCCTCGTTTTAATCTAGTGGACTGAGAAACATGAATGTTTGCAAGTGTGGACCATGATGTTCATCTTTGGTTCTCCACTTTGTCATAATAATAGACAATAAAAATAGATGGATGGATCTGGATAAAAGGTTCTTCTTATGAAATATAATCGTATTTATAATATACGTTTATGAGAGTAATGCGGTTTTTTTTTCCTTTTACACGATTCTGTTATTTCGTCAGGTTCATCAGGAGGAGGAGTTTGCTGGAGGAAACCTGTCAGTGAGTAGGTCAGGTTCACAGAGTCTGTTACTCAACTAAGCGCTTAATTTCACTTGTAGAACAAAAAACCAAAATTTCTTTCAATCTCAGGCTTAACAACCTCCCAGAAGCAACTATTATTAAAGCATTACACCGGTCATGTTTCGGACAGTTTCCATTTAACAGTCTGTCTTTAATTCACCTACAGTAACAACAAAATATTGAAAATCGCGACTCTAACGACACGGCGCTTTCAGATGATGTTTAAAAAAACTTCAACTGCGTCAGGTTTTATTTTGTTTCTGTTTCTGCTACAACCAGCAGAGCTGCTGGACCTTGTTGTTGCGCAACCTTAACTTAAAAACGTTAGTGTAAAAACCAGTAAAAAAAACAAAAACAAACAAAAAACAGTTAACCTGGAACACAGGGCAACAGACGAAAACAATTTAAACACAAACTTTGATTTTTGTTGGGGAGCAGCTTTTAGTTTCTAAGAATCAACTAAAAACGATTCACTGAAAAAATATTTTTTTCAACCAGGAAGTAGCAGATTTAGAACTCGTGACAAAAACAAGGAAGGAGGAAGTGGAGTAATGCAACGATAAAAGCATATTTCACGGCTCAGAGTTGGTACAGATTTACCTCTGAGAGCTAAATAAATATTCGCAGCAAACAGCAGCACAGTAGTTCAAACAAAAAATATAGCTTTTATTTATTCATTTGAATGGTTTAAGACGTGAACTGCTCTTCTGTTTCCTCAATGCGCACTTTAAATGTCCACAAACTTCACAGCTGTGATCGTTCCAAACAAAAACCGACGAAGAAGCAAAGCCAAAACATTAACACTGGTTTAATAATACTTAAATCAATTAATGCGCTTCGTCTTCATTAGGTAGTCCAAACTTAAATCCTGCCGAGTTTTAGAATAGAATAGAATAGAATTCAACTTTATTGTCATTGCACATGCACAGGTACAGGGCAACGAAATGCAGTTGACATGTTTACATGTTTACATTAAATACGTTTTAAAGGACTGAACATGAA